>NC_041814.1:25662212-26262212 GCF_900964775.1 Scleropages formosus
AGCACAATGGACATGTGGGTGGGGGTCTATGAGAACAGCGCAGAGTTGCCATGTCTGAGCGCGCCTGCCCACCCTGACACACGGGGACGCCCGTTCCGAGCCGACAGGGACCGTGTCGGAAGGGACCTCGTGTTAGAAATTCCGGCCCACGTAAATATCTTGTCGTCTGAGAAGCCCTAACCAGCACACACTTCTCCCGAACGATTAGACCGAAAGAAGTAGTTTGAACTCCTGGTAGGAGCCTGATGACAAAGGAGTCGCAGTGGTTTGAATTATTTGAATAGTTGCAGCGCAACTCAGCAGACAAATGAAACATTTCCCCAAGAAGCAGCGCTTTAAAAGCGTGTGTCCAAAAGACGTGGGTTTGGCGGTTGGAGAGGGATCGACCGACAGCAAGGTCTGGCTCTCGGGATTCATTTCCGGGACAGTAGCGCACAGATACGGTTGCTCGCCCTCCATCCGTTACCAATAGCAACTTGGTCAATGCAGGGTCATGGTGGCCCAGAGCCTATCCCAGAAGTACAGGCTGCATTGCAGGGTAGCGACACACTAAGGGCAGCTTCTGATCAGCAGCTGCCCAGGAGGAAACCCCAGGCTTGTTGTTCTCACCGAAGTATCACGGATGGAAATGCTGCCGGATTGAGTCCGACTCATCAGCACCGATCACCTGGTTTCCAGGAGCAGAAGATGTTTGTGTGTCTTTTTTCCAGGCAGGTCTGGGCAAATATAGGGAGAAACAAGCAAGGTCTGCACAGCCGGCACCAGACTCGAACCCCACACGGGCTGAGCGGCGAAGCAACCGGCTTCAGCTGCTGAGCTACGGTATCCCCTCCCTTCGCTGTCCGACTCTCAAGGTCTCATAGATGCGCTTCCCCTTGTTTCGAACGCGGCCTTTTCCCCCGAAGGGCGTTTTTGGTCCAGCTCTGAGAAAGTCCTCCACTGAGTCCTAAACCACACCGAGTTTTGCTCTAAGGTGGGACCCACACAGGAAACAATCCGTGTTTAGATTAGCCTTGGCCAAGCGGGGAGCGTAGCGGTTAGAGCCTTGGGTTTGAATCCCACCTCCTGACCAACATACTAACCCTGGAAGGACACGGTAAAAAAAAATGACCTTGCTGCACAAACAGGTAAATGACCGTAAGCAGCTCGCGTCATTCGGAAAGAAGGAGCGACGCAATAAGAACGCACCGTGCGCCGCGAGCCGTTCGAAGTTTCCCATCGCGAGACGGAAATAGGGTTCGGTCTCGCCAGAACGGGGCGCGCTTCCTGTACGGATGAGAGAGGAACGGGCCGGGCGAGCCGCCGCGTCGAACGAGTTCGTCTCCAGCCGAATCGGGTGCGGCGCTACGCAACAGAAACCGTCTTTCCCCACTTAAAAGACATAAACGAAACGCTCGAGTCAACCTGTTGCGATAAAAATAGCCCGACACCGCGGTATCTTGCTGACGCTCTCTTCCACGGCGCTTCGCCACGACTGGCCTGCGCGGGAAACGGAAAAGGCTCTTTTTTCCAGACGCTTGCGTCTTCCTCGCTTGTAAGCGGGGGGTCTGTACCGCGGGTGCGGAACCTCATCGAACAGGGATGCGGAGAGCAGCGCGGTACCACGGTGTCTCGGCGCTTCCTAACGCCTTTTCTTCAGGGGCTTCGTGTCCGTTTGGTGGTCCTCTCCAGACTCGTTCCTCTCGTCCTGCTTCTGGGGGCTTCTTACTCAACATGCACACTTTCGCCACACTCAGATGTTACATTTATTCATTTCGCTGCCACTTTTCTCCAAAGTAACTTACGAGGCTTTACCTGCTTATACAGGTAGGTAATTTAAGGTACCTTGTTCAGGAATAGTACAGTTGGAGGTGGGATTCAAACCTGCAACTTCTGGGTAGAAAGGCATCAGCTCTACCCACTATGGTACCAGCTGCCAAGGCCATTTAAAGTGTTAGATGACAAAGCTAAAGCTGCAATAAAGCTCATAAAGTCTTTACCCATGTATACAGGATGGTACTCTTACTACAGCAGTTCGGGGTTAGGAGTGGGAGTCCGATTCCAAACCCAAATCCTTAGGTGATGATTCAAACAACCGTGCGACCTGGCGCAACCCCAAACGCCAATAGAAACACCAGTTTCTCGAGGTCCAGCGGTACCTACCGTAGCCGAGCTTGTAGCTTTTGTAACGGACAGAGCTGTTCCCTTGTGCTTCGAAGGTTCTTGGTTCAAGTCCCATGTTGTACTTCCGTACCTTTAATTGTGGCGCTTACCCTGAATTGAAAGAGTAACCCTCACCCAGCCGTGTAAATGGGGCCGCTGGTTCTAGCTGCTCCGTCGCACCTAAAGGTCACGGGTTTGAGTCTCACCTCTGACTACAGATCCCCTGATCTTAAATAGCTCCAGTAAAAAAAAAAAGTTGCCTGGCTTTATAAATAGGTAAATAACTATAAGTTGCTTTGGAGAAAAGTGTCAGCCAGCTGAATAAATGTAACTAATTGTAATGAGCTCAGTGTACGAAAGGGACTTGGAGCGGTAGGAGTGCGTCGTCGTGGCTGATTTGAAAGAACACACTCGTGGTCCAGCGGAAGGAGGCTTCCCGTCCTCGCCTTTCGCACGCAGGAAGCTCGTCCGCTCCAAACAGATTACGTTCACGATTTGCCGTCGCCAAGGACTCGCGGAGCGCCGAACGGCGGACGGACGTTCGTGCCGTGGCGTCTGCTGTCCCCATTCGCTGCGGAGCTGCTTTTCTGCTTCTTTCAAGGTCACTTGCGCTCCTGGGTCAGGAATGAGGGGGTTGGGTTGGGTTTGGGTGCGGAAGCGGGTGAGAGTGGCTCCTCAAAGGGGGCGGACTGGCGATGTGAACGGTACCCACGTACAGAGATCGGGGGGGGGTGGCTTCCTATTGGCCGCAGCTAAAACGGTCTTCAGCGGTTACGCACACCGTTTGACCTCAGTTTCGCAGCCAGGCCCGACACGAGTTCTTCTGCGGAGTTCTTCTCGTCCTCCTCCGGACAGCGGTTTCTTTGTTTCTTCGCTCGTTTGTAAAAACGCCTCAGGCTTCCTTTCGGAATTTCGCTTTTGCGCGGAACTGCCAGAAAACCGAACGCTCCTCGCTCTCAGCTCGAGTCGCTCAATTTGCGTCCGGGGTTCCGCAGCCTTACGGAGGACCGTCACCGTCGTGGTCAGAGCTGCCGCATTTGGGTTTGGGTCTCGCAACCAGCTCTGGTTCCCTTGAGCAAGGTTCTTACCAAGAATTACGTCCGACGGACCGGCGTCCCGCCCGAGGGGCCCCCTCCTCGCTGCCCGAGTTTCCAGGATGGACTCTGGGTCACCGCCACCCTGCACTGGACGAGCGGTCGTTGATAACGGACGGATGTCGGAATGTTGTCGGTGACGGCTATGATGATGTATCCTCCTTATGCCACGCGCACCTCCCCTCCCCGAAAAGGACCTAAAGCGGTCCGCTCCTCTTGGTGTAACCGACGCGCCGACCTCGCGGTAACGACGTAGGCCCGAGGTCGCAACGGGCGCGCGTCGCCACGGCTCTCCGCGTGGCGCGAGGCACCAACATGCAAATGAGAGCGCGCCGTCATAGCGATTAATTCTTACTCTCTCCTCTCTTTATGGGCTTTGTGCCGTAATCCTCCGCGCCGTTGCGGAGAGAGGTCCCGGCGCAGTCCCGCGACTTAGAGGCGCTTAAGGGATTTACTCCATTTTGTTTTGTAATTGACACACAGGTACCTGAAGAATGCGCTTACCCCCCCGCCATAGCCGAGGCACGTGGACGAAGCGTTGGGCGACAGCGTTCGTGGCGCAAACGGAAAAATGAGCTTTATTTGTTCACCGCAGCGCTCGTTCTCCATCGCCGACGGCCCGACGGAAACGTCGAAAGAGGCGCCTGGAATATAAATGTCACTTAGCGCAGAGAATAACGGGAAGAGGAGCGGCTTTCGGAGCGTCTCCCGGTTCCTCGATGCCCCCCGTCCTCCCCCGACCGCCTCCGTTTAAATGCGCTTCTGTCGGTAGACGTGAATGAACGTCGCATTTCCTCCTGGTAACAAATTCGAGGTGGAACATCAGCGAGCAGAACTCGCTCCTTCTGCTCGGGGCTTTCGGGAAATTGCGATTCTCCAGTAAAATATCACTTTGCGGTAAATGCGGGAGGGCGGCCGCTTTGGGGAGAGCGACCAGGAGGGAGACGCGACCACCGCGGCGATGTCGAGCGTCGCTGTTTGGGACCGGGGTCCGGGGCTGGTGATGCTTGGATGGGGATGGCGTTGGACGGGTGGCGGTGGGGATTCGGTTCCCGGGCGGAGGGGCGCCCGTCCATCCTCGACGACCCTGACCTGCTTTTTGCACGGCTGCTTACCATTCGAGCCGGAGTATATGTAGATGAGGATGAGGGCGGCAGGTAGTGTAGTGGTTAGAGCTACTGCCTTTAGACCCAAAGATGCCCCGTTTGCTCCCCTCCTCCGGCTCTAGTACCCTTGAGCAAGGTGCTTACCGTCAGTTGCTCTAGTAAAAATTCCTAGCTGTATAAATGGGTGTAATTGTAACCGTAACATGGTAAGTTGCTTTAGAGAAAACACATGCATTGGCTGAAGCTGCTTGTCCCAAGCAGAGTAGTGATGAACTAGAGCCTAACCCTGCAACGCAGGGTGCAAGGCTGGAGGGAGAGGGGACGCACCCAGGACGGGATGGCAGTCTGTCACAAGGCACCCCGAGGAGGACTCAAACCCCAGACCCACCAGCGAGCGGGACTGTGGCGAACCTGCTGTGCCACCACACCCCCGTGCTTTAGCGAAAACTATCAGCTAAATGAATAAATGTAAAAGATGGGTGGGATTGAGCCTGACGTACGCTCTTTACGGGATGCCCCCCGTTGAAGGAAATGAGAAGACGGTTGCTCACGTGGGCGGTGGAGGGATGGTTCATGGTGTTAATTGTCATACCTTGCTGGCCTGGCCTTTCTCAGTGAGGGTCACTCATAACTGCTGCTGCCATTTGTACCTCGCCAAAATTCGGCCCCGATGATCCCCTGGGGGAGGTGCTCTGTATAGACAGAGAGGGTGCATGTGGGCGGCACGGTGGCACGGCGAGTAGTGCTGCTGTCTCAGAGCGCCCGGGTGGTGCCAAAGGACATGGGTTTGATCCGCAGTCAGTCTGTGTGGAGGTTGTATGTTCTCCCCATGTCTGTTGGGTTTCCTCTGGGTGCTCTGGTTTCCTCCCACAGTCCAAAGACATGCTATTCAGGTTCCCCAATAGTGTGTGAGTGACAGAGAGAGTGTGTGTGTTCCACTGGATGAGTGACCCAGTGTAAGTAGTGTATCTAGCAGTGTAAGTCACCGTGGTGAATAAGGTGTGTGGGGTCATAACACTACATAGAGTTTGTTGAAAGTCATTTTGGATAAAAGCGTCTGCTAAGCAAATGTGATGGCAATAGTCAAAAGCCGTTGCTTGCTTTCGGTGTATTGTAAAACATGAAAGGGCTGGGTCACCGGGAGGGGAAGTACCGTTTACGTTGGAAAGTGTTTATTACCACAAGTGCTTTATTTTTGGGACTTTTAATTTAGATTGTGCTGTTCCTTTAAAAAGCTTAAACTATTACTTAGGCAAGTGAAGCACAGTTGGTAGTGTAATGCATAGGGCTGCTCTTGTTTGGTCTGGAAGGTTGTAGGTTCAAATCCCTCCTCTGGTTGTAATACACTTGAGCAAAGTATACACACACACACACACGCACACACACAAACACAGACAAAACTGCTTGGCCCAAGCAGGGTCGTGGCAAACCAGAGCCTAATCCGGCAACACAGGGCACAGGACACACCCAGGACGGGACACCAGTCCACTGCAAGGCACCCCAAGCAGGACTTGAACCCACTACAGAGCAGGTCCTGGGCAAACCTGCTGTGCCACCGCACCCCCCTATTTGAGCTGCCTGCTTACCCTGAATTACTCTAATAAACTTATCCAGCTGTATGAATGGGTAAATGATTGTAAGTCACTATGGAGAAAAGCATCAGCTAGATGAATAAGTGTAATTAAGGCTTTTACTATGTTCGTTCAGAGTAAATACCTTGCTTAAGGGTATTGCTGTTGGAGATGGGATAGTGACGGCTCTAAGTGCTACTCCACCTGCCGCCAACTTGGTTAATATGCGGAAAATGCATCTTCTGTAACTCTTGCAGGGGTACAGTAGGCTTGACCAGGTGTAGGTCTGCGGTTCAAGTCCCACTTGGGGTGCTTTGTGACAGAGTGCTGTTCTGTCCTGGGTGTGTTCCCTCCCCCTCCAGCCCTACACCCTGTGTTGCTGGGTTAGGCTCCAGTTTGCTGCGACCACCCTTCAGACAGTGTGTGTGTGTGTGTGTGTGTGTGCACGCATAACACACACACTGTCTGAACCGCTTGTCCCATTCGGAGTCGCGGGGAGCCAGAGCCTAACCCAGCAACACAGGGCGTAAGGCCAGAGGGGGATGGGACACACCCAGGACGGGAGGCCGGTCCGTCGCAAGGCACCCCAAGCGGGACTCGAACCCCGGACCCACCGAAGAGCAGGACCAGGACCAATCCACTGCGCCACCGCACCCCCCCCCTTACTCATATATTTCTCAGTTTTTTTTTCCCCAATGCAATATATCAGAGCTGCTTATCAGAATAAAAGTGAGCATCAGCCTCGCTCCTCTGGAGGGTAAAACCCCCGGCGCCTGTTCGGCGCCCTCCTGCTGGAAACACTCACTGGGGTCTATGATCCGCTCTCGCTCCTTTCTTAGCGAATGAGTTCGCGACTGTACAGAAATGATTCGCGCAAACCTCACGCTGGATCGCTTCGTTTTCAGCGAGAGGCTCGTGCGATGCGACGGATCCCCGTGGCGTAATTGGCTCTGCGGGCGTTCGCGTCTCTCCGAGTCTCCGAGCGGCGTTCCGCCGCGCATCTTTGACCGGCGCCGATGACAGATCCGGCGACGGTGACGCTCCTTCCGCTATCAAAAGGCTCGCGGTTTGATGTCGGAAAAACATCAACGGAATCGACCTGCCGAACAAGGACCGTCTTCGGGTTGCACCCCTAACGGGAGACGCGCCATTCGCGGCGCTTTAAAGAAGTCGGAGAGAGCCGGTATTTCAAGCATAAACATTTCTTGCTTTCGCAAGCATATTTTCTAGGTTAATAATTTATTGAAAATTATCTGAGCATTTTTTTCCTCCCCCCCACCCCCACACACACACACACACACACACACAGGCTCTGGGAACGGGTGGTGTAGGATGTGTTTGATGTTTCATACAGAATACCAGCTTTATGCAAAAAAAAAAAAAAAAAATTAAAAATCAGCAGCGAGGAGTCAGACTTTAAAGGAAACGAGGCCTCCGCGGAGGCAGGGAGCGCACGGCGAAGAAGAAAAACCTCCGGCTCGGCAAGTTTTACAAGGGACGCGCCGCGATGTTGCGCCGGGAAACCGGCGGGGGATCGGAGTCAGTTTCGGACCATCGACGGGTTCCAGACACTCGCGTTAAACCGTCACAACGGGTCACCTTTTGGACGGAAAACAGAAATTTCCAGGCCGCATGTCGGAGCCTCGGCGAACTGCCTTCGGCCCCCTCCCCCCCTCGGAGGACGCGGCAAATAAATTGAATCGCGACGCCTCCTCCCCACTCAAGTTTATAGCGAACGGATCATGTTATCCAGCTAAGTGTCGGGCCCAACGATGGGTGCGGAACGTTAGCCGTGGACGTGTCGGGGAGCTCAGGTGTGCGGTGCGGGCGGTGCGGCCTGGGAACGGCGGCACAGGAGGACGGCGCTCGTCCCTTCAAGGGGAAATGCGATCTGAGGCCCAGCAGGAGATCCGTCTCGAGCCGCTGTGACCGACGTGTCCTAAACGTTCCTAAAAACATCTCGTCTCCCACGTGCCGGAAAACGTCCAAAAATTATTTCAATCAGTTCTGTTGAAAACAGTTATTGTTCATTTATGTGTTTGTTGCGGGGGGTGCGGTGGCGCAGCGGGTTGGACCGGGTCCTGCTCTCCGGTGGGTCGCGGGTTCGAGTCCCGCTCGGGGTGCCCTGCGACGGACTGGCGTCCCGTCCTGGGTGTGTCCCCTCCCCCTCCGGCCTTTCTCCCTGCGCTGCCGGGATAGGCTCCGGCTCCCCGCGACCCCGTATGGGACAAGCGATTCACACAATGTGTATTTGTTGGTTTTGCATATGAAGATGGATTTATTTTAGAGCTTTTTTCTTTAATTTCAGTGGTCATGAGATTCTTTTTTTTTTTTTTTTTTGTCTCTAATTGCTGACATCGTAGGGGGCGGGTTTGGCTGGGTCCTCTCTGTCGTGGGTCTGGGGTCCAAGTCCCGCTTGGGGTGCCTTGCAATGGACTGGCGTCCCTTCCGGGGTGCGTCCCCTCCTCCTCCGGCCTTGCGCCCCGTGTTGCCGGGTTAGGCTCCGGCTCGCTGCGCGACAAGCGGTCGTAGACATTGCGTACGCGTGTGTGTTTGTGCTGACATTGTGGTTTTGACACCTTTTTATGGACCGCGCTGTTAACAATAATGTCCATGAGCTTTGGAATAGCAGGCTGTGTTGTGGTTAGAGCTGCTGCCCCCGAAGGTTGTGGGTTTGAATCTCACCTCCAGCTGTAGTACCCTCAAGCAGCATATTTATCCCAAATTACTCGGGGAAAATGACCCAGCTGTATAAATGGGTAAATAATTAGGTACGTTAACGTTGCGGGCTGCTTTGGAGAAAAGCATCAGCTACATGTGTCTTTTCCTGAGTGAAACAATGACTTTGATCGCTATGCTTAGAAAAACACTCGTATTAGTCATTTCGGAGCATCGGGAGAGTAACGGGCACTTGTCTCTCGTGTTGAGCTGAGCCGAATGCTGGGGATGTTGCCGTGTACCGCGGTATTGTCTTCTCTGGGTTGGGTTCATCTATATTTGATGACGTCCTCTCCGGAGCACGGCTCACCGACAAAGGCGCCGCAAACTGTTTTCGTAGCCGCGCATCTCCGGCGACGACGACGGCGACTCTTCCCCGCGCGGGCCTGCGTCACACGCCGCTCTGAAGGTGCTCGGTTCACGTGGGGTCGCGATCCCTCCGTGGACCGAAACGTCCTTCCTCCGAAAGCACCTCCTCGAGACCCGAGCGCCGCCGTAACGGGGCCCGTTCCCGAACCGTACCGCGCTCCGCCGTACGCGCTGTGCCGTGCCGCACCGTGGCGGCGTCTCTTGGAGGAGAGCGGGGCGGCGTCCCGCTGCTTTTCCACAGCTGGATCATCAGCTCCTTCGCGGACCGAACCGGAGAACGCGAGAGCGGAGCCGCGCGCACCTCGGACTCGGTCGAAGCGCGCTTGCTGCCGCGCTTGCTTGCCGCGCGTCGACATACCTGTCCTTCATTTCCCGCTCCGTTTCCTCTCGGACCTTTCGGGATGTTCGGTGTCGCGGGGTATAATACAACCGCCGCTCTTACTAGTACCGGCACTATCGGGGCGCTATCCAAGTGGACGATTCGCTCGTTTCTCCTTCCTCGTTGGCTAAGAGTCTGGGAGTAACGAAGGACTCGGGTCCGTCCTTCGCTCGACACGCCGAAGCCACAACGCGTACCTGCACGTTGACGCATCCTCCTCGACATCCGCAGGATCTGTCCCCGTCTCACAGCAGACTGCGTGCGACTTCTCTCCCGGGCCACGGTGACATCCCGTCTGGATATCGCAACCCTCTCCGCCGCGGCCTTCCCGCTACTGCCGTCAAACCTCTAGAGTTGATACGGAACGCCGCCGCTGAGTTGCGTCCGACTTGCCGAAGCGTTTCCCACGTATCTCCTCTGCTCGTTTCTCCGCACTGCCTTCCTATAGCTGCCCGGATCAAATTCAACACCCTGCTTACTGTCCGTATAACCATCAACGGATCCGATTCCCAATATCCACAAAACCTGATCGTGCACAGAAGGTCCGACAGAAAAAGCACAAAGGTTTTTCGGTTCTCGCTCCGATGTGGTGGAACGACCCCCCCTTGCCATTCAGAACTGCTGAATCCCTCTCTCCTTTTAAGAAGGGTCTCGACACTCGCCTCTTTCGGACTTGCTTCTCCCTGATCTCGCAAGTGCTGGATAAACACACACACACACACACACACACACACACATTGTCAGAACCGCTTGTCCTATACAGGGTCACGGGGAACCGGAGCCTACCCGGCAACACAGGGCGTAAGGCCGGAGGGGGAGGGGACACACCCAGGACGGGACGCCAGTCCGTCGCAAGGCACCCCAAGCGGGATTCGAACCCCAGACCCACCGGAGAGCAGGACTGCGGTCCAACCCACTGTGCCACCGCGCCCCCCCAGGATAAACATGTTTGTGTCATATATGCCTCTGTCTAACATATATGTAACATATGTCTTTAATAATGTTTTATAACAATTTCAACACGGAAAAGCCTATATGCAGCTACTATTGCAATATACCCTGGTTCGTACTGTGGTATGTGACAGTAATCTAGAATCCAAATGTCTCCTTCCCTAGATGTAACACACTCTCGGTGTTGCCCTCCGAGATGTGCGTCGCTTTGGAGGAAATGAACACATGTAAATGTCTTACTTCTAATACGTTAGTAATAGTTACAGCAGGCAGTTTTTGTTGATGTTTTTCCTCCAAGGTGTCTTACAACGTTAAATTTCTACGCGAAGCAACTTTACAGGGATTTTCCCATTTATACAGCAGAGCTATTTCACTCTTATCTCTTTGGGATAAGTACCTTGATCAAGGACAGATCACTACAGCAGGAGACAGGGTTTGTACCTACAGCAGGCCCTGTAGGGTGAAGGGTGATGGGTTTGGCCACTGCACTACAAGCGGGGTCGCGGTGAACCAGAGCCTAACCTGGTAACGCGGGGTACACGTGTGGAGGGGAGGGGAGGGGAGGGGAGGGGAGGGGACGCACCCAGGACGGGACGCCAGTCCGCCGCAAGGCGCCCCGAGAGGGACTCGAACCCCAGACCTGCCGGAGAGCGGGACCCTGCCAAGCCCGCTGTGCCACCGCACCCCGAATAAAATAATGTAAAAGATAAAATTAACACAAAAATGTATTGTTAATATTAAAGCAATATCATCATTTTATTTTGTATAATAGGGGTGTGGTGGCGCAGTGGGTTGGACCACAGTCCTGCTCTCCGGTGGGTCTGGGGTTCGAGTCCCGCTTGGGGTGGCGGACTGGCGTCCCGTCCTGTGTGTGTGTATTTTGTATAATCTTGTACCAATTTCTCCAGGTTTTCCCATTTCTCTGAAACACCGTGATCGTCGTGCCCCGTTGCGTGGATGCGATGCCGTGTATTTCCCAGGACCTCTTTCTGCGCACCGATTCGGATGCTCATCGCAAAAGTTACAATGAACAGTTCGAGGGACCGTCCGTCCCAACGCGTCGCGCGCCGTTGCGTAACGGGACACGCCGTCCTCGTTTAACCCCCCCGCGCCGGCCACTCGACTCGGGAAAGCGGCAGCGGGAGGCGGCTCGCTGCGCGCGTGTGTGACGTCTCCTCCGTCTAAGCAGCGAAGATCCGAACGGGGTCACGGTCACACCGATGTCACTGTGGAGTTCTTTACTACTGGGACAGCAGTGGTGGGGACTGGAGGTGCGGCACTTGTGTTTTGTTTCCAAAGAGTCCACGCTGTGTGTGTGTGTGTGCGATTTTTCCAAACTGCTGGTTCGCTACCTCCCTCACACTAATCGCACTCTACGTTTGTGCATAAATGTCAGCGAAACCAATTCCTGCAGTCGGCGTTGGTGACATCCTGATGTCATTATCAGAGCGCTCGGCGCTGCCGACGCCGCCTGCCTCCCTCCCGAGTGATTAATGCGTCTGACATTTCCGACAGATATCCCGCGCGCTCCGGCTCGGGCCGCCGGGTGAAAAACCCGAGTGGCTGGTTTACCGCCGCAAATTAATAACAAATACATGTAATGATAATTAAAATATAGCGGGACAGGCTTTCCTAAGCGCTCGCAGCTCTGGATGGCGCCGCTTGGCCCCGGCTCCCTATAGGTGCGTTTACACACCCGACTCGTTCACGGAGACCCTCTTTGGTCGTTTCCCTCCCCCGCCAGCTTTCCGGCGACTTCCGACCCTTTCTGACCCGTGCGGCCCACAGCTCTGCCTCCCTTCCTCTCCCACGTAATAAAGTGGTAAAGATGAGGGTCGACATTATGTCCGAAGGCGGTTTTGATCGCCGAAGGGGCGTCTCGGTAGGGGGGTCCGGGTTCGCATCGTACATCGCCTTCTTGCGTTCGTAAGACTCCGCCGATGACCCTGTCTGCGTTACCAGCTCATCGCCGTACCTTCGACGGAGCGAGACGGCCTGTCCGAGGCTCACGAAACCCGCCGCCCGCCCTGAATTCAGCGATCCCGAGGCCCGAGTGACGGTAGGCTCCAGACCCGAAGGAGGCGCTACCCCAGAGCAGGGTGGGTTCACACGGGATGGACGGACCGCGTAGCGATGCCTTAACCGCTCCGTGAGGAGGTGTATTCCGGGAGCATCCAGCCACCCTCGCCGAACGTGTCCTCGCGTTGTCGTCGGTTACGGCCAGCGGGAACGCTGCGGGGCCTGGGCACGGACCGGTCTAAAGCCCGTCGTCTCCATTTCAACGGCCCCCGTGAATTTTTTTTCCCTCCTTTCCCCGCATTATAACTATGATAATTTACCCGTTTAGTGTTTTTCTAGCGATACCCAGCGTTCCGCAGAAATGCGCACGAGGTTTTGATCGCCTTGCTTTCCGCACGCGGGACGAGGAGATTTGGGGAATCCTCCCTCTCCCCTCTCTCCGCCGTTACCGCCGACTGACATCGCGCCGAATTAAAGAAAGCGGGCAGAGTTCGGAGCCAACTGGGCCGCGTTTGCGGCAAAAAATGAAATATGCTCAAATTTCGTTCCGTTTCGGTTTCCAGCGAGAGCAGGTGGCTGGTATTGTGTGGTTTGATTATGATTTAGATAGGCCTCTAACGCGCGCGCGCGCACACCCCACCCACGCCTCCCTGCGGCCACCCACCGAGCGCCTCCTCGGCAGCGCCGCCCTCCGCCGAAACGACATAAGCCGTCGGCCAACGAGAAGCCCGAGGGGCCGGGACCCAGCGCGCGTTCGCCGTCGCCGGTTCTTTACGCGTCGTTGACCGGGCGACGGAGCCCTCCGCTACCCCCTACGCCGGCCGCCACGGGTCGCTCCCGGCGTCACGGGGTTTCCGGGCTCTTGACCTCCCTCCAGCGCTGAGCACGGGGAGCAGGAGATCCACGAGGGCGAGTGCGCGTGTGCGTCTGTCTGTGGTTTTACCGCACGCAAATAAACGCTAATCCAACACGGGCTGAAACGCGACATCCGAACGGAAACGAAGGCAGAGCGCAAACTCGCAGCGCAACTAAAGTTACACGAGGCCATCGCTGCGATGGGGACGGGGCGTCTTTAAGGGACGCGCTCGTACGGTTTGTTCGTCGTTCGCCGTGAACCGTTTGTGACGGAAACCGATTTAAGACAATAGAAGAAAAGGAGACGACGGGCGCGGAAGCTCACGGGTGGACGGAAGTGCCATCGAGTCGAGCCCGAGTCATAGTGAGCGCCGGGGTGGTTTCCGAGGCAAGGGAAGGAACGGAAGTGGATTTCCAGGACCTTCTTTTTTCCACGGACTGGTGAAAACATGCAAATCTCACAAAGCCTGAGCTGGGCTCAAACCTCACGTCCACCAAACAGCTCAGGAGTTTAGGCTCAATCGCAGGCTCAGTCTTTGCCCGCTGTTCCACTATACCCCATACAAAGCCTTGTAATCTATTGCACATAAATCATAAAGCGAATTAAAATAAACGGGTAAACAGCCACTGAGATGGACTGCTCGCCCTCGCCAGGGTTCCGGAGGTTCGGATCCCATCGGGGAATCAATGGGCTCGAGGGGATACCCATCTGTTGCAGTGTGGCCACACACATACTCGCACTCATTAGAATCACCGGTCAACCCGAAACAGACGTCTTTAAGGTGTGGGAGGAAACCAGAGCACCCAGAGACTCTGTCGGATTCAAAGCCGGAGCCAAACGGCCTCGGTTGACAGAGGCAGCGGTGCTACCTACCGCGCCACCTTGCTGCCCTGGAAGAACCTACACTTTTGAAACTTAGCTCTTTTCTTTCTTTCGCTTTATAACAGCTAACTTTGGCTGCAGCGTCACAGCCTTTCTTTCGCCTCCTGCACTCGGGCCTCCGGAAGCCCTCCTTACCCCCATCGCTTTGGCCGCCATGCTTGTCTGTAAATCGCCGCATCGAAGTTAAACACCAAACGTGAAGGGTTTCGAATTAACGGCTTCCCGTTGCTCCCAAGTCGCATTTGCGACAGTTTGCGTCGCGCAAATTGCATTCCGAAGTTTTTCCGTCGCTGCGCCACGAAAACATGCGTCGCGGAGCCGACCGCGTGAGGAAAGGTCAAAGTTCAAACGGCTGTTCTCATTGCCTGCGCTGCGTTTTCGCATGAGTGGAAACAAAGTGACTTTTAAAATACATTGTTTTAATAAGGAAGGTAAAGCGACGGCGATTTTGAAAGACCCTGTATAAACAATGACGTTAACGGCTTATTAAAGTTTCATTAATCAGTCCTCCAAAGCACCGCCGCGTCTGGATGATCTGGCAGCATTTGTGAATTCTGATAAATTTTTTATTCCGTCTTTCAACCTTTCTCTTTATCAGACAATATGTCTAGACACGTGAAGAGCGGCGACGCGGCAAATAAAAGTCGCCCCGACGGGGCCGTTAAAGCGAGCTCGTAAATTAACGTCGGGAGGCTGTCGCGAAGGGCTCCCGACAGGACGCCCAGCCGGGTTCCCGGGCGCCGACCGACCCGCGGCGCGGGCGCGAGCCCGGGGTCGGCCGGGTCTCTCGTCCGCGCTTTAATTGGAGGGATTTGTCGGAACGCCGCAGGAAGGCCTCGACCGAGCGACGAGGCCCCCGTCTGTCAACGCGGCCGTTTCGGTCCGTCGTAATTTACTTAAATTACACGTAGAAAGAGTCCTAATGAGCTGTCGGAGCTGCGAATCTGGAGCCATTGTTTGCGTCGTCTAAGAAAAAGCTTCGTCTTCTTTCCAGCAATCACGCAGAAATTAAAGTTTTGACCCAGGTTCTCCTTTCAAGTTGTGCTCATCAGAAATGGTGACATGGGAAACAAGTATAACGTCGTCAGAATTGTTATACACGCACAAGTATCGGGCGGCATGGCGCAACAGCGAGCCGCGCTGCTGTCTCACGGTACTCGGGCGATGCGAGAGGACATGGGTTCGATCCCCGCTCAGTCTGCGTGGAGTTTGCATGTTCTCCGCGTCTGTGTGGGTTTCCTGCGGGTGCTCTGGTTTCCTCCCACAGTCCACAGACAGGCTGTTCAGGTTCCCCTATAGTGTGTGAGTGACAGAGTGTGTGTGTGTTTCACTGAGGGATGGATGAGTGACCCAATGTAAGTAGTGTATCTACCAGTATAAGTCTTCGGGTGCTCTGGTTTCCTCCCACAGTGCAAAGACATGTTGTTTAGATTCACCCATAGTGTGTGAGTGACAGAAAGAGTGTGTTTCACTGATATATGGATGAGTGACCCCTTGCAAGTAGTGTATCTAGCAGTGTAAGTTACCTTGGTGAATGAGGCGTGTGGGCTGGTAACACTACATAGAGTTTGTTGGAAGTCGCTTCGGAGAAAAGTGTCTGCTAAATATGTAAGTAAGTGATTTTTAAGGCAGAGTATCGACTGCTTTTATAAATAAACGAGAATGCAAAAGCGGCTTTAAAAAAAACAGCAGGACGCACGCATCCCTGACGGAAGGAAACACGCACCGATGAGGATAAATGAGCCGATTTTGTTTTCACTTTTGATTTTATACGGATCGATTCTCACACGGGTAGATCGCGCGCCGGCGTTGACAGGTTCAAAATGCTGCGGCATTACGGTAACGCTACGGTAAAATGTCTCACTGGATGAAACGTATTTAGCGCTCGGCGCAGTTCATCTCGCAGAGGTCCCGGAGACCCCGCTTTTTCTCCAGCTCCGTGCTTCTCTACATTCCTCGACGTCACGGCCGCCTTTTTCCCCACAGATAATGGGATTTTTTTCTTTAAAAAAAGGTCCAATCAGCGTGTGACAGGTTTCTAATGGAAGTCTGATGGTGCGGCCCTCTCGCGACACCCGAAATCATTACTGATTTCTTCTTTTGATATTAATCAGTCATCTTTCATTGACTTTAATGGCAGGGCCTTTGAAAATCCTCGTACAAAGTGATTTGCCATCTGGCGAAATTGGATTCCCCCCCCCCCCCCTTTCCCTACCGTCAGCTGAATGTTTCACCTTTCGCGGTAGTGACGCCACCGAGATGGGGCGTCTGTTAATTTCCCAGGTGTGCGACACAGCTGGAGCGTCCCCCAGCCGCCGCACCGGCACGGGAAACTGGCCCGGCGTCAAACGCGGTCGACCCAAAACCGGGGGGGGGACTTGAATCAATTTGGGGCAAAAAAAGGATTCCGTTTAAAACGTTTTTGAAAGTCAAATCTGACCGCGCTCCCGTTCCGCCGTCGCGTCGCATTATATTGACGGCCGTAATAGAGACCGAAGGGAAAATGAGAAGCATCCGGCAAAGGCGGCTGGGCGGCTCGCCAAGGCTCTCCAACACGGAGCAAAACGACAGATGCGATACGTCAAAAAAAAAAAAAAATAATAATAAGGAAAGTGGATGGGCCCAATAGGCGCCTTCCCAGTGCCGTCGCCGGACCGCGTAGCGCCCGTGGTCCCGATTCAGAGGCCGGCGTAGAATTTGGAGCCCCTTTTTTCCCTTCCGCCATCGACGCCCTTCGGGGTCACACCTGGGGCGGAGTCGCTCTCGGAAGCCACACGCAGCGTCTCGCGACTCGCCTTGTTTGGAAACAAATAGGGGGCGAGGAGGGAAGGCGTCCTTTCGCCGCCTTTCTCTAATTGCCGGAGCGCTAATTGGGGCCGAACACGGGCGCGTGGGGGTCAAGGAGGCCGCCGACGAGCCCATTAAAGACAATCGAGGAGCAAAACAAACAAACGCAGGCAGCGCCTCCCGGTGAAGCCCCGCGCGTGGAAAAGAACAGCGTTCGTTTATTTTTTACCCTCTCTCTCTCTTTCTCTCTCTCTCTCTCTCTCTCTCTCCCTCCCTCCCTCCTACTCCCACTCCCCCCCCCCCTTCTCTCGAACCCGAAAGCGGCGACGGCGTTTGCAATGTGTCTCTCTGCTTCTCGTTGCAGCTCGACAGTGACAACATGTACATGAGCATGTCAGAGACGAGCCAGGACTTTCCGCCAGCGGGCCAGGTGGGTTAATTAATCTTCACCGCCTCGTTTCAACTTGTAATTAAACACATTTAAAGGGATGCATCGCAAATGAGCGGCACTATCGGTGGCGGCCATAATCAGGAGTAATTATAATGTGCAAACAAAGCATTTACGCCGAGTGTTCGCTTAATGAGATGGAGGTGATAAAGGCCCACGGTCGGTGCCTTATTGAAACGCTGCTTTTCGCTCCTCTCTTTTCTTCAAACGCTGCTCTACAGTTGGCAATAGAACCTCCTTTTTCATTTTTTTCTTTTTTTTTTTCTTTTTCAGAAATAAACACGCGCTTTTGTCGTTTAACTTTTTTTTGAGCCGGACATTCGACAAAAAAAAAATTACATTTCTATAGTCTGATACCTAAAATTTTACACCAGAATGAATATTCATTACGGTCACATCTTTATACGTGTTAAATTATGATGTAACGTGGCAGAATTGCTTTTCACGTCTCAAAAACAAGCTGCACCACGTTATTGTTATATTATTATTATTATTATTATTTCGACGGACGTGCAAAAACATTCTGCGAGTCTATACGGACACTGAAATATTTTTACTAACCTTTTACACTCCAACGCATTATGACAGCATGGAATAAGGTGCTTTCCTATGAGGCGTATAGTTCGGGAACTTGTTTGTGCACCGCGCTCCATGCCTGTATTTTAGTGACTTTCTGCATTTGGTATCGAAAGTGCACAACTTGCCATGGGACGCTTTCAGGCCGGGACAACGTTGATCTCTTGATCTCTTTTTAAAGAAGGTTTCTGCTCTCGTGAAGGTATCGTGCGGAAAGGTGTCTCTTCTCCAGGTGCAGCCATGTGCCGCGAAGGCATGAGAGGATCAAAGCTTTTGGTTCTGCGTTTTACCGCACTGGTGAAACAAAACACGTCTCTTATGAAGATATCTTCGTGTACGGTAGCTCGGAGTCACCTCTACAGTAGGGTCGCCATCGTGCTCTCGGTGCGGCGTCTGCGCGCCTCCTTCTGCTCGGGTCTTAGTCTTTGCTCTTTGAAGACCCGGCCGAAAGCGCACGGTTACGCAACAGCCGTTGGCGCGAGACCTGCGGGCTCGGAGACGCCCGAACCGCAAGCGGGCGATCGGGCCGCGTCTCTTCGCACTTGAGTTTGAGTACGGGGGACGTGCGCTCGGGACGCCGACCTCTCCCACACTTCGCGCGAACGCAGGAAGTGGCCCGAGCGCTACTCTGTAGAGCTCTCGTGGCGTTTGCCTGCCGTTGCCGGAACTTGCTAAAGGTCAGCGCTGCTTTTCACGTGTAAAACCTCTGCTGTGAGGCCCCACGACGGCCCGCGAGGTGCTGGGGCCTCCGCCCTAAAGTGCCTTGTAGCCACCCAGCTACCGCACGGCGTTTACGGGCCGCTTAGAGCAGCGCCTACCACGTGATCCACGCGGTGGCGGAAAGGGCCCCGCGAATAAGATTGGGGTGGAAGAGGAGAACATGAAGGCACCCCCTTGGTGAAAGAGCCCCTTCGCCGCCGTTTACCTTTACATTCGCTTCGATCGCTTTAGCAGACAGTTTTCCTCCAAAGCGACGTACGATGATCGTTAAGTAGTATGCAACGGACGCCTTTATTCAAAGTGATTCGTAGCGTTCGATACGCTGCGCTGACCTCCCTGCAGTCATTCACCCATGTATACTTTTCCTGAAACACACCTTTGGGGTGTGGGGGAGAAGCTGCGCGGACACGGGAGGACGTGCAAACTCCACGCAGACGGAGTCGGATTCACAACCCCGTCCGGACGGACGGCCCAGAGCAGGGCATGAGGAGCACCACGAGGTCTGGTTTTGATGGAAGACGGACCCCGCTGAGCGTCACTCTTTACTAAAGGAAGCAGCCGGGTCTCATTTGGGCCCGTTACCCCGTTGCGGTTCTGCTTTAGCCACTTTGTTTGTTCGCCTTGGTACCTGGAACCGAGTCCGACCTTGACCGCGGTCTATACGGGAGGTCGGTGCCACTCGCCCTGGCGGTTCCCTCTGACCCGTTCCCACTGCCCTCCCCTTCCCCCTTTACATTTCGCTTCAGTTCCGTGTTCCAGAGAGTGCCAGCCAGCCACAGCCGAACACGAAACAGACAGGAGCTCCCTGGAAAAGAGACGTGCCCCCCAACGTGGACTGTCCTCGGCTTTCCTGGGTAAATAACCTCCCACCGCTGCAGAATGCACACGTGCTACATGTATAAACACCTCGTACCATGGACAGCTTCTAGGTTTGGAGCAAGAAAATACTAAAATGTTTCCTGCTGTTCCACAGAGGTAAAACAAATGGGTTATGCAAACAAGGCCCTTTAAATCCCCCCCCCCAAAGTAGAAGTGCGGTGGGGCGAGGTGCATGATTGGTTAATACGACTCAGTGCTGACTAGGCTCGGGCGACCGGGCAATTCGACTGGCTGCCGTGTCTCGGCTGCATCCAATCAGCTGGCTCGATAGTGACAGGAATCCCCGGGGTCTCAGAGAGAGAGGGGTTAATTGCATTTACTCGATTCGGTGGACCAGCAGATTGAATCGGTCTTCAGTGCGTCTGGAGAACAATTGCACCTGTAGGAAATGGACACCTCGTCCCACAGCAGTTAATAGCAATTTAGAAGCAACAACAAAAGACAGAATTGTAACTCCATAATGTGTCATATGTTTAGATGTGTGTCTTGGATTTCTACCATCAAAATAAAGAACTACTGCCAGGGCAGCAGGTGGCGTAGCAGTTAGAAACCCACCTCTCTCTGTATTACCCTTCATCAAGGAACTTACCCCGAACTGATACAATAAATTACCCAGCTGTATCGATGTGTAAATCACTGCGAGTAGCCTTAGCATTACAAGTTGCTTTGGAGAAAGACATCAAGCAAACAAATAAAATTAGAATAAAAAACTATGAGAAGTTCAAAATCTGAAAGCCATTTAGAAATTGAGGTTAAATGTTTGACTAGTGATATTAGTAAGTGATGTTTGCTTATTTCAACCGCTTAAAGTCAGATTCAGTAAAGAGGCCCGACGAAAGTGTCGATCGGCCTGCTGCGTGTGCAGATCTGAGCGCATTACAAATAGCAGACTGATCAAATTGCAAATGCTGCTCTGGTGGTGTACCTCTGATAAAGTCCACTTATCTGCAAAACTGGGTACCAATCAAATAAACAAGATATTTGTTCCGCTGAAAGGCAGAGAATAAACGGGTCCCGCTAATTATCAGACGGAAGGACCTATCCGCCGAACACCGGTTTTGGAGTCCGCTCCGTTTCCACGTCCCACTGCTGTCGTCGTTTGCTCCGTCCCGTGGGATTTTTCCATTAAAAGTACATGGCGCTTCAGGCTCGAGCAAATGAGGCGAGCATGGGTAATCAGAGGGAGAGCATACTGAGCTGCTGCCATAGACTCCGCCCCCCTTCTTTAACCGTCGTCAGTATGTTGGGATTCGGATGGAAAAGGAAGAGAGGCTTTGGCGGGTACCTTGAGTGACGAGTCCGTGGGCCAGCGGGGCGCCCCCGTTGTCCACCCACACAGCCAATGCACCATGAGGGGGCCCCATCCTAAGATCTCCTGGTCAAAGTAGAGGATGGCGAGTGCTTGTCGGTGGGCGGAGCTTATCATGCTGGAGAGAGTCGAGGTCTTTAGGCAGGACCTTTGAGACCGGAGATAAACAGGATGGACGCATCTTGCTCGAGTGTCTTGCGGTTTGTGGCCAAACGGCAAAATCTTCATCGCTGCAGTGTTTTCTTCTGAAAGTTCGGCGTGTTAGACCTGGAAGGCGGCTTCAAATCTGTTCGCCTTCACTGGCTCTCAATGCTGAAAACCTTCCCTTCCAAAGAATAAATAAAATACAGCTGTCCCCCCTCCCCTGGCTTTCTTGTAGTGGTTTTGTAGATAAACAAACGCAGCGTAACGCTCCCCACCCATCGAGCGCTGCGAGAACTCGGTCACCGCCGTCTAGAAGGTTAATCTGGATGTGACATGTATTCCGTAAGTCGTGTTGAAAAAAATCTCCTAAAAATAGGAGGGAAGGTAATCTCATACTGGTGGCTCTTATTGTTGGGGGGAAAAAAAATGCCCCGGAGGGGAATTGGGAAATGATCTTCTTTTTTTATTATCACATCAGCGCACGCTTTAGGGCTTATAGACACAGCTAAGTAACCGCATATGCTAGTGTGCTGTCCTCGGGAGGCTGCCGCGGGGAATAAAACGGCTCGGCGGCTGAATTTGGCAGCATAATCCACAGTAATGGTTTCTGTATTCAGTAGCTTCGTAGGACCAGTTGTGCAGTTTAGCACACTTAGTGAGTACCTCGACTCAGTGGTGTTGTAGTGCACATATTACTGTATTTTTTTCTTTTTTTTTTTTTATTATTATTATTTTCACCCTCCACCCTGCAGGTATCGTATCGAGAAACGCGTATTAAAATGAATCAAGTTCAGGACACGTTTTCAAAGGCAGCTTGGTTCGTGCAGGGACCACAAACAGCCTCGTGCACCGCGGAGCACCGGCACCGACGCTGTGTTTGCAGCCCGAACGTGAGAGAGAGAGCGAGAAAAGGCCGCGACCTGCTAGGCACCGGTGCGCCATTCGACGACGCTTACGGACTTTCTGCACGTAGCCGCACATGCTGGGTTCACTAAACCTGTCTCCTTATTCCAACCCCCTGGACAGCTGGGGGTGTAGCGGTTAGTGCTTCTGCCTTTGGACCCAAAGGTTGTAGGTTTGATTCCCCCTCTCTTGCTGTAGTGCCCTTGAGAAAGGTAATTACCCGGCTCTATAAATGGGTTATTACCTGCAACCTTCACATCGGAAGTTGCTTTAGAGAAAAGCGTCAGGTGAATTAATAAACGTAACCTTCTGCAGCATAAAACTTCTCATAAACGGAGCCCCACGGAGTGCCTTTTCGAGAGTGTGCGGCTTTGCATGAACGCGCAGCCCGGTGTACTTGTACTTGTGCAACCATCGCGGCGTGTACGTGCGCTTCTTTCAGCCCGGCAACCGCAATCTCGGTCTCGGTCTCGCTCATCTCGGTGGTCAACGCGAAGGTTTTAAGTGTTATGTAGCATCGCTCATATCCGAAGCCCTGTAATAACACTTACGTGTTGGAGGAGCTTATCGACTCTGCCTGTCTGATACCACCAAAGATATAAATAGTAATGCCTGTTGGAGAAGCAGATCTACCGATACAACAAAGAGCCCTTCCCCGAGGAGGCGTGGAGCAATTGTTTTCCACTTCGGCAAACTTTGCAGAGAAAGCCCAGGACAATTAGTCTGCTCTTCGTAAGGCCGCGCGACGCATCTAACGTTGAGCCGTACGAAATACGATCGGATCGTCGACTCGGGCGGCCCGCGCGGGTCTCGTCCTCGCCGGCGAACGTCCGGACGGCTCCGAGATCAGGCTCGACCCTGTGCTTCGCAGCACGTGGGCTGCTTCTTCAGAACCCGCTCCCCTAGCAGATTCTCCAGAACGACACCAAAGAGAGCAATATATTATGAAAAAAAGAAAAGGCGGCTAAGGGTTGCGTGTGATGGTAAGTGACATTTTGGTACCGTGGGCTGAGCTCTGTGTGGAATCTCTGACTCAATTAGATGGGGTTCCCCCTGATGGGATCTCCTTAGCATGTCAGCCCATTTGGACCAGCCTTGAACATATCCAGAAACCCCGTGGTGTCAGCGGTGTGATCCGCCCACCTCGCCTTGTAGGCATGGAAATGAAAAATGCAAATAACGCTCGTGCCCAAAGGTTGTTAAGTGTCTGTTTTATGGGTCTTTTTTCATCTTTCTTGTGCAAAGACGGTTTCGGTCGTTTTCTTCAAAGCTGATTTTGTAAAGCCGCCTTCTTATTTCGTCTCATCGCCGCCTGTGCCCTGGCATCCAGCGAGAATCGCGCTGCGCGATAATGCATGTATCCGTCGTGCTGCGTATAGAGGTGCAGCAATCGCATTTTCGCGATCCTAAATAATGCATCTCTTTGTGTCGCATTTTTATGTTCGCTGTAACGAGCGGAAAGGAGAAAATCGGCAGTAAGGAAGGAGCCGCTTGACACGATGCGGTTTAAATGCAGAGGGACGTGATGCGTCGATTGAAACGGTTACTAAACCGCAGGGCACCTACGTTAAAGAACGCGAGTCGCCGACCCATATAAGACTCATGGGAAAAGGAACGCCGGTTGCTTTTTTTTCCTTGACCCGTGTGACCTTTGCTCACCTGGAAGCCGCTTATGCTTTTGTCACCGCGAGCGCAACAGGTCCGAGCGGCCTCTCCGGCGCGGCCCGTGCCGTCGGCGTTCAGATGATCCCATCTCGCCCCCCCGCGGTATTCATTACAGACAAAATTGCCCACGGAGCCTCCTGCACGAGCAGAGCGGAGCGCGCAGAGGAAGCGCTGTCGGGGAAAGTAGGCCACCTAATTAAGTTAAACTACTCCAGCGTTTAGCCTGACATCTTCATTACTCAGAATTAAAAAGGTGCTTCCTTTTCACGCGCAGGTTAGCCGTGTTTACGTTCTCTCGTCTCTTAATTGGATTCCTTTTTAAGGAGGACCCCCGCGCGGCACGTAAACGGCAGGGCGGCGCGGAGGAGCGGGCGCGTACCTCGTTTTCATCTCGCGGATCGGGCCGCTCGACCTGCGTCGCGCAATTCGTGCAATTGACGAACTGCTGCCGAGCGCTTATGAGACACGGTAAAGCTGTAGGCGTGACGGGAGAATACGCTATCTTCTTCCCCGGCTCGCTTATTGACGAATTCGTCGCGGGTGCGTGTCTGCGGAAGCCGGAGCGCCCCGGCCGAAATTTGGACGGGACGCTTTGCCCCCGACCCCGCCGTTCAGGCAGCCTGTCGGACTCCGAGGACAAGGAGCGAGTCCGCCGATTGCGGAAGGGCCTCGCCGTGCTCCACGCGTCCGACTCGCTGACGCATTTCTCAGTTACGCGTCGCGTCTGTGGCCAACTCGGTCCTGGCATCGACGACGTGTCGGATGATGTTGGGCTGCATTAGAGGAAGAGCAGCCAATCATCATGCTGAAGGGAAACGAAACACGAAGGATGCGTTCAGTTTATTATTGTTTGCAAAAAACTTTATTTTTAACCAATTTCTAGCTCCGTGACTCATAAGCAGTTTGCCTTTTACGCATACGGAGTTTAGGGATCGGGTACGGCGGCGCAGCGGGTGACGTTGGCGCCTCGCACCTCCCGGAAGCGGGTTCGAATCAGGCTCAGCCCGTGTGGAGTTTGCGTGCTTGCACCGTGTTTGCGAGGGCTTTCCACGGTCCGAAGTCGTGTGTTTCGGGCGAGCGGGTTAACATAAAGTACCCTCAGAGCGAGTTTGTGTGTGATGGACTGGCATCTTGCCTCCCACCTTCTGCTTCTGGCATAGACTCCGGACCACTTGTGACCTGCACCGCTTGTACGCGATGGAATCGTGAATGGATTCGCTCCAAATACATTTGTCAAGGGCCCAACAGCAGGGAACTCTACGAGCGCTAGACCGAGTAGCTCTTTGCTCACTTTGTTCCCATCCCCCGGGCTCCCGGGCTCCCGGCAGAGCGTCCACGATTAGCTTTAGGAGTAACTCGTAGCCCGCGTGCGTTCGTTTCCCCGCGGAGCTTCGCCGAGCACCTCCTTCATTTCGCACGTTGATTGAAGGCCTCGATCTCTCGCTGCTCGTGCCGTTTTTAATGTTCGTTCCAAGGTGGCCCAAACGTCACCGGGCCCGTCATCCCTAACAAACGACCATTTCGCACCCACGTGTCCCTGCGCTTTCTATTCTACGCGTAATATTCTATAGACGATCGTGTGCCGCTCAGGCTCCTCGGCAACATGTCATTCGGGGAGATGCGAGTGATGCAGCCGGATCGTTTCGCGATGCACGTTTCATTTATTTATTTATTTATTTATTTATTTATTTATTTATTTATTTATCACCAGGCCGTCTGCTATTCCTTTGCGCTGGGGATGCGTTTTCGATATCGAAGGCCTCCTCGGACGCCGAAGTGTCCGCGAACGTCGTTTCCTTTCCGATCGGACTCTGAGAAACGGAGACGTACGCGATAGGATCCGATCGAGGCGGCAAGGCGGCTGACGTTTCTCGTACGCTCGTGACGTGGGCGAAAGCTTGACTCCCACCCGAACTGCATCCGGATAACGTACGTTAATTACCGAAATAAATCGATGGCTTCGTGTAAGCTGCTCACGGGCGTACCGGCCTGGTACGTAGTTGTAGCGCGGGGGAAATCCAGACGCCACGTGCACGACTACGCGTCACGACTAATGAAGCGGTAGTTTGACATGTTGCACCCTGCAGTGATTACTTTCCAAAACAGATTGCCCGGAGACCGTGCCCCGACATCACGGTTTCATGTGTAATCTTATATTTCGCGAACGGAGGCGGTCCTGCTGTTTTCTGCCCTGTCTGCTCCGCCGCTCCCGACGCCTTGTCTTCGACGTGAGTTTCGGGCTAAATTGAAGACGCTGCTTTTTGGGAGCCGCGTGCACTCCTCAATAATATAAGAACGTTAAGCGAGAGAGGGAGTTATGAAACGTTTTATTACCCTGCCATGAACTCCTGTCGCTAAAAAATTTAAATGGGATAAGTGCCTTTTAGACACCTGGTAGGAGGTAGAGCGTGCGCGGTTAAAAAGTACCCTTCTCTGCCATCTCCTTTACGGTAGAGGTTCCGGGCCTTTTCTCAACCACAGACACCTTTAAGAATCTGAGGAAAGCCAAAGACCCACACACACACGTTTTCAGAACCGCTTGTCCCATACGGGGTTGCGGGGAACCGGAGCCTAACCCGGCAACACAGGGCATAAGGCCAGAGGGGGAGGGGACACACCCAGGACGGGACGCCAGTCCATCGCAAGGCACCCCAAGTGGGACCCGAACCCCAGACCCACTGGAGAGCAAGACTGTGGTCCAACCCACCGCGCCACCGCACCCCCTCAAGTCAAGGACCCCCGAAGGAAAAATACCCCTAGATAAATTCAGAACAAATATTGCACTGAAAATGGCTTTCCTTCACACACGTATAGATAGACAGATATATAAATGGTAAGTAATGGCGTAGTTGTGTTTTTTTTACTTTTATTCAGTTATACAGTGTTATTTTCAAAAAAAGCCAGGGCTACATGGACTCCCGTTCACGGACCCCTACTTCGGACGGTACTTATGTGCAGCGGCTGTTCTCCGTTTGAGCTCAACGGAGAGATGGAAACGGCGGTCCCCTCGCGCCCTGACCGCCGGAGCGGTCCATCGGGCTCCATGAGTCCCGCTCTTAGGGCATCGTGAGCATTTCATGTGTTTCAGTACACTCTTAGCTGGCGTTTGAAAGATTGCTTGGGATGAGCACTATCAATACACAAACACACACACACAGAGTATATGCATTTCCACGGAAACAATGCCAACATGTTGTCCCAAACTACCAGAGACATCTGTGAAAGGAAATGCAATCAAACATGCAAATTAATAATAAGACATGTTTGCCTTTACAAAAAAAGGAATTAATCCGGGGTTCATTAAACACATTAATTACTGTCTTTTGAGGAAACAGTTGGGCTCAGATTTTGGATGCAATTTTTTCGTTAATTGCCTTAACTGGCTGTCTTACAGAATTCATCTCTTTTTTTTTTTTTTTTTTTTTTCTCCCCCGAATAAAAAGTTATGTAGGAGGTGGCAAAAAAAGTAATTAATTTCTATACATCGTACATCTGCCGTGAATGAATCGCGCTAAACTTATTACAGACAATTTAATGAATTGCGTTTTTAGTGCGATAATTTTGAGAACTAAAAGGGGGTGTAATTCGCTCCATCTATTAAGTCACCTTGAATCACAGCAATTTGGTTGCTCTGAATGAGCCCTGTTCTGTGGCCTTGTTTCTAACTGTAACCCGGTTTCGTTTAATCAAATCAAGTAATGTTTGATGCACAGATGGGGATGCAGATTAGATCTAATGTTCCTTTTCGAGTGGAGAATTAACTTGGCAGCGAATGCGGCTTTATGGGAATCAATATTTCAATCCAAGGGACAATAAAAAATAAACTGATTCATTAAATCTCTCTTTTTGAACTTCATTGTTGGACTTGCATAAAACCATACTCTGGCCTTCGTCTAGTGCGCGTGGTGAAATGCACGTTTTACAACTCGCTTGCTCTGAAATCATTCAGAATATACCGATGACAAAATTAATAATGATGATGACACTAAGGAAGAAAATGCACGATGTGCTCTTTAGATCTCTAAGGCCTTTTAATCTAGAGTTCAGATTAAATTCGGGTCTATTTTCATCATTTCTTTAGACCTCAACTTAGAGGTCTTAATAGCTAAACTCGCAGAAAATGAATGCTTCAAAAAGGACATTCGGCACAATAATAGTCTGATAGTTACTAAAATCAGACTGATTGATGGATTCTTATTAATCTCTTTTCGCAGGACATATACGGCTGAATATGAGCTATTTCGAAATATCGCCAAAAGCCCAACTTTGCCTACTGTGTTCCAATGTCTCTCGGGCTTGGACCGTCCAGATTGACCTCTGTCCTCCTAATGTTGTCCCGAACAGTCGTACCCGGTGCCCAGCCTTGGTGATGAAGACTTCAACATCCCGCCCATAACCCCACCGACCCTGCCGGAGCACGCCATGGTGCACATGCCCGACGGGGACGCCGCAGCGTACCACCCGCTGTGCCCGCCCCTTTCCCAAAACGGACTGCATCCCTTCCACCCCTCGAACATGGAGCTGCCGGCCATCACCGTGTCCAACATCCTGGGGCAGGATGGAGCACTGCTCTCAAACTCCTTATCCATGGTGAGAATCCCCTTTATCGCCATTCCTTCTAGCAGAAGGTGCCGAACAGCTCTTACACGTGAAACGTTTGTTTACAGACAGTCAATATGCAGGCGGTCCCCGATTTACGACGGTTCGACTTACGATTTTCCGTCATTACGATGGCGAGCTGGCAATAGTCAATCGGTAGAAACCGTACTTCAGGTTTTGAATTTTGAATTTTCCCGGGCTAACGATATGTGCAGCGATACCCTTTGGGATGCTGGGAAGCAGCAGCGATCCGCATCTCCCAGTCTGCCACGTGGTTGTGTTTTGTGCATCCCTAATGTCACAGAAGCGTCAATCTGTGTCTCCTGCTACTGGTGGGAAGAAGAAAAGGAGGGTAATTACACTTCAGGAGAAACTCGAGATGACCGCCCAGCATGAAGGTGGCAAGTCCCTAACGATAATGGTCATCGCACGTATGCTAGGCTCTGATGTTCGGTAGCTTAGGTGTATTAAATGCATTTTCGACTTACGATATTTTTGACTTATGATGGGTTTCGCGGAACGTAACCCCATCGTGAATCGGGGACCACCTGCATACTGTAGTTTACTGCATGTTCTATGCTGGCTGAGTAGTTCTTTTAACAATGTGGGCTGTAACTTGTCTACAAGTACAACGAAATAATAAACGTGTCCATGTATAGTGTCATTTCGCTTTACATAGTGTTTTTAAATTGTAAAAATGGCAGTTCGGTTAAAATGGAAGGTGGGAAATTTTGATGCGTATGGTATTTCGGTGAATTGAAAGTGACATTATTTACTGAAAAAAAATTCAAATATTCTGTCGATTAATACCGAAAACGGATAGTCGATGGCGGAGGAGGTCCAGTTTGCAGAACGTTATTCAACAATCACTGGATTTCTCTGAACTCAGGCTGGCTTTTGGATTCATTCGTGATTTCAGAGCTCGGGAAATGAAACCTAAGACTCGTGTTCTTCTCTTCCTGGATGGAACCTCCACGTCGCTCTAATGTCATGCAGCGCAGACTGCTGTAGTGACTCATTGTGGCTAACCAGGTTTCTTCTATAAGGCCTGTGAGAAAGTCAGGTATTGTCAAAACCTTGCATCTGAAAGTGACTAAGTGCTTTTCACATTACATTTCGTTTCCACTCTCCCAGCCCTTAGCGTTATATACCGAGTTGAAGAGTCTCCTTTTACCCAGAGCTGTGCTGCTGCATTCTGGTCATACTGTGGGTTATTGCTGATGTGTTATAATATTCAACTGAAAACTTAATTGTTGATCTGTGGTATAGAGTGTCCAGCTTGTTTGGATACCTCTTTGTGTGTTTTTCTGTGAGTGGCCCTGTGTGATGATCTGTCTAATAGGCTGTTACCCACCGTGGTCCAGTGTGATGATAAAATGGATAGGCGATGAGCCACTTTGGTCCAATGTTACGATCGCAGGGATAGGCTAAGACTCATTGTGGTCCAGTGTAACGATTACTGAGGGAGGCTGTGACCCACCGTCATCAAGCGGGATGTTCAAATCGATCGGCTACGACCTGTCGTGCGGGGCCGAGAGAACCGAGACGGCAGGACCCAAGTGCGCCAAGTGCGGAGTCATTCGTCTGGATTCGGGGGATAAGGCAAGTTCTCGGAGTCGGGGAAAGGCGGACGGTCGGTCGATCGGCGGTCGGAGTTAGAGCGAGGATCCGTGGACGAGGTCAGGGGGCGAAGCGAAAGGTCGGTCGGTCGGTCTGCGGTCGGCGTCGGAACGAAGATCCGCGGACGCGGTCGGGAAACAATGCGAAGGGATGAAAACCGGAAGACGAGAACGGAGAACAAGTGTTGAGTGCGCACCGGACGTCACAAAGGAGGGCGGTTGTCTCTGACGAGATTCCGCAAAGGTACGGGAGCTGAGGAGGGTCTTTTAATGGGCGAGCAGTTAGTCGGGTGCTGGACAAGAGTCGGGTGCTGTCGGTTTAGTCGTGGGCGTGGGCGTGACATGACCCACTTTGGTCCAATGTGACAATCGCAGCAATAGGCAATGATCCACTGTGGTCCAGTGTGATGATCGACTGGATAGGTTATGAGGCACTTTGGTCCAATGTTATGATCGCAGGGATAGGCTATGACCCATTGTGGTCCAGTGTAATGATTACTGAGAGAGGCTGTGACCCACCGTCATCCAGTGGGATTATTGCTGGAATAGGTGTTTCTTTCATGTGCAAATATTCCTGTAACAGAGTATTGTAACGCAGTGGGTGGCTTGGTGTCACAGTGGACCGTGCTGCTGCCTCACATGGACGTTCTGTGGTTTCCACCCATAGTCCAACAACATGTGTTTCAGGTGAACTGGTGAATCTAAATTGCCCTGTGTGTGTGTGCGTGTGTGTGTGCGTGCGCTACATTGTTATAGATGGATGAATGATTGCATCAGGTTTACCGTAGTGTATCTTGTGTTGCAAGTCACCTTGGATAGAGCAGACATTGCATGTTGCTTTGGAGAAAAGTGCTGCTAAAAGAGTGAGTGTTTTACGGTGTGGGACACATATTTTACATTTGCAATGTATGTATACAAGTGTAACAAACACATATACAGTGTGGGAGTGTTTAATCACAATCTCATTTCAGTACTATCTGTAACTGCAGAATATTTTGCAGCACGGCATTATGGGAATTAAAATTGTTGCCACAAAAACATTTCAGCATTGTACCGTAACAATAAACGTATAAATAAATATATAATAGAAAAAATAGAATGCATGCATAATGAAAGATTTCAAGATTCACCCAAGGCATTTATTCTTTTCACCTTAATGTTCTCAGTGCTGGAGGAATATCCATTAAGAGCTACTATGAATTATGGTTGCCAGGCAACCGAGGAGAGCTTGTAGCTGCAGCAAAGAATGAAAATAGCTGTTAGACGGAATGAATTTTTTTTTTTCTCGGCATTAGCCTGTTGAAACTGCCTTTTCTTGTGGAACATAAAGTGCATTTATTTGTCTCATGCATTTTTTACTAGGAAATTATTTCAGTTCCAGGGGCTTGAATCGCTTTGCCACAGAAGATATTTGATTTTAATGTGTTTTACTAAAATAAGCAGGGGAGGAAAAGGGGATTTTGCTTCTGAGCGGACTCGCCGAACCGCGCTCCGTGGCCCCCTTTTTTTTTTTTTTAAAGGGAAATATAAACTTGTTCAATGCATGTTAGGGTTTCGGACTTTGAAACTCAAAGGAATACATTAGGCAAACGGAGCATGAATCGTGTTGATATAAACTGAAAGGTCCCGTGAAAAGGAGTCAGATGAAGATGCTGTCATTGACCAAATCGTAGCCGCTGTCATGCATGAATTTATTTGCTCTGAAAGACGGGATTTGGCCCTTTTCTCACAACGTTAACAAAAGCGACATTGTGCGTGCGGTTTGAGGATGTGACTATTCTGCTCACTCTTTATTCATGTGCTTCGCAGTGAATGTGTTTGATTAACTGTTTGGTATCCGGAGCGATGCGCACGCACACAAGTGTCTTTCTGCACCTCGCGCTCCCTATGAAACGAGAAAACAAATGAGCTGCCAGTCGAGCGGAGAAGCGGAGGGCCTGCGGAGGGACTGCGGAGTGATGCGTTCTTACCCTCGGTCACAGACTCGCATCTGAACCACATCTTAGGGTGGGAAAAAAAAAGCAAAAAAACTATTCTGTTTTACTTTATGTCCTGATTATGGCATAAAATTGGAATATTCACCCTGCGCTTCTCGCTTCTTGCCGTTTCCAGTGTTTATAATAGAGGGCATTTTTTATGTCTAGTGCCACTTCAGGATATTATTTATGTTTTACTTTTTTCATTGTGCAGCAGGCTCTTTATTACAGTCTCCTGCCTCTTTTTTATCTCGCAGCCGACGATGTACGCAGGGAAGATGACGGGCTGCTGGGCCTTTGTTATTAGACAGAAAAAAAAAGTACTTATCACCAGATCGTTTATTTATTTCAGAGTATTTGCACAGACCTTGTTCAATCAGTTCTGCAATCTGCTGTCCGCGGAGAAAACGTAACGTAACCGGACCACATGGAGACGCTTGTCTTGTTTACTAAATACTTCAACTATACATTATATATATGTCACATGTGTGTGTGTGTGTTATATGTACATATATGTACACACACATATATTTTTTTCTTTAAATACCAAAACAGAAAAACAAACTGATTTTCCATCCCTCCGTCCTTTGTGCCATTTTCCTCTCTATCAACAGATTATAAACTTGGAACACTGACGTTTTTCATTTTCAATGGAATATTTATTTCCCCTCATAATTAAAGTTTTAAATTTTAACGTACGCTGACGTCTCGAGCCTCCTTGAAGCTTCCCAGTATTTTCATCCATAGTGTGGCACGTTGATGTAAAGCGTCTGCTAAATGAATGCGCGTCGATCCAAATTACACGTGGTGCAGTTTAGTGAAATCAGTGCGCGGCAGTCAAGAATGGATTTTAAAGAGAAATCCCAGGAGGTGTCCGGCTCAGATGAAAATAGGCCAATATATAAGTGCGCGTGCAGATTTGTAAGTTCCCGCAAATGAAGAATATAGTTATCGCGGGTATTATAATAGAGATCCGGCAGCAGCTACAGACCGAATGGTTCATCTAAGATCCCGGTGAGTGGTCCCCCCACCCGGCAAGGTCTCATGTAATTAACTTCATGTGACAAAGGCCTTTGTTCAGCTCTTGCGTTAATGAAAACAAGAGAAATTAATTTGGCCTCCGATGAGCCGGTTTGAAACATCAAGAAATATTCCTTTTTCTGCTCCTTCCTGGAAAATTTAATTGATATATATGTGACACGCACGAAAAAAGAAAGCTTTCTCGAGTTTTCAGGCTGAAAAGCTGGAGGATGACACTGATACGTCTTGTGATTTGAAATAATAATTATGATGATAATAATAATAATAATAATAATAATAATAATAATACTGGAATGAAGGGAATTTGACTGCCGAGCATTGGTCAGCAGAAACGAAAGCGTTCTGCCTTTTGTCATGTAAAGCGTGAAGGTGCCACAGAGGCCACCTTTAGGGGTTCTGCTGTTGACCTTGTCACCTCACTGCTTTTTAATATTCCGCCACCTTTGTTCTCCATATAGAGGAGATTAATGGCGCGCCTCAATGAGGAATACAATCTGGCCCGCTCTGGGGACACGGATTATTCGATATGTTCACAGGGCAGAACTGGAGGCCTTCATCCATGGGCGTCTCTCGGTTGCGTCTCTCCAGCCGCTGCAGATAAACTCCGCTTCTTTTTTAGAAAGCATTTCTCGCTGTTTCAAAACACAAAGCGACTCACTTCCTTCCATAACTTAGACAGTGTCTTTTGTAGGTTGCTGTTTTTTTTTTTTTTTTTTTTTTTTTTTTTTAACTAGGCTGCTTCTATCTGGTGGTTCAAACCATTCCACTCATTGTGAACCGCAAGAGGATCTGACTTAACGTTTGAGTCATGTAACAAACAAATTCACGAGAAACGGAGACGCCCTTATCGGTACGTCAGTCAGGCAACGGCATTATGATGCGATATGGAAAATATGTTTCTTTTTCCATTTCGTGCGCGTGAATTTCAACACGGACGGAGAATCTGAACGTCAAGGTAGAATTTGTGGAACAATATACAGATGATAAAGCAAATATTGATACAAATATTAAGAAATATCAAACTACCCTCAGCAGAACTTGTGCTGGGACTAGCTCATTATGCCATTTCAGCTGTTTATTTGCTTTTAACCTTAAAATAAGTGTATGAAAGTATGAATTCACATAAAATAAGCAAGTTCGAACTCTAAATGTAAATCTCATTAAGATCCAATTATAGGGATGTCGTACTTGAAGATGCCCAGTACCAAGATACTGGAATAACTGAAGAGTGTTTTTGGATTTTATATGTTATTTAGGAAAGCAGTACAGAGGGCTGCTTGGGGGAATTAAACCGTGTTCCCAAAAAGTGCATCATACATAAAAAAAAAAAAAATAAATAATAATAATAATAATAATTTATTGCACTTCCGGACAACACAGAAGACTTTGTGTTTGGTGGAGATGAACGAGCCTCCAGTTTTCACGCATGGCGGAATGGATCAAGATGCTGTTACCTAATGATTGATCAAATTGGTGACACACGGAGTCCCGAAGCATGGAGACCGAGTGCGCGGCGTTGCCCGGCAGGGCTCCCCATTGTCCATCTGCTCCCTCCGTCACCGCCGTCGTTTTCTTACCCGTATAGAATTACGACGGTGGGGAGAGGCTCGGAGAAGACGGCTAGAGCGCCGCTGAAAGGAGGCATTAATCTAATAAGAAGTCCGCAGTAATGAAAGGTTTGCGCCTCCATGCTGACTGGAAATGTTAGTTCAAGGTGACTCTGAACCACGGAGATGATGCTGTCTCACATGGTAGTCAAAAAGGAAAAATGGGTTTCTCTACGGAGTACCCCTAAGGCCCCTTTCACAACTTATTGTAATTATCCCTTTCGGGGGAAAGTGCCGGAAACAGGAAATGATGCGTCACTTTTATTACTTCTTCTGTGTTTTCCTAGTCGTGCCAAGTGCACTCGTCATTCAGAAGTGTTCTTGGACATGATACATGTTGTTGCTCTTATTTTGAATGTCATTTATCCTGCATTGCTCACAAGTTTTTGCTTGTATAATATTGGACCAGTTCATATTTGTTTATTTAGCAGACACTTTTCTCCAAATCGACTTCCAATGAACTCTATGTAGTGTTATCAGCCCACACACCTTATTCACCATGGTGACTTACACTGCTAGATACACTGCTTACAATGGGTCACTCATTCATACATCAGTAGAACACACACACTCTCTCTGTCCCCTGAACAGCACGTCTTTGGACTGTGGGAGGAAACCAGAGCACCCGGAGGAAACCCACACAGACACAGGGAGAACATGCAAGCTCCACACAGACTGAGCGGGGATCGAACCCACATCCTCTCGCACCACACAGGTGCTGCTAGACAGCAGCACTACTTGCTGTGCCCCCCTGCCGACCGATACCGGTTTATGATTTCATATTTAATATTCACTTACAGCTAGAGTTGCTCTGGAGAGCCTTTCTCGAGGGTTATGATGGCAGCTCCCAAATCAGAATTAAATGTTTCGCCATCAACTCACATAACACAACTCGCAGTTTCTTAACCTTTACAGCATCCCGAAATGATATGTATTTTTTACACAAGTGATGCATTTTTTAGCAAAGCTGTTGAGTTTACAAACAGCTGAAAGATGCAATAGCAGAAGGACTTATAACCTTGAACCTGAAACCAGAAGTCACATGCGTAACTTGTTAACCACTTTGCTCCCCCTTATATAAGATGCTTGTTGAGGGCAAAAAGCAAGTGGTGAATCGAAAGAGCCGCCGTGCCGCACCTCCGCCTGCCCGGCCGGTTCGATGGAGCGCGGGGCTGACGGTGCCGAGCCGGCGTCTCTACCGTTGACCTCTTTATGGGGTTCAGTCATGCGTTGAGTTCTTCATCATCCGTTCACAGCTAAAGGTATTATTGCGTTGAGGTCCCGTGGAAGAAGTACGACTCAACGGGGGAGTTTGACCACAGCTTGAACTGAGTAGCGCTCCATTATGCATCTGGAGACTGGAACCAAGAGCAATGCCTTCCCCTTCCACGCTGAGAATCGAGCGTAGGCTGCGGCAGTTACCGGAAACGCTCCCTCTCTTTATTTGGGATATTTCCTTTGAAATGGGAAACATCTTTCGCTGGAGATGAAAATACTCTGACCCCTTTGTTTGCTCACTCGCAGGTCTGAGAATGTGCTTCTGTGCTCCTGCTTCTCGCTTTCCCGCCTTGGAGCAGAAGCGAGAACCGTACGGCGGCGTATTTTGAAGACTTTGTATCGCGGTCACGTGGAGCGAACGAGCGCGGCCGAAACTGCCCGAGCCCCGCGCGGGTATTAGCGTAGCGAGCGGTGGCAAGCCGCGGTGCCGCGCCAACATTCTCTTCTCGTTGAAGATGCCCGCGGGTCCCACGCAGGATCGTGTTGGAAGTGCTGGGTGCACTTAAACACTGTTTGGGTTCTACCTTGCGGAAAAAACAGTTTCCACACCTTGGGAGTGAAATCGCTGCGCGGGTGGAAGCGAAAGGGGTTGCGGCCTCTCCTGTCTCGGCGATTCTGCCAGTCTCCGAGTCGCCCGCCATGGCGCACCCCCCTGTCCCTTGGAGGCACGCGTGTGGAAAGTGACACTACCGGCTAATCAAAGTGTCCTTAATTGCCTCCTGATGTCATTCCAGGTAAATTCTTGGGGCTGCGAGAATAGCAGGTTTAGAACCATTGTTTACACATAGCAGGCTGGTTGTCATGACAACAAAGCAGGTGTCAGCTGCCTCCTTACTCAGCTCGCATACAGTAAGGGGCCGCGCCAGGCCTTCTGGCGGTATTCGGAGCCGCCTCGTCACACTCCGTGACTGGGGCGGGGGAGGGCCTCCCGTGGCTGGCGCGAACCCAAGCCTTGCGGGATTTGAGCGAAGGGGTCCGGGGGCCGTGAAAAGTGCAGCGGAGCTGCTGGTGGAGCTCCCATCAGGACCTCCCGTCACGGCGCCGAGGCTCGCCGCCGACGCGCTCGTGTAAACGTCTGGATCGCGGAGCCGGGGGGAGCGCCTCTCTAATCGCGCACGTGCGTCTGCATATTTTACCTTTACATTTATTCATTTAGCAGACGTTCGTCACCACAGCGACGCGCATCTCGCGGGAAATACAATGAGTTCATTACATCGACAGAAAGAGAGACTTACATGCAGACGCGCGATTCTAAAGTACACTTAGGGTTAGTTGCTTTTCCGCCACACGAACCAACGTTCATCACACGTGTAGCCGCGTGAAGCTTTATCCCTTATTCAACGATTGCAATCAGAATTTTCCTCAATCTTCTCTCCGGAACCGGATCCAAAGTCGCAGAGCCAAATGCGCCGAGGTTCCCTAAACGGCGGTTCAGAGCGTTTCTTCTCGGCCCCGCAGATGCAGGAGATGGCGAACTCCGACTCGTCCCGATACGGCAGCCGCCCGCAGATGGAGGCCTTGAGGCCTAGAATCCAGTCGGTGATGATGCAGCCCGGTCAGCTGTCCACCATCAACCAGTCGCAGCTCGGCGCTCAGCTCGGCCTGAGCGGGAACGGCGTGCCCCACAATTCCCCGTCGCCGCCGGGAAGCAAGTCGGCGACCCCGTCGCCGTCCAGCTCGGTGCACGAAGACGAAACGGACGAATCGTTGAAGGTAAACCCCGGAGGCGTTCAAAACTAAAATAAGAAATCGCTGCGAGTAACCGAATTTGCCAAAAAGTAATTTCCAAACCCATTGTGTCATTGCCCGATTATCCTAAAAACACCCCTGCCGTGCAAGTCTTGCATTTGCTCATCACTTTATGAACTGATTTTTTTTTTTTTTGTTCTTATGTTTTCGGTATGTTCAACCAATGCAAAACGCACCAAATTTGCAAGTAATGAAGAGCTTATGCCGGCTGTTATTAAAAATTTTACAAAGATAAGCCTACTCGAAACCTCAGGGTGCTCAGAGAAATGATGTGTCTGTCAAAGTGAGTCATATTTGACCTTTAGGACATTTATCAAATAACCGTTATTTCCCAAAGCTCCGACCGGCTTGTGTGCACAACGTCCCCATTGTTCTGAATATTTTTTTTTGAAAGTGTAAAATGACCTTTATTTGAACGTCTTATTCCGTCTGAATTTTCAAAATGTGTGAACTAAGCGTGTTTTAAGCCGTTCCTTCTGGAAAACTGAACAAATCGGGATTTTTGAGCGAAATATTTTTAGTATCTCGCGCCGCTAGTCGGTAGTGAAGAATCGTATGGCGTCAGTCCCGGGTTCCCTGTTATTATCTCAGTGTAACTTAATTATCTGGAAAAGCGAAATGTGTCGGGAGGCAAATAAAAGAGGCGACATCCATCATTTCCTCGAGCGTAAACGGTGGCTTCGGTCTTTAAAATTCCGAGAAAGAATCCCGGAACCCGGAAAAGAAGGACCGGAACAGTTCGAGCTTCTCCTTTTAACGCGTTGGACTTTTTCTTTTTAAGACTTTTTCTCTTCATTTGAAATGAATTTAATGAGTTCCGTGACAGAATTCATTACGTCGTTATTCCCGATATCTTTAGGCTTCCATCTTTTATTCAGCGCTCCGCGTCACCTTGTTGAGAAGAGCGCTGCTTAAAAATAAATTGACTGGAATTTCGTACCGCGTGTTCCGTCGATTCAGAGTTGAAATTTTTCCCCGTGTGTACATGCTGCCTTTTCTGGAGTTATTATCGTTAAGTCATCGGGTATCTTTCTCGGGGCCGTGTCACATTGTACCCTACTATATTTAGACCTGGAAGAGAGTTCTGCAGATCCGTTTGTTTGAAAGAAACTCTCGACATAATGTTCTCTTACCCCGTCTTTTCTAAGGATCGTTTGTATGTAGTGTTTGACAACCAGCAAAACCCTTAATGCAGCTCTACAGGTTCCCGGCGGATCCGTCTTTTTTTTTTTTTTTTTTTTTTTTTATTTGGAAACACGTCTAGACAATAAAGCGAGAGAGAGGATGAACCGATTTCCCTTTCATCGTGTAGTTTTCCTGAGCACGAACGTGGCCGTCAACGGGCGTCGGGCGCAGAAACAAGCCCGTCGCTCGAGCGCTCCCCTTTTACCGTAAATTGAGGTTATCTCGTTCGGCGGATTCCGACTCTTCCGCGAAAGCTCTCGTCCGTCGTCCCTTCGTAGTTTTGCTGAAAAGTGGCGTCTTGCGCATTTCGTTTCGTTTCAGGCAAACGGAGCGGAGAAGAGGCCGGCCGCAGACGCGGCGAAAAAACCCAAGACGCCCAAGAAGAAGAAGAAGAAGGACCCCAACGAGCCGCAGAAGCCCGTGTCCGCCTACGCGCTCTTCTTCCGCGACACGCAGGCCGCCATCAAGGGGCAGAACCCCAACGCCACCTTTGGCGAAGTTTCCAAAATCGTGGCCTCCATGTGGGACGGCCTGGGTGAAGAACAGAAACAGGTACTTTCCACTCCCGTTGCAGATGACTGCTTTTTAACTAAGTGCACCGTGGTATCGTCCGTTAACAGGGTAACGCTGGGTACAGGGACGCGCTTCGGTTCCGTCAGCCCGTTCCAAGTGCGGTAAAAAAGCTCCTTTTCCAACCTCATCTGCAGATCAGACCTTTACTCGGCGACGCGCGGTTTTTCCATTATTATTTAAAATCTGCTTTCATACAATACCTTAGATTTACACTAATTTACGGTCTTTTTTCCCCCCCAAGCACAGTTTAAGTTCAGTCTCTTCGGGATACAACAAAAATCCCGGCAAAAAACCGAAGCCGTTGAGGAAGTGAATAAAATAATACATTTATCACTGGAGAACACATATCTATATTTTAAATGTATATTTCATTTAGAAAAGGGGTGTTTGCTGAAGAACGCTGTGCCGTCGTCCCGGAGACCCTTTGGTACCCATTTGGCGCCATTATGTCGGGTAACTCGATCGCGGGGTACATGACACACGTGTGGATGGCGATGATAAATTATCAGAGTGTCCCTGAACCAGGTCGGGGTGCTCTCAAGGCCGCCCACACCCCCAGATCAAAGTCGGTCACGCGAAGGACGCCTCCGTCTTCTCTTCTGCGGATCTTCTCGCCGACCTCTCGTTTTACTCCCCGCCGACGTATAGAGGAGCGCTGAGAATCCACAATGGACCGGGTAATGGGGGTCAAGAACCCTCGCTTGGGACTCTGCAGGCTCAGGCCCGGTAGCTGCGGCCTGCGCTCACACACCACATAACACACTCTTCACAGAGTTCCTCCGGCAGAGACAAACGTCTCAGTAACACACACTTTTTTTTTTTTTTTTTTTTGCCACAAGCAGTCTGCTGGCCAGATCCAGTTTTCCTCGATGTGGCTGCAGGCAGAGGACACACACACAAACACACACACACGCACGCACGCAGAAGCTGTAAAAACAGTTCGGCAGTACACTCGGTTTCTATTATGGTGTAATATTATTATGTAATGTTAAAAACCAGCTTCATCCTTCTGGACAGCTTGTATTACTCAGTTTGCAAGTACTGAAAGTCACCCAGTGGGCAAGGCTGAACTTTGCGTGCGTCGTCTCGCCCTCGGCGTCCCGTTTTCCGTGAACCCGTTGCGGTGGGGGCGCACGTGCATCGTGAAAAAAATAAAGGGACGGCGCTCACACCTCTCATCTAAGGATCGCTGAGCTGCGTGCGAACAAATGCAGTCGGGAAAACAAAGTCTCTGCCGTTGGGTCCCATCCCTTCGACGTTCTTGTTACGATAAAAGAGAAGAGCTCCAGCGGCAGATGGGAAAGGCCCGTGAAGTTGTGTTTGTCTGGTCCCCCTCGCGATGTAATTAACGTGGCAAAATGGAAAACGATCGTTTTTCCCTGCGCGGGGAGGTTAATTTGCCGCAATTATAAGCCCGTCCCCCAGAATTAAAAGCGGCAGGGAGACGACGAGGCGGAATCGCCCTCAAGGGGCGTCCCCCGCTCCCCGAAGCACGGCGAGCGCTGCCTCCTCGGAGCCCGTGGCCCAGAGACCGCATTAATTATATGTCCTGTCGAGTCAGTCAAATGGCGCTTTGCCATCTCCTGCCGTCCCCTCTGCGGCCAGAGACGCCGCGCGGCGGCTCCTCTTGTTTCCGACGGCACTTGAGAAGCTAATTAGAGAGCGAATCGGCCTCTTCTGGAGGTCCTGCGCTCTATGAGAATAATTTACTGTTCTAGAACAAGTGAACTAATTGATGGCATTGGAGCCACCTGTTCTAGAAGAACTCAACTGTTTAGTGGGAATAAATTCTTCTAGAAGAGCTGAGCTGTTCAGTGAGATTATGTCCATGTGTTCTGGGCTGTTCAATGAGATTGAGTTGACCTGTTCTCAGTGACTTAGACTTTTTTAGTGGGAATAACTTTTAATTCTGTAAGAACTGGGCTAATTACTGAGATTAAATCAACCTGTTCCAGACGAGCTGGGCTGTTCAGTGGGAATAAATTTTCATTCTAGGTTATTTAGTAACCCAGTATAAACTATAATTTATTTTATTTATAAATTATCATTCTAGAAGAAGTGGACTACTTAATGAGATTAAATCCACCTTTTCTCAAAGAACTGGACTGTTCAGTGGGAATAAATTATCATTCTAGAAGATCTGGAGTTTTCAGTAATGTGTTATTTACTTTATTTAATTTACTACAGCACTTTGCAGAAGGGTTAGGCACTTAGATGTTTCACAAAAAAAAAAAATAAATAGTTTTAGACGGTTATTTAATGTCTTATGCATTAGTGTCAATGGGAAAGAGCATATTTTAGATTTCCAAGCATTCCTTTTGCAAAAAGTTACGGTATTACAATAACGGTTTTGTATGTCGTTAAAGAAAGAAAGTATACACACACACACACACACACACACACACACACACACACACTGTCTGAGATCGCTTGTCCTGAGCAGGGTAGCAGCGAACCAGAGCCTAACCCGGCAACACAGGGCACAAGGCCGGAGGGGGAGGGGACACACCCAGGACGGGACGCCAGTCCATCGCAAGGCACCCCAAGCGGAACTCGAACCCCAGACCGGGCCAAGCCTGCCGCGACCCTGCTTGGGACGAGCGGTTGTTGATAGCGGATGGTTACTAAACTTTATAGGAGCTGTATTAATTAAGAGCATTATTTTTGGAATCATTCTCACTTTACAGCTTTTTTTCCCCCACCAAGTGCCTAAAACTTTTGCACAGTACTGTATATTTCTTCAGGTTTACTTGTTGTACTTGTTCCGCGTGTGCATACTCTTCTCTATCAATTATTGCCTTTGAAAGTATTACTCTATTATATATTTTATTCAGAGTCTGTTATGGATATAGCTAGCTAAACATAGCATGATGAGACTTAAAGATGCCACTGTGTGTAACCGTACTGAAAGGGTTATGACAAAATGAGTAAAATGCGCTGCCAACTCGGCGCAGTCTCGACTACAGTGGTGTCGGTCATACAGCATAAATATTTTATTCGTTTATAACGGGTCCCGTTAATAGAAATGTTTGATGTCCAATGACAGACAATTGGATTTGATGGGGGTTTGGGGGGGGGGGACCCATAACTTATGACAGGGTGATATTGAAACACTTCATGACAAGAACAATTGCTGAGCATGGTGCACGTTTTAATATGCCGTTCCAATTAAGTCTTTAAATAAGACTCTTTTGAAGTGTCAAAATGACAAGATAATAATCATCCGTGCGGAAAAATTAGTAGACCTGTCTGCTGGAAAGAACAAAGAAACATTTTAATCACCCCAAGAAAGGCAATATTTAACAATATTCTCTGTCGCCTGTCACATATAAAAACATTTAAGAAATCATACCAGTTGGCCGCTTTGCGGCACGTGCAATTTCGGCATTTAAATGCACTTTATCACTGAGTTTCTGTCCCCCATCGGAGGAACGTTGAAAACTGTCAGTACCGCCTTTGATTATTAAATATAAGGTCTGTCCGGTGTGTCCGGAAAGGTACGTGACTTTTGGATTGGCAGAATTTTAGCAAAGAAAGAGCTTTTCCGGAGATACCGTCGCCTTTATGCAGGGAAAATTTTGACGGCTGCACGTGGATTGTTTACCAGATGTCGCCACGGCGTCATTTCCGCCAGCGGATGTTGGGTTCTGCGTCACCGTTGTTCCGCTAACAGGTGTTTGAGGCAATTAAAGAGCTGCTTTCTGGTCACTGTTTGCAGTTGTACAAGAAGAAAACCGAAGCTGCCAAGAAGGAGTACCTGAAACAGCTGGCTGCATACAGAGCGAGTCTCGTTTCCAAGGTGGGCGGGCGGGCGTGTGTGTGTGTGTGTGTGTGTGTGTGTGTGTGTGTGTGTGTGTGTGTGTGTGTGTGTGTGTGTGTGTGTGAAGGCCACTCTGTGGGAGACACAGCACAGTCCAGATCTCCTACTTTCCTCCATTGCAGTTCAAAAACTCTTTTACAAAGGAGATCCAAAGGTTACTGCTTTAAAATAATAAGTGAATAAAAAAAAAAAAAGTCACCAAATTCGACTTTGGAAATATGCCAAACGTGCCAGTCTTTGTACAACCATCAAAATCAAACCAAATATCTGGCAGAAAAAGGTGACACACATAGCAAGTTTTCCAGCTGCGATGTCTTGGTGCAGACTTCTCAGCATCACGGGGCACCGAACCTGCACCCTGTAATCCTGTCGGGGTGCGAGGGGTGCTGTGCGGGGGGCCCTGTGTACAGGGGGAGCTCCATTTACGATTAAGTCATGGCTTCATGTGTCCGTCAGGAAGTGGCACGTTGTGTCCTTGAGTGCGAGTGCCAGTGTATCCAGTGAATGTCACATTGTGCACGTGTGGGGTGAAGTAGCTACTACTCAATACTTATGAATATACAATAAATATGGCTTTGTGTGGTTTGTGTGGCTCAAAATTACATTATTAAAATAAACATTTAAATAAATAATACGTAATTTGACTGAACGTAATTGAAAAGCAGAGTGTCGGTGCTGTGCCGGGGGTGGCATGTGGTACCATGTGACTGGAGTGGCATGGATGGAGGATCGTGATGCTGTTTCCTGGGACCTCTTGCAGAGCTACAGCGAGCCTGCGGAGGCGAAGACGAGCCAGGCCTCTCAGATGTTGGGCCCCAAACCGCCGCTGTTCTCAGGTTCGACGCAGCCTCACCCGGGGCTTTACATGGGGCATCCGTACCACCCGCAGGCAGCCCTCCACCAAGCTCTGCCACGAAGCATCGCCCCCAAGCCCGGCGCGCCCATGCCCCCGGCAGTCACCATGGCGGGCATGGCGGCATCATCGCCCCCGCCGGCTCCGCCGCCTCCACCGCAGCTCCAGATCAGCCCTCCGCTGCGACAGCACCGCGGGCTCCCGCCGCAGCACGCGCCCCTCGCCATGCAACCGCAGCAGCAACTTGCTGGACATCAGATGGGACTGCACTCGCCGTCCATGCCGCAGGTCCGTACTCCCCGCCACGAAGCAGGAACGTGAGCCACGCGAAGCTGTATTTGCAATATAAAACATGCAGTTGTTATCATAAAACAATTAAAGGTGAAGAATGACAGCAGAGCAGCAGTGGGCAGCAGAGGCTAAAGATGCAGAATGCTGATCCAGTGCACTGTGTTTGGGTCTGCAGCCGGTGCTCTTTTCCACTCTCCATCATTTTAGATGAATGAATGAATGAATGAATGAGCCCTAGACATATGTATCTCCATGTAACTGCTATTTTGTATTCCAGTCCAGCTAGAGCAGGTTTTGAACTTGTTTTTCCGCTTCTAGACAACTAACATCGGTGCAGATAAACAGCCAGTATGTAATGATCAAAAAATTGGCATTTGGCTAAAAGTCATAGGTTTAATTCCCAGGAGACGAAGGACTTTTGAGATCATGAACAACTTAGTGGAGACTAACCTTTCAGTAAATTTTCAGCTGTGAGTATGTGTAAAACTGCAAGTTGCACTGAATAGGGATGTCTGGTACCCTGAAGACTAATGCAACGATGTTATAAAATAAAAATCATACATGTTTCCAGCAAAGGACCTCAGATTTTCTACGTTCGGCTTTCATCTTGCCTTTTCTTGGCTGGCAGAGACATTAGGTACATTACAGTAGCTTTTTTCTTTTCCACAGTCATGGTTTCCATGGGGTCAGTTAATGAAATCCCTCAACCGTTGACCAAAATAAATTTTCTAATTAATCCTTTATGATTTATCTGCTCTGGCTTTTTTACAGTCCTATCTAGGATCACAGACTCTTAGCATGACCGATATGGTTGCATGTGAGGAGAGTCTATAAATATTCATAGGGTGTGTAAGTGTGGGGTGTGTGTAGTTGGAATGGTTTCATTTCATTTTTCACCATTTCCAGCCTTCCGCTCTGTGCCTTGCACTACGGAAGAGGTCAAGAAAGAAATCATTAATAACTGTCAGATTGCTTCATAACCCTATGGAAAAATCTGTGTCTATAGATGAGACAGATTTTCAATTTTCCCCTCGTAATAAACAGATGCATTAGGATTTGGATGCAATTTAAGGTTGCAAAAGGAAAAAAAAAACAACAACATTGAGATTGATGAATACATCAGTTGGGGAGACAAAAATATCCTGGTATCTGATGAAAACCTCTCTTCACACAGACAGGAAATGAAATTAGTTCCCATGTGAAGTGGTGGGACAGTGATGGGGATGGGGGCAGGGATGGGGATGGGGACGGGGGTGGGGGTGGCTGCTTGCTTTGGCTACAGGTCCTCTAGTGCTGGGTGCTCACAGCCAGGAGGCACGGTTAAGGTAACAGAAATCTAATTAAAGAGCAAATGACCCCTTTGACATCAAATTAATCTTTATCAGTACCTCCTCCTTCCACTTTCTCCTAGAGCACTTGGGCGCCGGGCCTTAAACGTGTGGCCCTTTTTTGTAAGGAAACGCCAGGTTTGGTGTGAGGCTCACACCGAGATGTACGACGGGATTGCCGGTGCTGCGTTTAATTAACGGGCAGCGCTATTAATCTGCACCTAATATTGCAAATTCTCCTTCATGAATGAAAATAGAGAGCAGAAACATTCATTTAGGACTTCACTGGGCCAGTGATTATATTAAAAATCATAGTTTTTTCTTAAACTTTTAGGTCTGCCATCACTAATGATATCTATGAACTTTAACTCAGGTATTTACATATATATGTATTTATGTATTTGGTGCCACTTTGTTCAAGTGACAGTTTTTTAAAAATCTGAACCAACTTTTTTAATAATCAGTATTAGTTCTTCAAAAATAATTGAAATTACCTTGCACCTTTTACCTCTGATTACTCATGCCAGTCTCTTACAATTTCAGTTTTGGTTTCAACAATTTCCTGCCGTAGAATATGTAGTCATATATAATAATGAATTACTTTTTGTTATGCAAGTTAAATACATTTTCCCCCAGTATAACAGGCACTCAGATAATGAGAACTCACACTCATGCGCACATGTAATTTGTACCCTATAATTCGAATAATAAACTGTCAACTCACCCTCATGAGAAATGGAATTGCAATATGAGGCTTGGTTAAGCATCTCACAAGGTAAACAGCCCCCCCCCCCCATCCCTAAAGTGGCATTGCTTCTCCTGCACATCTCAGTTGTCCTGCAGCTGTGTGACGGCTCTTGGAAACCTCATGAGCGTTTGTCATAGTGTAAAACCACCAAGTGTAATAATAATGAGTCGTTCAGCAAAACATTTTAAGGAAAATGTAAAAAGAAGCGGAAAAGGCAAAAGAAAGCTTTACTTAAAAATTTCAAGTGATTTATGTCAAATTTATTTGTATGAATTTTATGTCAGATTTTGTGAATGGCACAGCAAAGACGGGTTACGGGCGTTACGAGTGATTGCGCTCATTAAATCGGTGCGTTAGTCTATTAATTGCCTTGTTAATTAGTGTTCTAACAATCTGGACTTGATGTTGAATTAGATTTCCCCCATATTTAAAGGATGAGGCAGAAATAGTGCATGTGTGGTGGAAAACATGGGTGAAACTTTAATGGTGCCGTGTGTGAGATTGCTTCTGGGGCTCTTAGGATTCTGCATTCAGACAGCAAACTCCTACTCAAAACATGCGTTGTGCAAATAATCATAAAGGCATTTAATGTTATGTAATAAAAAAAAAAAAAATGACTGGATGCTGTATTTTGCACAGATGGTTTGGTCTGAACTAAGAGAAATACTAATATTGCTAAATGAATATTCTAATGGAATAAATTAATTGTGATTGGATCAAACAAAGAAGGCATTCTAGGTAATCCTGTATTATATACTTGTATTTAATTGTATGTCAATAACCACTTCCCCAAAGGTGATGCACACAATGTTATTAATCAAATAATTAACAATAAATAACTGAATTACATCGCTTTAATAAAGAACGGACATCATTATGGACAGAGGATATAGGAATTCAATTACGTCCAAAATTATTTCATTACCAGATGGGTTCTTGCGGGTTTTCAAACTCGTTACAATTTGAAAAACAAGTGCATTCAGTATAAATCACTTCCCAAAAAAAAGTTAAATGTCCATATTTGAATATGAAAAGCTCATTGTGCGCTTTGGTACTGAGGGGGATTTTACAGAGCACTACTGTATTCATACACATAGTAGCTACCTGAATGAATTCGAGTGCCAATTTATCACTCCCCGGCATACAAATTAAGTGTTGGGCAGCCATTTTTTTAAGTTTTTTTAAATCACATGGATTAGAGAGTAAATTTGTCTGGAGTCCAATTTTAGATTACCGCGTTACTCCTTGTATGGCTGTGTCAGTCTTTGGAGAGAGAGGGAGAAGTGCTTAAACTACGCCTTGCTTATCCCACTTGGAGTCCTAAGCTCCTTCCCTCAGATCTTGCCTTTATATCAGTCGTAAACCCAGCATAGTATAATAATCCTCCTCCATTCTGCATATTTGTGAGGAGCAAACAAAAAAGGAGGGAAAAAAAATGTGGTTCAACTTTGGTTCGCTAAGGCAGGGAGAGCCATACAAAAAGACAGATGGTCCCTTTGTGATAAAATGAAGGAGAAGAATTTGGAGGAACAATGTGTGAATAGGTAGAATCTCAAAGAGGGGAGGAAAAAACGCAAGCCACCTGCTGCTGTGCTCTTTCAGCGAGCTTCTCTTGTGTACCGCTGGGATTAACTTCCTTTTCACGTCTCTTTCTTCGGATAAGTACAGGAAAAGTCTTGAAATTAAAAGATCTGCGCCACTTTTTCCCTAGTCCTCTGTAATGTTAATTACATATTTATAATTATATATTATCATTGCTTGTCTCCCACTATATATATATATGTGTACAGTACAGAGCAACAGAGCACGTGGCTGAAGTATATGCGGCGATAATGAGAGCGATCTGAAAGCACGCAGGTGAAATAGAGAGATGCCTGTACTCCTGTGACGTGAACAGGTGTTGCCGGGCGCCGCTGTCGTCGCGCCAAATCGACAGGCTTCCCGCCACCGGTCCGTCCCCAAAGCGCTGACGCCCGCCGTCCGCGCGTCTTCCCGTGCCGCGTTCTCAGTACGTTCGCTGTGTTCCCGCACAGGGTTTTCCTCTCCAGGCCGAGTTCCAGAACATCCTGAACTGCGCGGGCCCCGGGGGCCAGGCCCTGTCCCCGGCGATGGACTACGTGCGTTCGGGTTGCCGGAACCCCCCCGCGCAGGGCGTGGAGTGGAGCGGCGAATACTGCGGCAACGGGTGGGTGGCGGCGAGAGGCCCTCCTCTGTGTCTCCGCTCGTACGCTGACCCTAACCCCAGCTGAGGAAGAGCGCAACTCATCAGACTCGTAATCGAAATCATAACGATGCCGCAAAATGACTGCGATAAAATTACGGGACTGGCCAGAGAAGCTTTTCCAGCCCTCCCGAAATTGACTCGGCGAAGTGCGTAGCCCCTGTGTCGCCAAGGAGCTCTGTACTCTTTGGGAAAACACACACACACATTTTCAGAACCGCTTGTCCCAGACGGGGTCACGGGGAACCGGAGCCTACCCGGTAACACAGGGCATAAGGCCGGAGGGGGAAGGGGACACACCCAGGACGGGACGCCAGTCCGTCACAAGGCACCCCAAGCGGGACTCGAACCCCAGACCCACCGGAGAGCAGGACTGTGGTCCAACCCACTGCGCCACCGCACCCCCCTTTGGGAAAACAGCAGTGCAGTAACTGTGGTAAAAAAACTTAAAGCCCAAGGAGGCTCCTGCTGCCGTACTCTACTCTTAAGAAGGCGCTTAATCGGAGTCCAAGTCAGGTTTTTCAAATGCAGACAAGGAGCTGCATGGCAACTGATGGCCTAATATATTTACGAAAATACTGTTTATTCCAAAGTCATCATAGCTGAAAATTGCATTAAGCGCAGCGTGTGTTCGTGCCAAATTGTGGCGCATACTAAAACGAGACTAATAATATGTGCGGTGTTCTTGTGACCCCCCGTGACCCATTTTCATAATCGCTTTTTTTTATAAGTCACTCCTGCTGGTCAGATAACCATAAAATAATCCACATTTGACATTTAGTTTAATTAAAGTTGCTGCCCAAGCAATAACAAATTTCAGAAAAAAGAACAAATTGACAAGTGCGTGTGCGTTCGTGTAATTGTAATGTTTTTATTTATTTTTTTGTGTGTTTCACTTCTTTCTTCTCGCAGGAGCCTCCAGAGAGACAAAGCGCTGTACCTCACCTGATGGGGAGCAGAGCGATCGTTCCTCGTGTCACAGAGCCTCTGGAAACCTCCATCGCCTCGACTGTTCGCGTCTTCATCTCAACGCAGATCTGCTCGCCGAGCACTTATGACTCTTTAATGTACAGCTGAACGTTTTGAGGACGGCCACGAATGGAGAAAGAAAAAGATAAAAAAAAAATAAAAAATAAAAAAAAACAACAAAATGCAGAACTTGCTTTTTTTTTTTTTTTTTCCAATGAACGGAGAAGAAAAAAAAATAACAACCCCCATGAAACTGCGACCGGAAAGAATTTGGAGAGAACCATGTATTTAATTGGTTTTTGCCGTGAGGGTTGTGTTAGCAAACAGCCTTAGAAACTAGTGTTTTGAGAAAAGAAATTCCAGAGTTCTCTCGTTCGCTTAAAAATTGATGTTCCTACAAACTACTAAAGACTTTTAATGGCTTGTTACAACCAACATAGCGGTTTGTAAATATACTCCATGTTACACTCTTTTAGAGTATAAAAAAAAACTTTTGTTAGATACAGTGTGATTTGATCAAGACAAGCTTACATAAGTCTTTAAATGGGATGTTTAAATTGAAAGATCCTCCTATTTTTTTGCTTAATTTTTAAGGTATTCAGGCTGATTATGATGATTATATTTTACAAAAATGATTTAGACTGTGTTCCCGAAAGATTATTAAATCTGCTGCCGCTGACCCACAGAGTAGCATGAATTATGTGAAGAGGCAGAGAAAAAGACGTAAATGAATCAAAAGGACAGAAAGTTTATTTTCTACTACATAGAAATGCCTTTTTGTATCACTCGTCGTGTATTGATTAGTAAGTGTCACTCAAATCCTCTGTGTATGGAACAACCAGACGCTTCTGTGGTGTTAAATAGATGCAGTGACAGATTGGAAACTGCTAAATTATAAATTTTACACGTCTGTGTATTATTATTATTATTATTATTATTATTATTATTATTTCTTGATATTATGTCTATATTTAATCTTTTTTATGGAACCTTTTTTTTTGCTTGTTTATGATATGACAGATATAGGTGTTTGTAAGTAACTATGTTAGCATCGAAGGATGTTTTCTGTTTATTTTTGGACAAACTGATCCAAACAAACATGTGAATACTTTATTCTTATTTAGTTTTTATTGTGTTTTAAAAAAAAAATAAAGTGAAACCTGCATTTTTTTGTGCAGTACACCGGCCTTACTTTTGGAATCCCTAACTTGCAAGCAGATGAGAACTGCATTCCAAGCGCTTATAAATTGTTCGGCAACGAACAAGGCTTCGAGACGGTGCGCGCGAAGGCCCCGCATTACACAATCTTTGTGGTAACGGTGGTGTGCTGGAAACGTAGCTTCTGGACCTCGTTCTCTCACAGACTCGCAGAGGATGCAGTACGACCGTTTTCACGCTGTGGTCAAACAGATTCTTTCTCGCTTCTAGACTGTTTCTTTTCTGCTTCTAGGGCCAAATGACTCAATTTTACCTTCCGATCTCACACTGCTGTAATGTTACCCACTTGTTACCAAGCTTTTTCGAGTCAAAGTTACTGTAGAGCGACATAAACACAGACTCGGCTTTCCACGATCTCAAGCTGGTGGTCTTCAAGGTACAGTCCTTGGACCTTCCATTTTTCTTATTAATGACATTAAGCAGTGTCTCGTTGTTCTCCATCTACTCGTACAAGATAAACACCGAAGGAATTACATTTACTGTGCTATTATAATGGTGCAGATGCCTGCTCTGAGATTTACAGGCTTCGTAACGTAAAACGTAATTAACAAGTATTTGAAATTTAACTGCTAATTTCATTTCATTTGTGGCTTACATTAGTAATTCGTTTTCAGAACACAAACTACCATATAAATTATTTGGTATATCAGCTTTTACATTCACAAATGCACTAAATGTTTGTTTTGGTTCTTTGACATAGATTTTACAGCACTTTTGGATCAGTAGAAGAAGCCTGCGATGAAGACAATACATTTATTTCCCTGTCATATACTGTATGTAACAAAAGTGTCTTGTGTGGGATCAAAATATGAGTGTGCTGTGGAGAAATAAAGTGTTCAGGTTCAGCAGGTTAACTTATTAAAGATTTATTGTTTTAAAACAGAAATACCAACTAAACCCCCCAGTTTGCTGACAGAAGTGTTTATTCTTTGTTACATATAAACTAGTTAATGGGTTTATATATATATATATATATATATATATATATATATAAATTCTACTCCTGATATGAGTCCTGTGATTTTAGACCATGTTTTAAAACCAAAACTGAAAATTCCTCACTGGGTTGTACATGTCCCAAATGACTGAAAACAGTCTCTTTCTCTCTGGTGGTCTACTTTAAAAAAAAAGAAAAAAATGATTGCAGTTATATCCCTGTGACTGACTGATGTTCTGTCCAGATGGTGTGTTTGCACATCAAACTCTTACATGTCACACAGATTGAAAAAAAGCTCCGAATCCAAGTCTTCTGGTTTAGACATAACTCTAATTTATCTCTTTTCTCCACAATTTTGTTTTTTCAATTTTTCTTTTTTTTTTTTGTGCCTAGCACTTGTACTATATAGCTGTCACAGCAGTCCGCGTGACACTCGTAAATAGTTGTCCTGTTAAATTAAGTCGCTCAAGGCTTGCGGTGTCAAAGCATGTACCCGACTTCACTCTAACAAGCTTCTCAGCACTTATGTGAGGGCTGTGCTTTAATCCTGCTTCAAGTCCCATCATATTGCCAACGACAGTTGGTGGCTCTTATCCAATGACAATCAAAAGCTATTAAAAATTAATTTTTTACATATTTCCGTCAGACGACCTGACGTTATAATTAAATCCACAAAATCGAGAAATACTGGCACCTCAAACATAAATTTGTATAATTCTTTTTTGTCCCAATTTGATCCTTCAAGGGTGCTTTCATAGTCGCTGTTGATCATTTATTGTCTGAACCGGAGATGTTGACTAAAGCACTGCGCTGTGATTTCATTGAGTGAGGTTATTCAGAAAGGTAAAAATGTTTTTTTTTTCCATACCAATTTGTGTCTTTTTAAATGAAAACTGCAGGCTTGACACGGAAGCGCATTCATTTTAACACACATCTGGCCAAGAGTAGCTATATAGTTGGATATTAATAAAAACATTCCAAGCGCAAGAATAACAGCAGCCTTGTTTCCTGAATTAATGCAGCTTTTTCACACAAAGGGATCGCTGCAGGGACTGATGGGTACTGGGAAAGTTCGAATCCCAGCAACAGCAACAAAACAGCAACGAAGTTCTGTAGCAGTGGAACAGTGTAATTTGCCCTCAGTACCATGGTATCATATGAGGGGGCAGCTGGTAGTGTATTGGTTAGAGCTGCCTTTGGATACAAAAGTCACAGGTTTGAATCACCTCTGGCTGTAGAACCCTTGAGCAAAGTACTTACCCTAAATTGCTCCAATAAAAAATTCCCAGCTCTATAAATGTGTAAATAATTGTAGATCGATTAACACTGCAAGTCGCTTCGGAGAAACATGTCAGCTAAATGGATGAATGTAAAAGGGCCGTTTCGCTCTTCAAAGACATTCTCTGCGAATAACAATGTGATCTTGAATAGGCTGTGCTACAAATTTCAAATGTAGAAAGAGTGAACAAAATGAGCAATATCTATATGATGAGCAAAATCTTTCAAGTGAAGAGGTTTTCCCTGATGACAGATTTGAAAGAACATTTGGTCAACTATTGTGGCAACTTCACCGAGCGACACTCACCGGCCACTTTATTAGGTACACCTTGCTAGTACCGGGTTGGACCCCCTTTTGCCTTCAGAACTGCCTTAATTCTTCGTGGCGTAGATTCAACAAGGTGCTGGAAACATTCCTCAGAGATTTTGGTTCATATTGACATGATAGCATCACGCAGTTGCTGCAGATCTGTCGGCTGCACATCCATGATGCGAATATCCCGTTCCACCACATCCCAAAGGTGCTCTATTGGATTGAGATCTGGTGACTGTGGAGGCCATTTGAGTATAGTGAACTCATTGTCATGTTCAAGAAACCAGTTGGAGATGATTTGACCTTTGTGACATGGCGTGTTATCCTGCTGGAAGTAGCCATCAGAAGATGGGTACACTGTGGTCATAAAGCGATGGACATGGTCAGCAACAATACTCAGGTAGGCTGTGACGTTTAAACGATGCTCAGTTGGTACTAAGGGGCCCAGAGTGTGCCAAGAAAATATCCCCCACACCATTACACCACCACCACCAACCTGAACCATTGATACAAGGCAGGATGGATCCATGCTTTCGTGTTGTTTACGCCAAATTCTGACCCTACCATCTGAATGTCGCAGCAGAAATCGAGACTCATCAGATCAGGCAAAGTTTTTCCAATCTTCTATTGTCCAGTTTTGGTGAGCCCGTGCGAATTGTAGCCTCAGTTTCCTGTTCTTAGCTGACAGGAGTGGCACCCGGTATGGTCTTCTGCTGCTGTAGTCCATCTGCTTCAAGGTTCAACGTGTTGTGCATTCAGAGATGCTCTTCTGTATATCTCAGTTGTAACGAGTGGTTATTTGAGTTACTGTTGCCTTTCTATCAGCTCGAACCAGCCTGGCCATTCTCCTCTGACCTCTGACATCAACAAGGCATTTTTGCCCAAAGTACTGCCGCTCACTGGATATTTTCTCTTTTTCTGACCGTTCTCTGTAAACCCTAGAGATGGTTGTGCGTGAAAATCCCAGTAGATAAGCAGTTTCTGAACTACTCAGACCAGCTCGCCCGGCACCAACAACCATGCCACGTTCAAAGTCACTTAAATCACCTTTCTTCCCCATTCTGATGCTCAGTTTGAACTTCAGCAGATCGTCTTGACCATGTCTACATGCCTAAATGTATTGAGATGCTACCATGTGATTGGCTAATTAGACATTTGCGTTAACGAGAGTTGAACGGGCGTACCTAATAAAGTGGCCAGTGATGTGATGTTGTTTGTGTGTGTGTGTGTGTGTGTGTGTGTGTGTGTGTGTGTGTGTATATATATATATACTGTGTGTGTGTGTTCTGTACTAACAGAAATAATGAGGCAAAACTGTTGGGAATGCAGGTTTGGAAATAAGTGTCAGAAAGCTCTACCAGTGCTGTATTATGTGGAGCTCAAAGGTTATGGGTTTCACTTGAGGAATATCTGGAGTCACAGTCATCTCTCTCCTGAGTTATGAGCAACAGCTCCTCACCACAGATAAACCAAAATGCTGACTCTTCTTGTACCTTAAAATGTGGGCAAAGTGGTGTATTTGACTGGTAAAAGCAAGAAGTATCACAGCGGCAGGGCTGTAATTCCATCACTCAAAGGCACAGAATGAAAAAAAAAAATCAAAACTGTCCTCACTGGATGGAAATGTTTGAAGAAAAATAAATGAATAATAAAATGGTTAACTGAATGGTGCACATCTGAATCTCCCCACAACCTCTATTTGGTCATTTTTGGGTTATAATAATGAAAGGTACACTAAATTACTGTAATTTTATAACAAAACTACTTCTTTCGAACCACAGTCATTTCTTAGAATTTTGCAATAAGTGTAATTTAATGTATAACAAAATCTCTTTCCTCCCTGCAGTTATAAAGAGACAGACACCCAGTAAATAACACCACTAGGGAGAAATAAAAATTGCCTTGAAGCCAGTTGAATAATGACTATTGTTTAATTAATTTATTTTTTAATGTAAGGTTATTTTATATCCACTCATCCATTTTAATGAAGCACTTGTCCTTTGCAGGGTCACTGTGGTCTGGAGCCTGTCCTGGAAACATATGACACAAGGCATAATAGGACACCAGTGCTGCCAACATTCTGCACTTATAAACAAAACAAAACCATATAAAACATGTCCATGCCCATTACTGTAATAAAGTAAACAGTTGCATATTACAGTCAATATCCTTCTATTATTTTCCATCCACAGTGTGTTCCATCCTGTCAGCACAACACATTTTCCATTACGTAAATATAAGAATTACCCCATCGCTTACGAGGGTCCCGTTTTGTGGCATTTCAAAGTGCAGATGGTTTGTGTGACTGGAGCGACTGCGTGACTGAGGTCTGTCGAAAATAGAAAACGCGTTCAGGTGAAAGACATGATGCGCTTCAAAACCTTTCGCCACACTTGATGTGTTGAGGTAGACGCTACACACACATCCAGTGGTCCAGGAGCAGCGTGTGTTAGAAGTTCCCTGAACTGCAGTGCAATAAAAATCAATCAAAGATACACACAGTACATATATATATATATATATATACACAGTATATATACTCTACATATATGCATATATATACATATAGAGATATACATATAAACTATAAACACTGTCAGCTGTCACCCTTAAAACTTACTGTATGCTTTCCATTCTGTGTCACTTAACCAAACTTGTATGACAAAATGCTTCATTTTTTTTTACTTAATGCACACAGTCATCCTCATATGTACTTTTAAAAATAATTTAAATAATATAGTTTTACTGAAAGTATTAAACTGATTCATAATCTGTAAACTGTCTAATGTTTTGGCACGTTCACGAAAAAGGCACATCGAAGGGTGACCAGCATTCAGAATGTGACTCACAGCAAAAAAGGCGTGACTCATAACACAAGGCCTGTGTAAGTACATTTATGAGCAAACTTTTGACAATGTGTCAACCCTTATTTTTGGTTTGGTAATAGTAACCAAAAAAAGTGCTGTTTCTCCTGGCTGTATATTGAAAAATGCAAGCAGACTGCAAGGGCAAAGCTGTGTGCTGTGTGCTCCGTGTTTGTTTACGGTCCATGTTTGTTTATGCACTCAAATGATGCCGCCTTGCATTTTATGACTTCCAGCTCCTGTATTTACGAAATAAAAAAGGAAGCAAACAGGTGTTCCGCACAAGCGCACAAACACATGCTGCCAAGTGATTTCCTGAACGCCCCTGTCCTTGCAGGTTACGCCACATTTAAAATCACACGAAAGGGTGAAACAGGACACACACTGAGCTGGTACAATCGGCCGGAAGTCAGTAGGTGGCAGGGCTCTTTGGGTGCTAAAATTATACGTTTCACAGTTTTAATGCAACTGTTTCGACTTACAAAAATAAAGACTACACAAATTGCTGGCAGTTATTTCGTTCGCTGTTCACTATACGTAGTATAGCTCCTGATTCTGCCTATACGCCCACTAAGGGTTGTAAAACGGCATAAATGATTTGTGCAGAAAAGAAACTTAAGCTTAAGGCCTTTTATTAACATGGACAGATTGATTATTGTTTGGCTTCTTAACAGTTTTCATAATGACTCGAATGAATCTATCTATCCATCTATCCATCCATCCATCCATCCATCCATCCATCCATCCATCTAGCTATGTCAATGTTAATATATCTTATAGATCCTAAGTTGCCAAAGTCATGGTTTCGTTGTTGTCTTTCATAATATATGTACATATGAGGAGCAATATAATTTATTGAATGTAAGAGGAGCTGGAATCCTGTCTATGGTGGATCCTTCGTCCTCATGCATGCTGGGAATTGGTCTTGATCACCGCCACCTTAACCTGAACACGGATGGGCGTATGGACCGATTCGTGTCAATACATGAGAACCAGAAGTGTATTCTAGTTTAATTTTATAAAAATGTAGGCCTCTCTAGTTATCAGAAAACCAGAGACGATAGCTTTAAGGGATCTTTTAAAGGTTTCGTGTTTTGGACCCATTTATGCAAATAATATGATTTGACAAAATCATTAACTGGTTTTTTTCCAGAACCAGTACAATTAACTTCATACTTTGGCATTAGCTACATAGGTCAGCACCACTATATCAAGATTGCCTTTAAATAGATGCTTTAACGAGTAATGCTACGAAGAGTGGGTAAATAATAATAGTAAATAAAAACTAAATGCATTGCAGACCATCAGGTAAATTTCATCCAAGTATTAATGAATCAATTATTTTTAAAGAAATTTTAATGTTGCGAAAGCCAAAGCCTTGAAGGCACATGGCACAGATAAAACAAGTGAAAATACACAAACTGGTCAAAATGTAGCTTTTTTCTAAGTCAGAGGTTTGACTCTGCTTGTTTTTCTCATATTCATACTCATACAGAGTACCTGATTGCTTCACAGTAGTAATTGCTTTAGAGGTAAATCACCTGTTAATGAATATTTATTCTGACATGGGTAGGAGTGCGGATCAATTAATGTCAATCCGATTGGAAGGCATATTATTCTTAATCAAAACATATTTTGGTTTACAATGATTTCTTCTGAAAGAGCCAGGGCTCTCTGTGAAAGTGTGCAAGTGGCACTTGTTAATTTGGCCACAGGGGAGAGGCCTGGAGGTGGAGCTTGTTTCCATGGCAACCTCATACCCCTACAGAACTGCAGCCCATCAAGAGCAGTGTCTCTCTTGATCCTTATTGCACTGTCAGTGCTCGGTCAGCAGCCTCCTTTCTCAGATTACCCAACAGCAGAAGTTTTTAAAATATTTTTGTTTCATTTTTTTTTTGTTAGATGACTCAGTTGTTTCTTTACTCATGCATATACTTGTCATTCCAAAAATCGGAGGTGGGGAGAGCACATATCCCCTTTGAATAAGGTGGGAGGGGGAAAATTATGGGTTCATAACAGAAACAGGAACAGCATCTCCTACCAGCATCTCATTCTAACTACGAATTAACAACCAACTGGGCTGGTCCTCATACAGGTGTCAGTTAATACACTTTAATAAGAGCTTGACACTTGAAACACCAGGGTGTGTGACTTATCGTCCAGTTCACTACATCAGTTGAGCGAGAGAGCAAACAGCGGCACACCCTTGATGGCAGAAGATACACATATCCGCTTAACAAGGAACCTTGTGTATAAGTGTCAAAAGCCTGAAATATCAGGCAAAGTTTTTATTTTCCTGCAAGCAGTGATAAGTTTGCAGTATACCTAGTGCTTTGAATTTTGGCAAAAAAACTCAAGCAAGGTCTTGAATGACCATAAATCCTTGTCCCACTCTGGTCAATCTTACGCAAACCTTGTATTGCCCAAGTCTCAAGAAACACCAGCCTTATAGTGAATTATGGTGGTGGTAGCATCATGTTTTGGGGATGCTTTTCATAAACAGGACTTGACATCTTACTAAAACAGGAGATAAACTGTCTTCTCAGTTTTGGATAGAGCAAAATACAGGAAAATACTGCAAGAGATCATACTTAAGCCTGTGACAAAGCTGCTTGGGAGAAAGACAACCTGTCAGCAGGACAATGACTCAAAGCAAAAGACTGCAGCTACATTAGAGTGGCTCAAGAACAAAAAAGGAGTATTTCCTGCAGAGACCCAGTTAAAGGCCATGATTTCAGTCCTACTGACAGTCAGTGGCGCTAGTTGAACACTGTGGTGCATAAGTGTCATCCTACAAACCTGAACAACCTGTAGCAAATCTGCCTTCAAGAATAGGGACTAATAAATTCTAGACTACATGTAAAGCTGGTATTTACTCACCCTAAAGGTCTCGACAAGACTTGGTGGCTCTACCAAATACCAGTTTCTAACAAGTAACATATTTCTTCTTTAAAATATTTTGGCCAGGGAGGGGTGCGGTGGAGTGGTGGTGTGGCGGGTTTGACTGGGTCCTGCTCTCTGGTGAGTCTTCGGTTTGAATCCCGCTTGAGGTGCCCTGCAACAGACTGGTGTCCTGTCCTGGGTGTGTCCCCTCCCTCTCCAGCCTTATGCCCTGTGTTGCTGGGTTAGGCTCCGGTTTGCTGTGACCCCTGCTTTGGACAAATGGTTTCAGACAGTGTGTGTGTGTGTGTGTGTGTGTGTGTGTGTGTGTGTGTGTGTGTGTGTGTGTGTATTTTGGACACAAGAACAACATGACCTTAATTCATTTTGAGTTTCAGCCCTTTCAAACAAAGTATCACAGAGAACAAAATTTCAATGTACTGTTTAAGATTCAGTAAATGAGAAAGAATTGGTCAAGGGTCACAATACTTTTGCACGGCATATTACACACACACACACTGACTACATGCATTCTTACATTCTTAAAACAAAATTTCTCAGAAGTGAACGTCCTTTATAAATAGCTTTATGCCTTTAGCTGACAGGCTAATTATTTAGTCGCGGATCTGGCTCATCAGTGCACCGAGGTTCCTATATGGAAATACATTATTTAAACTAATTAAAATATTTTCAGTTGTCTGGAGAGTGGAATGCCTATAGGTTTAATTCACTGCTCATCCCAAGTGCTTATTTGAAAATGTATGACATCACAAAAGACCTTCAACACCATGAAGCGTAATTAAACATGCTGTTTAATTAGTCTAACAGCTAAATGAATTTATACTACATGTCAATTATTTCAGATATGCAATAGAAGAATTTATCATTTACTGTGTAAAATGAATACCTCATTTCACACACATTTTCTGAACCACTTGTCCCATACGGGGTCGCGGGGAACCGGAGCCTACCTGGTAACACAGGGCATAAGGCCGGAGGGGGAGGGGACACACCCAGGACAGGACACAAGTCCATTGCAAGGCACCCCAAGTGGGACTCGAACCCCAGACCCACTGGAGAGTGGGACCCGGTCCAACCCACTGTGCCACCGTGCCCCCCTGACTACCTCCTTTTATAGATACTAAAATACTTGAATTAATGTCTTTACTGATAAAATGAAGAATGCTTACCATTTACATTTATTCATTTAGTAGACACTTTTGTTCGAAGTGACATACATCTCAGCAAAAGTATAATTTATGCATTACATTAAGAGAAGGAGGCATAGCTGCAGACATGAAAGTTTCAAGCAAACCTAGTTTGTTACCTACCACTTCCTGCACCGAGGTTCATCGATCAAGTAGGTGCATAAAACACAGGATAGACAAATCCCTCCCACCAATTTTTTATTTTTTTTTTGTATATTATAAGATACACAAATAAGCAAGTACAATGCCAGAGCAGTGGCTGAATAAAGGTTGTATCTGGGGATGCTTACGGAGTTACGATGCATGAACAGTTACACCGTAATGAGCTGGAGAGATCTTGGGGGAAGTGGATCTGGAAAAGGTGAGTTTTCAGACCTTTCTTGAAAGTAGACAGAGTTTTTCGCAGTTCTGAGTGACAGGGGAAGGTTATTCCACCACAACGGACCCAGAACTGAGAACCTCCGAGCTTTACCTTTCGTGCAAGGGACCACCAAGCGAGCAGAAGTAGACAAGCGAAGGGGCCTGGCTGGGGTGTACCGGTTGATCAAGTCCCGTAAATAGCCGGAAGCAGTTCTATTGATGCATTTGTACACAGTAACCAGGGTTTTGAATTTGATTCAGGCAGCCAGTGCAGAGAAATATGTAGAGGAGATACACGGGAACGCTTTCGCAAGTCAAACACAACTCAGCAGCTGCATTCTGTAGAAGCTGCAGAGGTTTGATGGCAGTAGCAGGAAGGCCACACAGGAGAGAGTTGCAGTAGTCCAGACGGGAAGTCGCCATGGCCTGGACAAGTAGTTGGGCGGAGTCAGTAGTGAGGTAGGGGCGGATCCCACGAATATTATGCAGGATGTATCTGCAGGACCGTGGCTTCGATATGTTGAGAGAATGACAGACTCACATCAATCGTTACTCCCAGACTCTTAGCGAAGGAGCTAGGTGAAATGAATGAGTTGTCCAGTTGGATCGACAGGTCATGACAGGAGGACTGGCCAACTGGGAGGTAATGAATCTCTGTTTTGGAGAGGTTGAGTTGGATGTGGTGATCGATCGTACATCCATGAAGAGATATCTGACAGGCAGGCAGCAATGCATGCGGAGACGTCTGACGCACCAGGTGGAAAGGAGAGGAAGAGCTGGGTATCATCAACATTGCAGTGGTATTTGAATCCGTAGGAGGCTATGACTGGACCGAGAGAGGAGGTGTAGATGGAGAAAAGAAGATGACCCAATACCAAGCCCTGCGGAACACCGATTGAGAGTGGCAGAGGAGAAGAATGAGAGCTCTGCCAGACCACTTGATAGGATCTGTCAGAGAGGTAGGACTCAAACCATCTTAGTTCTGCACCTTTGATCCCAAGCTGGGTAAGAGAGGAGAGTAGAATTCGGTGATTGACAGTGTCGAATGCTGCAGACAGATCGAGGAGGATGAGGACTGAGGAGAGGGAGGCAGCTCTAGCAGCTTGGAGAGCGTCAGATATCACCAAAAGGGCAGTCTCAGTGGAGTGACCAACTTTGAAACCAGACTGATAACCATCGAGGAGATGGTTCCGGGTGAGAAGATCAGACAGTTGATCAAAGGCCGCCCACTCTAGGGTTTTAGACAGGAAGGAGAGGAGAGAGACCGGTCTGTAATTTTCAACCAGATTGGGGTCCAGGGAGGGTTTTTTTAACAGAGGGGAAATTAGAGTGGTTTTGAAGGCAGCTGGGAAACAGCCAGAGGAGAGTGAGGAGTTGATGATTGTAGAGATGAAGGAGGAGAGTTGTGGGGAAATGTTCTGAAGGAGTAGAGATGGGATCGGATCAAGCGAGCAGGTGGTGGCTCTGCGCAGTATCAGGAGGTCAGCAACTTCAGATTCGGAGAGCGGCTTGAATTTGGAGAGGATAGCTTCGCTGGGAGGTCCAGCGTGAACCGGGCAGGTTGGTGGTGAGAATTTATCGGTGATCGTTTTGACTTTGTCTCTGAAAACCAGAGACAAGTCTTCAGCAGTGAGACAAGAGAGAGGAGGAGGTGGACACAGAAGGGATGAGAAGGTGGCAAAGAGTTTGTGTGGTTTTTTTGGATGCAGACTGTATTTTGTTGTGGAAAAAGGAGGTTTTAGCTGAAGAGATAGCAGACTAAGGAGCCAATTGAGGACTTCAGCACAAAGCAGGAGAGGAGCTACCAACCCCTCATGATCAATGGGACTCCAGTGGAGAGAGTGGACAGTTTCCGGTACCTGGGTGTTCACATCACGCAGGACTTGTCATGGTCCTGTGAACCCTGGTGAAGAAGGCCCGACAGTGTCTCTACCACCTTAGACGCCTGAGAGACTTCAGACTGCCCTCTAAGGTGCTAAGGAACTTTTATACCTGCACCATTGAGAGTATCCTGACAGGAAGCATCACAGCTTGGTTTGGGAGCAGCACCCAGCAGGACAGATGGGCTCTACAGAGGGTGGTGCGCTCAGCTGAACGTACCATCCGAATGGAGCTCCCTGACCTGCAGTCTATCTACAGCAAGCGGTGCTGGAACAAGGCCAGGAAAATAGTGAAAGACCTCAGCCATCCGAGCAACGGACTCTTCTCTCTGTCGTGGTCAGGGAAGCGTTTCCGCTCCCTAAAGGCCAATACAGAGGGGATGAAGAGGAGCTTCTTCCCTAAGGCTGTTTGGGCCCTCAACCAATACAACACCTAGGACTAAATACCAGTCAATACCTGCGCAATCTTGCACATTACATGCACTGTTGCACACCATATTGCACTACATCTTATGCCGCACAAATTTTTATAATTAGATACTTATATATTTTGGTCTTACATATGCATAAATAGATTGTACACATTTTTTTCTTAGATTTTAGTACCTGTTATTTGTCTTTCTAGATTGTTATGTCGGCCAGCTGTATAAAGCATTTCATTGCATTTCGTACTGTGTATGGCTGTGTATGTGACAAATAAAATTTGAATTTGAATTTGACTGAAAAGCAGCTAAGAGTGACTGGAAGGCATCCAGGTCCGATGGAGTTTTGGATTTACGCCATCTTCGCTCTGCAGCCCACAGTTTGGTCCTGTTAGCACGTAACGTATCAGTCAGCCATGGGGTAGCAATGGGGCGTGCTGATCTAGAAGACAGAGGACAGAGAGAGTCAAGGGAGGAAGATAGGGCAGAGAGGAAAGTGTTAGTGGCATCATCTGTAGACAGATCTGAGAATTGTAGAGCAGAAGGAAGAGCGGCCAGAGTAGCAGAGGCAAAACAGGAAGGTGAGAGAGATTTTAAGTACTAGGTCAAGACAGTTGCCCGCTTTGTGAGTAGCAGGGGTTTGAGACAGGGAGAGATCAAAGGACTGTAGGAGCAACAGAAGGCTGCTTGCATGAATGTCATCGACATGCAGGTTGAAGTCACCCAGGAGAATCAGCGGAGAGTTGTCCCTTGGCAGAGAGCTCAACAAGATGTCAAGGTCATCCAAGAAGCGGCCAAGAGGGCCAGGAGAGCGATAAAGGACAACCACAACAAGGGTGACTGGGGCAGTGATAGAGACAGCTTGCCATTCAAAGGAGGACAGACCATGCAAGTGAAGAGGAAAAATAGAGTATTCCCACCAGGAATAAATGAGCAGGCCTGTGCCTCCACCTCTGCCAGAGGAACGAGAGGTGTGAAAGAAGGAGTAGTTAGTAGAGAGTGCTGCAGGTGTGGGTGAGTTGTCTGGGGTGATCCAGGTTTCAGTGAGGGCCAGGAGGTCCAGTGAGAGATGGGAGGCATAGGCTGGTATGAAGTCAGCTTTTCTCACAGCAGACTGGCAGTTCTAGAGTCCCATGGAGAAAGTAAAGCAAGATGGAAGGTTTGACAGGTGAGGATAAACCAGATTGCTGTAGCAGTGAGAGCGCCCAGGTCTCCGGCGGTGGCGAAATCGCACGGCTCGCTTACCGTAGAAGACTTTGATGGCCGACATGTTGGACTCATGCTCCCTTGAGGACAACTGTAATGGTAGCCTTCCTCGGTGGAATGACTCCCGCAGGTAGACTCCCTTGTCTTTGCACCCCGAGTCTTCGCACCGAGAGGCTGCCGCTACGGGTCACCAGCTGCTATTTAAACCGGGCTACTGCCTATCAGCTGACTTCCTAATCGAAACCGAAACAACACCAACGATGGCGACCAAAACAAACAACCAACCGGATGCGATTAATCAAACTACGGAGTCACGCCCACTCCCGTTACGGGACAAATGATCCAGTTAACGGTCGTCCTAACAAACCACTAAATGCTACTTAAACAAAATAATCACAGTGCCACACAACCGATTGTATCTATCAACCCACACAGCTACACGACACAAATGCGCGACGGGAAAAAGCGGTAGCAAGACAACTACATTTACCCGAAACACCATGAACAGCAGCGACGCATCTCCAACGCAAAATATAATGTACAATGATAACATTAAGAATGCTTACCATTATATATGAATAAGGAAAGGCCAGCACACTTGTGGTTCTCAGCTAAATACTTGTTAAATTGCTGAGATTATAATTAGGTCCAAGTCCATAGTTCCCCTTCTTTATTTCTGCTGTGGTGCATCAAGGTTATTTAAACACCTCCGCTGCGGTACGAAGAGCACGAGACAGCATATTAATCTTTTTTAAGATATATACTTTAGTCAGAAATTTCAGTTATTTACGATTCTGATGTGCTCACCTTCAGTGCTTCCCTGTGCGAGTCTTTCTTCTTCTGAAAAATACTTTGTTAACATTAGATTGAAACTGAAGAACAGTCAGCTGTTGATGACTTTACCCTGGTTGGTCCATTGAACTCGGGCCTCTGCTGTTGCACCTTGGGATCCTGACGTATATGATGCACTTGGGTACAACACATTAAGTAAATAATGTAAAACACCAGTCATCAACGGATGTAAAATCACAAAATAAATATCATCTAGGGAAAGAGAACTTCAATAGAGTTATACAGACTTTTATTTCCAAACTAGTCGACGAAATTGTCTCAAAATCTTAAAAGGTGAAAAAAAAAATATCACTCTTTGCATTAAATTTACATTTATTCATTTTGCTGATGTTTTAGTTCTAAGTGACTTACAACGTTAATCTACTACAACTTATACAGCAGGGTACTTTAGGAGAAATATTACCTGTTACCTTAAATAATGTATTTTTTGCTAAATGACACATCTGTAAAAATCCATAAGAATGAATATCTCATATTTACTGGTAACACTGCAAAGGTAGCTAACCATTACAATATTGCAGGTGAACCCATCAGTTAAATGTGTTCCGATATTTCTAAATAAGAAAAGAAACAAAGGGGTAGTTTCCTATGCTGCAAAAATACTTGGCAGTAGAACAATAGAAATAGAGCAATACATACTGTATATTTTAAGTTCATATTTAATATTTCATATTGACCAGTCTCTTACCTGTTCATTTGTACATTCGTTCATGGAAGGTTTTGCGTTTCTGCAAGTTTATATAAGTGTATTTTTCAGCTAGTCGTTTGAATTTTGTCTGAGGTTATAGGAGCCCCGTGTGGGAAAACACGACAACAGAATATACCTCCGACATACTGGGGACTTGGCAGCTCAGTGGGCGACCTGACACCCGAAGCATCGGAAAGGAGCAGAGAAACAGAAACCTATCGAGAGCTGACCAGCATCTCTGTTAGGAACTAAGAACAGACGGCGCACGCCTTCACAAGAGCGCCTCGCTTCTGATAGTCGTCCACTAAATGAAAAAAAAGGGTATTGCAGTTCAAGAGAAGTTTCCGCTGGTGTGACAGACCTGTCTGTCTGCCAGTATAGTTCACATAATCTACATTTATTTATTTAGCAGACACTTTTCCCCGAAGCAACTTCCAATGAACTCTATGTAGTGTTATCAGCCCACACACCTTATTCACCACGGTGACTTACATTGCTAGATACACTACTTACACTGGAAGCTGAACAGCATGTCTTTGGACTGTGGGAGGAAACCAGAGCACCCAGAGGAAACCCACACAGACACAGGGAGGACATGTAAACTGTGACTTAGGGGGGCTCAAACCCATGTCATCTCACACCACCCAGGTGCCGTAAGACAGCAGTGCTACTCGCTGTACCACCATGCAGCCCAATTTAGCATTGTTCAGTATAGTTTAACGTGTTTTCAGTACGGTTTAGCATTGTTTCACCTAATTTAGTATAGTTCAGTAAAATTCAACATACTTTACTATAGTGTATCGTTTAATATTGTTCAGCATAGTCCAATGCAGTTTAACACAGTACAGCATAGTTCATCATCATCATCACTCTAGTTCAGTATAGTTGTGTGTAGATCAATGTAATTCAGCACAGTCCAACATAGTTATACTGTATCATTCGCTGTAGTTGAGCATAGTTCAGGATACGGGTGACAGCTCCTCTTGTATACCTGTTGCATGATACATTTTTGCTAAATCCTCATGTTCTTCGCGACCACTTGTACAGCTGTAGGTCATCTCCAGCGGAAAATGTAGGAGTTATGAGGCTCACAACGAGAGTCAGTTTTGCGCAAAAGAAAGTGTCAAGCAACGCTCCGCGATGTCGTGACTAAGGCAAGCCGCAAACTCCATCGACATATTGTGGGACTTGTTGCAGGACGTGTCCATGGACAGCACTCAGAACCCTGTCTTAATGCAGTCCTGAAACACATCCCCTTGTGGGACTGGATCTCACCACCATGTCAAGTAGCCTCCATCTGCTTGTCCTCAAGACATTCTCTGTCTGAGACTATAATTTTTAATAAGTTTTTGTGACCTTTTTTTTAAATGAGACAAACAATTGTGATTAAAACTATATTATTATTATTATTATTTTATTATTATTACCAGGCATGATTATACATGTTTCAAACAACACAGATGAGACACAGTACATTTCATAAGTTAATGCAGTAGCAATGAAGACTTTTGTCAGCATTTATAAGAATTACTTTTTCTTAAGTGTCCAGCTGAGAAATACAAACCTTGCCTAAACGTGCCAATTTACAACTGTCAATAATTTTTTTTAGTTAACCTCATTTAAAGCGATAATTGGGACTTTCAAGTTTTCAATTCTCCATGACATGAAGGGCTGTCTTTGCGAATCGACTTCAGGTTTCTTCCTATAACTGCCATAATTTCTTAATTACAGAATACTGTAAGTAATAATAAACACACAAAAATTGACATATGGAACTGCCGTGTTTACATGAGGCATATTTTCTCTTTATAGTAGCTGTTGCTAAAAAAATGTGAAAAATGAAACGGTAACTTGGGGTCTGAAGTCTCAACGTGAATTTGCCTTTGGCTACGATGGTGCTGAAGAAAATGTGGGTAAGACAAAGAGAAAACATCAACATAATAACAAAGAAAAAACTGAGATGGTGGTAAAATGGGTGAACCCAAAACATTCTTAAGAAGTTCAGCAGGTTGGGGTGTGATGGGGGGGGGGGAGAGTTTCCTTCCTGTTTTCGCCACCCAGAAGAGCCGGTGTGGTTTTTTAACTTCGGAAAAAGGCGGCTCACTGGTGCCGAAGATGGCACGGCTCCCATAAACTTCACACCCACCAGAAATGCAGAAAAAGGTGCAAGAAAGAGTGAAAGACAGGAAAGTGAAAAGTGCTCTTTGCTTCGGCACACAGAGGGAGCGTCTGCTTTGCATGGGGTGTTTTTTTTATTATTACTGAATAATGAAACTTACCCTTTGTGTGCAGAACAAGTTGTTTTGTTCCCAGTCTACATGCTTTTTTGTATTGATCAAAAACACACACACACACTTACTTCATGGGGAACGCACTGGTACGCATCTCCTGGCGTTCAGTCTGCGAAGGCACCGTCACTGACCTTCGGAATGAACTTGTGGATCCTCTCCCCCCATCTGGACCTCCTACGCTAGGTGTGAAGGTGCGGAAGGGGTGGAGGTAACAGCGCTGTGAAGTCCTGATGGGAAAACAGAAAGGACTGCGCCTTGTGCGCAGCACCAAGCAGAAGTTTGAGCACATCTGTTGGAAAGTGTTTTTTTTTTTTTTTTGATCTTCTTTTTTCATAATTGTACTTTCAGATCATCACTTTGAGGTAGTTGTTTGCTTCCGATCAATATCTCGCTGAAGAAATAACAGCTAACCAACGAACGAACTTTAACCCTGATGGAAAGGCATGTCTCTACAGTATACTGTGACTGGCATGGTGTTCAGGATTGCTGTGGACATGGTAAAGGTCACCAACTCAGTCACCAGCAAAGCAGCCCCGCACCATTACACTGCCACCACTATGCTCCGCAGTGAGAGCTGCACAGGTATAACTCGTGTCTCTCACCCTCCCTGTGTTGTACAAATTCTCAGCAGTTGGACCCAAACACTTCAATTTTTCACTCATTGGTCCATTAGACCAACTTCCACTCCAAAGAAGTCCAGTTTCTGTGTTTCTTGGTACAGGCATGTTCGGTCTCAAACAGGTGTACTCAAACTTTTCATTAGTATACTATGGTTTCGAAACAAAAGAAGTCTGGCAGTGGTTAACTATAGAACAGGTGAAAACTTTTTTAAAAATGTACATTGCCTGATCGATTGAAAATTGTGTAAGGCAACAGTAGTAATATGTACTACTAGGCAGCTGGTGCCATTATTCGCTGCAGAAATATTCCGGATAAGGCCCTTTGTGAAAGGTACAACAGCAGGTTCCGAACTGGCAGTGTGCAGGTTTTCAGGCCTTACCTTAACTGTCATGCCACCTGTTGGCCAAATGACAGTAATATCCTTGAAATCTAGAATCTTGAAGTCTTCAGATAAGTAGAGCAGATACAAATGAAAAGGTACGGCTCTGTGACAACTACCCCTGAAGGGACACGGTTGAAAAAGATTGAAAAGTGTGCACTTGTGCCTTAATTTCCCCGACTCCGTTCGTTCTCCCCTGTGAAGGTGTTACGGGGCTTTTGCGGGGTGCACAAGGAACGCGACACCATCTCTATCCTCACGGAGACTGGGGTGGTTGGCAGATGACAGCGAAATGACTGGAGACGTGCGCGGTCGATCTGACGCGCTCGATGTCAGGGGAACCGTGAAACGACCGCCAACAACGGGGTCTGGCTTCCTCGGGATGGCGCTTCATCTTCTGCCTCGAGATCAGCCTGTCAACCATTCTTCTTTATTATGTTTTTAAAGAAGAGTTCACATCGTTTCAGCTCTGCCACTGTAACCCAGGGATTTATCCATCTCTTCGTATTTTTCATGTCAAGCACACAGAGGTAAAAGTGACAGGGCGGCGTACCGTATGGAAGGAATGTTATTATTGCACCGTTCTGTCACATGAAGCAGAAAACTGAATTCCCCCTTTATCCCTGTTTCTAGAACATTCTCCTCTGCCGGGTCCATTATAGAGGGGTATTCGAAGAGGAAATCGCCGTAATATCTGCTCTAATCACCATGAGCTCTCTCAGGGTTGCCACTCGGCCAGCTGGCCCACATCCGAAGGCCTTGCAGGTCCACTCCCCCGCGACGCCCCCCGTCGTTGAACACAACCAGCATCTCGGGTCGCTCGCTTCCTCCATACCTCGGTATTCCTCTCCGTACCACACGGTGACGATGCCACATCCATCTTGCCACCGAAAACTCCCAGAGACTCTGTGAAACAAAAACCTGGTTTTGCCTTTCTCGGCAAACACGGGTTCAAAGAATGTTGCTCAAGAGCCCAAGGCTACAGGAAATGTTGGGGAGAAAAATGTTTATAGTCTATATACAAAGACCCTGTTTGGAATTTGAACTATAAAGTTCTGAATCCCTTCCAGTTATTTACATACTATAGTATGAGTGTGTTTACATTGCATGACATTCCTACGATGCCTGGAGTTCACTGCAGACTCACAGCAAACGGAGACCAAGACATGAAGAAGGCTGTTTGCGCAGAAGATCCCCACTGTGGAGAGAAAAGAACACCACACACACACATATACATATATATAAATTTTTTTCTATAACTCCAGTATATGATAAATTATTTTTCAGCTCTGTGTGATAAACAGCGTTCTGAGACATGTGAACTATGGACATGATAGCTCTAAAACAAAATACACTCTAATAAGCACTGAAACTACACAAAGTCCTTAAGGTGCATGCCTTTTTTCAATATCTCATTCTGAGTACGAGAAAATTGAAATTTTTAAAAATATTTTTCTGCTTTGTGTGATTAAAAAGTTTTTGACATGTGTAAATGATTAATACGATGAGCTTATAATAATACATGTTGCATTAACGGCTAATTAATCAAAATGTTTTTTTATGATGTTTCGACTTTTTAGAAAATCAAAATAATAAATGATATTTTATTTCCAGGCTTTGACTAATAGACTGTTTTTTGAGATGTGTGAATGAGTAGCATGATGAGGTTTCTCTGTAATAATATGTGATGCAATAGACACTGTAATCAGACAAAATGATTAAGGTAAATGTTTTTCTAGCAGACGTTCGTGTTAAATTTGAGAACATTGAAAAATGGTGTTTTCCAGCTTTAATGATGTGCAGTTTTTAAGATGTGTGAATTATTAACATGAGGAGTATACAATAAGATACCGGACATGATACAGTAATAATGTACACTGTGATCCGTGGGAATTAGGCTAAGCGGTACATATGTTTTTTTGCAATATTTTTGTTAAATAAGAAAAAATGTATATGATAAATGCAGTAAAACTACAGTTGCATTACTTGTCAGTATCCAAATTGAAATATATTATTTTTTTATGTTTTGTTAAATTTATTTGACCTAACCATGTAAATTTGAATATTGCAGTATTTATAAGTGTCTGCTATTGTCATGGGGGATTCTGCTGACAGGACGTGCCTGGCAGAGACGTGTGGGGCGAAAAAAGAAATACAATTAGTCGGCACAGCATTGCGAAGCTTGATACTAATAGAGAATTTATGATGTGCTTTCAACTGGTGAAATTGTTTAATCAACTTGAGGTGAATTGAAAAGCATAAATTTTAAACAGCAAATTCTGCTGAGTGTGTCACTTAACTTTATATATGAAGTCATTTCCTCGCACCTTGCAAAAATTCAGTTAGAGCGCAGGAGAGGGGCCGATCTCCCTGAAATACGATCCTGGCACGAAAGGGAACGCTGAAGGTCCTTGGGATCCACCTGAGCGGTGATGCTGTGTTTACTGTCGACGATTATTGTGCGAGAAAATATCGCGCAGAACTCGCTCGGTTCATTCGTTCATCCAAACAGGTCAAGGATGTGATGGATGAGAAAAGGAAGTCCTGCAGGTCCTGGCAATAGAAGATGCAAATTTTGCGGTTGATAAACAGGGGCGCGGTGGAGCCCAACATGCGTGAAAATAAATGTAAAGGACCCGTCGAGCACAAATATGAGCGTAACATTAGAAAATACACTAATTACGCATCTATGTGGTTCTCCAGTTAGGGTCACAGTGGTCTAGAGCCTATCCTGGAAGCATAAGGTGTAAGGTAGGGTACACCAGTCCATCAGAGGGCAACCACACACACACACCCACACACACACATTAATACACAGACCCACACTAGGGACAATTTAGAGTCACCAGTTCACCTGAAACGCATGTCTTTGGACTGTGGGAGGAAACCAGAGCACCTGTAGAAGTACACGAACACAGGAAGAACATGCAAACTGCACACGCACTGAGCTGGATTCCAAACCACAGTGCTAATTAGTAACCACCGTGTTTGCTTTTGCCATTGCGGTGATGTACCTTGCAGTAAAAGCAATTTCAGACTGTTTCAACGGGAATGTGAGCTCTGGGTCGTAAAAGAACAATTCCACATTTGCAGCATTATGGACTGCCAGCCAATTAAATCATATCCCTATACATGTAGCAAACCTACTGTGACACTCATAATTCATGCTTGTCTGTGTGTTTGTGGCACATTTGTTGTTGAATATGAATTATTCATAACACGTTTATTCACACGGGCCTGCTTATGATTTGATGTTACTGTACCTGGTGTGTGTTTGTGTGTGTGTGTGTGTGTGTGTGTGTGCGTGCACATTTTGTATTCCATGCATCACTTTGCTCTTTTTTTCTCCCAAATGGTAGATTGTAGTGTATTTTCATTGTCACGGCAGATAATAAGGCAAAATACCACTTCTGTGGAAGTCGGCAACGGGTTTGACTGTTTCAGACCTGCTCCCAGGATTCCGTTTGCCCTTTGCACAAGCATTGTTTGCTACTGCCACCTAGTGGTCGGGGGTTCGATGCCCCTACAGAACCGCTTCGGTGTCCCATCCTGCCGAGAAAAGTGCTCATTCGCTGACAACAGACTCCCTGTCCGCGGGGCGTGGCTCGTGTCCTGACGGCGGCCCCGACCTCTGACCTCCACAGACAGCCGGTGAGTCAGTGCCCCCCCCCCCAACAGCAGGTGGTCGGACAAAAGGAGGCCGCGAGCCGAGGGAGACCGGTGCGCTCGCGCAGCCCCTACTCACAGCATCATTCCAGCTCCCTTTCAAACGCAAGTCTTCAAAAGCAGAGAAACACAATGAGCTCATCTTTTTCAGCCTCGTTTTGTTCATGATTCTTATTCGTTTGACACTTTTTCCCCCAAACTGAATAACACTTGCACACCAAACCACTATTACTCACCCATTTATACAGTTGGGTATTTTTACTCCATCAATTCAGAGCGAGAACCTTGATCAAGGCTACTACAGCAGGAGAGGGATTTGAACCCGGCACCTTTTATTGGCGGGTGACAGCTCTAGCCACTGCACCACCTGCTGTCCAGCTTTTTAACTTATTCCCCGACGCGGCCTCCTGCACACACACAGCCACACTTGGAAAACAAGCGTTATTGAAGGCCGGCGGGCCGACACACCCCGGTACGAGCCCACGGGCGGGAGGGATCGCCTTTCACTTCTGCTGCTGGACTCTCAGCGATGCAGAGACAGACAGATCGCTGGGAAATAACACCCCTGAGCAGAAGCAGAGACCCCTTGAAAGCAAGCTCACACTTCGCTGCTCTTTCATCTGTTTTATTTTTATTATAAGGCCGGTTATTATTATCACCCATCCGCGCATCATTAATAACCGCTGGCGCAGTGCAGGGTCATGAAGGTTCAGAATCTATCCCAGAAACATAGGGCCTCGTGGGGCAGGGTACACCGTGGACCATCACAGTTATTGAGGATCTTAGCCGAGCTTATTTCTCTCACTCTCTGGGACAGTATATCTGCTAGCATGTATGACAGAGCTCACGGCTATATTATATCTAATGGATATAAATGCAACAATTTCAATAAGTTTCAGTTATGTTTGCAAAAGTCCCCTGCAAAGCCCTTCTATAACCCAAGGTAAATACATTCGAGATTGCGGTGAGGCCCCAGGAAATGGTGAGATGCACCAACCCCACCTCCCTGCATACACACACACACACACACACACACACACACACACACACAGGACCAGTCAGCTGTGACATATGTGGCAAAGAAAAGAGATAAAACCCAGGCTGCTGACACAAATTACAAACATGTGGTTATTCTCATGTGAGCTTATTGGCTTTAATTTTCAGTTGTGTGCACAAGACAGACGTGGGCCTATTATACACCCCTGTCACGTGCGCCTGCGCTTTATTTTAAGTTAGCGTTTGCGGGAAGCGCGCAGTAAATAGCAGACAAAAACGAGTCAGTGTCCTTCTCCATGATAGACACTGCTAAAAGCGTAATAAAATATTGTTTTAAAATATGCAATCAAAGATCGAAAACCAAAGATAAAACAATATTGGGTTTATAGAATGAAATTTTTTATTGTTGTACAGTAAAAAAAAGAAAAAAATGCATTTGTGTAGTTCTGAATGTAAAGCAAATGAGACATGAGAATTTGCCTGAGCACAGAGGAAGTGCTGACATGTACCTTCATGTCAATAATTATGAATTGGGGTCGGGGAAAAACATCACTGTAAATTCAGTGGGAAAATTAATATAAATTCAATGTTTCTTGGGGGGGGGTGCAGTGGCGCAGTGGCGCAGTGGGTTGGACCACGGTCCTGCTCTTTGGTGGGTCTGGGGTTCGAGTCTCGCTTGGGGTACCTTGCGACGGACTGGCGTCCCGCCCTGGGTGTGTCCCCTCCCCCTCCGGCCCTACGCCCTGTGTTACCGGGTAGGCTCCGGTTCCCCGTGACCCTGTGTGGGACAAGCGGTTCTGAAAATGTGTGTGTGTGTGTGTGTGTGTGTGTGTGTGTGTTTCTTTCTTTCTTGGGGTGGCCATTGACTGCTGCGCTGCTTCCACCTCGTGATGAGAAGAGGTACTGCGTCCATTACTGGGGGGGGGGAAACACTCCTGAACAACTGCGACCCGATGCCTGTTTGTAACTCATTTTGTTTCTGCTTCTTTCTACTCCAATCTCGTTATTACAAGCTTAATAATACGGACGCCCTTGATCTACTGTTTAAAGTTGTTTAAGTTCTGTAGCACCACAGGGAGTTGTGGACACTGACCGCCATCTGTCGGCTCGGTGAGTAAGCGCAGGTCGCACTCGTTCCGCTACAAAAATACATTTTTAAAAACGCTCGTATCTTATAAAATCTCTACTTCTAGCACCTTCAACCACAGGAGAGACGCGCCGCGCGAGCGCCTCCAGCGGGCGCGCAGTCAGCAGCGCCAAAACCACGTGCCGCCTGCTCTCGCGGCGCGTGCGCGTGTGCGCATGTGCGGCGCGAGGTTCTGCGCCACCAGCTGATTGGTCCCCGGGACCATTTCCTTGTTTACATGCTCGCGCGTCGCGCACTCGCCTCGCGGCTGCGACGGGCTGCGTGCCATGGCTTTCATAAAGAAGAAGGAGCGCTCCAAGGAGAGGTGGGTCGGCCGCTGCACTGTACTGTGTTCCTACTCGCCGCTCCTGCTGTTTTCGCGGGTGTGTTTGTAGCGGGATGTCCTACTACCCCGCGGACCCGCTTCCCTCCCCTCGCCTCGCTTCGCGCAGCACCGCGGCGCGCCTCGGACCCGTAGCCACCCGACCGTAGGTAGGCGGGCCGCTCCGACTCGGCTCTCCTCTCACACACCCCGTGACCGACCGTCCGTCCGCCCTGGAAACGGACAAGTAATCAAGCCGGCTTCTATAGTTGTTGAATGATCTCGTCAGCGGGCGCCGCTCGGCGAACCGCGTTACCGCGCCGCGCTGCCTTTTCTTCTGGTCAGTTACTTTAGCGGCAGAGTTCCACGTCAGGCCGCGCTCGCGCGCCACTGTGTGTGCCTGTGTGCACGTTCCACGGGCGGCGCGCGCTCTTTTGCATGTTTTACGCCGATAATATTGGCGAAGCAGATAAAAACGGCCGTTTACTCGCCCCCCCCGGAGGAACGGTGACGTAAAAACACTCCTTTGACAAAGGCTTTGTCGCCGGTGTCGTTTTACGTGTCTCTGACACAGCGACGGCGCTGTTGTGTTGACACCCCGTGTAGTTATTTCTTTAAGTTTTATTTGTGACGTTGTGACACAGTTGAATGTGGTCCTCGGTGTGTTACTCAGTGTGCGTTTGTCCCCTGAGGCGAACGTGAGATGTGCTGATGCTGGTGTTTCTCCTTCCTTGTCCTTCCCTGCTGAGAAAGGACTTCATTCAGGGTCCTTCCTCTCAGCAGTGTGTGACATCATCTCATAAAATAAAATGTCTGTAATATGATGTTGTGTAATGTCTGTAATGTTATATCTGCGCTGCCGTCCAGGAAGCTTCTTCTTGTGGACGGTGCTCAGGCGGCGTCAATGGGACGTCCAGGCAGTGGGACGGACCGCCGCTCCGGTGGCGAGTGCCTGCGGGAGGACGAGCGCCGTGTTTCTCAGGAGGGACCGGACACGTCAATAGTCTGGCGCCTGCACCTAGACGCTAAAGTCCCCTCGGTGAAGGCCGATCGCTCCGCCGGGGACTGGCGGGGACGGTCTGCTGACGGACCCCGCTGTCAGAGTGCTGCGGGGTGACGGTCTCTTTCCGTCAAACCCACAACCTTCGTGTTAACGTTTCTTGGTTGGTTCAGTGGATGCTTCCCTCCAAAGATGTGTGCAACTACAAGTAAACATTACATTTACATTACATTTACTCATTTAGCTCACGCTTTTCTCCAAAGTGACTTAGAATGTTAATGTATTCACAATTATTTTAGCGGTGGGATTTGAACTTGTGACCTAGTTTACAATGTTCAAGCTACCTACAAATGCTTGCAACATTTACACAGTTGGGTCATTTTACTGGAGCAGTTTACATAGAATATTTTGCTTAAAGGTAGAACAACTGGAGGTGGGATTCAAACCTGTGACCTTTGGGTCAAAAGGCAGCAAGAAAACCACTACGCTACACAAGCAAAGCTTTTTCAACCAAACTACATGATCAACAGCATATAGAACTGATGAGAACTGAAGTTGTGGTGCAGTACAAGTTTGTGGAGTGTTCGTGAGATTGGCAGGATTCAGCAGCTCTGAGGGACAGAGGGAGATCATTCCCTTGCATTGTATTCAACACCGAGAACCTTTGGACTTTGAGCGTTCAGTCTCTTGTGTGTGGGACCACCAGGCAGCCAAAGGTGGAAGAAGGAAACAGCAGCAGTTGTGTAGAAATTGATCATGTTAGACTTATCAGGTGCAAAATGAACGGTTGTTATTGACCTCAAAGACACGGGTGACTTGCAGTTACCTTCAGCAGCTTATTCATCTTTGTGCTTTTTCAGAAAGGTCATTGATGAAGGAGATGTAAAATGGACACTGGGTTCCTTCTGATGGCTTAAATGTTACCAAATCCAGATCAGATTACTTACTGTGTCGGTTTTTTTTCTTCACATACCTGTGACATTTGGGCCGTTTTGAGAACCAGTCTGGTATTTAGAATATGCAAATTACCCCCACTTTTCACTCCTGTTTTACTGGCTCATCTGAAATTGGTTGGAACTGACAGCAACTGAATTTCCATCCCTGTATGGCCGTCGGGTCGGCCAAGCATCCTCCTGAGACGCAGCCATTCATTTTTGTCTGCTCTGGAGGACGTATGTTTTAAGTGCATCTCCCAATTTATACATGCTGCAATATTGACTTCTCATGGACCTTGTAGACAATGTTTTAAATGATGCTGAAAGTTTGCTGGTGGGGGTTGGACAACTTTCTGGAAATATATCCCAAAAGTTTTTATTTTTATTTATTTTTTTGCTGGGTCCCAGATGGACACACGGATTTGTGTGACCGTTTTACCTTTATGCCCACAATTGATTGACGGTTTTGTGCTCTTCTCTTCCAGGTTTTCACTGTTGCTCCTGGACTTGGAGGAGTACTATTTCGAGCAGCACACGGCGTACAATGTGACCAGGAGCAGCACTACCCAGCCAAGGTTCGAGCCAAAGAACAGTCAACAGTCCTGCTGCTGACCCCCCGGTGCTGCTCAAGACACCTGCTTCTTCCTGTTTGATAATAAATGAGCCACGCAGCAGTATTTTTTTTTTTTTTTTTTTCCTTCATTCTTTCCTCAATTTCAACAAATTTTGTCCCTTGCCTTTGATGTTAAACCAGCTGATTGTGGGCGTTTGAGTCACACGCTTCTCAGATGGTGACCCGTTGGGTTCAAGAGTTCGTTTTGGTCCTGCTTGTGATACATGGCCATTTTTGTTTGGTTGGGAGAGAGAGAGTAGAAGGGTTTAACACCTCCACTGGGTGGGTTGTTGTGGTGGCTCTCGCATGCAGGGCTGGGGTGTGTGGACGTGTCACTGACACAGGAAGTCATAACCGTTGTACGCAGCAGTCCGGTTGGACTTCTTTGTTTGGGCCGGCAAAAAGTGTTGTTGTCTGCATTGTAGTAATAATAGCCAGACATGAAGGGCATTTATATTTGCTGATAGCAAAGAATATTAAGTAAATTTCTGCTTCTGTGTTTACCTGACACAATTTTTTTGGAAATACTGTGATGTTTAATTCTTATTTTCATGTTCTTTCTTTAGAAAAGTGAGAGGCTCGCTGAAGATCTGTTCTAAATCTGTCATCTTTGAGCCTGAACCGCTTTCTGAGCCCATTTTGAAGGTGTGTTGTGGCACATTTTAAATTGACACACATGCTCGATATTCATAGATCATCTCTGACGGAGTGTGTGTGTGACTGCGAGATTCCGTTCCCCCAGATCCCGCTCAGAGACTGCCAGAAAATCGAAGGCGTCGAAGAAAATGACCGCAATCCTTTCAACGAGTAAGTGTCATCCAGAAATGTCTGTGGCTGCGTAAGAAAGCGGGTGGCTTTGTGACGTCGGGGGGTTCCAAAGTTTGCACATTTGGGTTTAAGTGGCACTGCTGTGGTTGTAACCTTGAACACGCTGCTGAAGTGAATCACTGAAATGCCCAGCTGTTCAACTGTTTTTCCAAAAGTCAAAGTTTTGAAAGCGTGTTTTCTTCACCATGTTTAGTGATAAATTAAACATTAATTTTATTTCAGAATTAATGCTCTGCTTGGTTCAGTTTGTTTTGGAAGAGTTTCTGCTAATTTGTGTTTGCAACATCATGATTTTGTGCCCTTCTGCCCTTTTAATGCATTCAAATGAAGAAAGAAGCCGATTTAGGGTCTAAGGACATGAACGTAGTGTGAACGTGGTCATTTCTGATGAAGACAGAGGGTTTGAACTTCAACCTAGATTTCTCTAGTACAGCGAGGCACAACAGGTGGCACACTGGCTGTTGCTTTGCAGTTTTAAGTCTGGATTTGAGCCCCTGCTTCTGTTGTACAACCTTGAATCAAGGAACTTAAGCTGAAATGACACAGTAAAAATTACCTTCTGTAAAAGTGGGTAAATCACTGTGAGTAGCATAGTATACAAACCTAACATTGTGAGACATTCAGGACCAGGGTGTTAAATAAATGAAAGGCAGTGACAAAAATTAAACATCCAAGTGGGTCATGTTGTTTTTTTTTTTTTTTTTTTTTTTTTTTTTTGGACTGAAAATGTCTGTTATGCAGCAGCATTTTGATGAGCTCCAATACCAAAGAGGACATTTTTAGGCCTGCATTTTGAAAATAAATGTTCATTTTGGAGTGTAAAAATGCCCATTTGAATGATAATTTGTGTGATTGCACTGTTGATACAGTTAATAAATGTATATATTTCTTTTCCCCCAGTAGCATGCTGGTCGGGGTCTCCATTGCTTGCCGGCAGGTACGTTGACACTTTGTCACCTTGGTTTCGTGGCGGTGCCACCATGTACTGCAGTGTGAGAAGCTGGTGGTCCAAGTATCAGGATGTCGGACATAAGCCTCTTCTCTGCGGTGACTAAGCACTTCTATATGGACATGTTATTACTGTGCCTCATGAACTCATGCTTTTGTGCCAGTAAGCATTACATGGACCTTGGTACTGCGATGTCTGCAAAATGCTCTTCAAGAGCTGGATCAGGAGTTCTGTCCCTGAACTTACACGCCACAGCTATAGAAACATTTTTGCATAAAAAGAACACGACGGTCTAGTTACAGATTGTTACGATTACTTAGTAGTAACTGAAATGAGGCTGCTTGGAACTGATCTGTTTTTAATGTCATTTTCTGTTTTTGTTTTTTGCTTGAAGGTGTATTATATCAAGGAGGGCAACGTCGTGGCCCCTTACAGAATTGAGCGGGTACGATTCCCTTGTAACCCCCCCCCCCCCCCATCACTGCTTTGCTCTCAGACTCTCTTTCCTGTCTGTGATGTGAGTGGTGCATTCTCCTGGTATCACGTTAAAAGATAGTGTGTGGGTTTCTGACCATGTTTTCTCCACTTTGTTTTAGTTCAGTGGAGCTCACATCCTGGTAATTCCCCCTCCTCCTCCCAAGCATTTGACCAAAATCTGTGTTTCAGTTCAAGTAGAAGCTGCACTGCTGAAAAAAGACAATAAGCGGGTGTGCTTGCTTTCCCCTCTCGAGTGCAGATATTTTTAGGATCTCTACCGCTCAACCCTGCCCTCTTCTCTCTGCCCAGGGGGACAGCAATTTCTTCTTCCAGTTGGAGATACCAAGAAAAACTGAGGATGTGATTCAAATGTTGCTTCAGGTGAGTGTCTGACACAAATACTCGTGCACCGAATCCCATGTGTGTACTGATGATGTCACATAACATCCGTTCCCCCCGTGTCAATGACCCCATAATTTCCTCCAGTCCGTAATCATTTGTTTTATTGTACTTTGTTCCTCGGTTTGTATTAGAATATATAACTCTTCATTGGTCATCTTTGCCTTCATTGACCAGCTGGGAGTTCTTCATTAACATCCTGAGAGCCAGTCATTCATATTTGTCTTCTCTGGAGGACATGTCTTTTTCAGTGCATCTCCCAAACTGCATACATTACAATGCTGGCTCCTAATGTACCATATACAAGACATCATGAGCTTTTATTTAAAACCACATTTGAAGGTCAGGTTTGGGCAACTTTCTATAAATCCTTGATACACACCTTGCTGGGTTTCAGGAAGTTAATACAGTCGATGAACAATTCATTGCCTTTTTCTGTGTTCCGCCTGAGAAGGATGCCTTTTGTTGTTTGGCTTCTGATGAAAATTTGTGTTTTCAGCTGCACAGAGCATCATGTCTTGATAAGCTGGGAGACCAGACTGCCATGGTGAGTCATTGTGGTCAAATATAACCGCAAGACGGAACTCTGATTTCTTCCACACCGTTCACTTTTTCCTGAGTTAAGCTTGTATTATTTACCCCTCGTTGCCCCATTTTTGGCATGCACTGCTACTGGCAGCTCAAAGAACCTTCTGCCAAAATCTGGATATCAAACAATATTTATAGAATCATGACCTGAAAACGATTATTGCATACAAAGTAATTTATTGGGATGTTTTTTCAATAACCTGGGACATGACCTCTTATTTTTTGCCCATTTTTGAGAGCGTACTTTGTGCGTCTTCCAAATTGCATGTATAACAATGCATAGTCATGACTGAAGAAATTCTGTGCGCTTAAATGAAACGGACACTTCTTATAAGTCTTAGAATTCATGCAAAAATTAATCTCAACATTTCCAAGGCTTTACAACACCGTAAATAGTTCCCTGATCTCCCAGAGACAACCGAGAGATTTGGTACGACTCGAGTCAAAGGCAAAGGTGACGTATCTAGGCTCTGACAGTCCACCGTTTGCTCTTGAAGCTGTTGGGGTCTCACTTTTTTCTTTATGAACATGACAAATTCAGAGACTTTGCGAGCAGCTCTGAAAATGGTGACATTTCCTTGTTCCAGATTGCTGCCATTCTTCAGTCACGTTTGGCTCGAACCTCATTCGACAAAAACAGGTATAACCTGAGTCCATACCTTTCTGTTGTGTGTTGTTCTGCTCTCTGCTTAATTCTCCCAATTCAGTTTTGTTAAGAGTTAAAGCTTAGTAGCGCTGCTGTCTCACAGCACCTGGGTGATGCAAGAGGACGTGAGTTCGATCCCCACTCGGTCTGTGTGGAGTTTGCATGTTCTCCCTGTGTCTGTGTGGGTTTCCTCCCGCAATCCGAAGACATGCTGTTCAGGTTCACCCATAGCGTGTGAGTGACAGAAAGAGTGTGTGTTCCACTGATGTATGGATGAGTGACCCAGTGTAAGTAGTTTATCTAGCGGTGTAAGTCACTGCGGTGAATAAGGTGTGTGGGCTCATAACCCTACGTGGTATCCTTTGGAAGTCGCTTTGGAGAAGAGTGTCTGCTAAGCAAATAAATAAATGTAAAAGCTGAAAGATGGCAGGGGTTATATATTATTCATTTGTTCTTCCATTCATCCATTGTCAATAACCACTGGTCCAGTTCAGGGTTGTGGTGATGGGAGCATGTCTTTGAAGCATGCAGTGTGAGGCTGGGCACATTCATGCCAGGAACTCGCATATTTATTCACTCACCCATGCATACACTTCAGACGTTTCAGTCACCAGTTCACCTGAAACATGTCTTTGGCCTATGGGAGAAAACCAGAGCACCCAGAAGAAACCTACGCAAACAAAGGAAGCCGTTGGTCTTTAATGGGAACCCACAGCCGAGGACCTGTTAAGAGCTAGTACCCTTCCACTGTGCCACCCAGGACATTATGTTCATATTAACTGAAATATGCTTAGGAACAGCGCAGGAAAAAATAGCTGATTGGCAAATTCTACACCCCATAAGTAAACCATCCAGTGTTGTTGCCGCAGCAGTTTTTCAATAAGCCAGGAGGTCAAATGGAAACTGATTAAATGAACAGTACATTTACATTTATTTATTTTGCTAATAGTTTTTTTTTTTTTTTTTCCTCTCAAAGTGATTTACAACATTAAGCTGCTTACAGTTATTTACACATTTATACAGTCAGGTAATTTTTACTTTGTTGATTCAGTGTAGGTATATTAATCAAGGTCACTAAAGCAGAAGGTGGGGTCCAAATCTGCGTCTTTATGGTGCAGTGTTGCAGGTCTGACTACCTGCTGACCTTTTTTTTTTTTTTTTTTTTTTTTTTTTTTTTTGTGTGTGTGTGTTACAAGTTTAAGATGGTTTTTTTTTTTTTTTTTCTTTTTTTTTTAAACAGTTTTCAAAGCGTTTCTGAAAAGCTGCACATGGAGTGCGAAGCAGAGATGGTGTCGCCACTGGTGACCAACCCAGGACATGTGTGCATCACCGATCAGAACCTCTACTTCCAGCCTCTCAATGGCCACCCGGTACCTTCTGTCACAACCCCCCCCCCCATTCGACCATATGCCTTTCAGGCCCCAAATGGGACATAACGGATGGCATCCATCTCTACCTTCTTCTTACTGTGCACTCAGATCTATACCCAGGAGATCTTTTGCACAGGAATAGAACTTGTTACCTCAAAGATGCCCTTGAAGCACTGTCTTCTTGTGCATCCCAACTGTGGCCCCATAGTTAGCTACAGCAGACACACATACAAGTGCAGAAGTATAAAAGAAGTAGAACACAAGGGTGATAATAATAGGACTAGGTATTTCTAGTAGGGAATAAGAATTGGCAATGTGTGGAGAAATTTGCTGATACTGAAATAAAAATAAATCAAGTACTATTAATCCCACACAAACAAATGGAAATGAGGAAGCAGTTGGTAAAGAGCTGACTCATAAAGAGAAAGATGAATAAAGCTGCTGTTGTAATGTGGGTTTTACCCAGAGAGGTGGTAGTGACAGCACTGAAGTAATCACAGGTGACCTTTGCAGATCATGTCCTCATTATTGTGCGTTTTATTCGTAGGAGCCGGTGGTGCAGATCTCACTGCGCAGTGTGAGGCGGATATACAAGAGGAGACACGGTCTGAGACCGTTGGTGAGTCAGTGCCGCTAGAGTCACTGTCACCATGACGATGAGTCAGCGGCTCCAGAATTGGCCTTGGGGTCAAATGGCATCACACTGGATTCTATTTGTTTATTCATTTTGCATTGTTTATTTTAGTTAGATGGTTTGCATCCAAAGACACTTGATTATCTTTCCATTTATGTTTGTTATTGAAATATTTGAGATTAAGTTTCTAATAAGACTAACAGCAACGCATGTCCTGGCACTTTGAACCCCTTACCTATGAGTCACAAATCCAGTTCCTTAACCACTACTCTACCTGTTGCCATGTGAGGTGGGAAAAATGTGACAGATGATCAGTGTTCCTGTTAAGGGGTGGCTGGACCTCTTGTTCCTATTTAGGGCAGCAGGTGTCACAATGGTGAAGAATGTGAGTGTATAATTTCAAGGATGTTGGTTTGTTACCCTTGAGCAATGTTCTTACCCTGGGCTGATGTGGTAAACTACCCTGCTGTGCTGTATAAATGAGCCAGCCAGAATGTAGCTTTAACAGTGTCCTTCCAAATTCCATAATATGATTAGCCTTCTCCAATATACATTTTGTTTTTAGTGTTTGACATTTATGGGATTCTTTTCTCCAAAGCTACTTATGATTTGATATGCTGCTTACAATTACTTATCCATTTATACAGCTGGGTGAGTTTTACTGGAGCAATTTAGGGTAAGTACCTTGCTCACGGGTACTGTAGCAGTATGTGAGATTCAAACTGGCAACCTTGTGATCCAACGCTCTGGATCCAGTAGCTCTAATCTCTACACTATCAGCATACTCCAATATGTTCAATATTATTTTTTTAATCTTATTTTTGACTCCCTTCCTGTACAGGGACTAGAAGTGTTCTGCAGTGAAAATGACCTCTGCTCCGACATCTATTTGAAGTTTTATAACACAAAAGACCGAGACGAGCTGTACTACTACATCGCCACCTTCCTAGGTCGGTTTATTATCTTTCAAAATCTGTTCACCAGCTTTTCACACATTTTCAGAATAGTTCCACACAAGCAAAGGAGTGGAATTGGCTTGTTGTTTATGACTGCAAATATTAGACTTAGTGATGGACAGCTCCTTAGTTCAGGGAAGTACCTGGGGAAAGAATTAGTTCACTTGGGTGCTTCAGTGCTGAAATAATTGGAAGCACCCCCATATAGTGTACCAGGCCTTCTGGGACAAGGTCAAGATCAAAAATGCTACTTATCGTCGCCTTTTACTGCAATGCAGGGGCACTGCTGCTCTGGCATGAGCCATTCTAATTGAATAGATACAGAACAAACACAAATCTTAAAATATCTTGGAATATCTTGAACAGCTAGAGAACAAAAATAATGTCTATTATGTAAATCTCTGTGAGCTCTGACCGGACCCATGTCCCACCCCCAGAGAACCACATGGCGGAGCACACGGCCGAGAGCTACATGCTCCAGTGGCAGAGGGGCCACATCAGCAACTACCAGTACCTGCTGCACCTCAACAACCTGGCTGACCGCAGCTGCAACGACCTGTCCCAGTACCCTGTCTTCCCTTGGGTCATTGCGGATTACACCAGCGCTGAGCTTGGTGGGTAGTAGGGGTTGCACGACTTCAGATTGTCGATTTTAAACAAAAAAAAAAAAAAAAAAACAGTTATGTGATGAAAGTCGAGTCGACTTTGACTAATCGCTGATGACATCATGAATAAAAACACAGGAGAAGGGAATGCTTTGCATCAACCGACAAACTGTATTCTCAAAATGAATGCATATGCTGACAACAGACAGCTCATACAAAGGTGATATATAAATATATAACAGGTTGCAACTCAGCAGCAACAATAACACTTGTATGCTTGTGCTACAACTCCCATTTAAGTGCAAAATTAAAATGACTGATGCAAAATAAATAGCGGTATAAAGCTCGGGGAGGAAAACAAAACTCATGCACGATCTAGCCTGTAAGCCTACTCGCTGTCATAGTCTTGCTCAGTCCCAGTTTTTACCTTTTCATCCTGGTTTGCATGTAAGAAGATAGAGGGTGCCAATGTGGGCTGGATGAAGGCTCGCCTGCTGTCGCATGATTGTATTCCCAGCCAGAGAAAAAATAATATTCCACAGTGTGTTGTAAGATGGGACATTGTAGCCGGGTTAAAAAAAATGCACTATTTCTCTGAAGCCTTCTCCATGTACTGCAGCTAAAGGTCTAATATCTTTGACAATGAAATTCACCAGCAAATTGGTGATTTGCAGCTGTCTGTTTTTTCTGTTGCAGCAGGGCGTTTGGTGAAGTCACTAATTGACTGCTGTTGAGGATTTGGATTGTTCCTCTGCTAGTGTTCACAGATTCCTTTTCAGAGTGTGCATTGCACCTGTACTTTTGTTGTATTTCAGGGCAGACTTGCATATTTTACAAGTGACAGTAGCACAGGCTTCATCTTTAGTGAAGTATTTCCACACACTCGATGAACTGCTGACTCCTCACCTGTTGTCTTCTCGGAGACGTCCATGTTGTTGTTGTCATAATCACGTGATTAGCGACAGTTGACGTCAAGCTTAAGGCGTCATCGCAGAGCAATGAAGTCGATAAATTGACTAGTCGACTAGTCTGTGCAACCCCTAGTGGGTAGTGTACCGTCCCTCAGCAACCTGTCAAATGCTCATCGTAATTTGTAGCCACACTTGAAGAGACATTACGATTCCACTGCTGGCATCCAGCTGTAAACTAATTGGATCCAGTTGGGAATTTACACTCGCAGCACAGTACATTTACATTTGTTTATTTAGCTGACCCTTTTTTCCAAAGCAGCTCAAAGTGAAATGCTACTTAAAGTGATTTATCCATTTATACAGCACAGGGTTGATTTGAACCTGAGACCTCCCATATACAAGACAGAAGCTTTAACCTCTGTTCTCCCCTCGGCCCTCCTAAACAGTTGTGCATTTTGTCAAATACTGTATTTATTGAACTGTCACCAGGTGTGTCAATTTTGAAACTTTCTGCTCCTTCCACCTCTATGTTTGTATTACTTAGACATGCTCATGTATATTCCTGTAAGTAATTCCCCTGTTTTATAGTATTTTACTGCAGTTGTACTCCCTGTCTTACTTTGTCTCTCTCTTGCAGACTTCAGGAACCCTGCCAGCTTCCGAGACCTGAGCAAGCCGGTGGGGGCTCTGAACCCAGAGAGGCTTGAACGCTTGCTGGTGAGCTGTGTTTTTTTTTTTTTTTTTTTTTTCTTCTTATCCACTCTCTCATATTTGTTTGCAGTGGAGCACATGTGACCTGGTTTCCACACCTAACCACAGTGTTGATGAATAACAAGATGAGCAATGCTGCACAAGTCTGTGGGATGAATCAACTGACTAGGAATAGGAGTTTGTGAAGATAATGTATTTTTTTCTCTTTTCAGTCACTTTAAGTTGGTTCTCAAGTTTACTGTAGTTCAAAGTTTAAAAAAAAAAAAAAAAAAAAACATTAATACATAACTTTTAATTTTTACTGTTGGCATATTCAGAATTTTTCCAGAACCTTACCTGCAAATAAATTGAAGAATGTTGGTGTTATTAACCTTTTACTGATGTTGACTTAACTCCAAAGTCACTTTTACAATTATGTTCTTAAGCTGAGGAGCCAGTGTACACATTTTGAAAGCCCTGTTGTCCCTCTTTCACGGTATGAAGGCTCGCTACAGGGACATGCCAGAGCCTAAGTTCATGTACGGAAGCCACTACTCCTCGCCAGGATATGTGCTCTTCTACCTGGTCCGAGTCGGTAAGTGCCTCTTGAGTTAAACAGAGACCACTTCCCTACTGTTATCATGTGGGGCTGGTGCAGGAGGGGTTTCATTTCCTTTTATTAACAATCCCAACCACTTTCCTTTTGCTGCAGCTCCAGAGTACATGCTGTGCCTACAGAACGGGCGCTACGACCACGCTGACCGGATGTTCAACAGGTCCGCCTTCCCGAAAGTGCCATTTGGTGTGCTGACTCATCAAACAAGATTGCCCTCCTTGTTGATCTTCTGAAAACTTCCAGCTGTTTATTCCATGCACTAAACTTCTTTGCAGCTCTTTGTGCATTCCAGTTTATTTCTACTACCTCTGCTTATTTATTTTTTTATTTAGCCATTCTTCCTTTTTGCATACTATACTCAGCAATTCCCAGTCCTCACCCTAGATGGCTGGTACATACTGGCTCCTCATGTTTTTTTTTTTACAGGTTTTTGAACATGCAAACATTTTCCATTATGTTTATTTTGAATTGCATTGAGTCAAATTTGCTTGTCGCTGAGTGAATGCAGATTGTTTACTTACGAAGCCAGTAGATAGCAGTAAAGTGCATTCACACCTGAATAGGCCTTTAATTATCCTGCTGTCCTGTTCCGGCAGTTGATATACATTGAGATCAGTTGTGCGGTGTTTACAGCTCCTGTCTGGTGCTGCAGGTGTTGGTGATCAATAGCAAGATGAGGGACTCTTTACATGTTTGTGGGATGAACTGGGCAACAGTCGGCATTGAGCTGAGAGACTGCTGAGATCTTTTTTTCCAGTTATGTTAGTTTAGCTTTGAGCTATGTTTAAATTTAATGAAAATATTCTGCATTAAGTCTTGCAGCCTGCTATTTTTTTAGAGCTGTATGCCAGACCCAGGAACCAGAGAACATGGTTTTCATCTCCCTTGAGGAATTTTTAAGTTCTGAGTGAGAATTGCTATATGTGGGCAGCTAATAGTGTAGTGCTTAGAACTGCTGCCTTTGGACCCAAAATGTTGCAGATTCAAATCCCACCTCCATCTGTAGTACCCTTGAGCAAGGTACTTACTCTAAATTGCTCCAGTAAAATTGTCTGGACGTATAAATGGGTAAATAATTGTTGGTACAGTAGCGGTGTAAGTTGCTTTGGAGAAAAGTTGCATAACAATCTGCATGTGCACCTGTCTACCTGGACCAGAATGGACCCTGCTTGCTCTGGGGTTCATAAACACTATTCTGTTCCTTGTCACTAATGACATACATGTTTGCTCTACAGTGTAGCTGAAACATGGAAAAATTGCTTGGAGGGAGCAACTGACTTCAAAGAAGTAAGAGATCGATACAAGTGATAAATCTTACAAAATTTTAAATGCATATTTCTAAAAATGTTTACTGTTTTGGAGTACAGAGGTATGCAGGACCTGATGTTTACTTCCCAGTAAATGGCGCTCACTTCAAAATATACACTATATGTATACATTTATAAAATGTGTGTGTGTGTGTGTGTGTGTGTGTGTGTGTGTGTGTGTGTGTGTGTGTGTGTGTATATATATATATATATATAAATATATATACTTTGATAGGTTTGATCTTTGGTTTTTGAGTGGGGTCGCATTTTTAATCAATAGATTAGAGTTCGGCCGTTTATGTGGCGTGGCAAAGAAGTTTTAGAAGTTAATTAATCCTGTGTCTGTGTGCACTTCCACCGTAGTAAAGGGGCAGTTTAGTGAATGTAAAGGCCCTTAGCTACTAGCCCAGTCACACCTTGGCCCCTGTTCACCCTGTGCCGTTTTGGAACCCCCCCCCCCAACAAGTGACCTCCTGTATCAGTTAATCCCAGAATTCTACGGGAATGACACCAGCTTCCTGGAGAACAGTCTGAACCTGAACCTGGGCAAGCGTCAAGGGGGCAGGACTGTGGGGGATGTGGCCCTACCCCCTTGGGCCTCAGGTGAGGGGCAGCACCTGGTGGTATGATGCTTAAGGAGATTACTTTTGGGCAGTAAATAAGTAAATTACCATAGTAATTTAATTGAGCACTGTGGGGGGGGGGGGGGGGGACTGTTGGGGATGGAGAGAGGAAATCTAATTACAGCTTACCCTCTCATGGATGAGTATTAATAGTGCTTGTTTTGAGAGTTTTGCCATTTATACCACTGATTCCATTTATTCATAAACTGAGACTTTGCCAGCAGGCCAGTCATTAACTCTGATTTTGTTTGTTTTTCTGTCTGCACTCACGTGGGCATCTATGTGTGGTAACGTGCCCATATGCACTGGCGCTCCTTCGCAGATGCAACCGACTTCCTGCAGAAGAGTCAGAAGGCTCTGGAGAGCCAGTTCGTGTCGCAGCACCTGCACGAATGGATTGACCTGGTCTTTGGGTACAAGCAGAGAGGAAGCGAGGCCATTGCAGCCCACAATGGTACAGTACACCTGTCCCCTCAGGAGATTGTCAGTGGGCTCCACCACAAACACTGCAGAAAGTGCTCATTATGTTTTTCATTGTTAGCTCAGTTTTAGTGCTTTGTTCACTTCTGACTCACTTGGCGTCATCCACTGAGTCACCATGAGAGAACGACCTATAAGCACAGGGCTGACAAACGGATAAAAGCGCCTGTATTCTGTGCAGTGTCTAAACCGCTGCTGCAATGCGTCAAATATTCAAATGTTCAGCTGAAAGGATAAAGACTCTCTGCAGCAGCTTTGTCGTCTTATGGTGAATCCAGAATGCTGCTGCAAAGGCTGTAGCCAGAAAAAGAAATTAGCACATTATACCAGCCCTCAGGTTTCTGCTTTTGACTCCCAGTAAGGTTCAGGGTATAATTTTACATCGCTCTGCATGTGGGAGACTCTGAACAAATTATGGTAGCTGGTCCTTATTTATAAGAAGTCACTGTGTGCAGGCTGAGATAACACCTTTTAAATTTGCATTTACTGTACATTTATTCATTTACCAGACTCTTTTCTCCAAAGCGAAGTACATCTCAGAGAAAAAATTTTAAAAAAAAAGTGCATTCCATCCATGGAAGGAGCGATTCGGATGCAGACACATTATTCTTCAGTACATTTGTCACATTTCACTGTACGAACCAGTCTACATTACACAAGCAGCTGCTTATAAAGCTTTTAGGTTTTGTTTGCATTTTGCTCCTGTTTTGTTCACCGATCTGCTGTAGGCAGTAAAGCCTTTAGTTATAGGGCCACTAAACTGGAGTAGTCTGCCGATGAGTGTCATAGATGTCCTGTCAGTGTCAGTTAATGGATTTAAATTTACCGTATATACAGTCTTAAGGCCGTGTGTTCTGTTAACGGCGTTTGAACTTCAATGCTCTTCAACTGTTAGTGAGACCAATATTAAGATTTCCCTTTATTTTATTTATATATATATATAATTTTTAAAAAAAAAACTTGCATTAATGTCACTAATTCCACTTATTGAATTTTTTTGCCCTTTCCTTTTCCACTTTGTTTTTCAGTATTTTAAATTGATAATGTTTAATTTTTGAATGCCGGATCTGTTTAGAGAGTGAACCAGTTGTGGTTCTCATTGTGTGAATTTTTGTGGAACTGATGTTGTAAAAAGCTTTATTTCCTTTACAGTCTTTCACCCTGTGACGTATGAAGGGAGCATCGACTGTGATAGGTAATGGAACCTGTTTTGCAAAAGTGCTTAAAATAAGTGAAGTTACAATAGAAGTGTTTTTAAATTCAGCTTTCGGAGCACGACCCATAGATTTGAATGTGCATTTGATGAACACCCATTAGAGTCTAGAAAACATTTCCAAAACAAAGCAACATTAGGACATCTGATAGTGTAGTGGTTAGAGCTGTGGCTTTTGGGCTCAAAGGTTGCAGGTTCAAATTCCACCTCTAGCTGTAGTGCCACTGGGCAAGGTACCCTAAATTATTCCTGTAAAATTACTCAACTGTATAAATGGGTAAATAACTGTAGGTAGATTAACATTGTAAGTTGCTTTGGAGCTAAATGAGTAATGTTAATGTGATGTAAAATTTCAGGTTTTTTTTTTTTTTTCTCTTTAAACCAAAAGATCAATTTTTATCCATTGGGATTTTTCCCTTCACATCTCTTGTTCTGTTTATGCTACATATACTATATTTTTCTTGGAAGCATTGAGGATCCAGACCAGAAGATTGCTGTCCTGACTCAGATCTTGGAATTTGGACAAACCCCTAAACAGCTGTTCACCACCCCCCACCCGCAGAGGATCACACCCAGGTTCCAAAGCATGACTCGGACCCCCAGCCAGAACACTTCCTTTAACGAGCTTTCTCCAGGTACTGCTCAGGGGGTCTGCTTCACCAACCCAGCCTGAGTTCAAAATCTCATCTTGATATCTCTTTTGATAATTTTGTTTGGTATCGTGTTGCAGCCTCAGTGAGCGAGGATTCCTCCTTCGAAGACCTCACGGAGGAGAGTAGGAGGCTGGCGTGGAGCAACATGGGCAAACTGAAGCTGGTAGCCAGCCATAAGCTCCACAAGGAGTGAGGAAACTTTCATGGTTGATATACTTACTGTATCCTGTTCATATCAAGGCTGTTCAAAGACCATAAAATTGCAGTAATGTTCATTGTTAGTGGGTGTTCTCTGTCTGTCACGTATCTCACAGCAAATGTTTTTTCCAGTTCATCAGCTCCCCACCGTATGAGCACAACTGAGACTGGAACCCTGTTCGTAACTCAGTTGCTTTGTAAATTCAGAGTCACTTTACCGCTAAGTAACAGGCAATAAAACGCAAGTAATATACATTCCTCAATATCGTCGCTGGTTAAGTTCAATATTAAATCTCAGATAGAGCTATAGTTAGTTTATTTAAAAATAAATATTCTGTAATCTGTAGATACTCTAACCATGTTTGTCAACTTCTTGCCTCTCTGGACTTTTACAGTCCAATGAATCAATCAAAGCTTCATAGCATCTGCCCTTCACATGGTCATGGGTTAGGTTCAGTCCAGCCTTGGATACAGCTATACTAAAGAAAAATACATCATAAGACTAACATTTTTCTTAACATGAGCTACATTAAAACTAATTTAAAATTAACTGTGGGTCCCTTCCCCCTCCAGCCTTACGCTGTGTGTGTCTGTGTGTTTTCACACACACACACACACACACACAATCATGACAGGAGCTGTAAACACTGTGGAAGAGAGTTGAATTGGTTGGTTCCACACTGCTGTTCTGTTTGTGTGTCTTACCAACAACTAAGGGTTGGTGGAGAAAACGGAATTAAAAATAAAGAAAAATACTTGTATCTTCAAGAACTCAAAACTTGCTGTTTCGTAATATAAGGAGCCAGTGTGCATGTTAGATGTCTATAGTATATACATATTTCTGTGGTGAAATGGAACATTTTCAATGTGGCTTCACTTGTGATTACGCAGGGCCATTACGGGAATAGCAGTGACTCGTAACGGGGCGTCCGTCTTCACCACATCTCAAGGTTTGTGTGGATTTCAGTTCTGGGATGTCAGCTGTGGGTAATTCGAACGATCCAGGTTCTCTGCTGTGGTCAGCTGGTCAGTTGGTTTCCTCTGGGTTTACAGATTCCACGCTGAAGATGTTTTCAAAGGAGTCGGGCAGCTTACAGAGAAGCATGTCCTTCTCTAACATGGTACGACTCGCACGGTGTTGCACAAAGGATGTCTGAGAATTGTTTCCTGTCTTGGATGTGAGCCATCAGGTCTTACCACGCTTTTACTTCATTCAGTTTTGGTGTATTGTAATTATAGTAACTTTTACAGTAAATGTAAAATATGGCCTTAAAGTTTATAATGTGCTGAACATAGCAGGTGTAAGTGGTCTTATGTGTTCCGCCTGTGTAGGCGCTGTCCTCATGTTTGATCCTTCCGGAAGATGCCACAGTGGTCTGCTCCTCCTGGGACAACAACGTGTACGTGTGTAGATCTTGGGCAACCAGATTGGCGTCACCTTCAGATATGGAAATCCCTCTGACGAGCAATGCCCTCATGGCAGTAATGCTCCTGCTCTCTACCTGCAGGTACTTCTATTCGATAGCGTACGGAAGACGGCAGGACACCATAATGGGGCATGATGACGCGGTCAGTAAGATGTGCTGGAGAGACAACCAGCTGTATACAGCTTCCTGGGACTCCACGGTGAAGGTAAGGCTACCTCCCCCTGCCCCCAGGCCCTTAGTGCTGATCAGGAGAATAGTGTCTGTTGTCTGCGGAGCTCAGAGATATTGTGTCACGCGTGTTCTCTGCCCCAGGTGTGGAGGTGCGTTCCAGCCGATATAATGAACAAGAGGAGTCAGTTCCAGTTACTGGCTGAGCTGGAACACGATGCTGGGGTGAGAGCGGAGAGGGTGCGGTCATGTTCACAGCGGTCACCTTGTGCCACACTGAACTGTGATGGTCTTGTACTATGTGTGAGCTCTCTCCCTCTCTCCTATACATATGACGAGTAAGAATTTGTCGCCTGTCTCCAAGGTGAACACGATAGTCCTCAACCATGCAGGCACTCTGCTGGCCTCGGGGACAAAGGAGGGAGTGGTCAGCATGTGGAACACCGGGAGTTTTGTGCTGCTGCAGCAGGTCCCGTGCCACTCCGGCAAGGTCCACGACTTGGCCTTCAGCCCAGGTACGGTTGCCCCAAGGCCTCACGGTGCCATTCTGCCACATGGCTGACAAGCTGCTGTGTTGCGCTGTCTGCACCGTCAAAATCTCAAAAATACTGTAGTACACGGAAAAGATGACACTTTCCTTTCTCAGTATTTCACCCTGTAATTGATGTTTTTGTTTGCAAAATCCAGTTTTAGCTGCTGATGTAGCTGTATATTTTCAAGAGTGCAACAGTAGAGCCCATGTGGAAACTTCTTTTACAACTGTGACCTGTACTTCTGTGAATATTTCTAAGTCATGCATGAAGAATTGTGAACTGGGAGATTGGTGCTTATTTGTAGTCATCACTAATCTTGTGACGTATCACGTTAGTTTTACTGCACTGATGAAGGGGTGGTGTTGGAGAACATCGAGGGCAGCAGGTGGCGTAGTGGTTAAAGGCATTGCCTTGTAATCAAAGACTTGAGTTCAAATCCTCACTCCTACTATAGTATCCTTGATCAAGGTGCTTACCCTGAATTTATACAGTAAAAATTAGCTGTGTATAAATGGAAAAGTTGCTAAGATGCAAGTTAGTGTGGAGAAAAGGATCAGCTAAATAAATTAATTAAATGTAACACCCCCCCCCCCCCCCCACCCCTGCAGGTCAGGGTTTAGCATAGTAGTTGGAGCCATTGTTTTCAATCAAACAACCACATTTGAATCCTTACTTCTGCTGTTCTACCTTGATAAGGTATTTACCCTGAATTGTTACAGTAAAAACTATTGTATAAAAACTGCTGTATAAATGTATTTGAGTATATAAGTAATTGGGTGGCTTTGTGTACAAATGTAGTGTTATAAGTTGTCTTTGAAGAAATCAGCTAAAATAATATAACAATGAAGGAGCTTAGAAGTGGTTGCTGTTCCCCCCCCCCCCCCCCCCCCTTTTTTTTTTTTTTTAAGTTGTCCACATATTTGGCGAGGTGCTCACAGCTGATCCTATGAGGAAGACAATAATTATAACCGTGGTGAAAGATGTATCTGAGTGAGGTCAAGGGAGTGCTCTATTACTGCAGCATTGAGTTTCCTAAAGGAGAGTAGACACTGTATACCTGTCTGTGGAAGTTACAGCTTCAGGGAACCTGATCTGGTGGGGATGCGGGTGGTGGTGCTCTTGTGGATTGGGTGGAGAAGCTGTACGTGTCTCTGTAGTGCTAAGCTGCTATTCTCTGTGCTCTACGCTTTTGTCCCCCTGTAGACAGCAGGCACGTCCTGAGCGCTGGGGAGGATTCCTGCCTTAGAGTGCTGGACGTGCAAACGGGCATGGTCCTCTCTACAGTGGCTACAGAGGAGCCGCAGAGGTGAGGCCACGCCTCACCGCCCCCCTCCACAGATCACACCCGTCTTCTCTTACCTTGTGGCTTGAACATAAAGTGAACGGTTATGGTAAGAGACCCACCCACTCCTTTTTGTTCTCCTTCCCTCCTCACTCTACCTGCCAGGTGCTTCTGCTGGGATGGAGATACAGTACTGTCAGGCACTGTGTCGGGGGAGCTGCTGGTCTGGGACCTCATGGCTGGAAAGGTCACACACAGGATCCCTGCACATACAGGTATGTGTCCTGGCTCTCTATATGCCACTCCCAGCTTAGCTGCCCTTTTTCTGGAAGGCTGTCATCTTCAAGTGGCACAGCATGTGGCACGGGTGCCGCACATCTCCTAAGCTGTGAGTTCAGACATGAGTTCCATTGCAGTTCAGTCTGTGTGCAGTTTGGATGTTCTCCACAGGTTCATGTGGGTTTCCTTCATTTGCTCTGGTTTCCTTCCACAGTGCAGCAACAGTTTTCAGATGACTCAGTGACTTTAAATTCCTTGTTGTGTGTGTTTTTGTTTGTTTGTTTGTGTGTGCCCCCGTCTGTGAATGTGTGTTTGGTTTCCCTGCATAGACGGGTGTCCTGTCTGACAAGCACCCTGCCTCCCGCTGTGTTTCTGGAGTTGTGTGTGGAGCATATTGGATTTGGTGAACGTGGTAAACATGTCCCTCTACATTACTGATGTAACTCCCTTGAGCACTGTGCGGTGTCTCATCCGCTTTCCCGTGATGCTCCACAGGTCCTTTGACAGCCATGTGGATGAATGAGCAGTGCAGTAGTATTATCACTGGAGGAGAAGACAAGCAGGTCATCTTCTGGAAGACCCAGTTCTGATGAAGGAGCACAGTGCCTTTTCTTCAAAGGGATCAGAAGGACTTCATGTGCACGAGACAAAACACGGGACTGATGTGCCGTACAAACAGGCAGATGTGGTATCTACTGTTCGACCAAAAATTCCAAAAAAAAAAAAAAAAAAAACTTCTCAGCAGAGCCTGTCTGGATGCTGATCACATGTGCACAGCAGTCCATTTGCAGAGATTTGTTAATAATTTGCACCAAATTTTGTTTTGCTACTCTGTTGAAGGTAAAATGCGTGCTTTTATCATCCAACGTTGTACAGCATATTTTTATGTTCTGCATATGGCTTAATTTCAGCTTTTTCCTGCTTGAAACGTGCCTTAAAAATGTTCCTATTTAAAAAGAGGTTTGTAATTCATTTTGTGATGAAGGAAAATGCGGACAATCCAGGTAAAATTTGCTTACGCTCTGATTGTCATCCAATGAACATAAGGAAAGTGACATGTGGGTGGAAAAGTTAAATATCCAGTATAAATGCAGTAAAAAGTGATGGAATGCACAATTTTTAACTGTTTGCACCAATCTAATTTTACACACAGAGACATGCATACACGTGCACGCGTGAACAGTCAGTCATGTGTGACTTCAGGCCTTTAATTTTTTGCTTGCTCCTATAAAACTTTTGTGTGCACTATAACTGTTGAAGTAGGTGGATGACAAATATACTATGTTCTAGTTCTGTAAATTGTAAACCTGCCACCCATCTCTTAAACTTAGCATAACATGGGAAATTCTTTATATTCTGACCGCATGGAAAGTAAAGCTGTATTTATGAACGTACTAGCAAAAGTGTATATTTACTACACACAAGTGGACATGGCATTGAATTAAATACAGACATGTTAAGACTTGCACAATAGATCTTTAACTTGCAGTATTTTGGGGGGAAAATGTACTTTTATCCCACTGCGAATGTAATATACTAATATGGAAACATGTTAACTATATATTAATAAAGAACTGTCTGTCATTGTGTGTCTTAACTGTACTGTTACTTAGGAATTATAGGAAAGTAGGAAATATAATTATGCAGCTTCTTCCCAGAATAACAATAACCTGATAACTAACCTTGGCTAGCTGGTAGTGCAGCGGTTAGAGCTGCTACCTTTCAACCCAGCAGTTGAAGGTTTGAATCCTAGCTGTACTACTTGTGAGAAAGGTACTTTTTTTTTTTTTTTTTTTTTTTCCCCCCCCACAAAAATTACTCAGCTGTATAAATGGGTAAAAAATTGTAAGTAGCTTAACAGTGTAAGTCAGTTTAGAGAAAAGTATCAAGTAAATGAATAAATGTAACCTGTATGTACAAAAACTTCAGCCTGCATTGTAGTTCCCTTCTGTTTTGTTGTAATGTGTACTGCGGTAATAAACCCTTTTTTTTTTTTTTTTTGCATGATGGTCAAAGAACATCATATGAACTGAATGATGATTTAGGAACATGAGCAGGATTGCCTGAGATGAAAGCAAACCGGCAATCCCTCCATGAGCCAGTGTGTCACTGAGACGGCATACACTTTGATTCCTTCTAATTCCTTTTATGTCATATCTATGAGATGTTGCCTTTTCTTTTTTTTTTTATTAAACCTTGTAGTATATATTGTGGGACACTGTTTGTTGGTGGTTTTACACCAACTGATGGTTTACTGCGGGTGTCAAAGTCACAAAATATTCCACATGTCCCGATTAAAAAAAATAAACCTTTCTTTTCACTTTTGACTTATTTGGTTATAGTTATTGCTGGTTCTATTTCAGTTCATGCAAAAAAACCACAGAAACTGTTACTAAATCTATTATTTCCTTTCACGGGGTGTCAATACATGCAAAAGCAGGGGAGGAAAAAAACAAGGTACTGAATGCTTATGCTGCTTTATTACTGTACTACACTGAATTATTCCATTGAGACTCTTGACAATGGCAAATACACTGTGAAACTAAAACCTACATGAAATGTCTCAGAATACCAAAAACCTCACATATGCATGACATTTCCCAGATGCTATATGGAGGAGATGGAGACCAGCACGTCAGCTGGGACACATTAAACACATCATAATCACATTTGGTACTTCTATAAATACAAGATGTTTCTAATAACCAACCTTCTTTTGCTCAAAGTCCTATTTACAAAATGACATGAGCAGAACAACAGAACTTTAAAATTACCTGAAAGATTTTTTTTTTTCTCCTCGGCCACTGGACCCAAGCATGCATCCACTTCTGTACAGTTTCTTGAAAGCTGTCATATGGTCGCAATTTAAATGTATTCATTTAAAACAAACTACAGCACCTGAAGCCGTATTACGTTTCCGTGCAAGAAGCAAACTGGATAAAAACGAAGACCTAAGACCTAACATTAAGGAAGGAAGCACAACTGAGTTTAAAAGCGACTCCCTGCAAAATCTGTCTTTTTTTTTTTTTTTTAAATTTGTTTTAAATATAAACAAGTTCCACCCTGAAACTGAAAGAAAAGCGCGGTGCTTTCCTTATGGAGACACCCAGACGAAACGTTTCTGGAACGATACAAACACACAAGACACTGCAGGAGAGAGCAAAGCAACACACTGGAGCAGAGGGTCCGCAGGCGTTTCCTGGGCCGTCTTCGCTGGGGGCTTTGTTCTCACACGAGGGCAAGGGCTCGTACGCACGCTCAGCACACGCAACGCATCCGTCGCCTGTTACCGGGCAGAAAGCGGCGGTACGGGAGGGGGAGGGGCGGCACGTTGAAATCCCAGCAAGAGGGAGTGGGGTGGGAACGCTCCAGAATCCAGGGCTCCTTCGCAGAGGCTCTCGGGTCACACTTCTGGGATGGAGTGGTCCATGAGACTCTTCACGATGCTCGTGGACATCCTGTGACGGACAGACAAAGGGTCGGAGGTGTCGTCCCGTGAGGACGAGTCCTCCTAAGAGACAGCGCAGCCTCGCGCTCGCAAATGCACTCTGATGAACATGAGATCTGAACGGTCAAAATCCCAATCCTGCAGTCATACCCTTGAGAAAAGAAATTAACCTCAAGTTGTATGAGAAAATATTAAGCCGAAAAACAATAAAATCAGTGAGTCGGCCAGTTTGCTCCCCCAGGTCCTGCTGAGGGTTGTGGCGATAGGAGGCTGAACTGGCAGGTCCCCAAACCTTCCTTTATTCAGCCACAATTTCCAGCTCCTCCTGGAGTATCACCAGATGGTCGTAGACCAGCCAAGAGATATAATATCCATAATATATTATACTATATAGGATAATATCCATATAATAATATAACATCCATCCCCAGAGGGATTTACCCCATATAACTCCAGTGGGAGGTGACAAGGGGTCATTTTTAGTACAGGCCCAAACCACTTCAACTGACTCCTTGGTGAAGGAGCAGCGACTCCACTCTGAGACTCTCCCGCATCACTGAACTCTTCAACCTCTCATGACCTTGCAGAAAAACATCATTTCAACTGCTTGAATCCATGTTCTCGGTCTTCACACAAAGCTCATGAGCAAAGGTGAGAGTGGAGAAGGAGACCGAATTGAACTGAGAGCTTCGTTTGAAAATTTCACCACTAAGCATCAGTACAGTGCCTTCCCATTCCCCTTTTCAATCACTCAGCAACAAGACCCAAGGATACTTGAACTTCTGCCCAAGGGGTAGTTCTTGCCCCGTTTTCCAAGAAAAGAACATGAACTCAGAGGGACTGATTTTCATCTTAACCATATCGCATTCAGCAGCGAACAAAGTTGAAGGTCCCAGTCAGACGGGACCAAAAGGACAACAAGGTCTGCAAACTAACAGAGATGCCACCCGCAGTCACCCAGCTGGACACCATCTAAGCCAACACTTTGGCATAAACTTTACTTGGGAGCCTGAGCAGTGGGATCTCCATAGTTAGAACACACCCTCCTTCTCCTTCCTAAAAAACATGGACCACCATCAATTTTCCAGTCCGGAGGTACCTTTGATGCCTCCCATGAAACACTGACGAAGCACATGAGCCACACTACCTCAACATTGTCCAGTGCTTCTCAGCAAACTTCATCCACCCCAACAGACCACCACCATGGTGACTTCAGAACAGTGTTGGGGTTCAATCCACTGGAGATGCCAAACAGTTTTTCCTGATAGCATGAGGAGTTCTTCAAATTGTTCCTTCCACTGCAACACCCAAAAATCCGTCCAGTAGTGGTCCATACATCTCCAACTTTGCTTAGCACATTCTGGACAGGATCATGGGTTCCCCCCCTTAAGTTACTGAACTGTTTGCAGAACAACTTTAAGGCCATCTCAGTCCTTCTGCATGTCCTCCAAAACTCCTCTCATGCTCGAGGTTGTGCTTTGGCAACTTCCTTTGCTGAGTCCTCTTTGACAAACCAGGAGATCCTGCCTAAAGTATTGTCCAGAAGAGCTCCTCCTTCAGCTTAATGGCTTCCCTCACCGCTGGTGTCCACCATCAAGTCCCAGGGTTGCCACTGCACTCCAGCTGCCTTCAAGCCTGAGGTCTTGATCACGGTCCTTTCTGACTGCTCAACATTTTACAGAGGATTGTTGCATTGCAGTAACCGTCTACTTTGCGGTCTACTTTGTGTTAGCTCACTCATCCTGGACATGTGCAATGTGTTCATCACAGGCAACTCATCAGACATAAGAATCTATGTAGATATACTTACTTCTTCATCATGTGCTCAAAGATGACTGCAGGCATGATAGTTACGGTAATCACATTCCCACCGGAGTTCAGTATGTCCGTAATCTGAGAATCCTAGCAAGGCAACAAAAAATGCAAAAAGCAACGGGTCACAAACTGCAAGGCGTAGCACCGGTGACCCCCGTTCCAAGTAATTTTGAAAAACCACAAACAACCTCTTGACAAGCACACTGCCTAATGTGGTAGCAATCCCATGAGAAGACATTTTTAAAAGGTGGATATTAGTCATTTCAAACTCAGACATGTGAATCACAAGTTCATGCTCAGAAATTTTCCCCCATCTGGTGTTAATTGTGTTTATTTGTTGTCGGATTTACTATTTAATTATTCTTCATTGAGAAGATTGTTCTGTACTTTTCTTGACTCCCTCGGTGGTTGCAGAACATCTGGAAGAGCCCAGTTTGTTTGCCAGCGAGAGACTCCCGGACTCTGCTGCACCCCTCCCCGGGAAATAGGAGCCGAGGCGCAAAGCCAGGCAGCCGCACGGGGAGGGAGAGGAGCTCGTCGGCACCGAAAGCCCACTGCAGGTTGGCGAACGGCCTACGGGGACGGATACGTGCCGTTACCTTGAGTCCGATGACGTTCTGCCCGTTCACCTCGCAGATGTGCTGCTCGGTGAGCAGGCCGTTGCGGGCGGCCGAGCTGTCCTTCACGATGAAGGTGATCTTCCCCTTCTTGAAAATGAAGCCCAGTTGGCCGCTGGCGTCTTTGTGCAAGGTGACGGTGCGCTCGAACGGCCTGCGCCGGGGCCGGAGGGGGGGGGAGAAGCGAAACAGGATGACTCGATAGCTTCCTTTTCCATTTATATTTCAGCAGTGCGGCCATATGCTTGCTGTAAATAATTAAGAGTGGGCGGGGCCACGGCGTACCTGTCCCGCACCACGAGCGCTATCCTCTCGGCGCCGGCGTTCTTCAGCACCTTGTGGGCCTTGTCCGTGCTCCAGCCGGCACAGTTCTCCCCGTTGATCTGGAGCACCTGGTCCCCGAAACGCAGCCCCCCGAGCGCCGCAGCTGTGTTGGCCTGCACGAGCTGTACGAAGATTCCCTGTGCGTGCGGCACACACACACACATTCATCAACTAGAACACCAGCTTTAACAGACTGCGACTGTATCATATTTTCACCCCTATAATAAATTATTATTATTATTGTGAACCTTTTCTGCTTGTATATGGTCGCTTATTTATTTTTTCCACTTTTAATATACATGTTTTACATGTGTACGTATGTTTTATCTTGTATGCTGCTGCAACCCAATTGAATTTCCATCTTTAATCAATAAAGCTTCATTTGTTGATTCATTCATTCATAACCCAAAGTCTGAACGGACAGAACCAGCTTTTAAACTCAGCAATTTTTTGTATTTATGACACGTGTCTCTCGTAAAGATGTTACGGCGCTTCTTCTTTCAGCGAATCAATTTCTGCAAGTGCACTTTTTTTTTGGTACTTTATTGGTGTTCGAACGTGAAACGTTCCAAGTCCTTTGTTATTGACATACGTCCCATTCCGGTTCATAGCCCTTAAAGATCACTGCCACATAAATCCTTTGGCGTCATAAAAAACCCCTATTAGATATCGTGAAGGTTGTTCTGACTCAAAACAGATACTGTAAGAGCACAACATAGCTGTCATATTCTGAAATACAAACTGTGCTCTTTCACACTCTTGAAAGCGTTTTGCAGGGAAAAAAGAAATCTCGTCTTACGTTGTCCACGGATTTCAAGCGCAGTCCGATCTTGCCGTCCATGTCTTTGCAGAGGATGACCTCGCGGACGCCCTGCTTGACCTCGGCCCTGAGAACGCCGCAGTCGCGCCCCGTGATCGGGGCTGTCATGTAGCTGAGAGCGGACGGCCTGGTGGCCACTTGCTGCAGAGGAGGGGACGGAAGGAAAGGATATTCGCAAGGAAAGTGTAACGTTCCCTGCGGGACTCACTCCACTTTCGGGCACATTTAGCACGGGAAACAAAGGCTTTTCGTTAACACAAGACTTGCATGAATAAATCACGCCGAGCCCGGCCGTGGAGCGTTCCGTGTTCCCGTTCAACTGTCTGCAAGTGCAAACCGCTCGTTCCTTTGAGCCCTCAGGAGCAGCGCGCGAGGGCAGCTCTTCGGTGACACGTGGTTCTCACTGTATGTTTCACCCTGCTGACATCTGATTCGTTGCCGAATAAACAACGCAAACATCCCATCAGAACGGGAGCAGGAACATACCCGCCTTGGCATTATGTCTTGAAATGACAGAACCCTGAAACGGACCCTAAATCCGTCCGTCTTCGTGCCTTTAGATGTATCTGACTTCGAAACCTGGGCTGCCGCTGCTTCCTCCTGCCAGTTCTGTTGTTAATAATAATTGTTAACAATAACAATTATTCTAGTCAAGATATGTGACAAAATTATGCAGCTGTGGGTAGAGCAGTAAGTATGTAAAACACTATACATATCAAGAATAAGGGCAGAGTTTGCACTTTCTCCCTGTGTTTGCGTGGGTTTCTCCTGGGTGCTCTGGTTTCCTCCCACAGTGGAAAAAACGTGTGTTTCAGGCAAACTAGTGACTGTACTGTTGCTCACTTGTGTGGTTGTGTGAGTAAATGTGTGTGTGTGATTGCCCTGTGATGGGTGGGGGGCGTGTACCCTGAATTGTGCTCCGTTTCCAGAATAGGCTCTGGACCACCGTGACCCTGATGAGGACATGCGGACACAGATAGATGCGTGAATCAATTTAACAGTAACAATTACCCCAGAGTAATCGCCAGTGGGCACCGTGGCGAGGGCTTGGCGAAGCGCATCTTCCGTGAGGTTTAGGCCCATGAACTCAGTGAGCTCCGGATACAGCTTTGGATAAAGTCCTGTAACGAGAGTGCATGAGGGCTAAAAACACGGTATGAATGCACACACCACAGGAGCCGCTGCACCTCGGGCCAAATCGCTGCAGCGATTTCATCGAGAAGCACCGACGTGAACGAGGACCTGCAACTAGGCCCAAAAACATCGAAATCCCGGCAGGCTGGCGGCAGCGACGCTTCGTGCGGAGCCCCGGCGTATTTCCCGCGGCGCCGACCCCGGGACACGCTCATCAGAAACACGCCGCAGGCTCCCGGCGAACCCCAGACCGAGTTGAAAGCCTCGCCCCTAATCCTCCGCGACCCCCACCGACCGTGACGCGAACAAGCTCATCGGGCACTTCCACAAACACTCCAAAATGGGCAAAGAAGCGGAAAAACCGGAAGCAGACCTTTCGCTCCCGGGCCCCTGAACCGCGGGGATCTGCTCAGCAAAGATTCACTGGAACAAGCTGCCCAAGACTCACGCCGCCTCCGGGGAAAAAGGTCAGCGACGCACTGCCCGCATTCCGTTTCCCACATTGCATTTGGGGTGTGTTTCGGGCAGGGTGGGCTTTGCGCTTCTAGGACTCGGGACGTTACCTCCCCGACTTTCCACAGGCCTCGAACCAACGACCGTTTCAAGTCGACTCCATCCTAAGCCACAAACCCCCTTGTACTGAATTATATAAACTATAAGGATACATAAACAACTAACATACATGAATGCCACACTGCATTCGAGAGCTGTATTTTTTCCACTAACTTTTGCAAATTACTCATATTAAAATAAGCCAAATGCAGAATAATAATCGTAATATACAGTATAGTATTATATTTTAATGCTGCACTATTATTTTCCATTAGTTCAACATCTTCCTTTCGCTGTTTCTTTTCCACACCACGAGAATCCTCGCGCTGTCCCTTGCTGGCCACGTGAAAAAAGGCACTTGAATGGAACTGCAAAGGAAAGATTGCGTAAATAAAACAAAGCTCTTGCATATAAAATGTAATAACTGACAGACACGGGACCGAGTTAACGAGAAACATGCGGCACATCAGCCAGCCGACGTCATCGTACCTTTCGACCGAACGTCGGCACTCAAAAACACAAAAATACGGTACGATAAGGCCGACGGCACGGCCGCCGTAAATCACGTATGCAGTAAGCGAAAAACTAAATGACCGTGAGACGCGGACGGGCCAGAGGAGCAGGGGGTGGACCTACGTGGGTTTGCAACGTCTCTCTCCCTAATCCAGGAGCTCCCAGCCCCAGCTACCGTACCTTATATTTACTTACCTTCCGTCTACCTTTTCGCTCTACCTGTACACTGAAAAATCCGGCCTCCTGTCTCACAACACAAAAGTTATCATGGGAGAAACACGGGTCTGCGTTGGGCTTTCTGGTACCCTACAAACACCGAGCGCCATGCCTTTTTCACTAAATTTCCTTCAGTTGCTACATACACATGAGTTCTCCTCATACACACACACACACACACACACACATCTATATATTTACATTTACGTGTATTCATTTAGCAGACGCTTTTCTCCAAAGCGACGTACATCTCACAGAAAATACAACGTGTTCATTACATTAGGAGAAAGAGACACTTAGATTGATTCTTACAGTTAGTTTGTTTCTTTCTACCATATGAACCAATGTTCATCACACGAGTAGCTGCACAGAACTTTAGCCGAATATTCATGATTCCAAATCACGGACGCAGTTCTGAACCGCTTGTCCCATTTGGGGTCACAGGGAGCCAGAGCCTAAACCGGCAACGCAGGGCGCGAGGCCGGAGGGGGAGGGGACACGCCCGGGACGGGACGCCAGTCCGTCGCAAGGCACCCCAAGCGGGACTCGAACCCCAGACCCACCGGAGAGCAGGACCCGGTCCAACCCACTGCGCCACCACGCCCCCCCCAAATCACCGTCCTAGTAACTTTTTTTGGAGATACATATAAACATTTATGTTACATTACATATACTATACATTAATATATATAGTCTATATAGGTGTGTGTGTGTGTGTGTGTGTGTCTATATATATATACATATACACACACACACACACACACACACACACACACACACACGTTCCAGAGGCCTACAGACACTACAACAGCAATATTCTGCAATATGGTAAGATGATCCCACCTCTGGAAAAAGACAAAACCAGCAAGAACACTCGGAGTTAAACAGTGGGTCATGTGACCACAAAGTAACATAACGTACTACACGAACGCACACGGCCTGAACATCGTCACGGCAAACTATGATGACAGTTACGGGACTTTACCACGCAGACATTTAACCCAGAGGGCAACGTTGACCCAGAAGTAAAGCAGAAGCCTCACTCTACACACTTATGAAGAAATATTGCTCAGATATTTTGATAATGAGATGCATTATCGCAGTAGTTCCTTTTTCAAGCAACACATACACACACACACACTGTCTGAACCGCTTGTCCCATACGGAGTCGCGGGGAGCTGGAGCCTAACCCGGCAACACAGGGCGTGGGGCTGGGGGGGCGACACCCAGGACAGGATGCCAGTCTGTTGCAAGGCACCCCAAGCAGGACTCGAACCCCAGACCGACCAGAGAGTAGGACCCGGTCCAACCCACTGCACCACCGCCCCCCCCAAGCAACACATATAAAAGGGAAAAAGTGAGATTTGACAAAATCTCAATAATTACACATTAGCCTTAAAATACCGGCATTTTAGCAGCAGAAGCAGCCTGATGTAAATATTACAAGTGTAACTTACCGTTCCCCTCCTCCGCAGAGCTCTCATTGGATGCCTCGGCCAGCAGAGCCGGTTTCGACGCACTCGCTGCGTAAGCATTCTGGGCCTGGAAGAATATGACAGGGATCAGAGGAGCTGGAGCAGCAGTAAAATGAGGAAAGCAGTCCTGTCTGATGTAAAAATTAATTTAAAAAAAAAAAAAAAATCCCTAACCCTTCTCTGTTAATAATGCAGTTTCATATCCAAAACAATGCAAGATAGATAGATAGATAGAGAGATCCACTGACCTGCATGAACTTATCCACCTTCATGTCTTCTAAAGATGGGTAAAGCGACATTTTTACAACAGGTAGAAGTCAAATACCTGGGCAGTTCAAAGAGAGAAGAGACAAGAGTGCACAGGAGGTGCTGAATATTTCATGCTAATGGCCCTGATGCTGTGCACAGCCAGCGTCTACTGTCACTGACAGAACAAGGGCCCTGGAAAAACACATGGGTTGGGTTACAGTTAATTTCTAACAAGAACAAAAATAATAAAAGGCTAACCCTAAATAGACCTGCATTTTGAAATTTACCCCAACCCAAGACTTACAGCTATTCTCTCTCCCAGGAGTTTTAACAGCAGCTGAAAAGGCTGTGAATTCCAAAGAACTGGAATAATAATAATAATAATAATAATAATGTAAACTGGTGAACAACTAAGGAACACGTTTTGTAACAATAATAATAATACTTATTATTAGTAGTATTATTATAATTAATACTAACAACAATAATAAATTAGCTGACTCCTTATCATAAGGTGTGTCAGGTCCTAGTAACTGAATCCCATAACAGGATAACTAAGGAACACAAAAACAACGTGTTCCTTAGCTATCCACCTGGAACATTTAGACTAAATTTTAGTATTTGTAAACGAGGCCAACAGCGAATTCGTCGTAATTAATAACTAAGTGTCTCCCTGTTATAGCGGGCCGCATGAAACGCTTTGTTTTTAATTTTGCAACAATGAGTCGCGTGCGGTCGCGCACTGCCGACTCTCCGTTCGTTTCTGCGCTATTTGAGCACAGAGGCGACGCGCCCGACGGATGTCATATTATGAGGTTATTATAAGGTTATAATAAGGCGGCGCGCGGTGCACGACCAGACGCACCGCACCGGCGCATCTCGCATCATCACACACTCACCTTGAACACTGAAGATGGCTCCACGCGTGGGCTTGTCCCTCCCGCACACACACCGACGGAATACACGACGTCCGTTTCCAGCGCACCGCCTTGGATCGCGTGAACGGGAACGCGGGCGTGGGTCTTGTCGTGGACGCGCGGATGCGGACGAGGTCGCGCAGACACCCACGGCGCTAGGACCGTGCGCGCGCCGCAGCGCCCGCTACCTGCAGACGCGGTTCCTACAGCGTGCTGCGACTCCGCGGTCCACGTGACGGAAGCCCGGAGGCACCGTGGGAGACGTGACCGCGCGCGCGAGGTAGCGCGCGAGCTCCCCTCTCCCGCCATAAGTAGCAATGGAGCCGGGGAGGGGAGCTGTACGCAAAAACATTGCTTGCGCTTCACCTTACAAATTTTGTTAGGAAACTGTTTTTTTTTTTTTTTTTTAAAAATGTATTCCCACACCGGTACTTTGTATGGAGAGCATTATTTTTCAGTGAGCCCTTAACCTTTTCATCGCTTCATTATCTGTAAGCTTAAGGAGAAGTGCGGGGGTTAGCGGGCCTGCTGTGACTAACAGAAACTTACTCAGAAAACCACTTTACAAAACCGTGTTTCGGTGACAGTTGTGGGCTCTTTCAACACGAGTCTGCACCTACAGTAAATGTGGAAATAAGCATGTGGCCTATTTTGGGTTTGTGTCAAAATTACGTCTTTCTGCATATGGAAAGAATTGAGTCGATCGTTGAAATTATTGACACTCACAGGGGCAAATACACTTGTACCCAGTTAGGAGAAAAGAAAAAATACTTGAAAACTATCTGCAATTTAAGAGATGCAGGCCCTTGAGCAGACAGGACTGTCATGCGTTTGGTGATCAAAATTTTACTTCAAAACAGCTACTTTACATTAAACACATTATGACCAGAGATGTGGAAAGTATGAATAATTGCATAAAATACAATACTGATAAGGTAGCATAATTTCAGCATAGAGCACAAGAGTTAACACAGAACATCCTCTGTTTTAGAAATTATGATCAAACTTGTTTACAGCTTAATACCAAGATCAATATGTAATGACAAGCACAGTTTGTTCAGCTGTAACATACCTTGATCTGATTTCTTTACATGTGCTAAATTATTTCATTTTACCACAGCAATGAAGGAATTATTTTTAGATGCACAGTTTCCATCTAAATTGCTCAAAACACACATCATTGTACACCGCCCCCCAAAGCAAGTGTACAGCTCTGGACATTCCCCTACACGTCAAGTGTTGCGACATAAGCACACATGCAAACAAGGCAGCTTTTCCGCTCCATCTAAAGTCCATGTTTGCAAACATACTGCGTACCGTCGAAAGTGCTGGCACTCGAAACCAAAATCCCCGTAATTTTCTGAAGTTCACATTAAGAAAGTGGCCACTGAGGCACAACACTGAACGCACATTTATTTACAAAAAAACATAAAATCAGTAGCCAGCTGTAGGCTTTGCATGGAGAGCTAAAATTGGTCTGGGATCCGATTTAGAAAGGCGCCTCGTCAATTAACGCACTGTTTTCTCCTTCACCGTGACGCAGTTTCTAAATCTGTATCTGAGCGAGACGTCATGTTTAGGTGGGAGGATGCCGAGACCAGCCCTGGTGCAGTCGGTCTCGAGCGGGGCTGCTGCCAGGTCGTGTAGCTCCATGTCGTAATGGCAAAGAGCAAGTGTAAGGAACTGTTTAATCTCGTTGATGGCGAAGAAGCGACCAGGGCACTCGCTGACCCCAGACCCAAACGGCAGCAGGAACTGCCTCAGCTTTCGCCCGTTTTTGTAGAAGTCTGTCTTCTTCTGCCCGTTTTCATCCAAGAACCTGCTGCATTGGAATTCCTAGAAAGAACAAACAGGCCTTATGAGTGTGCTGATGACCTGCTGTCAGGAGACAAACTTCTGAAAGATCTGGACCACAGCTTGTAAAACTGTATGAACAGAACTGCCTTTTAACGCTTGAATAAGGAAGATCAGCCGAACCCCTTCAGCTGAGGATAATTCTCAAACTTGTCAGCTTTTCACACTGCTTTAGATAAAACTAAGCAGATTAAATGCCTGAAAGGACTATATGATAAACCAGACTTGAGGGATTGACTACGCAAACAGGAACATACTGTTGGATCCTCGTAGATCTCAGGGTCCATGTGCATCATCTGCGGGAACATGGCAATGTGGTCTCCTTTACGAATAGCGGCCGTCTTCCCCGTGTCCAGGGTCAGAGTGAAGTTCTCACTGGCTACACGTATCATTATTGATGCACTGGAAAGACGCAGAGCTTCCTCTATTATGCTTCCTGGGATGGAGTAAGGAGGAAAAGAAAAGAATGAGTGAATGCTTGTAAGCTATGAGGTACAAGTCATTTTTGAAGTGACATTTAAACATCTTTTGTGCCTCTATTTTGAGATCAATATTTTGAGAATAAAACTTAGGGAAATTGCACCAGGTTGCAGCCTACATACACACATGCTTGCATGAAAATATTACATACAGAGATTAATCAATGAGCATGTTTAAACAGAAGGGAAGGGTTAATAAAATTTTTTAAAAATGAAATTTTTTTCATGTTGCAGTGCTCAAGTAAAACTCACCCAGTACAGACATGCCAGCCAGTTGATCTTTGGAAAGAACCACTGGTTTTTCCAGGTTGCCTGGGGTGTGGCCAGACTCCCCCAATACTCTCCGTACTTCGGCCTGGGCAGCATCCAAGGCCACTGGGCACCTGAAGAGTGAAAACCAGCATGGGGTCAGAGTGACTGTGAAAGGAAATAACTGGCCAAAGAAGAAAAGCTACTTTGAATTGTAAAAGTCCAGCCATAAGTGCTGCACACTATACCACTTTTGAAACCAATCAGTGTAATCGGTCCTCATCACATTGACTGTCTATCATCTTAACATTTTTTGGCACTGTTTATTTGTCAGAAAAACATCCTCAGGGAAAAACTGACAAAAATCTTCACCTCAGTATGTAATACAGGCTCCAGAAGGTTGCTGGTAAAGTGTTGGCCTGGGAAGCCCACAGCATGGAGACATGTGTCCTGGCCTTCTCCTTCTCGTCAAGCTGCTCCATCTGGTCGAAAGCGTGCATCCTTCGCTCAATGAGAGCTGACAAGCACTTGTTTCTCTTCAGATGCCGGTGGTGGAGCTTTTCTGCCAGGGCTTCCCGGGCCCGAAATGCTCTCCCACAGAGGTGTATAGGCAACCCTGCTGCCATCTCAGGAAAGGCCTTGTCGAATGCGTGGAAGTCCTCCATAGCTTGACGCATGAAGAGCCACCTGGGGGTAGCACCCCCAGTAGCCATGGCTTCTGCCTCCTCCTCCTTTCCAAACAGCGTAAGATACCCGGCCTCAAACATGATGCGCTCAACAAAGACCTGCAGCCCTTCCGTTGTCCAGCCATGCCCCTCATCCCGCCTCATGACAGCCTGGAGGTTCTCCATCATGGTAGAGATGAGCTGCTGCAGGACTGGTCCCTGGAGCGTCTGCCTGAAGATGGAGTGGATGTCCTTAATGTTGTAGCTGTACACAGGGTCATTGAAGTCTGCATGGCCAAACACCTGAAGCAACAGAACATGGACAATTATTGGGATTTAAATTTTAATTTTATCTCATCTGTTACGGAGTGTAACTACACCAAATGAGTGGTCACCAAAAGTCAGTTTTGACTCAATGGCACTTACCCTTATCCCTTTAGGATTGATTAGAATGCTGCGGTATAACTGGCAAATTACGTAGAAAAAAAATCCACTAATAATCAATGTCTCAATTTATTTTGTTAAAACCACAAATGGCTTAAATGAGCATGATAACATGCTTGGAAGGTAGTGCTATTCGCTCAAGCCCAACCTCAAACCTGTAGGTACAAGCTGAGCTGGGGATTGAAAATCAGCCATCTCATTCACCCAAGGGATGAAAGGCTAATTTGTGTTCTCTGGGTCTCCTTGCACAGATGGCTAGTATGGTAATACGTTGACTCTACAGAGACCCAACACATAATGGATTTATTCCCCACACACAAAGAAACCTGCTAAATACAGGGCTTGGTGATTTCACCGGCAGACTAAATTCAATTATTATCAGTTTTTGTACTGCGCCCTTCCCATCGGATTACCTTAGCGTGTTTGAGACCTTAATACATAGAACCCGAAAAAAAGAGCATTACAATGGTGACAATTCAAAACAAGCATGGAGAAAATCCAGAAAGTCACAGAGGAGAAGAAACAAAACTGCTACGGCTGATAAATACATTAAAAACCTCTGGGGGTCTAAGGCCAGTTAGCTGACCATCTGTCCTAGGCGTGTGCTAACACTACGTATTTAGAAAAAAAGGTTGTGTTCAATGAGCCAATTCTGAAGCGGTCGGGTGATCATCTGGACACCCTGTGTGGTCAGCAGGTGATGTTTCAGTGGGTCACTGAGTACAAACAGTAGGTTGGGAGAGGGGGATAACATTTAAACATATGGTCACCAACCATGCAACACATGCTTTAAGTGCAGATTTAAAGGAAACCAAATGAATGAGAATGTGTAATATTTTACAGCATTCCATTGTTGCGGTAAAAGTGGACATAATAGCCAGCGGGCGCCATTTCCCATCACAGCTGCCGCCAATGTCACGTAAAGGGTGACGCCTGAGCGCGAGACGACTCCGCGCGGGATTGCTGAAGTTACTCGGAGCCCCAGAAACTGGTGTTGTGTAATATTTTGGCAGTTTCTTTGCTAATACGTTGGCGACGTAGCTTAAATTTCGTCAACATTGAAACGGCCTTAGCAGAACAGGTAGGTTATTGACTATATGGGAATTCCTGAGGTACTCTGAGGGCAAAATTTCCCCTTTTAACTAACTGCTCTGACAGGAATTGACTGCCATCCGAGGCACAGAACCGGATTTGCCGCCATTTTCGCGATTATTCCACCAACAATAATCATCTTCTAATTGATCAGCGAACGTATGTCTTAATTTTTGTTCTTTAAAAAAAATCTTTTTTTCTTTTCAGTGAATTCAGCAACAACGTGCTTCACTATTCTTACCCTGTATTATATTTTTAGCTGCTTCCACAAAACGATTAAGTCGTCCCATGAGAGATTAGGGTAGTAACATGTGGCTGGCTGGATTACAAATACTCTGAATTATGAATTAAGTGTGTGAATTCTGTGCATATATTTGCAGTATGGTATAAACTAATTTAACGGGGGATGTGGTGGCGCGGCGGGTTTGACCAGTGCCTTGCTTGCTGTGTGGCGGGTCTGGGGTTCGAGTCCCAGCTTGGGGTGTGCAGCGGCTCTGTGTTTCTCCCTGTGTTCGCCTCCCCCGACATGCAGAGGATGGACCTGGCAACCCCCCACCTCTGTTCCTCCCTTGACTTGCCTTGGACACCACGCGAGTGGTCAGCTATGGGTCGGGTCCGACTCGACACCTTGCTTGCATGCATAATTAATTTACCGCCCATAATCGATTGTTCGTTTGAGTCGATTATTCGCTTTGAAATCGATTACTTTGGAACTGAAGTCTCCCCCCCGCGTACGGACTACTTAAAAAAAGCCACGCAGAGGGAGATTTTCCACAGTTCTTCCTACAATTGTCCAGCGAGTGAAGAAAGTGGTGGCGACAAAGAGCCGGCGTTGTTCCCTCCCGAGCGCTGTTTCCAAGGCGCTTCGAAGCGCGAGGGCAACAGGAGACATTGTGAAGTAAAGATAATTGACTTGCAAAGACCACCGTCTAATAAACACTTCTTAGCACACATTCAGAAGTTATTTGGTCCAAGTCTTTCACAACGAATTAAATAGCTTTATGCCTGAGTTCCCGGGACCACCAGTTCACACAAATTGCCCCTTTTTTGTATTACCTTGTGGGAGAATCCAATGGCAAACTTCTGGAAGTCCAGGTTCCTTCCCTGCCGGGACACGGCGCCGTACGAGAAGGGGTCCAGCACGAATGTAAAGTAGCTCCCGGCTATTTTACAAGTGAAAATATCTCCGTATTTTCTCTGCATCGACCGCAGGAATTCTAAAGGGTTTCTCCCGTATTCCAGTGCGACTCCAAGGTACGGGATCCAGCCGTTCATCAGAGGAGGTTCTCCAGGTTGCCTGCAGGGGTGTATTATTATAATTATTATAATTATTATTAAGACTCTGTATCCAAAGTAGCTTATCGTGTTGCATAATCAACCTGGCAACGTTTCACCCGTTTAGACAGCACAGTATTCAGTGTTTCATTCATGGTAAGTACCTTAATCTACAGCAAAAGTGGGACTCGAACCAAGGTTGTGCTTGCGCAACGGTACTATCCACTACGATAGCTGTCGGCGCAGTCTCTTCTTTACCGTTTAGGTGCCCTTTTCTCGCAATGTCACGTCAATCAATGACAGATTAATTTTTAGAGAGATCGGTGACGGGACGACCCCACTGAAATGGAGAGAAGGTTGGTGTTCAACGCTGGACGTGCTCGTGCCTGAGAAGCGCCCCCGTCTTGCAGTCACTCACTGCGGTAAAGTACAGTACGCAGCTGCTGTACAGTACCTCAACAAGGCTGAGGATCTCACACACGTCGCCTCTTATGTGTTACCTCATTTTCCCACAGTCACTGCACACTCTTGGGAGCATATCTGGTTGTTCGTTTAACCCACTGACCCACATTTTTGCCCGGAACCCCGTGGATCCTCCACTTCACACATGAAGAGGCGCGAGCCTCCTCCTCCTGCCAACTTAGAAGGAGCTCGTATAGTGCACTTATGCAAAATAAGAATTTCTGTTGGAGCCTCCAGCGCTACTGAAATTCAATGTGTCTGAATGGTCAAAACACCTGCCTCTAAAGAAGAAGGCGTTCGGGGGTTGATTTGAGGAGCGATCCACGCAGGAATTCCCATGTGTTCGGGATTTAAATGACTTGCGACCATTCCAGTTCGAGGAGGCGTACAGAGAACTGCATGGTAAACGCTGAGAATTAAGAGCCACGGGCGTTTAAACCCTTTGACGACTTAAATAAAAAAGTGGAATGCTGCATCGTTTCACCAACCGACATAGAAATTATTGTAACAAGTACGCACCTTCTCCTGACGCTGCAGAGGAGCCAAAGCAGCAGGGCGCACAACACCACAAACGGAGCGTAGAAGATCAAGGCAGCCATAGCAGAAGATAACTTCTCATGATCATCTCCGCGAGCTATATTGAAGTGGCATGTTTCCACTGCTCCTCCCCCTTGGAGAGGAAGGTGGGGAAAGCACAGCTCGCGCGTGCAAAAAAAAAAAAACGAAAAAAATTGGGAAAACCCGTACCGTATCTATCCGAATAAACGTCGCTGAAAAAACGTGAAATCCCAAAATCTGAACGCAAAGCGGGGTTAATAGTGCTGGAAGTGCGGCTCACATCGGAGCATTACGGTAACTGCTAGTTTGAAAGGCCTTACATTTGCAACATTCCTTGTCTATATTGTAATACTGTATGACTGTGGGAACTTCCTAGTGGATGTTTCTCTACCTGAAGGAAATGCTGATTATAAAAAAAACACTGGAAACTCACATTTTCGTTTCAGGCAGATATTTGAAATTAAATGACATTCTTGGAAAGGGGGTGCAGTGGCGCAGTGACGCAGTGGGTTGGACTGGGTCCTCCTCTCCGGTGGGTCTGGGGTTCGAGTCCCACTTGGGGTGCCTTGTGACGGACTGGCGTCCCGTCCTGGGTGTGTCCCCTCCCCCTCCAGCCTTACGTCCTGAGTTGCCGGGTTAGGCTCCGGTTCCCCGCGACCCCGTATGGGACAAACGGTTCAGAAAGTGTGTGTGAGTGAGACATTCTCGGAAATGCACGTGTTCATTTTTAATTTCTCGCATTTAAACCACAACATAACACCATAACTTCCATTGGAATTTGGCTATTGTTTTATTTGTTTAGTTTATTACTACAGCAGCCCCACTTCTGAGGTGCAACCCAAAAACCTACAAGGATACATAAACCCACATCCTTAACTACCACACTACCTGCTGGCCATAAGACAAGTGGTAACCAGTTTGAAAGCTGTTGGCTGTGAAGTCATTGTTAGGCATAAGGTGGATGCAATAGCTATGGATTTGTACTTATATTAATTTTTGAGTAAGAAAAACAATTTTGGGGTGGAGGAAGTTTAATTGGGGAAATTCAGAGCAGAAACAATACTTTAATCTAAATGAGTACTACAGTGGTGTATGTACGGGTACTTACAGGTAGGGACGTTTCAGAAAAGGTCTACAGCCTTCATTCACTGTATATGAGGATAGGAGGACACAGGCATGAATCCAATATGAATGATTTCAGAAATTTTATGGACATTTTTTTTTGTAATAGATTAATCATGTTTAAGTACATTTCTTGTAACCATTGACTAAACTCTGATTGTTCATGTTAATCAGAGTCGGAGCTCAAGTGTTTACAAGTTTAGAATGGTATGTACGTGCTCTTTCAGTGTTCAGCACCTCAACGTTTCCGTCTTGGATTGTGACGGGCTGGTGAATCACTCACTCTTTCACCACATTTTGAGTCAGCGGGTCTGTTTCTGGGTTACAGCAAGTAGCTGCTTAAGGACGTAGGCCTGCAACTGCACAGCTGTTGACTCGAGTCCTGGGAAGCTCCCTCATATCTCACAGCTACTGTAATTGTTGTGAATGGGGGTTAAGCCTGGAGTGTTACTGGTTCTACCCCATTCCTTGCTGCTTCTGCAAACACTTTTGACTAAGGTACTTCCCCAGAGCTGTCTCAAGTAAAATACCCATAAGTACAAATAGGTCAAATATTATCATTCACTTTAGATACCAGTGTGAGCTAAACACACACACACACACACATTTTCAGAACCGCTTGTCCCATACGGGGTCACGGGGAACCAGAGCCTAACCTGGCAACTCAGGGCGTAAGGCTGGAGGGGGAGGGGACACACCCAGGACGGGACGCCAGTCTGTCGCAAGGCACCCCAAGCGGGACTCGAACCCCAGACCTACCAGAGAGCAGGACTGTGGTCCAACCCACTGCGCCACCGCACCCCCTGTGAGCTAAACAATGTAGCAATAATCTCTCCTTCCTTAAAAGTGATATGTACTCATAAATTTTATGTCTTTTTTTTTTTTTTTACTTGAGGACAACTTTGGACATGGGTGCTTACAAAACCAGCTCAAGCTTTTGTTGTAACATTGTGATGTTCATACTGCATCTGTTCTTTGAAATTGGCAATGTTTTATAGATATACACATGTGAAGAGATGGTTCTCTTTTCCTTGTATCTTCTCAGCAGGTGTGTAAACCTTTTAAGCAATTCCTCTGGTCTCCTCATTTATTCAAACTTGGCCACAAAAACCCAGTAAGAGTCCATTGATGAGTAATAAATAATGCTGCTGTTTTGTGGAAGAACAACTACTCTCTTCACTTGTTTGTCCAAAGGATGTGATCAAATGAGACAATTTGACCAGTTCAAATGAAAACCATTCATATTCGATCACTGTCTGTGATATTCCAGAACAAGTGAACCTTTTACAAATAAATCTCCTAGTTTAGCTATCTCATGATAAACAGTGTATATTTCTATTTGTCTGTTTTCTATCATAGAGATACTGAACATTTACTTTGTCAAGACCCATATTAGCCTTACAGAACACATTGAACGTTTTTACAGTTGTGTGAAACTTCCTGCTGCAATAAGGCACGTGTTGCACTAGACAGACTTATGTAACAACCACACTTGAAACTGTCCCACAGTATCAACATGAAAAAGCAAAAGTAAATAAATGTACCAGTGATGTCGCAAAAGACTTGAACCTGGTAACTGAAGGTTGCTGGGTTAAGCAGCAGTCCTCAGTATTGCTGTAGTTTTACTGAGTAAAACCATAACCCTGAAGTGGTCCAGAAAATAAATGGATCAAATGTAAGAAAATTACATAACGTTTGTTAAAGCCACAAATTAATACTAGAATTTTGACAAGGCAATGACTTCTGGGAAATTAACCTTATGCTTCAACAAAAAAAAAAACATACTTTAAAGGTGTTTGTGTGTATTTTTAAGAATCTCAGGTTGATACAGTAGCGTAACCAAATGCGTTCAAGCGGGTGGAAGAGACTCGACATGGTGTGAATCACATTGCACTTTTTTATTTAAACTTTAATATTGGACTCCACATCTGTATTTTGCTGTATATCTCTAATACAGCTTTATTATATTTCTGTTATTCCACACATTTTTAGACCACTATATATTTTTATTTATTTATTTACACACATACACATACACACAGTGGCTGAAGCCGCTTGTCCCAAGCAGGGGTCTCGGCAAGCCGGAGCCTAACCCGGCAGCACGGGGCTCAAGGCCGGAGGGGGAGGGGACACACCAGACACAGCAGACCTAGCAGCTTGGAAGAGGGAGCAGAGTACAATCACTGACCTTGACTCTGCATGGCATAGTAGCTCATGTAGGTGATAAGAGGTTCAAAGGCCCGCCAGAAAGGAACGCGTGAGACATTCTTGGTATAAAGGGCTCGAGTATCGAAACGTTCAGCTGAAGTGAAAGAACTGTTAGTTATGCGGGTTGGAAAATGTGCCACACAAAACTAAGGCAGTAAAAGAGAAGCTGTACACCCAGTCTGCACACAGCGTCATCCTGCATAATATACTCCGACAACTGTGGGATCTGGAATGGGACAAAGATGCATTGTCTGTGACTGTCCTCCAGGCTGCTGCTGACCTAATTCTTCAGCAGTCATCATATGATGCCAGTGGTATTTGTGGAGCTCGGTGGAGCTGTTCCCAAACTGCATAGGAAGTGTGCTAAAACCTTGTTAAGCAGGAATTCTGCAATGTTTTGACATCCGAAACTGCACTGTATCTCAGAACCGCCTCGTGCAATTCTTGCAAATCATTCCAAAGAAAATTCTGCCTGAGAGCTGCAAAATGGAACTTGAAAAAAATCATAGGTTTGACTCAGTATTGACCAGGAGGTGGCAACGATGAGCCTCGGGTACGGATGCGGGGCTGGGGATTCCGCACCTGGGCTGCCTCTCGGTTTGTTTCGAAGGATCGCTCACTGCTCCTCTTCGCGTGTCATTCCACGTGTTTTAACGAGTTCTCCACAAAGAAAATGTCATGCAGTTTTATACCTGTATCTGAAGTCAATGTCGTGGGCGGGCTGCAGGATTCCCAGTCCGGCCCGAGACTGGTCCAGCGGGGGAGCTTCCGCATTAGGGTCCAACAGTTCCACTTCAAAGTAACAAAGCAGTAGAGTCAGAAACTGCTTGATTTCATACATTGCAAAGAACCTCCCAGGACACTTGGTGACCCCAGAGCCAAAGGGCATGAAGTAGTAGTGCAGCTTTCGGCCGTCTTTGTAGAAGCTCTTCTTCTCCTGGCCGTTTTCGTCCAAAAAGCGGTCGTATTTGAAAGTCTGTACAAGGTATAGGAGAAACATTTGCTATTCTAAATACGTGTGAACACTAATCGTATGCACACCTGCTGCTCGTGTTAAAAACACTCCATTGACAAATTTTCATAAATATTTTCACATGCATTCCTCACACAGCCGTTGATCGGCAATAAAATGCATCAAAACAGCGTAAGAGTGTGGGACTGTCGTCATTCAGCTCCCTTCCACAGTGCTTACAGCTTGTGTCAGTCATCGTTATAGTTTCTTTTAATTCAAAGCAAATAAAAAGGTGAAAAAGTCAATGTTTTGCATATTGTAGCTTTATCCGAGACTTTTACAGAACGTAGACAATGGAGGGACAACTATCAGTACACTTTTACTGATTGCGAACTAGTGTTTAGTTTCTTTGGACTTACAAACAAACTGAGCTATGAATGGATCCCTAGTCCCAGCTGTGTTTATAATTAATGAATAATTATATAATTCACGGGGGTGCGGTGGCGCAGTGGGTTGGACCACAGTCCTGCTGTCTGGTGTGTCTGGGGTTCGAGTCCCGCTTGGGGTGCCTTGTGACGGACTGGCGTCCCGTCCTGGGTGTGTTCCCTCCCCCTCCGGCCTTACGCCCTGTGTTGCCGGGTAGGCTCCGGTTCCCCCGCGACCCCATATGGGACAAGCGGTTCTGAAAATGTGTGTGTGTGTGTGTATATAATTCACACACACACGTTTGCTGAAGCCGCTTATCCCAAGCAGGGTCGTAGCAACTGGAACCTAACCCTGCAACACAGGGCGTAAGGCTGGAGGAGGAGGGGACACACCCACGGCGGGACGCCAGTCCATCACAAGGCACCCCAAGCGGGACCTGAACCCCACACCCGCCGGAGAGCAGGACCCAGGCAAACCCGCTGCGCCACCGTGCCCCCCTAATTGTATAATTATAGTTATACAGTTTTTTAGAAGCCCATGTCTTAATTTCTAAGACATGTTAGAAAGAGTTAGAGAAGCTATTACTCACCAAAGGATCTTCATAAATTTCCGGGTCAAAATGGAGCATTTGAGGGTAAAATGCGATCACGTCGTCTTTGCGAATGTGGTAGGATTTCTCGTTTTCCATGCGCAGCTGGAAAGCTTCTTTGGCAACTCGGATGTTGAGCGAGGCACTGGACAACCTCAGTGCTTCTTTTATGATGCTGTCTGTGTAGACATCAGCAGTAATTCAGTCATGGATATGGAGTGATTTTCTATGAATACAGAATTTTTGTAATATGACAATTTTGAATGTTTACCTGGGAACCATAAAGTGATATGCGGAGAGCTTGATGCGATATGAAGACCGCCTTTACATAAACATACTCCATAACTTAAGGTACCGCTGACTGATTATATTGTGATGTACTGCCTGAAGATCATCACATTATGTCAAGCATGCTTGTAAGGTTCCACATTAGACGTGATTTTCATTAGACATTCTTCAAACTCCCGAGTCTCAGTCATGAGAGTTTTTTTTTCTTTTTTTTTTTTGTCAGGAGCTTTTGAAGGACTGCTTTCTTGACGTGTCAAGCGTTCGCGTGGACCAGCTCGTTTGCTAGCATGTCATAGGGAATTAACCGTCTCAATTTAAGAAGTTCCGAATCTGCGTTACGAATTGCGTACGTGTTGACATTTGAAAAGAGCAGTTCGGGTGTGTCCCACGTGAGTTTCCTTTCAAGGTGGAAATTTTGATTTTGCCTTCCGTCCAGAACGAGGCCCACCGAATCTGGTAGAGCAGGTTTTTCTTTTTTGCATTTCTTTCAGTACCCTTGAGCGCTCACGTACTTGAAATGACTAATCCGCGAGCTCATGCAATGTATTTAAACGTTCCTCCGAGCAACAGTGCTGTCATTTCACACCTGCCTAAAAACCCCACGCACGCAAATTGCTGGATCAGGTGTGGCAAACATCATAGTATGTGTCAGAGTTAAACAGGTCCGGAGCAATGTACCGACCCAGCACCCGCATGCTGTCCAGCTGCTCCCTGCTGAGGGTCAAATGAGGCCAACGGGGACTGGTCTTCTGCCCAGAGCTCTTCAGCATCTCGGTGACCTCCTCAGCGGCAGCCTTAATGGCCTCTGGACTCCTTAAAGACCGATAGAACGAGAAAAGGCACAAAATATTCAGCAGTCATCGGTGCGCTTCTTCATAGCAGATCAGCCGCTTCCGCTAAAGCGGCACATACAACATGCAGTCATATTGGCAGCATATTTAAATAATTCTGAAATTCTATAGATGCGTTAGCAAAATCCTTCCGCTAACGGCTTCAGTAAATGCGCAAAATGCCTGGAAACGGGTTTCGGCCAAGCAACAGCATTAAGAAACAGCAGTTTATTTATCCTAAGCAAAGGACCGTACACTCAAACAGAAATATGTGGACTGGCAAAATTTGTTTTTCAATCCAAAGTCGCCTTTACTGGCAAGGCGATCACACACACACACACACACACATTTTCAGAACCGCTTGTCCCATACGGGGTCACGGGGAACCGGAGCCTACCCGGCAACACAGGGCGTAAGGCCGGAGGGGGAAGGGGACACACCCAGGACGGGACGCCAGTCCGCCGCAAGGCACCCCAAGCGGGACTTGAACCCCAGACCCACCGAAGAGCAGGACTGCGGTCCAACCCACTGCGCCACCAATGAAAGGTTATTAATACCGACACCTCTTGATTTATTCATGAATTGGATTCTCTAAAATATCTGGTATCGCCACCAAAATATTAAGTATTTATAGTATAACAGTAATTAATGTAGTAGAATATAAGACTGAATACTAAAAAGACTTTTTATTTTTAATATTTTTATTAACAGCAGGGGCAGCAGTCAGGGCAGCGGTAAGAGCCATTGCCTTGGAGTCAAAGGACCTCAGTTTGAATCCCCCTCTTCCTGAAGCACTCCTGAACAAGGTACTTACTGCGAATTACTCTAGTAAACGGTGTCCAGCTGTATTAATGGACCAAAATTTGTACTATGCTTAGTAAAGCAAAACGTGGCCATGAAGGACTGGATAAGGTAAAAACTTTGTGATGGACAGGATGCTGCCCAAGGGCAGCGGATGGTCTATCACCCCTCCTATTCAGTGCAGATTGTTCACCAATTCACTCCTTAAGCATATACAACATTCCTCATTACTGCTATTGATCACAAACATTGAGGAAGAGTGAGCTGTAAACACTGTGGTTACGTTTCACCGACACCCATCTGCTGGGCATGCGAAAAGAGGCTGTGTTTGCTTTACAGCAGACAGAAATGTTAAGAAAACAGATGCAATAAAAATAGAAAATGCAATAAACTGGAAAGTGCTTGTGTCTGTAACAAACTTTCATAACAGGAGACTCCAACCTGTCTGAACACACTTGTCAGCATTAACACCTCTTCCTTTTCTAAGATACCTGATGAGGTAGAAGAGGCTCCAGAAGGTAGCAGGCAGAGTGTTAGCCTGGGAGGCCCACAGCAGGGCCACATGAGTCCTGGCCTTGCTGAGGTCATCAAAGTTGGTCAGGGTATCGTTGAGGTGCATCCGCAGCGAGATCAGATCAGAAATATTCCTCCTCCTGCTGAGGTTCTGGCGGAGGAAGCTCTTGGCCAGGTTCTCACGGGCGCTGTGACCACTCTTGAAGATGTGAATGGGAAGACCGGCGACGAGGGCTGGGAAGATCTTGTCAAACTCCTTGTAGTTCTCCAGAGCATTGAGAACGGTGGCTTTCCGGGCCTCCTGTTCCAACGGGCTTTCATTTTCGTGAGCGCTCAGCTCTTGCCCAAAGAGAGTCAGGTAGCTGGCCTCAAATATCACTTTGTAGCAGAAGGCCAGGATCCCATCTTGCTGCCAATGCAGAGAGCTGGCTTTCAGGGTGCCAGAAGGCAGCATGGCAGACTGCAGGTTCTCCATCATGGTCTTGATGAGCGAGGGTAAAGCCTCGCCCTGGAGAGTTTTGCGGAAAGTCTGCTGCAGGTTCTCCGTGGTGTGTCCATGGTTAGGATCCATGCTCTCGTGACCAAATGCCTGGAAAGATACAACAAGAACTGCAGGGGAAGTCTTCAGAGGACCAACAGTCAGAAATGAGGAGCTACAAAACCACAGCTGGAGTGAAACACAGAGTAAAGCACAAACATGGCTATATAGGATTTGATAAGGTAAAATCTTTATGATGGCCAGGACGTTGCACGAGGACAGGGAATGGTCAAGCACTTCTCCCAAACTCCTAACCCTCCCCAAAGTTACCTTGGCAGATGTGGACAGGTGGAATTTTTTCCAGTCCAGATGTCTCCCCTGGCGAGCAACAGAGTGGAAAGAGAAAGGGTCACACAGGAAGTGGATGTACTGGCCGGCGATCCTGCAAGTGAAGATGCGCCCGTGTCGCCGCTGGAGGTGGCGGAGGAACTCCAGGGGGTTGGCGCCAAAGCGGAGGGCACAGCCCAGGTAGGGTATCACGCCATTCTCCAGCGGGGGCTCGCCAGGATGCCTGAAAGGGAGGAACAAGGCACACGTTCGTGGGGATAACGTTGACATCGGCAGTACCGAGCAATCCTGTTTGATCGGGATTTGCATGCAGGCGGCAACTGTCTCCATGGAAACGAAACACCGAGTCAAAGCAGATAAAACACCAAAACAGGTACACAATACGAGATAATTACAAAAGTATGAGTAACAACTGCCTTGTAACTTGTTTACATCACTTTCTGTACATTTGGTTTCTATTTACTTTATTATTTTACTCAGCCAGTTGTGGCTTGCTTTAATCGTTTTATAAGTTTCTGTTAAGATTTAAGATTTGGATTCTATAAGTTTATTTCAGGGTTTTGTACAAGAACACTGGCCATCCCTATAGCGTTCACATACTTTAAAGCTGCACTGTATACATACACATATATGTATGTTTTGCTGCGTTTACATTCATACACACACACACTGGCTGAAGGCGCTCATCCCAAGCGGGGTTGCGGCAAGCCGGAGCCTAACCTGGCAGCACAGGGCATAAGGCTAGAGGGGGAGGGGCCACAGCCAGGACGGGACGTCACTTCATCGCAAGGCACCTCAAGCGGGACTCGAACCCCAGACCCAGACCCAGACCCAGAGCAAGAACAGGGCTAACCCACTGCCCCACCGTGCCCCCTACATTCATATGTAGATTCATATATAAATCTATGAAAAATGTGTAGCAATTTAGGGAATGTAACTGTGGAAGAGATGCTGGAAACACCATGTCTGGCATCCAAAATCATACCATGTTCAAAATCACTGAGGTCACACGTTTTACCCAGTCTAATTTTCAATCCAGCAATAACTGAACCTCTAGACCCCATCTGCATGCTTTATGTATACAGTATTATTTTTTCAGGCATTTAATTCACTGTTTGGAAACACTGGCTACTTGCATTAATGTGAGGTGTACCTAATAATGTGGCCATTACTTTGAGTATGAGTACACACACAGACATATACTGTATATACAAAATACACTTTGAATGTGGCAAACATATACCCACATACACGTGTGTGTTCTGTTGCGTTTACATAAAATTAAAATGAATTAAAAATGTCCGAAAATGTAGGGAATGTAATACATATATCTCATGTATACTGAATATTTATGATTTTCTTTCATTAAATTTACATTTGACTTCTCACACAATTTCCAACACAGCATTTAGTTGGAAAAAGAAAATATACGCAAACGCAACAATTCTACAAAATATTGATAGGAATATTGTCATACCCTTTAATCATGACCTTTCGAATTAGAAGTTTGAATAAGTTCTTTACCCAGAGCTTTAATATAAGAAGAGAAGGTCAAAGAGCTCCTCACCTCCTGCGGATCCCCAGCACAATCCAGAGGCAGCATAGGAGGCCGAGCAGGAGGCCCCACACCGAGGCACAGATCATTGCGATCTCTGACGTGCAGATGTGAGCGAGCGCTGGGTATCCTGGAGCATCTGCTCCTACTTCTGGGTGTCGCTGAACTGAGTCACCTGTGCTCACCATCTCCACAGTTAACTCGTGAGTAAGCAGTCTGGCACACGAGGCTGATCATGTGCTCGCTTGGGTTTGTTTTCTATTTGTTCTGTTCTGATCAATGGTTCTGTCTGGAGGGCGAGGGCACTTTCAGCAGGACGACCGACTAAGAACGAGCGCCGATGTGACCCAAATAAGGGAACAAGGGGGAGCATGACGAGATGTATGTCGCTCCGGAGGAAAGCGTCTGCTGAATGAATAAATGTAAACGTAACACGTAAGATATACAAACACTGGAGGCGGAAAACAGGCAATAGAGGAAACTGACATGCAAAATACATAAATATAAAATAACCAAGAAGAAGCATGATCATCCTTAGAAAGCTTTGACTCTTTCTTGCAATTTTTTTCCATGCCACGGCTTTGTCTTTGAGCGTCGAAGTTCTGCCTAACGTGCCTTGTTTGGTTTCGTACGTTCACCGGAGGTCTCTGAAACTCAGCTCCTAGATCCCCGTTTTATTTTTATTCAAAGTTTTGCCAAATCTTGCTTTCTGCTCCGGTCAGTTTCCATGAGCTGATATCCCTGGAACAGAACATGTGCTCAAGGTTCTGATGGGACAGTGGGCTTGGACACGTTCAATGCGGAGCTGATACCAAAGCTGACCGAGTAGAACCTCAAACGGAGTGACTGATGGATGTGGTGATGCAGCTATGGCCCACATCACGCTGAAGCTTGTCCAACGTCTGTGAAATCACATTTTGTTTTTTTCTGCGTGTGGTTGAACTTTGTAGATCTTTGTCAGGGTTGATGGACGTGCATGAATTCACTGACTCTTTCTCTTGTATCTTGTGTCCCCGCTTGTGTGTAAACTTGCATGTGAACTCCTCCAGGCTCCAAACACCAAGATGGGGAATCTTCAGCTCCCTGTCAGTCAACATTCAAGAAGTCACACGTTAACATGATTTCAAGATACGTGTTACAGATGAACACAAGCAGCACTCGCTACGGCGCTGTAATGTTATGGAGTCGAAGGGCATTACAATCATGTCATATGTGAGCTGTTATCTGCTGGGTTTGTAGATCTTAAACAACCCATATTAGGACTCATCAGCTCTGGACATGGAACTGTAGAGCTGTCAGAAGTTACGACATCGCAAAGCCGCATGCTTGTGAAATATATCGAGTATAATGCAATACTGTATTACAACTTGGATGTGGGCCCAAGTGTGTTAAGAAATAAGGTGATATGGTGCACTTAGCTATTAGATCAGTATTTTTGTTCAGCATTTCTTCAGTTGAGTGGAGGTGTACAGACACGTTGCAGAGAACCAGCAATGCTGTGAAAAAGGGGAAGAAAAATGAGTATTGAAAAAGTATAACCCCACCATGATGTGATCAAAGTTGAGTCTGGTGCTGCAGATATAGTTCAGTTGGTCATGACAGCTTCTTGGTTGGAAACATGTCTAATACTATGGTGTACACACACACACACACACACACACACACACACACACACACACACTGTCTGAAACCACTTGTCCCAAGAAGGGTTGCAGGGAACCAGAGCCTAACCCAGCAACACAGGGCACAAGGCTGGATGGGGAGGGGATGCACCCAGGACCGCATGCCAGTCCATCACAAGGCACCCCAAGCGGGACTTGAACCCCAGACCCACTAGAGAGCAGGCACAGGCCAAACCCCTGCACCACCATGCCCCCCCATTATTGTCTATTATTACTATTAATACTAATAGTATTCTAATGCTACATGCAAAGAGGTTTTCCGGGATCATAGGTTGTGTTAAGTTGCCATGTTGCCCTAAACAGCAGCAGCAGTGAAGTCAACGTACAACCTGAGTATGCGACACATGGTTTGCTCTGTAACAGTGTAAAATAGAGGTTGTAGATACACACGCAGTCTAAAACTGCTTGTCCCAAGCAGGGTCATGGTGAACCGGAGCCTAACCAACACAGGGTGCAAGGCTGGAGGGGACACACCCAGGATGGGACACCAGTCCATCACAAGGCACCCCAAGCAGGACTCGAACCCCAGACCCACCAGAGAGCAGGACCCAGCCAAACCTGCTGCACCACCATCCCCCCAGGTTGTAAATACACACACACGTTTTCTGAACCACTTGTCCCATACAGGGTCACGGGGAACCGGAGCCTACCCAGCAACTCAGGGCGTAAGGCTGGAGGGGGAGAGGACACACCCAGGATGGGACGCCAGTCTGCCGCAAGGCACCCCGAGGGGGGCTCAAACCCCAGACCCACCAGAGAGGAGGACCCGGTCCAACCCACTGCGCCACTGCGCCACCGCACCCCCCAGGTTGTAAATAGTGAAATAAAAAATGAGATGTTCATGCAATGAAGAAATGATAAAACATGGAGATTCCCATAAAAAGCAGCCCATAGCAGTAGAATTAACGCAGTCGGTTGCAGACGCAGCGTTTGCAGCCCCAGTGCTCACCGTTATTTTAGTTGGTGGTTTTGAAATGTTGGTAACACTAACCATCTGAACCTCAGCGTGACATGATCAACTCTCAGTGCTGTCACTGGCATATGAATCATCATGTTGGATAACTTGGTGCACCGGACAAGTATGAAAAGTATTTCGCAGGGGTACGACAAGCAGCAGGACAGAACAAACCTTTACCGTGAATCGGGGCGCTGTAAAACGAATCTCATTCATCACACATCCAGAAAAAAAATAGAAATACGAAAAGAAATACATGCAAAGGAAAAAATTCCATTTTTATTTGCCCCATGGAGCTAATGACAATGTGGGTTTGCCTTGAGGAACATCTTTCAGTCTGTTGTCAATACCTGCTTTTCCAGTGGTCCAGAGCGCATTCCAGAAGCAGGGTTCTTCAGAAAGGGTACAGCCTGGACAGAACACCACACCATCACACACATACTGTACACACACACTCATTTTCTCACAACCCGCATTTTAAAGTCACCAGTATCACTGTCTTCGGACTGTGGGAGGACACCTACGTGGGCAAGGGGAGAACAATCAAACTCTACGCAAACTGAGTCCGATTCAAACCCACAGACCTGCAGCTACCCGCTGCGCCGTTGTGCCACTTGACTTTAACCAACGTTCATTTTTTCGTGAAGGGTGAACGTTTTTGAGGTTGGGATCAACACAAAACGTGGATTTGGAGAAGAGGAAGAAACGAGAGGCAGCTAGTTCGGCTCATGAGGTCGGAGTGCGTGTAACCAGAAGGCTGCTGGTTGAGCTTCTAGGATGGGCTGTCAAGAGTCTAGTGGAGGTTTCCTTCATTTCGAATACGGTGCCCTGATTTCCGATGCTATCCCCTTTTTATATAGGGAATCATTTAGGAGTTCACGTGGCCGACAAACCTGCAAGTTCAGTATTCAGTTGCTGACCGTCACTTGTCTTTCCTAGTCAACATTTATTCAACTCAACATTGGGGTCAGAAAATTACCTTGAAATCCTGCATGTAAAGCGAAGGATAGGCAAGAATTTACATTTACATTTATACATTTATCAAAGGCTTTTCTCCGAAGTGACGAACATCTCATAGAAAATACAATGTGTACATTGGAGACACTGAGATGTAGACGTGTGATTCTTAAGTACGGTTAGTTTCTTTCCACCATATGAACCAAAGTTCATCACACGAGTAGCTGTTAGAATATCTACGATTTCTGATCACCTTCCTACTAATATTTTTTTTTTGAGATTCATATGAACAGTTACATTACATTCCAAGAGTAGCTGCGTAAAGGTTTATTCGGGCACGATCTTCAAGTTACGGTGCACGAACACGTACACCTTACATGAACTTGTAAGATCGTGGACGAAGTGAGTCTGGAGTTCATAAACGGATGTGTTGTCTTTATGTTCTTGCCGTCGCTTACAGGAAACTCCGACCCTCGGGCCGCAAGAAGAGGTGGATGGAGACAAAACAGGTGGCCAAGCACTGAAAGCACTTATTCAGCAGGGCGCCTTCCTTGCACAAATGAAGTCATATATAAACAAGGATGAAATAAGGGGAAAATGTTAGAGGTGATTCATTTCAGTTGAATAAACCTACACGTCTGCCTCTCAGCGCACAAAGAAGAGCACTGTTGTCTTTCTCTTGTGGTTTCGAGCCAATATTAGTCTCACCCTGTAAGCTGAGACAGTGAATCAGGACAACTGAGAAATGGTAACAAGCTCAAAACTCAGCTCAATATCCAGTCAAGCCTGAATAATTAAGAGCACAGCTGAAATAAAGGCTAATATTATACTATGGATTAATATTATTCAGTTAGGATTATAATAATAATAATGGTATGCAAACAACACAGGCAGTCACAGCTTTTCTGCCCAACATCTTAACTGTGTGGAGTTTGCATGATCTCCCTGTGTCTGCATGGGTTTCCTTTGGGTGCTCTGGTTTCCTCCTGCCATCCAAAGACATGCTGTTCAAAGACATACCGGGCAGCATGGTGGCACAGCAAGTAGTGCTGCTATGTCTCAGTGCCTATGTGGTGTGAGAAGATGTGGGTTCAAGCCCCACTCACTCTGTGTGGAGTTTACATGTTCTCCTTGTTTCTGTGTGAGTTTCCTCTGGGTGCTCTGGTTTCCTCCCACACTCCAAAGACATACTGCTTAGGTTCACCCATAGTGTGTGAGTGGCACACAGAGAGTGTGTTCCACTGATGTATGGATGAGTGACCCAGTGTATCTAGCAGTGTAAGTCACCATGGTGAATAAGGTGTGTGGGCTCATAACACTACATAGAGTTCATTGGAAGTTGCTTCAGGGAACAGCATCTGCTAGATAAATAAATATAAACTCAGGGTGCTGCAATATGTGAGCAAGCAGGGCAATGATTCTTCCCATAACCCCTCTCATTGTATGAGTGAAAGTCAAAAAATATCTGCAATAATCTCTTTAATTTAAAAAAGATAATTTTAATTAAGTTCTGGTGAGCAGAGCTGTTGTTGACTTGAGTCTAATGTTGCATGTTGAGGGCAGGCAAACAGTGTGATTCTGTGGAACTGTCTGTGTCTGAGAACTGAGTCACACATCTGTGCTTGTTTTACCACGCAAACTCTGCAATCACCTGGGAAACTTTGTTCCCGCAGGCAGAAGGACTTGACTCTTGGAGCGTGTCTGTACCGCCCCCATCAGGCTGAAGAGTGTAGATCCAGAGTTACACTCAACAAGTGGCCACATGTCCTATGTAAACAAACGTGGAACAAACCGGTTTCCGACCTAAGCGTGGTAATCACAGTGATCCATGAGTGTAAAAGGTTATGAGCAAAATGGTTTAACTTGTCTAACTGTGAGGAGCTTGCATGTTCTCCCCGTGTCTGCATGGTTTTCCTTTGGGTGCTCTGGTTTCCTCCCACACTCCAAAGACATGCTGTTCAGGTTCCCCCATAGTGTGTGAGTGAGTGACAGAGAGTGTGTGTGTGTTCCACTGATGTATGGATGAGTGACCCAGTGTAAGTAATGTATCTAGCAGTGTAAGTCACCACGGTGAATAAGGTGTGTGGGCTCATAACACTACATAGAGTTCATTGGAAGTTGCTTTGGAGAAAAGCATCTGCTCAATAAATAAATGAAAAAAAGTGTCAGTTAAATGAAGAAATGTAACTGGATATTAAATTTTAAATATTTTTTACTGGAGTGGTTTAAGGTAAGTACCTTGATCAAGGGTATTACAGGAGGGGTGTTGTCAGCTCCGTAGGCAACAGCTGTAAGCACTGCGCTGCCTAATATTAAACACATTTTTGAGATTTTTACCTTTATTCATTTAGCTCACACTTTTCTCCAAAGCAACCTACACTCATTTACTCATTTATAGAGCTGGGTATTTTTTCACCCTGTCAATTCAGGGTAAGTACCTTGCTCAAGTGTACTACAGCAGCAGAAAGGGTTCGAACCTGGGTCCTTCGAGAGGAAGGCAGCTGACCGCTGCACTACCTGCTGCTACATTAATTTTACATCTTAGACTTCATGTGATTAATTAACAGCAAATTCTTTTACTACTTTATTGAGTACAGTCAGATTTTTCGGAGAACTTCGGGTCAAGTGCTGCACCTTGCTCAAGGCTACACACACACACACACACACACACACACACACACACACACACACACACACACACACACACACACACACACACCTGTGCAGGCAGCTTTCTCGTGACCGTTTCCTTACCACGTTCCCACCTGGGCGTGCACGTTTAGTCGCGGTGCTGTTAAAACATGATTTAGTTGCACTCCTCAAAAATCCAACGCTAGTAAAGGCGATAAGAGTTGGTCATGCAGACTCCTGAAGCGCAGGGCGACCGTATCGGTACCTGTTATTATGAAAAACCATTTCTAATCCCTAAGGGTTTAGTTTTAACTCGCCTGTACTCGCTGGTTTATGTTTTATGCTTTTTCTCTGTGCGGTTTTTCTTCCAGCTTTTCGGTTTGCAGTCCCACCAGCAAAGCTGCTCCCTCACTATATCGAAGTCTTTCGTCATTTGGCCTCAGGGAACGGAAACCAGCTGGTAACAGGCCAAGTGCTCCGTTGGACAAGCCCCAGCCAACCACCCTGACCCCGACAACAGGGGGCTTTCTGGCCACAATGGGGTCTCCATCACATAATGTGATCTGCGCTGCCCTAATTGGGTGGCACAGTGGCACAGCGAATAGCCCTGCTGTCTCACAGCGCCCGCCTGGGTGGTGTGAGAGAACATGGGTTTGATCCCCATTCAGTCTGTGTGGAGTTTGCATGTTCTCCCTGTGTCTGCATGGGTTTCCTCCGGGTGCTCTGGTTTCCTCCCACACTCCAAAGACATACTGTTTAGGTTCACATACAGTGTGTGAGTGACAGAGAGAGTTTGTTCCGCTGATGTATGGATGAGTGACCCAGTGTAAGTAGTGTATCTAGCAGTGTAAGTCACCGCGGTGAATAAGGTGTGTTGGCTGGTAACACTACGTAGAGTTCATTGGAAGTTGCTTTGGAGAAAAGTAGTCTGCTGAGTAAATAAATGTAAACAATACAGAGGATGAAAACAGACCACTGGACTTGGGGGAGATCGCTGGTGTTTACCTTCAGGTCCACCATGCCTGAGACAAATGACAGCAGCTAGCCTGTGCTCCGAGCGTCCGGCGCACCACTTCCGGACGGTAAAGAGAAGATCGGGTGTGCCCGGTCAGCTCGGACAAGCCGGCGACACCACAACATTTTTTAAAGTGAGAATTTCTGAGCAGATCACCACAGATGGGAGAAGAAAGCAAGGTCCCGCTACGAAACCCCAGTGCGGCCGACAGCAACCGCAGCGCTTCGCTGACGAATGCCCGGCATTTTACGAACGGCCGCTGCTCACTAGGGGGCGCCGTTCGATGTTTCAAACCCGAAAACGCGATCTGCGAAACGGCGGCGTCTCCGGGATCAGGGGTGATGTAAGGCCGGGTCCGGCCTCTCTCTTATCAGCGTGTACCAGGGTCGAGTCTGGGTCACGGTCTTGCCTACGGCCTCGGGTTTCCGCCATGCGCCCATATGCCGTGTTTTTCCATCTCAGGCTGCAGTAAGCCGGTTGCTGACAGAACCCCCGCTACCCCACCCCACCCCCGTTGTTTCAGCTGGGCTTATGGCCATATAAACATATTTAGTCTCCTAGAGATTTGAAACTTGGATGCTATAAAAGGGAGGCTTTTTGGACATTCTCTTCTAGTTTAAATAAGTACATCATGTGCAGCTTTTACCCTCTTTAGATTCTGCTGTCTGAGCCCATTTTCACTGTCCTTGTTTTACTGGAAATGTGGTGATGTAACCAGGCGATTGCTGGGATACTGCGGCCCGAGATGTCCTCCAGTCCGAAACAGGCCGCGCAAGAAACCCCATAAATCTTTAACGTGCAAATGGTTTTGCGACTGATCTCAGACACCGTTGCTGCGCTCCGGACTCGCCGAGATGACGGCCTTGTTGCCGTCGCCCCCCGTAACCTCTGTCCGCAGCCGCCCCCGATGTTTGGGACCGGTCGTTGGGTATTGCTCAAATCTGTGTGAAATGTGGGGTAAAAGAAAGGATCGAAGAGCACCAACAGAGTAACTCACAATGTTGAGCTACTGACAGTTATTTACCCATTTCTACACCGGGGTAATTTTACTGGAGCAATTTTTACAGTAAGTACCTTGCTCAAGGGTACTACGGATGGAGGTGGGATTCAAACCTTCAGCCTTTGGGTCCAAGGGCAGCAGGTCTAACCGCTGTGAGACCAGCGATCCGAAGGGCTGTTTCACCGCGGTCTGTTTCTTTACCGGACTTTCTCGTTTACACCGTGTTGTAAATACTGCTGCCAGGGGACTCACCAAGAGAGGGGCTGGGAGAGGGAGAGGGGGGGAGAGAGAGAGAGAGAGAGAGAGAGAGAGAGAGAGAGAGAGAGAGAGAGAGAGAGAGAGAGAGAGAGAGAGACACAAAGACAGTGCCGCTCAGCTCACGTCCAAAAACCCTCCCGCTGCCTTCCACCCTGCGGAGCGGTCTGGCTTGCCGACGTTTACGTTTATTCATTTAGCGGATGCTTTCCTTGAAAGCGGCGCACATCTCAGAGTGAACAACAGCGCGCCGCATACGTAGAGACACGCACGACTCTCACCGAGTCCAATACCAACGGCTCCGACGTGGCGGAGTGGCCTCCCTCTCTCACTCGGGACTGTTGCGTTTTTCTCGGCATTCAAGAAGGGTCTCAAAAGTGACCTTTCTCGGACCCCCGATCGCCTATATCCTTGAAGAACGAGTACTACGCCATCTCTTTAATAATTAAAAAACCCCTATATACAGCTATTTGTGTGATTTACACTGGTTCGTATGGTGGAATGTGACCAACGGACCGAAAGAATCTATTGAAAGAATCACGCGTCCGCATCCAAATCTCTCCTTCCGTTGGTGTAATGCGCTTTTCCTATCGTTCTCGGACGAAAGTCGGAGCTCGTGCCTCGCAGCTGAAGGGCCGGTGTTCGAACCCCACCTCCTGCTATTGCAGAGTTGACTTTGTATCAAAGTGACCTCTCGCATTGTTTCCATGGTAAGGGAAGGTAAAGTTGCGGTTTCACCATTACCTTCTTCTGCTCAAGTCATCGATTACAGGGAGCACGAGTGAACCCTCCTCACCCTGAGCTGGATTCGATCCCATATCCAAACACAAAATTCAGGTATTTTCAGGCACCGGCTTTACCGGTGCTCTACCACTGCACTATCACTACCCTGAGGGGGGGGAGCGCATGTGCCACTGCAAGTCACAAAGTAATTCCAGCTTCTGATCATGGTTCAGTAAGCAGGCCAGAGGGTTACAGGTTGAAGTCCCGCTCCCCAGAGACAAGAGGCAGCCGGTCCGCCCCCGCTCAGCCCACACGGGCACCCGGGAAACAGAGAGCGATAAGGGCAATTCCCGTATTCCCCGCACTCAGCGAGCTGCCACGTTGTTCTCGGACCTCCTCGCGACAACACGTGGAGCCAGATGCGGAGCGGCTGGGGCCCCTTGTGCTTCTCCCACTTTCCCATGGCCTTTGGTGCTAATTCACAGCTCCTGAAGGCCGGGAGCCCCCCAGCCCATGTGTCTAGCTCTGGCAAGAGGGGAGGATGCCTGACGGAGAATGGAAGGGGTTCCGACAGTTCCTGGGAAAGCAGAGTGGGGTTCAGGGGATGGGGCTTGGGGGGGGGGGGGGGGGGGGGGTCTGTCCCAGCTGGTTTTCGGGCTAAAAACGTTCACTGATGGGAGTCAGATGGTCGCACTGCACTAGGGAACAGAGTTCTTCCCAAAGGGCTTCGCAAACGTCTCAGCGGCAAAAAGATTTTCGCCATCCGCAAGGCTTCTCCGTCAGGGGGTCCAGATGATGCTAAACACCTGGTTCTTCCGTCATGTCGATCAGCGTTCCGAGAAAACGTGGTAAGAAGTAATGACAGAAGCAGAGATCTGTGTAGCGAAAGACGTCTTTTGCGTATAAAAGGGTTCTCCTTTATCGCAGCAGTAGGTGGCGTAGTGGTCAGAGCCACCGCCTCCCAGCTGGAGGACTGAGTTCTGAATCCCTGCTCTTGCTGCAGTACCTTTAATCAAGGTATTTATCCTGCATTAGTGCAGTAAAAATTACTCTCCTGTATTACTGGATAAATTACTGTAAGCAGTGATTAGCAGAGCAAGTTTCTGAATTTCAAATCCAGTTTCTGGAAAGTTCAAACCGCCCTGAAACAAGTCACGTGACGGCAACAGTAAAACCACTCGTCGGTGCAAAGGGTTCAACCCCCCCGTAGGGATCGTGGTCGTGCACACGCTCATATGACAGCACTGCGATCTCACAGCTGGCACAGTGCCATTCCGTCAGAGGTGGGGGAGAGAAAGTTCCAGAACAGCCAGATGAGGCAAATGCGTATTCATTCATTTGGTTATTTATTAAAGGATTGCGAAGAGAATAAGGGACAGAACCAATGGGAAAGTGTGTAAGGATGGATTGTCTCAATTAGCTGTGACACCAGTCATCGTGTGTATGTGTGTGTGTGTGTGTGTGGGGGGCGGGGGCTGTAAAGGATTCTCCCACTGACTCAAAACGAGCTCTGCGGGGATCCCCACGGAACAGGGGAGTCATGGGTGAGCGGGAACCAAACATCTGGATGTGTTTTCCATTAAAAAACGGGATTTGAGGAAGCGCCGCCAGGAGCGATGAATTACCCCGAGACTCGAGAATAACTACACCCCCCCCCCCCAAACTTTATTTAATACGATGAGAATTAAAACACTGCAAATTTCAAAATCGCAAAGACACAGAGACGCATGCAGACAATTCGTCATTAAACGCGTCGTCATCATAAACATGACGGAGATTATTCACTCATCTCATCATAAACTCATCTTTCCGAATAAAAGGGGGGGGGGGGGGATCAGGGTTTAAACGCAAGTATAAAAACCCCCTTTAAGGACAAGACCTTGGACTTTAACATACTTAACCTTTAAAAGTGTTTTAAGAAAAACAGCAAAGATGGTAAAATACCATGTTTGACCCATAGGAAAAGTACCGAGAATAACTACACTTCTCAGGGAGGTAGCGGCAGCACTGGCATCCGATTGGCCCACATTGTAGGCCACGAACCCCCCCCTCCACGGCACAGACTTTTCGAAGCGCGGATTTTGCAGCAGGGTGGGAAAACATGGTGGCGCAACTTATATCGCAGTCGGGTTCGAGGGAAAAAATGGACACGAGGCGGGAGGGAAACTGCCGCCGTACTGAAGTCTGAAGGCCCTTGGAGGAGCGTGGAAGGGAGGGAGGAGCGTAATCCGCACCTGGGGGGGGGGGGGGGTGGGAGGGTTGCGGGGGGTTGTGGGGGCAGGGGTGAAGCTGCACGACGATGACATCATGGAGTTTTGGGAAAGGCTGCCAGGTGCCGTAACGCAGTCCAGAACCCGTCAAGGAGCCACGGTTCGGGACGGAACGCAGAGCCGAGCAAAGAGCCGCTGTGACGATTTTACAATCGGGCCGTTTTGGACCGTCCGCTCGGCACCTTGTCGTCCCTCCACACACACACACACACACACACACACGTGCGTGCACTTTTTCCATTGCTATGTTACAACACTGCTGCAGCGTCACGGTGCCTCTTCCCTACATTCACTTCCTCCTTCTGTTTTCAATTTTACCCCCGAAGGTCGCAGAGCACTCCCTCGAACCGCCACATTTTGAACGCGGCGCCGCAAAACCGAAGCGTAACGTCACGGCTGTGCCGCTCGCAGGTTACGGAACCGGCCGTCTGACGTCGAGCCCTGCGTTATAAATGCACCCGAGACCATCGTCTGTGTCACTGGGTCACGGTGACAACGTCTCCTGGCTGCGCTGGTTCCCACCAGCAGCGTTGAGGCCTGGGGGAGGGGGAGGGGGGTCTCGTGGAACTGCTGACAATGTGCTTCTAATAAGGCCAGAGCAATAAAGCTGCGCTCTGAATCAGACATGTGCATGTTGTTTATTCCTCAAAGTGGATGACCGGCTAAACAACGCATGCACTTTTTCGGTTTATGTTTATTTATCAGATACTTTTCTCCAAAGCAACTTCCAATGAACTCTAAGTAGTATCATCAGCCCACACACCTTATTCACCGTGGTGACTTACGCTGCTAAATACACTACTTACACTGGGTCACTCATCCGTACGTTAGTGGAGCACACTCTCTATCACTCACATACTCTGGGTGAACCTGAACAACAGGTCTTTGGAGTGTGGGAGGAAACCAGAGCACCCGGAGGAAACCCACGCAGACATGTGGAGAACATGCCAACTCCATGATTTCCCATCAGATCTGGGATTTTATGTGAAATAAAAAGTCTCCTCCCTCCTCAAAATGAAATTTGATGAACAAAAGATCAGTTATGGTTTTGAACCAATGAACAGCTTCGCTAGAGGCAAGAATGGCGCCTCTGTGTCGCACAGATTGACGGTTCTAATTCAAGGCCAAATGACAGCGATGCAGGAATTCACTATTAATGTTGTTAACCTTTATTTATCGGACACACCTGTCCTGGGTGACTTACAGTGTTAGATGTACTAAACCGTAAAATGATCGACCCGTTTGTAAAATGGTATTTTTACTGCGCGGGTCTGGGGTTCGAGCCCTGCTTGGGATGCCTTGCGACAGACTGGCGTCTCGTCCTGGGTGTGTCCCCTCCCCTTTTCGGCCTTGCGCCCTGTGTTGCCGGGTAGGCTCTGGCTCACCACGACCCCGCTTGAGACAAGCGGTTGTCGACAGCGTGTGTGTATTTATACTGCAACATTTCAAAGGGAATACCGTGATCAATGATACTGCATCTCCAGAGGAAAGGGATTCAAACCAGCAACCTTGACACTGGAAAGCTACGGCCCTAACTGCTGTGTCACCTGCTGCCCTTGAGTCATCTTCTTAATACCTCTTTGTCAAACACAGCGGTGATGGTGTAAGGGCCTGGACGGGTAGCTAAGCTGTTATGTTGCGATCCTTTTGGGGAACAGTCAATGGCGACAACCCACATTGGGAACGATCAATAGCGACAAACCCTGTTGGGGAACGATCAATAGCGACAAACCCTGTTAACTAGAGGCGATACATAATTCAAAGAAATAAATATTGAAATTGACCATCTTTAAACAGTGCTTGCTAACTTAAATGGAAGATGAAAAAAGCTTCTGATTAATGTCATGGTTGGTTCCTCAAACCCATAAAACAGGGACAGCTTTAAACTAAGAGCTTAAAGATCTCTGATGGGTTCTCATGAAATGCACACTGAAAGAATCACAAAACAATCTCAACATGAAGCACTTAGCTGAACGAGCTCTTAAATACCAAAAAAATTTATATGCATTGTTTATGGATACATATCTGTGTATCTATTAATATCTATTGTTCCTTCCATGGAGACCCTGCAAGGGGCAGCAATCGGAAGTGATGCTCTGTCAGAACACAATGCTTGGAGTTGCATGTTCCACACTTCGCTTATTGTCTAGGAAAAAGGAACAGGTGAGAATACTGAAGAGTTATTGAGCACCCAGAAGATCCACTCAGAGGAAGCACTACTGCACCACCTACACCACCACGTTCACTGTGTATTTCTGCTGCATCGAAGACTGTCATTTATATTCATCGGCATCAACGTGCAACAAATGGCAATAAACCAAAGTCCTAAAAAAAAAAAAATTCAGAAAACCCCAAAAAACATGCCAACAAGGCGAAGTCATGATGTTGCCCCAAGAGAACCCTTCCTGTTGGTGGTCAAAGGAAGTTCCATCTGCTCTGGAAGTCTGGGTTTGTTTCTGCTGGCGATGTGGATCCAAACCCACAGAATACCGATAATCGCTGTAAGAATCCAAGAACCTGCCGATTTTTAGGTTTTCCTAGAGCAGAGCTTCTTTTTCAAAACCATGGACGCCTTTAGAGATCTGATGAAGGCTAAGAACCCCCCACATACAACATCCGTAACTCAAGAATATTGAACATCGTGCTCCATGTATTGCGCTATAAATTTATCTGAATTGACCTTCACTTACTTATGTCAGAAGAGCAGCAAAGAGTCGAGTGCTATTGTTCCAACTTTTACTTAGGGTTGTTTTCAAAGTTAGCCTACATCTCACAGATGCCAAGGCATCCAAGATCCACAGGTTAGTTAGCCCTGTCTTAGAGGCTATATCGAGCAGGGCCTACCCCAATTACACACCAAGGGGGACTGATATCAGGGTTCAAATCCCCGCACACACAACTACAGGTCTCCCTGGGAGAGAGCGGTGGAAAGTCGCCCGTTTAAGGACGCAGGTTCGCATCCGGATCTAGCGCCGCTACGCGTGGGGCTGAAACTCGGGGCTCGGCAGGATGAACGAACACATCAGCAGCGCAGCACAATACCCCGGTAGAGCTTTATGACAAATCTACTTAATCGTTAGCTCTCCCTGGATTTTTTCAGGGAACGCTTGAGAATTTAATCACTCGGAGGACATTCAAAGAAAATTACCATTATGGCAAATTGCACTGTGCAGTTAGAGATAAACCATAGATGCTCGACCCAAAAAAAAAAAAAAAAAAAACATATCCAGGTGTGTACTTGCCTTAAGAGATTTGGGTACATACAATGGGCTCAGCAGGTAAAGTACTAGTTCCAACACCCACCTCCAGCAACCTTCACATCCCAAACCGAAGCAGGAAATCTGAGCATCGCTGTAGGTCATCTCTGTATGCTGGCGCCTTGCAGCTCCTGGGTTGCAGGTTCGAATGCGGTTCGGTCCATGCGGAGTTCATCGTTCTCCCCGCGTTTGCATGGCTTTCGTCCCAAAGCGTCTTTCAGTTGGGTTGGCGATTGGTGTCGCACCCAGGGTGTACTTTTCTTCTGAACCCCAGCAATCCCGCACTGGATAACCGGTTATAGATCATTAAAAGGCCATCGGATGTTTACATGTTATTTGTTCATCTGCCTTAACTGCTGCACTCTGCTCTCTCCATTCAGCTCCTAATGTATTCAAATAGCCAAGAGAAAACATTGCCTTAAAAATAAAACCATATAATGCTTATGAATCATACTGAAAAAAACATTAAACAATAAACAACAGCATGGTGTATATTTATTAGAACACCTATTTTTGGCATTTTTAATGACCATTAGGTTTGATGCCTGGAATTTAATGTTTTTACTACAGCAGCTCAAACAAGGGCATTTATTTTGGGCGACTGGCGTTTTCGGTGTTGCTGGGTATCGGGAGTCTGCTACTGCGGAGAGAGAACTGGTGGGCGTTCCAGCGCAGAGCTCCAGTAACCAACCACCACCATTATTCACCATGGTGACTGTTGTTTGTGCCCACCTCCTCAGGTCTGAACGCAGGCGGGGACAGGGCGTTCAAGCCTTTTGACTAAGCTTTAATTGCTCCGAAAGATGGGGACCCATGTCCTCCTCTTCAACCTGAGACGCGACACGACACAATTTGGGCCATTCGCACCCATCCACGGATGGGGCGAAGTCTGAACCGGGTCACTTCACCAGGTCAGAGTCTAACCTCACACTGCATTAAAGAGCCGCTCCGGATTTTTACAGGTAAACCCGGGATCGTCGCCAGATGCGTTGGCTATGATGCAAAACGAATAAGGAGAAAATCCTCTTGGGTATAAATGCAGCAGGGAAGAACGCCTCTTTTCAGCAGAGCTTCACCCACGTGGTAACATGTCACCCGGTGGCAAACGCATCACTTCTGGGGCTGTGGTCCTGAGTTTGAAGACTCCAAAGTGGCCTTTAGGACGGTTGGTCTGAACTGGAAGCAGCAGGGAAAACCAGTTGCGCTCACCATTACAAGCGTTCACCTTTAAGTGGAGCTAACATTATAGGTATTCCTCACATGCCCCTCCACACATAAACTCCCCTTTCCATTTTGGGTCTTCAATTATATGTGAAATTCAAAAATGAATTACAATATCGGGTCTGTACACCAAGCTACTGGCGATGACTTGCCCATTTATACAGGTGAGTAATGATTACCGCATCAATTCAGGATAAGTACCTTGCTCGAGTACTACAGCAGACATGGGAATTCAAATATTTCACTCCACTACCTGCCCGACAGCGTATGGTAATAGTGCGGTGCGAGGCCCAATACACCATGCTCACCGTCTAGGAAGGGGGTTATTTGTCACAGGTGTTGGAGGGGATGAGGAAATCATCCACGTGGCTGAGAAACAGCGAACGCTGAAGACACGGCCTATATCTCCGCAGTGTAGAATCAAGGGTTTCCGCACACCAAACATGCCCCACGTCCCAAAAATTCCTACAACCTCAGTTCCTACCTGCGTTTCTTTACGCTGGGGGTGAATAAGATACCATCGGACCGTTCCGTCGCACCCTTCGAGCTGCTGTGGCGTCGCACTCCTCACATCCCCGGATCGATGACCATTTGCGGCTCCGCCGACGAACACTTAAATCATTAATGTGTGCACCGCCTAACTGACCGATACCGCTCCTCAGCTCAGGAGGCTCAGCGTGAGTCCGGAACGCTTCGTTCCGTCTTATTCGGCCACTTAAAATAAGCCCTTTGTACGAGTCTGCGGCGTTCTCGCCTGAAGGCGCGAGCCGTTGGGTCCGTAGATAGATGATCTATGAGATCGGTGGCTGGTTGGGTGTTGACCAAGCCGACTTGCTGAGACACATCCGTTGGGAAGTCCACCGCGTGCCGGTCACTTTCCTCCAGAGGAACCCACCGCTTCATCAGTCTTCAGCAGATGAGCGACGCAACTCCTTCGCTTACCTACCAGGGAAGCCTCCGGCATGCGCACGCGGAGATCGACAGCAAGGCGAACAAGCACGTCTCATACATTTTTCGTCGTTTTTATTATCAACAGAATATCAAACATACTCTGGGAATGCAAAACAAAGCAAAGAATAATTGCCTCAAGAGCTATTTATTAGCATATCAGACTCCTCTTTACAGATTTGGTAACAACTTAGAAGTTATTTACATATCCTTACAGCATTTACAAGGGGGGGGAAAGAAAACTGGATTCTCCAATGAAACGGAGCAGTTCTGCCATCTACTTGACACACAAACACTAAAAAAAAATGAGGCAGGGGCCACACGACAAAATTGATGTCCCGTCTTTAGTACCACAAAGTAGAGGAGTGTAGTGATGGGAAGAGTGTGGCTGGAAATGGTGCGGATGGGACGCGAAGTACGGGAGGCTCGTGGTTGTACAATACTGTCTGCAGCATGTCACCGGTGCGAGAATCGAGGAGCTCGGATGGAGGAGGAACACGGCTCCGTGTGCACAGCTGGCCTGGGCGGCAACATGCTTCTACGGCCCGGGGGTCTATATATACAGAGCACGGCCGCGTCCGACCGACTGTCGCTCGTACACCGATATGGCTACATGGTTCACGCAGGCTCAGTACGCGGAGACACCATCGGGAAGCCAACGTTATGTCGTACCAAGAACACGAAGAGTAGCTCACACCATATTGTCTGACGTAAGAAAAGAGAGGAAAAAAAAAAAAAAAAAAACACAAAGGACAAAATAAAACAAAGCTAAAATACTGTCACCTTAAGTCAGAGGGCTTGAAATGGCAGCCATCTTTACGAGTTGTAGGTTCGCGTCTAAGTTGAGGCCGAGTCGGGTCGCATGTCAAGAAGCATGCAGGTTCTGAAGACATTGCACACTGAACGCAAAGCGACTGAGCAACTGCGAACTTAAGACTTCACCACCGAATTCAAGATTCACAGACAAATACACTGCTTTCAAAATAATTAACATACACAAGGGGGGGTTCTTTCCTCAAACGTGAGACACCTTCTGAGATTCTCTCGCTTGCTTGATGCTGTAGAGCCACTTGATGACCCTGGCGTTCCTCTCGACCGCCGAAATGCCGTAGGGCACTCGCTCGTTGGCGTCCTCGTCGTCCGTCAGGTCGTCGTTGCTGTGCCGCGACTGGTCGCAGTCCGAGCTGATCATGCTCGCGCTGCGGAAGTTCAGCGAGATGATGTCCGAGTTGGCCCGGGTGAAGTTCTCCACGCCAAAGTTCTCCAGCTCCTCGGGGTCCAGTCCGCAGTAATTGAAAAAGCGTTCGACGTCGGCGCCGGCCCGCGCGTACCTGTCGCTCAGGTCCGACTTGGACCTGTGCAGAGAGGGCCTCCGGCTGACGGTGCTGCCGGGCTCCGCCGCCTCGCCGTCCGGGGACATGAGCGTGCCGGAGCCCGCGAGGTTGGGCTTGGGTGGGAGCGGCGGGGCGGAGCTACTGCTCGGAGCGGGCCTCTGCGACTTGCCGTTGCATATCCTCCGGATATCGGAGGAGCTATGGGACACGTGCAGGGACGAATCGCTGGACTGCTCCTCCAGGAGACGCCTGCTGAGGTTCAAGTTGTTCCCCTGGGGGCTGGAGGCTCCCTGCGTGGGGAAGACTTTCAGGGACTCGGCGAAGGAGCGCCGGTTGAGTTCGGCCGACTCCGAGCGCTGCGGGGTCCAGCTCCGGGCGCTGTGCTTGTGCGCCGGCCCTGCAGACGAGCCCTCCGAGCTGTTCAGGATATTCTTCAGCACCTCCAGGTTGAGGTTCTCCCTCTTTACGCAGGTGTCGGACTTGGAGTTGTTGTTGGAGGCCTTCAGGGCGGGGCTGCTGCCGGCTCGCTTCGCTGCGGGACACGCCAGCGGCTTGGGCAGCACGGCCGGTTTGACGGGCTCCTGCTTGGCGTTGATCACCTCCTGGCTCTTCACGTACTTGGCCTTGTCGGCCTCCAGCCGCTCCACCGCACTAAGCCGCTTGGGGTTGGGCTCCGCCTGTCTGCGGAAGTAGTCCGGCCCCTTGTTGAGAATGCGGAGGGGCACGGCCGAGGCGAAGGTGGTGGCCTGGCCCCCGGGCTTCACCATGCTATCTGTCTGTAGTGTTTCTGTGGGCATGCTTGACGGTCTTTCCCCGGCAGCCGTTTTGGATTCCGTGGTAGGCTCTCCTCGGAGTACTGCCCAGAAACATGTACATCAAGCCAGATGGATGGACGATTGATCCTCTTCTCCACGGACGGTCAGCAGCAAGGCCCCCTCTTGCAGCTCATTAAACGGCAGCGCTCCGTTTCACCCTTCGGAGGAAGGCCCTCCTTTGCGCGCCGGCCGCGTGCCCGTGGCGATCCGCTCCGGCGACTTCCTTCGGCCCGGTCAGGGGGTTGGCTGGAGTCTTGGCTGTGCCTCGAGCGATCGGCGCAGGTGGAGGCCGTCTGAAACACAAAGTGACCGATCAGGCATCAGGGGCGAAGCGACATCACATTCAAAGCAAAGGCAGAAACTGCACCGGCTCCCGAGGAAGGAGGCGCAAGTGATCGTCAACGCCATACCAGAGTCTTGCTCGTGAGTCACGTGCTCGGGAAAGGGCAGAAAAGCTTGCAGAGCTACCACAGGGAACCGATTTATCACCACACACATCCCGTAATTTCCTTTTAATAAAACCACTGTGTATTGTGCTTAATTCCTGCCTGCAATCCTTACTCAACGTACACTCCTATCAAACGCTTCGTTTTGTTAGCAGTTTAAGACCAAATCACAACCGGTGAGTAAAGCTTCATGTGGCTCTTGATGAACCATGATTTAGTTTTTCTTCTTATACAGTCATACAAGTGGTGAGATTTGACTGCTTCTTGACCTGCAGCCAACCAACCCTGCTCTCACTGAGGCCTAATTCTTCATGGAAACACATACACGAGACCAAGAAAATGTAAAAATGGCATGCTCTGGTTTCCTCCCGCAGTCCAAAGACACATTTTACATTTACATATATTCATTTAGCAAACGCTTTTCTCCAAAGCGACGTACATCTCAGAGAAATACAATTTGTGCATTAGGAGAAAGAGACAGTTGCAGTCGTGCGATTAAGTACAGTTAGTTTCTTTCACCATATGAACCGATATTCATCACGAGTAGCTGCATAAAACTATCAGAACGTTTCAAGTGAACTGGCGAATCTAAATGTTCCTTAGTTCGTGTACCTGTGTGAGAAAGTGTGAGACTGCGTGAGACTGCATTCTAATGGACTGTCACCCATCCAGGGTGTACGTAGCCTCACACCCCTTTCAAGCATCCAGAACAGGCACTGGACCATAGAGACCCTGCACCGGACAGAAGGTTATTCAAAATGATCGGCGTGATGTTTGTTGCGATTTAGAGGTTCTATGATCTAGACTTACGTCGAGGTTTCAACCCCTAGCGTTTGCACCAAAGTGGCCTCTCCACTGTGACTTCCTTTTGCTGCAAACAACTAAATCAAAGAGCCTCTGGAGGGAATAAAACACTGTCAGCTCACATCTTAATGAAACCGATGACAGACTATTTGGTTTGCTCAAGGACACCTCATGCTGTCTACAGATGAAAAAATAAAAGGCTTTGGAAATAAAGCGTTACCTGCCAAGGGTATCTACAGACACCTCTGCTTGCGTGACATCCGCTGACGGCAGAGGAAATCGGGACCGTTGATTCATCGCAGCCCGTCGGACGGGCCCTACGAGAACACCGGACCTACAACGGGGGCCAGATCGGCCGGTAGCTGTTGGATGCCCGTGTCTTGCAGCCTTGGCCACTGTCAATGAGGAGAGGGCCATTCAGAGGATGTGGGCTGGAATTAACGTGACATCCTGGTGCTTCCGGTGCCAAGCCAAAGGTCAGGAGTTACTAGACACCCCGAGATCGTGAAGCGGCAAAGAGAAGGAACGGCCGGGATCACGGTTTTGCTTTTTGCAGGCAGTCCTTTGTGGTGGAACAGCGCCGTGCCAAGCAGCACATGTGTGGACCAAGCTCATCGAAGGGAAGGAGTCTGGAAACAACAGCGGGGGGGGGGGGGTAAGCAGTATTTAGCCTTGCCACTAGGAAAGGGGCTCGGCACAGCCGCCAGCTGCCTGCCATGCACGGTCATGCAAGCAGCATGCAACAAATTAACACTCCTGCGAAAAGTCACCTGAACCCGCATGATGTCAGATTGACGCCCGTTCCATCGCCGGTACTTTACAATTAAGACACGTGTGACCGAACTTGACGACCGTCCGTCAACCTTATTACACCGTAGTTTCGAGTCCCGATGCTGGTCTGTCCAACGCCGAGCGCTCCATCTGCCGCGCGACAACACGGGCCGATCGCTCTGCCACGAGACACCACATTTCTTATTAACTCGGTGCGTCTGTCAAGACATCGTGTTTTAGTTACGAAAACAGCTTTATTTACGGAAAGTTTCCTTCGCGATTCCATTCAAGTCGGGCGTTTCAGTTGGCAAACAAAAGCGTGTTCTGGTGGCGCAGAAAAGCCTCAGAAATGAAAGTGAAAACAGAGCAGCGCAAAAATACATCACTAACATTTGTTATTTTACATTAGTATTGTTTTAACATACAGTGTGAAACTGGTGTGGAGAAAAAAAAAAAAGCCTTACTCTATCCTAATGACTTCTACAACACAGTATCTTACAACAAGGTGATCGGAATGGAACTGGACTGAATAATAACCTATTTATTCGCACAGTGTGAATGACTATTTGTGATGGACGCTATTAAACAGCTGGGTAATTTTTACTATGTCAATTCAAGGTAAGAAACTTACTGAATGGTACTACAGCAGGAGGTGGGATTCAAATCGACGACCATCTGATCGCAAGCGAGCGCAATGTCGCTAAGCACTACGCCACCTGCTGCCTTCCAGATAGAAAGGCACGTGTGACCGGACCACGGGGAACTCGGATGCTTGCAGCTGTGTAAACGGGTGAAATGGCAAAGTACGAGTGCACGACCCTCACGCCGTGCAACACTTCGGAGAAAAGCGTCCGCTAAAGGAATTTAAAGAAGTCCACATTCTTCGAACGTTGCGGACCACCCCGTCGAGGCAGCGTTCCCCCCCACCCCCGTTCGGAAGAACCGCGGAGGCAAAGCGGCCGAAAGCGAGTCGTGCGACAAAGCAGGGCGGGGGAGAGAAGGGAGGAACGGGAGAAGCGATCAGCAGCAGCTGGTTGTCGTTAAGGCGTTTTCGTTCAAAAACGAGAGGAGCGGAGAGCGCCGGCAGGAAACGTGCAATAAACTATGCGAAAACGAGAGCGTGCTCCTACGGCGCGCCGCGGCCGCGTTTCGTGCTCCGTGCAAGGGCGAGGATGTCACGCGATACGCGGTCGCTTACGTAAGCCGAACTTCACCGCTCAACCCCATCGAGAATTTAACATCTGTTTTTTCATGACGGAGAACATATTTACTCTAATCCGTCGCTACCGTTAACTGAAGCCATAATCATATCGGAAATCCGAGAGGCGTCACCTGCGGCGTCAAAAGCGTCTTTTTATCCCGGTTGCTAAAACATTTCCGTCAGCCGTTTTCTTCCACCCGCTGATTTTTGCAGCAACTCGATGTGAAAAAGTGAGCGGAAATTTTTGCGGCGCCAAAACTACCCTGATTTTACCCCAAACAAATGACCCTGCAATTTTCTTCAGCGACTAACAGCGTGGGAATTACCAACACTTCCTCAAACGCTGCCCACGAGGTTTATGACTAACATAAAATGCACAAAGACCAGATGCAAGCTGTAAACACCGGGGAGTTGTGTTGAATGAAGGCGGTCCCACACAGCTATTTTGCCTGGTACACTTTACCGGCATCTATCGGCCTGGCAAGTAAACAGGTCCCGTTGGCTCAAATAGAGATCAATAAAACTGGGGGGGGGGGGGACCTTGCGTCTTTGAAAACGTATAACTCGACCATCGTTCACTCAACTCGCAAATGCAGCAACCGACTTGCCATCTTCACAAAATCTGCCGTCTCCTTCCAGTAATAAAATAGCTGAAGAATTTCCCTCGAACGTGTTTAACGGAAACTTTTGCACCGAGCACTCTCTCGATCGTACCTGACGGTTAAGAACTATCCTAAGCATTATTGGGATACTACCACCTGGACCTGTTCGTTGGATCAGTCCCGGAGAGAATAAATGCATAAATAGACGTAGGCAGGTAAACGTAATACGTGCATTCTGGGTTGTAAATTCAGGTTCCGGTGCTATTTTTGGGGTTCGACACACTTCCATCTAGCCGCTAATTAAACTGTCAGGCAGTGTCAGAAAACGCTGCTCTACGCTCCCGCACCACATGCTTTCAATCACGATTTTAGTCAAAGGCATTTCAATGACCTAAATTCGGTTCCTCCAGCACTGACAGATGTGCATATTAGCTTTCAAGAAGCCCTTTTTTTTTTTTTGCTTATCCAACTCTCTTATGCAAGGCGACTTCCATGAGCTCCAAAAGAAAAGCCACCAAATGTCTATCCTTCAATAAAGCAACTCCACCAGATCCGTTTTTCGCACCAACAGGGCTACCGAGCTATTCGAGAAAGGTCAAGTGAAGACTACGTCTCTACTGCGTCGCGCCGACGTGTCCCTCGGCTCAGCCGAACTGCTCGGATGCTGTCCCCGAATCCACGCGTGGGCCCACTTACTGGCTCCGCCGAGGCTGGAGTGCGGGAGGGAACAGCGTAAAGCACCCAGGCGCACGACCCCTACGGCACACGAGAAACCACCTGGAAAAGGCTGCATGCATCGCTCTGGTCACCCCCCCCCCACACCACTTAACACATGTCCTTGAATGAAGCCTACAAGACCTTCTGCATCTAATGTTCTTCACAGCCTTCAACACTGACCAAAGGATTCCAACGACACCACGCAACCAGAAAGCGGAAGCGTGCGGATCGAGCGCTCGGGGTCAACGGCCGTAGGATCGCGGCGCCTCTCGCCTGTTCTGCAGAGCGCTGCAGACGTCCTTCGGCACTGCGCCACGTAGCTGAAAGACCGGCTCTGGGAACGTTCCGCTTTGGTCCTGCCATCAAACTCGCCAGAAAAATTTTCGCTCAAAATCGCGGAGTCGGAAGCGGCGGCAGCAGGGTGAACACAAAATAGGTACGAGCCTCGGCGACCGCGGTACCTTCTCAATTTCGTTTTTCCATCCGAAGTGCAGATAAACGCGGTGCTACGGTGAAACCCTTACACCATCCGGGCTGCTGAATCAAACAAAGGCGCAAATCGGAGTCGCACCTTTACTGTTGGCGTCCGGAGCTCTCCGCTGTCTCACAGGTGAATGCCGTACAGGTGCGCACGGGGCTCGGATGTTTGCGGCACGCACAATGGAGCAACAAGACAAAAGGTGCAGGAAACCGCTAACCTTAACATGCGTGGCGTCCCTCCTCTCCCGTACATCTCCCCTTGCTTTAACTCGGTCGGTGCCGCGCACACATTTATCGGACCCAGTGATCCCCGACCGCCCCCATTCATTTTGGGGTAGCCCATTCAGTCGCGCACACCGATTCCACTCTATACAACTTTATGCTATTGGCCCACAGAGAAAGAAAAGTCTGTAGAGCACCAGGTTCCAACCCTGGGCTTGGCTGAACCAGGTGTCTGCTGGTTTTTCCTCTAGCTAAGCTCTCATTTCATTAACCTGCTGAAATGTGCCCCAAACGTCATGGGATATTAAATCAAACATGAAGCAGCATTAAATAAATATCATTCTACACTTTTTACAATACTAGCTCAATTTTTAATGGCGATGTCATCCAGCTGGAGTTTAACTTTTTTAGAGAAATTACAATTAATCACAACAAACGCCATCCTAAAGACAATTTAATAAGCCGGCAGCCCTAAATTATAGAAGTTTAGATTAGACTCAAAAGAACATAAAATTGGGGAACTTTACAGGAAAGCTGTATGTTTTCATGGGAAAACTTACCGTCTCCATAGCGGTATCACACAGAGTTAGAAGGCCGACAGCTAGAGCACTCATTAAGAATAAACAAATAAGTCTCCGCATGGCAGTAAAGCCATAATAAACATATCATTTACACACCTATGCGTAAGAATCAGGTTTAAATCTTTTATTTTGCTTTTGCCATTAAACTGACATCCAGCTCACGGACCTGAGCACTAGCTAGCTTGCGCAACGACTCGAAAAGTAAACCATGCAGACTGCATAAATTGTAATTAAATTTAGTGGTGGTCATAAATTCGGATTTGCCACATCGCATTATTCCCGCACCAATTTCTCAGGTGAGCTCCGTGAACTATTTCAATAACAGAAAAAGCCAACAGATGCGGACGAGAAGAGTCAGAGAGTGTAACTGCTGCATGGGAAACTAGGAAATGTAAAATTCAAATTATTGTAAAGTAGGCCAACAATTTTGATCACTATAATATTCACGTGTAATGCGAACACTAATAGGTCACCTACATGACAATATAATATTCCTCAGCAGTCAGGACCAAGTTGGCGTCACTAGACAGGGACAGAGGACCACTGCTGCTCCATTATAAAGTTTGGAAAAAAAATATTTTCAATAACACCCAATATGTACACACACACACACACACACACACACATTTTTTTGCTGAAAATTATTTTTTAAAGTGTGATACAGAATGCTGAACAACTGTGCATAAGCGACCAAGCTGGGGGATCAGAAGAACATTAAATCAACTGGCAACTGAGGAGAGGAAAACAAAACAACAGTCATTAAGGAAAGGAGGAAAAATAACCCTCTGAGGCTGGCCCATCCTGTCTGGGTTTCGCACCCAAAGACCCGCCCTCAAGGTCAAAGCGGACAGCATGGTGAGCCCTGACCCAGAGTCAGATACCGTGGTAATGGCAAGGAAATTCCTCCTCCTGGATGTCTTACTCTAAGAAAAAAACCCTCAAGATCTCATTAGAGAAAACCGCTTTCGTGCAATGCTACGAGAGAGCAACGCTTTCGACGCCTGCGAGCCCACCCGGTGGGATCACACCGACACGCGTCGGACGTCCAGAAACGAGGTCAAATTGCACGTATCCGTGGCGGACTTCTTCAAATTCCCGGAGCTCTCTCTCTCACGTGGGCAGCTGTCTGAAATCGCGGCCATCTGCCCGTCGCCCGTTTACTTCAAGGAGCCGCCGAGTGCGACTTTGACTGCCTCCGCCGTTGGCAGCCTTCGCCGTCTGCACGAATCCGTTTACTACAATGAAACTCCTTAACATTCATGGTACATTACACCATCGCCCTTTCAGCTGACTGTGGCCCCCTCTTTACAAATGACCTTTTATTGTCTGACCCCAGCACCTGCGCGCTCAAAGCGTCTTCTAATAAAGAGTAAAGACCGACTGCTTCCTTTGCCTTTAAGCGGCAATGGAGGGAGTTGCCCAATGTAAACAGAAAAACATAATAGCAAGTCTGCTGCATCTTCTGACGTCACGTGTTCAAAACAGTTTTCAATAAGCACACATTGTATGTCCCCAGTCATTAACCGAGGTCCTGACAATGGTGTCGAACCCCCCACAGACCACATGTGAGAACGTGACTCCTTTCACAGGACAAAGTGACATCCACAGTTTACACGAATGCCACATTATTATTTGACTAATTTACCTCACAGGTAAGGGGGCGCGGCGGGTTTGGCTGGGTCCCGCTCTCTGGCGGGTCTGGGGTTCGAGTCCTGCTTGGAGTACCTTGCAATGGACTGGCGTCCCATCCTGGGTGCGCCCCTTCCCCTCCAGCCTTGCGCCGTGTGTTGCCGGGTTAGGCTCCGGTTTACCATGACCCTGCTTGAGATGAGTAGTTTCAGACAGTGTGTGTGTGTACCTCACAAGTTGCTCTAAAGTGATTTACAATATGAAGTCTATATTAAAATACTTAATATACACAGACATGTGTTGCATAATGGCAAGGATACGTTCTGAGAAAGGCATCGTTAGGCTACTCTGTCGTGCGAACATCATAGAGTGTACTTACATAAACCTAGATGGTATAGCCTCAAACAATGTGTACTTATACACACCTAGACGGTATAGCCTCGATCAACGTGTTCTTATATACACCTAGATGGTATAGTCTTGATGCAGTAAACAAGATTTATGACACTGCTGCCGGTGTAACGGAGTATACTGTTTTACAGTAAAATTTTTAAAAAATATAAAGAGTATACTGTAAAACAATAAAAAGTACAGTATAGAAAATACATAAATCAGTAACATAGGTGTTTATCATTATCAAGTATTATGTATTCTACATAACTATGTGCTATACTTTTATACGACTGGCAGCGCAGTAGGTTTGTTTACAGCAGTACCACGACGAACACGTGAGGAACACGCTGCGCTACGACATTTCTAGTCGATAAGAATTTTTCAGCTCCATTGTAATCTTAAGGGACCACCGTCGTATATGCGCTTAGTCGTTAAGCAAAATGTCATTGAGTGGCACGACTGTAGTTGCATACATTTACGCTTATTTAGCTCCTGCGTGGAGAAGAGTGTATGAAATATATAAATATAAATGTATGTAATTACATCTTGTGTCATATCTGTTAAGCTATTTACAACCACTTAGTCATTCATGCAGCTGGATGATTTTACTGGATCAATCCAGGGCACCTTGTTCATGGGTACTACAGCCGGAGGCAGGATTCAAACCTGCAACCTTTGGGTCCGAAGATAGCAGTTGTAACCCCTATGCTACCGGCTGTCCCGTACATCCACGTTGGTCTCATCTGTTCTTTATTTATGAATATTCACCGAGTACTTATTATTCTTGTCCACTGTTTAGCTGACACGTCTGTCTTAGCTTATGATGTTCAGTTTGATTTACCCTTTTAAATAGAGTCATTTTTTTTACTGTAACAATTCAGGGTACGTATCTTGATCAAAGTCAAACCTGGCTTTTATGACTGCAAGGTGACAGTTCTGACACCCCCTACAGCCCCCAGATTCCAATATGCACCGCCAGGCAGGACATCACCGTTTGCCCTCTGGAAATGACAGCCTTGAGATTACGCGCGAAGAACCATCCGTGGCATCTGCACGTCGCTTTGAGTGACACGCATCTTGACGTTTTGTCCCCGCACGGCATGCCCAGTCACCGTTACACCGCGCACGCGATAAACTCGCGAAAACGAGTCATTACCGGCAAGCGAATTTCTATAAGACGACAGCCCCCGTTGAAAATTAAACAAAAGCAATCAACACATCCAACGCGACATAAGCAGCATCGGCCCACATACTTTACAAATGAGCATCTGCTTATTCGGTAGTAAATTGTTCTCCTCTGCGGTAACGGTGACAGATTTAGAAGGCTCTCTCCAAGGGGAAAATGCCTTTAAAATAGCTCTCACACACACACGAACACATGGAGAGACAAAGCAACACCGATGTACCGTCATTATTCTAACGTCACAATCACACCTCCCTCTGTATGCACGGTAGAAAACGGGCAGCAGGTGGCGCACTGGTTAGAGCTACCGCACTGTAATCAAAGGAGTTGACGCCGAATCCCAGCTCCCGCCGCACCCCTGAAGGGCACTCGCCGTGGAGCGTTGGTGAAAATTACCGGCCGTATAATTGGTGAAGTCATTACAATTTAATGTACAAGCCAAACACGAAGCCGCCCGTGACCAAGGTGTGAAGCAAAGGACGAAACGTTAAAGAGGCGACTCTCAAAAGCCATGATTTGAAACGATCGAGATTCGAACCCGTTACAGATCACGCGGCAACAAGTAGTTTCAGCCCAACGGGCTTAGGCGAAACCTGCCGACCCCATTCCAGGAAAGACGGTGAATGAGAGCGGAATTGGGGGTTGGGGTGGGGGGGGTTTGGCACACTGGTGCGGCGCCACCGAGAGGCAGCTCGTTTCCTCCGAGATGATCTGCGCATTGTCTTGTCCTACAATTTTTAGAGTAGAAGCTCATCTTGATTTTAAAAAAAAAAAGAAAAAGTATAATTTCAATAGTAGTAGTGACCATAACTGACAATAACAATAAAAATGTGCTGTTTGGCTGGATCTTCGCCTGGGTTACAGCACTGCGTGCCTGCACAATTTTCAAGAGGCCTAAAAACACACACACACACACACACACACACACACACACACACACACACCCCCCCCCCCCCCCGCTCTGACGGTCATCGTTGCTTCCGTTGAACATTTCCATTTTCTGATTACAGCTACATTTATCCAAACATAAAGATATTGCGCAAAAAAGAGAAAGATGATTAAAATGTAAAAAAATAATCCAAATGCCATAATGGATAAAAATCAAAAGTATTCCTACAGGACCTCAAAGCACATTCTATCAGCGGCGGATTTGGCTAAGCTCGGCGGCTGGGTCCCGCACCGGGCCGTGGCGCCGCTTGGTACGACGAGCAGGGCAGACACGGTGACCCAGTTTACAGTAAATTGAAGCCGATGCTTTCGGGCTGAGATTTTTCACACCGCAGCCGCCGCTCACGCGTGGTTACATAAAGAGCAAGTCAGGCGACGGGAGGAAGGAAGACGCAACCTCCGACATTCGGCCGTGCCTCGTTCGTGCCGTCCTTGGGATATTTAACTCCGCAAAATGCGTGTAATGAATAGAGTGTAAAGGCGCTTTCCAAAAACTGAATGAATTAATAAATAAATAAGTAAAAACAAATGTGGGAAGGATCACTTTCAACCCTGACATTGAGAAAACTAAAAAAAATAAATAAAAATTAAAGAGGGGGGGAAAAAAAGGTACTTCCCCCATTGGGTTCGGCTGACTCTCACCAGAAACACGGTAGCCGGAAAGCGCGGAGCGGAAACACCAGGTGAACCAGCGGCATCATTACGGTCCCCTGAAGCGGCCGGAGAGGTTAATGTTTCCCAAAGCGGCCCGAGGGGAACTGTAGACTGGCAAAACGGTTGCCATGCCAACCGACCCTGCGAACAATACGCCGCCGTTGCGCTTGCCTCGCCGCACTCGCTGCCTGCCGGCCGCCAGCCGCCTCGTTTCCTTAGGCCGCCGTCTTAAAGAATGCCTTCGGCGCACAATCCGAGCCCTCGTCGCCGAAGCCGAGAACCTTCCCGGGGGTCGGGGAGCGGACGCGGATCGCACCTGCGAGGCCGCCGCTCTCCCGACCCCGCAACCCCACCCTTAAGGCGCTCCGCCCCCTCGCCGTACATACCGTCCACGGAGGGTCTCTCCGCAGGTCCCCGAGCCGGACCCCCTCGCGAGCGAGAGCGCGGAGAAGTCTGCTTCTCTTCAGCCAGCGAGGCTCTGCTTAAGCGGCGCTGATGGATCTGCGCACGCCGCTGCCGCTCGCCCCCTCCCGAAAAGAAAAGGGAAGCACGCCGAGCTGGGTCACGTGATCCGGAAAACTCTGCATTATTTGAGCGCCGTGGCAAACGGGACCGTGCGAACAGCCCGCTTCCAGCGAGACTTACATTCTAAGACACACCTCGATGTTCGATTGCGGGGAAATAAAAAGCGGCGGAGTGACGAAAAGAGAACCGGTGACAACATCGCTCTTTCGGCGAACGAATGCAAATCGTACGCACGTTACGTACGAGAGGTTCTTCAGGGTCGACAGGCTCAACGGCATTTACCCTACCGCACACCGCACAAATAAGGGCACCGGTCGAGGTGGGAATGCCATAATTAAGAGTCATCTCGATCTACTTCCAAATGATCTCTGCAGCATATTAAACAAAGCACAAGGAACACAGCAAAGCACGATCCTCATATTCTGAAGCACCTGTCGCCGCATCGTTCGTCGTCGCCGAGTCCTTCTCCGGTCGGCGAGTTCAACCCGCTGTCACGTGCCAGTAGTGAGGTGGGCGAGTTTCTTAAAGCTTCTCCTTAAGCTCAACTACCTTGAAAAACCCCGTAACGCTGCGGACACCCCGATGTGGAGCGCTACACCTCCGCGAAGGACCGAGCGACATCGCTCAAGTTTGGTTCCGTTTTCTTATTCCCCAGCAGCGCCCAGATGTCGCGCAAATGCCAGCCTGCGGGGGGGGGGCACCTTGATGCCAACCTTGGCAGGACAAAAAAAAACGCTGCCTTGACAACTCGCAGTCCGGAAGGTGCCGGGAGGTGCTGCGATCTCACCAACTCAGCACCGGCGTTTCCTTATTTCGGGGAGCGGAGCAGCGCAAAGCAAAAAAACAAAATCACGATGTGATGTTTAATTACTTCCAGACTGCAGGCGAAACGATAAAACAATTAGAGAAACGGGTCCAGTGGAGCATTCGTTAAGACAAACGTGTATTTCGGGAGAACTCGGATCAAACGACTAGCCGAGCAACCGCAAAGGAGCCCGTCGCTTACTTGACACGAGACGGCGTCCAACTTGCTCGCGCGCCTCGCGGGAAGCGGGGCGACGGACCGGCTCGCTCTCGCCGCAACCGTCCGGCTGCCTTCGCGCCGCGAAGCCCTGGTCGCCAAGCAGAGGAGCCGAGAGTCGACCGGAGGAGAGAGGCGGCGGCTCTCGCTGCTGGCAACCGGAGACTTCGAGGCGCCCGATAGGCCGACGCAAAATGGTTTTTTCAGCCAACCGAGAAACCCTGACCGACTTAAAGTGGCCTCCCTCGGCGCAACGACGCCAATTCCGTTCCTTCGCCTGGGGCTCCAAGTTACGCTCGGCAAATCGCTGCGATCCGAGCGGCGGGGTTTAGCCCGCTCTCCGGAAGACCTCCTCGGCAGACCGATCCTTTTAGGAGGCCGCCGAAGAGGGGTATCTTAACGTTTGATAGCTCCCACCCCCACAGCACACGCGTGGCAGGAAAAGCAAACCGCCGCGTTAAGCGAGCAAATCGTCTTCTTGTCCCCCGACGGGCAAACCGGCCTCGTTCGTGTTATGCGGGGTTACCGGAAGATGACTGCCACTTTGAACATCCCTGGTGCCCGATAAGCTGCCTTCTCGCAGATGTCCATTTCCTCCACGCGGAGCAGTCCAGGAAGGGAGACCCGTTTAGGTAGATAAGGTCAAAACGTAACGTATACAAAGTTTAACGATGAAAACGACGCGGCAGGATGTCGAGGACACGAGTCCCGTAGCAGCTGCGTCGATCAAGTCCTATCGCTTCCGGCGATCGTGAGAGAGTCCAAAAAAAGGTCACTGGTGTATAATTGTATATGAGTGCACTGATTTCTTGGCATTTTGTTTGACCCACAAATCAGAACCAAAGCAAGCAACCAACAAAACAATCTGGCTCCTTTTCCTGAGTGCCACTAATTAATAAATGGAAAATACTTAATTTACTTAACTTGGCTCAAGCCCTCCTCGCAGTTTAAGCCAGATTTGGTTTCGACAAATATATCCTTTGCGAAGGTAATCGGAAGCCGCAAGCATTTTACGGAGATGCGAATACGCAAAAAGGCTCATTAAAGACTGACGCGACCTTCTCCGTCGCATAATTAAGAGTCAACACTTCGGTTGATCGTGACGACTGAAGGAACACAGCAGCTTCCAGCACAATTACCGTCCGCGCAGCCGACCGGAGAAGCACAGCAGCTGAGGACGACGGGAGGGAATCGATTCTCGCGCTCTCGGTGGTCTCGCCGTGCTTTTTGTCCGTCTAGAAATTAAATGTAATTTCCTGGAGCAGAGGACCATGACTACCACCGTGTAACGGGGGAGGGGGGGGGGAGACTGACCACCACCGATTCTCTTCATCTCAATGTTAATCTTGTTTACATTGTTTCGAATTTCCAGAAACTTCCCCTTTAGCTACAGTTTACAAAGCTGTGCACATGTGGAGAAGCGCGCTCACCTTCTCCAGCCTAAGTCTTGCTGGCGGCTGACCCGCTGCTCTCTGCTGCTCCTTTGTCCTCCAGGTGCTGCGGGTTGTCAGACGGGGCGATACCTACGGGACAAGCAGCCGCACCTTGATGATCGCATGCAGCCATCTCAAAGCCCCCCCCCACCCCCACCCCCACCACCACATTCACACTCCGAAGTCCAACCGCTCCACTGAAGGGAGGCGACGCCGGGAAAACGCTCCCTCCACGCAAGCGTGCAGTACGGGCTCAAGATCGAGCCCCGCGGCAAAAAAAACAGCGTGCATCGTTTTGGTAGAAAACATCTGAAAGCAACCAGCTGTGGATATAGATTAAAATATAAAAATAGTAACCTACATATTACTGCATGTAATTTAAGGCGATGGTACACGATGTCAAGATATCTGCAGGGGGACGTGCCTCGTTGTTTGTCTGCGGAGGCCAGGCTGGCCTCCCCGGCTGGGCTCTCCTGGGGTTCCTTCAAACATGACACAGGAAGTCTGGGCCATAGCAAGTCCTGCACAACAAAACTCTCTCTCTGTGTGTGTGTGTGTGTGTGTGTGTGTATACAGGTGGTCCTTGGTTTACACTGGGTTTCTGTTCGAACGGCTGTGTTGCAAGTACAAAATCGTCTATGAATCATAAGAATATATAAATAACACAGCACGGTGGCACAGCGTGTAGCGGTGCTCTTTCACAGTGCCTGATTGGTGCAGGAGGAGGTGGGTTTGATCCCCACTCAGCCTGTGTGGAGTTTGCATGTTCTCCCCGTGTCTGCGTGGGTTTCCTCTGGGTGCTCTGGTTTCCTCCCACACTCCAAAGACATGCTGTTCAGGTTTCCCCCATAGTGTGTGAGTGACAGAGAGAGAGTGTGTGTGTTCCAATGATGAATGGATGAGTGACCCAGTCTAAGCAGTGTATCTAGCAGTGTAAGTCACCACGGTGAATAAGGTGTGTGGGCTCATAACACTACATAGAGTTCATTGGAAGCTGCTTTGGAGAAAAGCATCTGCTAAGAGAATAAATATAAACACGAATACTATGTTATATAACAGCTTCATTATACTTTGCTAATTTCTCCACATTCATGTTAAAATAATACTACATAGGGTATTAATGTACAAGATAATTATGCCTTCACAACACACATTTACTTTCAGTTTTACATCTGTCTTTTGCTTCTTTTCAAGACTAGCTTGCTTGCCATTTTAAAGTTTATTCACAGAAAATGTTGTAAACAAAATGCTTTTGCTGTTAGACGGCCAAAAAGCAACAAATATGGTACCCTGAGGTAGCCAATGTTATCAGAGCAAAGATGGAACGGTCGTTGAGAGACGTTGCAGGGATGCAGGGAAAAAAATGCAGGTAACCAGATGCAGGGGGAAAAAGAAAAAAAAAAAAAGCTGAAAGGAATGTAGAAAATTAGGTACTTAAATTAATCCAGATATCTAAATAAGCGGTAAAGAATCTGCTCCTCGTGGATTTTCACAACTTAAGACACACACACACGCGCACGCACGCACGCACGCACGCACGCTGTCTGAGATCGCTTGTCCTGAGCAGAGTAGCAGCGAACCAGAGCCTAACCCGGAAACACAGGGCACAAGGCCGGAGGGGGAGGGGACACACCCGGGACGGGATGCCAGTCCGTCGCAAGGCACCTCAAGCGGGACTCGAACCTCAGACCCACCGGAGAACAGAACCCGGTCCAACCCACTGCACCACCGCCCCCCCAATTTAAGACAGTAGACTATATAAGGTTAAACTATCACTAAGGTCATTAGCATCTATTACAACTAATTATATATGCAGTTTTATATTCCCATTTATACACTTAGCTGACGCTTTTCTCCAAAGTGACTTACAATAAGGTACTTACAATTATTTACCCCTTTAAAGCTGGGGAAATGTAAGGGTGCAACTTAGGGTGAGTACCTTGCTCAAGAGTACTACAGTGAGGCAAGATTCGAACCTGCAACCTTTAGGCCTAAAAGCAGCAGCTCTAACCACTACGCTACCAGCTAAGGTCGAAGGAAATGATGCATGGAGACCAAGGAGCAGCTGGACACCATGAGCTCTGCCAGAATACCGCTGCTCACCTGGCCTCAGTTCCACTTTTAAAACGCACCTCTACAAATGCACGTTCATCACTTTGACGAATTCGGAGCTGCAGTGCCACTAAGGTCACGGTTAGCGCTGAGCATCTGCTCCGACGCCATTAAGGCCTCGTGTCGCCGTGGGATGGAGGGCAACGTGGCACAGAGCGATTTTATAAATCGGACACGAAAAGTCGGAAACCCGCAGATAAATCCCGCAGGAAGCCGGGACGCGCCTGCAGCGTGCCGATAATGACTTTTTAACGACAGCCGAAACGGACGTATAAATCACCGGGAGAAGACCCACACTGGAATCTCCGCTCTGTTGGAAAACATAACGGCCGCTTTCTGCTGCGACTCCTCAATACTCGATCACGCTGCTGTGCCCGAGCACAGGGAACACAGTCTGCGAAAGGAGTTGAGAGTGAAAACCTCAGATTTGTGGAAAAGAATGGTGCTCCCTGTATCAAACTCCAACCCCAAGTCTTTTTTATCCCCCTTAACAAGTCACAAATGAAGCTCTGGATCAAACCCATCGCTCGTCGGAAGACCACACCTTGAGGTCTCGCTGTCCTCAACAGGCAGGTCACCTGAGGTGGGGTTCGACGGGCATGCGCGGGGGAGGGGGGGCGCAAACTCGGTCCCGCAGCAGCAGGAAGCGAAGCCTGCCCAGGGTGGGGACTTTCCTGAGGGAAAACAAAAGGACTCGGGTCTTAGTTCAGCACCGGTCCAGGAGCAGAAAACCTTTGTCCAAACCAACTTAAACCACGAATACCACGATTCACCATTTAAACAGCTGGGTAATTTTACTACGGTGATTCGGGGGAGGGAAGTACTCCGAGTAACAGAACCATAGTTGGGGGTGTAGATTTGAACCCAGGACTTTCAATTGCTGGGTGATGGCCCTGCAGCGCTAAAGACAAAAATTCCCTCCAAAATTAGGGTTAGGGCTCGCCGAGCTCATATCCAGCCCATAAAGCAGCCCGAACCTTAACCGCTCACCTCTCTCTTTCCTCGTAGGAGCAAAACATGATGCAATTTTGATGTAACGGATTCATTCTGACAAGTCTGGGTGCCGTTAAGAGTTTCGCTAAAGATGGGTGACGCCGTTGCTTTTCGGAGACGTACGACTCCCCCGAGGGCCTCGACGGACGCAAGGCCCGGTCCCGTTCCGGCTATAATCAGCACGCGGGAACCAGTCGGCACCAAAGGCGCTATTATCTCAAGTCTGTCGCTCCGAATAACTGAACTCGGCGTCAGGATCAGCTGAGCACGCAACGCTTCGTATCTCGATGGCGTGGGATGATGCAACGTGGGGGGGTTCGCTCAACTGTTCGGAGAAGGATCACGACAAACGGTACCACATTTAAGAACCATTTCAGAAGGCAGAGAGAGACACTTTGCAGCGTGCACAGCAGCGCCTCCACAATACTCAGGGATTAACGGGGAAGTAGAATCGCCCCCGCGGAGGACGGAGGTAAACGAACCACCGTTGGAGCTTCTCGTTTGAAGTCCGCACTTGCCCAGTCAGCCTCGGCTGGGCTTTACCGCCACCTCGGCATTCGCCGGGGCTGCGTTCGCACCAGCCGCAACGTTCGCCGACCCCAAACGTTCCCCGGCTCGTCCTTCTCAGAGGTAGCAAACACTCTAACCCGTGAAACCTGGCGGATGGTTCACGGCAACGTTGGAAGGACACCCACTCTGGAATCCTCCTACAGCAAGGCCTCTCCTGGCATTCTATCTTGCAAAGCTTTAAGTTAAGAAGAGCCTGTACTTGAACTGCTGTGCAACTGCTGCCCCGCGTTTCCCTAAAAATACCCGTCCTTCCAAAAAAAAAAAAAAAAAAAAAAAAAAAAAAAAAAAAAAGACATTCACGTGCTTCTGTCAGATGGCCCCCCCGCATGCGTCGCTTGGCCGATGATGCTCGGGGTGAGCTTCTGCAAGTCGGCATCACTTCGCAACGTGGAAGTAAAAGGCCTTCTAATGAAATGGTTCGAGACTCCTCTTTAGGATCCCGGTATTTATATTCCGTGATCTTGCGCTCAAGTGAAAGAGCGCTTGGATTGCATCCCATTTGAGCAAAGAGCTTCTATGCAGGTCAAATAAGCTTCACTCAACTCACATGGTTCACCTTCCTTTTTAAAAATAAATTTAGCTCACGCCTTTATTCAGGGAACAGTATAATGTTAGGGTTGTAATCCAGCTATTTCATGATTTACCCATTTACATTTATTCGTGTCGCTGCCGCTCTTCTCCAAAGCGACTTAAGTGTTAAGGTTACTGTTATTAGTTACACGCTTACAATTATTTACCCATTTATACAGCTGGGCAACGTTACTGGAGCGATTTGGGGTAGGTACCTTGCTCAATGGTACGGATCGAACCTGCGACTTTTGCGTCCAAGGCAGCAGCTCTTACCGCTACACTACCAACTGTCCCCCACAGCTGGGGGAATTAGTGTATAAGCTAGAAGAGGGATTCAACCCACTACACTATCCGCTGCCCCCTTGCGTAGCATCACTTTAGTGCAACTGGTCACCGTTCCCTTAGCCAATTAAACAAGACAGAATATTCCACCAGATGCAGAAGCATATGGGAGAATGAAAATCCTAAATCCGGCCTGAAAAAGCGACCGTTATTCATAACCCACGGAATCTCAACCGAACAAACCCCACGTGTCCGGCGACAGTCGCCGTCCCAAACAACGGCCAAGGACAAGAGCTACATCACGCTGGCCAAATCCGCAACGCGTTGGCTTCCTTCGAGCTCCTCGTGTCATCTGTACTTCCAAAAAATAAAAAGAAAAACTCCGGTCATGGCGTCTACCATAGATGCACTATTAGTGCAATCTTCAAACTTGAACCAAGACTTTACTGTACGGTATTTCAATATTTAGGCTACGCACAAACGGCACCGCGAACTGCAGAGCATCAATATTTACATAAAGGTTTTCCGAACACATATGTTTACAGAATCTCTTCCAGGCTCCAGCTAGAATAGCCCACTGAGCATATAGAGACCGCAGACCAAAATGTTCCTAGTGAAGCTGCCTGGCGTTGCACCCTTGGCCACGCTACCCTCCTTCCAACGGCGTCAAGAAATTTAACTTCGCACATTTTAGCGAAAAGAAACCCAACGGCAACGTCAGCGACGCAGACGGACTACGGTAAAGGAACATCCGGACGGGACGTCGAGATCGTCCACGTCAGGCTGCGGCGGCAAGCGCGTGAATAAAAGATAAGCGTGGAGTCACTTTACGTGGAACTTTACGCGATAATCGGCAGCTTTTCACACAGGAACCCCTCCGGTGGAGCCGACGCACAGCTGCGAAGAACATTCTGGAGACACTAAATCTGATCTTCAACGTTTTTACTACCGACCCCTGTTGAAACGCGGCCGTCTTTTTCCCCCCGGCTTTACGGTTCCAAAAACAAATAGCGCGTTTCCTCGGTCTGCAGTCGGTCATCCAGGCAAAGGGTTCGTCCTCAGCCACAAGAGTGTGATGAGATGGAGCTCAAAACTGCTGACTGTCAACTCTGGTTAAAACCAGGACTATAACTGGAGGACAGACAAACGGGGGAACTTCATGCAAACCTACGAACACATGCTAGAGTTTGACCTTTGACCTTCACGGGGTCTCAAACCTACAACTACCATGGGGTTAAGATCAAGAACTAATGTTCTCCTGCCAGCTCGCCTGCCTTCCACGGTGGGTGTCGCAGCAATGTTACTGAAATCACCATAACTGCCACCCGGAGTAGATTTCCAGTGTCCTTGACACAACAGAACATGGGGTTCGACCAACCCATCACACCGCAACACCTGAAGGCTGTTAGTTCAAGTCCCAGCAATCTCCTTACTTCCCATTACCTTGGATCAAGACCGTTCTTATCAGGAACTGGTCCAGTAAAACACAGCTGTGGCATGAGGGGGAGAAATGCATGATTCTGAACACTTTATTCCCTGCCCTACATCTCAACTGCTGCAAGAAAATTATAAAAAAAAAAAAACATCAAGTGCATAATTAGTGAGCTTCAACCTTCATATTGCTATGATCTACAACAATGAACCGCGGCGCCATTAACCGCCATCGTCAATATCCTTCAACATGCTTTGTGGGGAAACAAAAAAGGATGATCTTTGCACCACTCCCAAGTCTTGAGGCACTTTCATTTTTGGAAAACAAGGGGCGAGGAAGCTGCACGTAAAACTTGACCCTTCAAATGTTGAGCTTCAATCTTCAAAATGCAATCTGCCACGGAAATTCTCTGTTCAAAGAACATGTTCACTTAAGAGTACTTACCACATTTGCAAATGTAATCCATAGACTCTAAAGCGGTTTATTTCTCAGTTAAATGGGCATAGAGGATGATTTTTTTTTTTTTTTTTTGAGTGCTTATGTTTATTTTTATTCCCAAAGCTACCTAATAAACAAAACAGCAGCAGCACGGTGGTGCAGCAGGTTCCGCTGGTGCCTCTTTCCTGAGCTGTGGGTTCAAATGTGGGTCAGTGTGTGAAGTTGGCATGTTTTGCATTACATTTATTTATCAGATGTTTTTCTCCAAAGCGACTCCCATATGCAGTGTTATCAGGCCACACACCATATTCACCGCGGTGACTTACACTGCTAGATACACTACTTACACCGGGTCACTCATCCATACATCAGTGCAACACACACTCTGTCACTCACACACTATGGGGGGAACCTGAACGGCATGTCTTTGGACTGTGGGAGGAAACCAGAGCACCCGGAGGAAACTCACGCAGAAGCAGAGAGAACATGCAATCTCCACACAGAATGAGCGGGGCTCGAACCCACGTCCTCTCGCACCACCCAAGCGTTGTGAGACGGCAGCAGTACTCGCTGTGCCACTGTGCTGCCCACAGATCAAAGGTGTGTGTTTCAGGTGAACCGGTGACCTTAGCGTGTTTGTCAACGAGTGTGCGATCGCCCCGAAATGGAGTGCAGTCCCCGTGATGTACCCTGGTTCACACCCTACGCTTCCCAGATAGGATCTGGACCACTAGGACCCCAAACTAGACCAGCAGGTTTTGAACATGGATGGATGGATAGATGGATGGATGGATGGATGGATGGATGGATGGATGGATGGAATGAGCAACGAACAAAAAGAACATGGGACTCCTGGACGTGGTAAAAAGGCCGTCCTGCAGCGCAACCCAATGGGGCAGGTTGACTGAAAAGCCGTATAAAAAATGCCCCCCACCCCCCTCCCAAGCGGAGGTGCCACCGCTGGCTGCCACAGCTGCAAGACTCGCCACACGAGGCCACGCGTAATCCTTCGACAGCAGCTCATTGTACCGCATACCGTACCCGCGACACTGTACACTACAGTGCAACAGGAAACCAATGAATGGAAATAACAGGAAAAAAAAAAAAGAATTAAATTTAAAAAGGAGCAACGGAGCTCACGTGTACAAAAGGACCCGGCCGTATTTTCATTCGCCCGGCCGGCCCGGATTGGGGCAGAGCGAGACAAAGCCGTCTTTAAACGCTCCTCCAGACACAACCGGAAACGAGGTCGGTATAATCTGCCGTCGAGGCCACATCCTGGTAACGGCAGCGGCGAGAGGCCGACGCAATTTCTCTTCCTCGGATAATCCGCCAGAGGACGCGGACGCGCGGCCGAATCGCACCTGGCGGTTCCCGAACCGTACCCGATCCCGCCCGCGCTCCGCGGCGGCTCCTGCTCTTCCAGGATCGAAGGAGAAGCGTGTACGGCGCCCGCGCTCCGCTAATAAGCTCTTTAACTCCGCTCCCATCTGCTGTTTTTCCTCCCTCTTCTTGGCGTGCGGCGCCGGGGCTGCGGTTCGCCGGCTTTCACGCACGCACAGGAAACGCGGCGATCACCGAAGGGCGCCGGCGTTCTCATCAACGCCGATGCCGTGCACGATTGCATTTAATAGGGAGCGACGAAGGCCCCCGGGGGACGACCGTCGCGGGGCTCGACTCGGCCGCGCTTATCCGACCTTTCGGGCTCGGATGAAAAGAGGACCCCCGACCCCCAACCCCCAGTAGCCGCCGCCTGTCCTTCCCAGGTCCCGGAGTGGCACGGACTCTCCTCTTCATAGTGCCCCACTCAGCACCCTCTGCTAATGGGAAAGGTGGGGGGGGGCAGTCTGATGCGCCAGGGACTGACGTCAGAGCCACGGGGGGTGTGTGCGTGTGTGTGGGGTTGGCCACAGGGCACCTGCAGTGCTCCGCACATGCCCGGTGGGGAACAGACATAGCTGCCCGCCTCTCCCGACTGGCGAGCGGATGTAATTAGATTAGCCGCCAGTCGGGATGAACGGGTAGGGGTGGGGGGTGGCGGAGCGGAGTACCAACAAAATTAAATTTTAATAAACGGAATCCTTCGGAGACGAGATGATCCGGGTACCTTTTTAATGCGCCGGTGCCAGCCGGCCTGCCTTTTGTTGCGGGGGCCAGAGCTGCCGCAGGGGCCATTGTGCCGGAGCGCCCTTTGCTTCAACCTCCCCCCGCCCCCCGACACCCACAGCCTTTATGTCTTCCTACATTGCTGTTCCCCTACGGGCTGCAGCAGGGGCCATGATTTCTGAGTCGGGTGTGTTCGGTTTAACAGGAGCAGTGCAAAGGGGGGAGAGAGAGAGTGCGTGCGTGCGTGCGTTACACTCCCATCTCTGATCACACGCTATTGTACAGCAACTGCTGCCACGGGCTCCCGGGGGTTGGAGAAAAGCTCCAACCGGGGATTCCGGAGCTACACAGCTTCGGTCGTCAGCAGGAATTTGCCGTCCCTCAGACGAGCGCCGAGCTCAGCTGCGACATACTGTAAATGTGCTTCCACCGGTAACGAATTAAACGACCGGTGAAATGCATCATGCTTCACTGGAGCTTAAAACACGACGCACTGAGCAAAGCTAAAATCTCATTCTGCTACGTTATTTATGCGCTTACCGTCTTCCACGGGGACCTTCCAGGATATCTGCTTCGACTCGGATCGAGTCGTTTTCTCAGAACCCGAACCCTACTGGATTTCCGGTTCATCTCTACATGGGGTTCCGGGTGCTCTTCTTGCCATGCAATCAAGGGACCCAGATTCAAAACCCGCATCCCGCTGGAGCACCCTTAATCAAGGTACTTACCCTGAAACAATACAGTAAAATGCACATTTATTCAGCACGGTAATTTTCTCTAAGTGACTTTTCAAAGTGCCGCAAAGTCAAAAACGGAAACAAACATGACTTGCTTTCGAGTTACTTCAAGTGGTGTTGCATCCATCAAGACTACAGTGATCTCATATGGGTTTAAGCCACTGGGTACCTGGATGCCCCTCTAAACGGCAGTGCTGGCAACGGGTCTAAGTCGCACACTATACTGATGCTACTGACATGAGATTAAATGTGACCAAGGGAACCAGTAATCGGCAGCTCATCCCACACATGACCCATGGTGGGAGGATGTGTTACACGTCTAGCTTGGCAACGCGAGTTGCATTTAAAGCCTTCAACAGCCAGTTCCGCACATGCGAGTCCTAAATGAATACCACACGGTTTCTCAATGACTTGTTGGCACCAAGATTTACACAGTAAAGCCGCATTTTTTTTTTTTTAAAAAAAAAAAAAAAAAGTGAAAGCATGGTAACTACAGGCGATCCTCGGTCAGATTGAAACCCAGTCGCAAGTCGACTGTTGCAAATCTATATCAAGCAAACTTATAGGGACATAAACAATTAACATGCATAAATGTAATTATGTATAAGCCTCATTGTGTCACTAATTTCACACAATTTGTTAGTAAAACAATATACAGCACAGGCAGTCCCCGAATTATGAACGCGTTCCGTGTCCTGTCCGTCTTCAAGTCGGATTTTGATGCAAGTCGGAACAGTTGGGCATCTAACGTCAGTTTGACTTAGTATATCGTTTAACTTTCTATGCATAAAAAAAACACTAAAGAAACACTTCGAACACACTAAAACGTTAATATAACAATACAGTAATAATAACACAATGTAATGATATGAGATGCATGTTGCTTTGGAGAAAAGTGTCTGCTAGATAAATAAATGTAACTGATGTTACCGCTGTGATGAACAGACGACACGACGGATGCTGGACCCAAGCGAAGGATCGTTTATTTAGATCAAAGGACTTAGACGTAATCTCGTGGTTGGGGAACGGCGAACGTTTGGTCGATCGGCAAACTGACCGGAAGCGAGGATCAGAAATCGTGGTCGAAGGACAAGGCTGGCGGTCGTTATCAAAGAGACGCGGAACTGGACTGGGTGACGATGAGGGACAGGAGTTGGGTAAAAAGCGAGGTGGATTTGAGAACGGGGGGTGGGTCGTCTGGAGTGGGATTCTGCAAGTGGGAGGAAGTGTCTTTTGAAGCCGAGCGCTCTCAGAGGGAGAGGTGTGCGTGCGTACAAAACATTTAAGAAAAAACTTTAATGTTCACCTTTCCATATATTATTTACTCTTTAGTTTCAACCGTGATTGCATCCAAGGAAAAGGAAACATTACCATCACTTGCATTTACACTTTGGTGCCATTGTTAGGAGGGTTAAAAACAACAAAATTAAAGTCAAATAGTTAACGGGAAAAGAAAGAAGTCTGTCCCACCTCGGGCTCACGTGCCCCGCCCACGAGCCGACAAACCGCTGTAGACGCGCAATGTTTTGGTGCGCTTCGGAAAGTCGTGCCCGTTTATTATTACGAACCGTTGTATATACAGCAAATCGAATTTTTAATACAGGCTTAATTATGAAATTTTCCTTTGATTGCTGCTTAAGGGTGACCCAAAAAAAAAAAAAAAAAAAAAAAAAAAAAAATCAACTTCCGGTCAGTATGGGGGTGGCACGCAAGTACAGGGTGTACCCAAGTCAGACGTTCATAATTCGGCGACTGCCCGTACTCCGTCTTTCCATTCTGCACTATTACTTTCGCTTTCATTTACAGATCTCGTCTTTCCCTTTTTCGCGTCAGCACCAGCAGAGCACACGCTCTTTCGCCTACTAGCTATTTCAAATAAAGAGTAACTTGAAGGGAATCACAAACAGTAGTCTTGCAAGCAAAGCAGTCATTTGCTGCTCGACAGGCAAACGCGGAGACTCGGACAATAAGAAATACGAGGCGGCCGATGTTACCGTACAGCAGGTGGAGTGGCTGTCGTCAGATGTAGGGTCTTAAAAACAAAAATGCTAGCGGGACGGCTGTCGCAACTCGCATGCCATAAATCGAGGACTTCCTCGTCCTGAATGATTCTTATATCACAGGTATATGATGAGCAGTACATAAATTCATTAACCAACCACTTCTTCATGCACCGCTTGCCAGTTCCACCTCCGCTACCTTTTCAACTCCATAACTGGTCAGACACTTTCAAAGAAACGGATTGGCTGAGAGTAAGACTACGCACAAGTAAAGCGGTCTAATGATGCTGAAACAAGTACTGCCTGCTTCTTTCTTCCAATCTGCTCCCAACGGTAGTTGTTCCAGAGGAGATGCGGGGAAAATGATAAAGGACTCATCCCACGCACGCCAAGTCTTCTACTTCCACGTTGCACAAACTCAGAGCATCTACTGAAGTGCATCGTGCACTGGGGGGTAGAGAAGACTACATGTACCCATGGTGCTCGTGTTCCGCTCGAGGTTCTCTTGTGCTCTTCCGCAACACCACTTGACGGGCCTACACAATGCGCCCATTGTTTTCAGAAATGAGAACCATACCTCTGCCTTACTCGCAGCGAGTGCTACGGAGCCTCAGACAGATAAACATCTTCTTGCTCACGGGTGCCTTTCTTCCACCTAAACTCGCTGCAGAGGAGCAGATGCACAGCGTGCTGGTAGTCGCGGTCCACAGGTGGCTTATTCGTACTGTCCTCCATGAAGACAAATGCTGACCTGACCCATGTGTGTCAGTGTGTGCTCGTGTGTGAGAGACCCAGAGCTGGTAGTATTCTGTCCTCCTGTACAAGAAAACACCAGACTTCGAAAGAAAGTTCTGAATTCAAACACAAGCCCATGTATTCTAACCAAGTGGTCAACGAAGTGCCATTATAACATCAAAATTTGATCCTACGAATACTTTTACAAGATCATTTTGCACACCGGTAGCATGTCAGCTTTGCACTACTTCTGTAATGCCTTCATATGTTCAACTTAAGTCAACGAGGCTTAATTACCAATTCCACTATCAATGTCACCACCAACATCAAATTCACATGTTCTAATAACACTTGACACAGCAGCCTGAAACCCTCCAAAAGAATCCAATCCAAGAGATGAAGTCAAACCTTCCCGGCAAAATCATTTCGCTCCTGATTTTCAATCTCAGAACAATTTAATTTGTGATGACCTCCCTTCTCTAAAATCCATCTCTGGTTGACACACACCTCCTTGCCTTGAACGCACCAGACTCTCCCACCAGACATGGCAAACATCTAGAAAAACACATGCATCCATCAATCCTGCCGGTGCTCGTCTACCCAGGCAACTCCAAGAATTACAGGGGCTTTGTAATCCCTGTAAAGGGCTTATGAGATGACTGACATGTGAACAAAAAGCATTCTTTCATTTTACATTTAGGGAAAAACATTTATCAGGAACTCAAGCTATGTGCACACAGGTCTACGTAGGGTATGCAGCCAATCAGCACTCTGCTTCAGGGTTGCCGAATCTGGGCTAGGCTCCTGGGGAGATCGGAGTTCCATCGGCCAGAAGAAAGCATAATAAATGGAAAGAAGAAGGGAAGGAACGAGACTTACGTCCTCTGGCATCGCCGGAGGGTCCTACGCTGACAACACATTTCCAGATTTGTCGCAGAAGGAAGCAGAGGATGACCGTACACATGGCTTTGAATGCAACATCACACGCCGCAGGTCCGCTAGCTCGGGCCGGCCCGCTCGCAATGGGCGACTTTGCCGACCTCCGTCAAGCCGCTTGGAGCCCTCTTGCCAGGCCCCATTACTTTAAGACCGTGTGACTGGCGGCTCTAATCACTCCCTGACATCACTTGGACCCGCGAGGCTATTTTCCACGCGGGTTACGCCGCCCGACGTTTCCGGAGAGGAGGCAAAAAACAAACGTTTCCTCAAATGCCACGGTGGCCACGCACCCAACGGAACATGGGAGTGCGGCTGGATAATGCGCTTCAAGAATAAGAACAGATAAGAGCTGACAAATAATCCCATCATTGTCCTGTGGCTCTCAAACCAGCTTTGTGGAAAGATTAAAGCAGCAGTATCATCGCCGTCTCGCTATAATGACCGCGCGAGGCTGCGATCGCTCATCCACCTACCGACCTTCAACTGGGCCGCACTGCAGTCACGGTGCGCGGCTGCTACGGAGCATGCCAAGTTGATGGCATCAAAACCTTCCCGCAACCCACTTCGTATCAATCACCTGAACTGGACTTGGCAGCTAACAATTTTGGTGCTTCTTTGGCTTGTTCTTTAACAACATGCATAGCCTACGCCCTTCGCCTGGGCCACGTTTGAAACCAAGATACACTCTCATTAAATAATGCCTCTTCAGCAGTCGCATTCATTGACAGATGCTTTGCTCCACGTGACGTAGAACTGCATTTTGCAGAGCTTTCGATGCAGAGGATTATCAAAGTACTGCTTGTTTCTCTGATACCACCATTCTTGGCGGTGCACATTTCTCAAGCAGTGGCCTGTACAATTCAGAGTCGCAAAGGAAACAACGGTGATCGCGACAGACGGCGTGATGTAAATGTACCTACAGGAGGAAAACCATGCGTTTTGAAACCCTTCCAGATTCAGTAGTTCTGAGGGATAGAGGGAGCTCTTGCCAAAACCAACAGACTTCAGATGCTGAAGCCCTTGTGACTGAGACCACCAAGCAGACACGAGGTGGACAGGTGTAGCAGTCTCCCTTGCGGAGTAGGAGTGATCACGTTAAACTTCAACAAGTAGCTGGAGCAAGAGTGCACGGACAATGACTCGAACAAGCAGCGAAAACACACAAAGATGGGCAGCTTTACATGAGACAAATTCATTTTTGTAGTGAACATTCTTTGCAATCCAAGGCGCTACCTCCTCTCCGGTAACCATGGGCGATAACCCTCTGGTTGCTGTGCACATGGGACGGGACCACATGCCCAGAGTGCCAGCATCCTGCACTCTCGCGGAGGAGGATCTGCAGATGCCGTTTAATTTCATTTGCATTTATGTTAATTGAATGAAATGCCAAAGAGACCCATTTCACCAGATTACAAACCACCGTCGCAGCGGCCAAGTCGGTGGGGCGACGCATCAGTTCACACGAGCGCCGAAACATAGCGCACGCAAGCAGATCAAGCTCATCTGTCTCGCTAATAAGTTTAGAGCCATCAGCATTAATGGACGTTCCTCCGGCTCCCGCCATGCCCAGAGAACGGAACCAACAACATCGGAACGTATGCAAATGAGCGACGGGACATAACGAGTGAAAATGGCAACGCAATATTTATATTTCTGAACAGCAATTACAGCGCAAGGCTGCAGTGCACAAGTTCCCTCCAACGTCACCATTCGATGCTCTGGACCTCATCTGTCAACCAAAGTGTGCAGGACAGATACAAATTTGTATACCAAGCGAAATGCACACGTGCTCCAGGGTCACGGCGGTGCAGCAGGGAGCACTGGGACTCCCAGTATGTTTGCATGTGTTTCAGGTGAAATAGTGACCGTAAATTGCCCTCCAAGCGTGTGAATCGATGTGTGTGAGAGACTGCCCTGAGACAGACTGGCCTCCTGTCCAGGGTCTACCCTGTGTTTCAGGAACAAGATCCAGACCACAGCAACCCAGCATTAAGACACATGATTGTTAGTGTGTATAGTGTGTGAGTGACAGGTAGAGTGGGTTCGATCCCCGCTCAGTCTATGTGGAGTTTGCATGTTATTCCCGTGTCTTCGTGGGTTTCCTTTGGGTGCTCTGGTTTCCTCCCACACTCCAAAGACACCCATAGTGTGAGAGTGAGAGAGAGTGTGTGTTCCACTGATGTAGGGATGAGTGACCCAGTATAACTAGTGTATCTAGCAGTGTAAGTCACCGCGGTGAATAACGTGTGTGGGCTGATGACACTACACAGAGCTCAGTGGAAGTCGTTTTGGACAAAAGTGTCTGCTAAGTAAATAAATGTAAAAATGGATAGATATACGTAAATTGTTTTCCCCTCAATGAAAAAGTAAGTAATTATAGTTCAGAACTTCCATGGATCCAAGAGAGTCTTGTTAATTGAAGTCATTGTACCTTAGGAAAGATCTTAAGATTTCCCCAAAAAGGTTTATTCAAATCTCCAAGAAGATGTTTGTAGCGTTGCAGTCCCACTTTTACCGTGTGTTGTACATTCACAAAAAACGAGAAAGTGTAACACTGGAAATGCACTTTGGGAAAAAGGCTATAATATTTTTTTAAAAATACTATGCTTCTTCTAGGCAGCTCAGAAATGCCCAAATTTTTGTACCTGAAGTTCACCGTTCAGGCATCATTTATCTTAAGCGTCAGGAAGAAAAAGCATTCGAGGTCAGCGTCGGTGAAGAACTCATCTCTATGCCTCAACAGCACTGTAAAAGCATGCTGTGTACTCTGGTACTGCCAGTGAAATGGAAAAATACTTACAGGCTGAGTGACGCACAGGTAGAAAATGCAATTCCCTTTCAGAATCGCAATACCATAAGAAGTGAACAAGTAAGGTAAAGCCATCCTTTTATTTACCGCAGTAGCCTTATTCCACACCGATCGCAATCTAACACGTAGCACGGTGGGACAGCAAGTAGCACTGCTGTCTCACAGCGCCTGGGTGGTGTGAGAGGACGTGGGTTCGATCCCCGCTCAGTCTGTGTGGATTTTGCATGTTCTCCCCATGTCTGCGTGGGTTTCCTCCCACAGTCCAAAGACATGCTGTTCAGGTTCCCCATAGTGTGAGAGAGAGTGTGTAACACTGATGTATGAATGAGTGACCCAGTTTAAGTAGTGTATCTAGCAGTGTAAGTCACCGTGGTGAATAACGTGTGTGGGCTGATGACACTACACAGAGCTCAGTGGAAGTCGCTTTGAACAAAAGTGTCTGCTAAGTAAATAAATGTAATGCAAAATATCACCTGAAGCAGAAAAGAGCAATGCAGACTCAAAGCGAGATTGGGGTTGGTGACACGATCCCTCGCGTCGGGGAACGTGATCTACGTCCACATGCCGATAACACCGCTTCTAAAATCACCGATTCTATCTAGTGTCGGGGACCGCAATCCTCGGAGCCTCATCCGTGCTCCAGCACAGTTGAGATGATCTGGGCTCTCACCTTTATACTAAAAAATTGCAGTAAACCATTAACCTGAAGACCTGGTTTGTGTATAGGACAAACATTCCAGTGCAGCTTTTGTTGAGTCACAGCCCCGTTTTGAGGTCTCCGTTGCTATGGAACAGCACGCGGTGTGTTGTCCACAGGACCGACTGGGTGTGCCCTGTTCTACATTCACTCGCTGCTGGCACTGAGAAGCCCAGGCTCGCTACTCGCTACTGCGGAACGCATCGCCCACCGATGACGGAGACCCAGCTCTGCAGTCGCTGGCCGAGATCCAGGCGATGGAGCGGAGAGCTTCGAAGAGTAAATATGCATGGAATCAAATGAAGAATAATAAATAAAAGGAATGCCACCTTTTGGTAGGCAGCCTGCCGACCGCTCGGGAGTATCTGGGTCACCTCTTTAATCCTCTGAAAAGACAGATCACGAGTGGTCAAGAGGTTAATGAAACGAGATTTGCCCAATGCCCACTTTGATTATACTTGGACGACGAGTCCGACGGAGGCCCACAATGGCACCGATTGTGAGGGAATTCTTACTCTGAATTGGACCTCTGTTGGAAAAACGGAGGGGGGAGCACAGCTGAAAGGCATTACTGGATAGTGGGAAAACAAAGACATGCAAACAGCAAAAAAAAAATAATGCCAGTTGAGTGTCATGCTGTAATCACACTCAAATTGAAGCCTTGTGACGATGTCACTGCGAAGCTTTCGAAGATACTATTGCTGTTAGGTTGTGGCAAGCTCTCGGGGGGGGGGCCTTCTCCTTTTTGAATAAAGACCCTTGGACCACAGGATGTACCCAAAAATCTCACATTTGGACCAATTTAAGTCGGACAACTGCCGTCACTAGATTCTCGCATAGAAGCCCAAAATTTGAAACCCAAGATCAAGACCATTCTCAGCTGGCCATGGATCATGTGTGCAGCAGTACAATGTTGCTTGTTAGCACGACGATCCCCGTCCCCATGTGTCCCCCCCCACATATTGGTGGGCTAGGGATCCGAGATACCATTACGTAAGTTTCAAACGAAATTCTGAGCACCTTGTTCAGATGGCCTTAGGTGAAAACCAACAGCTCGACCCATAAACACTCGGTGACCCACCCCTCAAGAAGACCATCTGCCCCTTGTTTCAAACTGCTGCAGCCCTTTTAAATCACTCCTTGTGCTGAATCATCCCCTCCGTCTCAGCCGCTGGGAGCCGTTAATCCTCCCTCAATCTGTCTAAATGTTGAAATAATATTATGATTCAATTAGCAGCAGCCATCTGCAAACCTGAATCCACGGGTGATGTGGAAAGCACTACACCTCTGCGAAAGCAGAGATACACTTTTGCACCCAAGCAAAGCAGGTTTTTTTTTCTCTCGCTCGTATCCCGGTCCTCGGAAGGCACCAAAAGCAACTTGTGCTGTGTTCTCATACCAGCAGTTTATTCCGAGAATTTTCCTGGATGTGCAGGGAGATGCATACATCAAACAAGAGCAAAAAAAAAAAAAAAAAAAAAAGCGAGGGAGCACATTTTCCCTTGGTGAGAACGCCATGATGATCATGTGGGAAAATGTTCCACGGTGTATAAATAAACCATTTCGGTGAAAAGGCAGAGGTTTCCATAACCGTGTTTATTTGAATGCGTCAGGTCCTGGGTGGTTTCGGACAACTCTCGAGCTCAACACCAAGGTGACCCCGAGCAAGCAAGGTTGCCGCCAAGAATCAAGAAAATGACCCGAAATGGAAAAGCGCTCTCGGCCTTCATGGGCGAACGGCACATTTAATCACCCGAACGGGGTAGAAATCGTAGACGATTCTCAAAAGCAGTTACAATCAGTTCTGCGGTGATGTGACAGCTGGGCTCCTATGCATTATGCTAATTTGCATAATACAAATTTCAATGAGAAAAATTACATTGGGCAGAGAGCACAATAAGTACAGTAATCGTTGCCCCCCAAAAAAGGCATTCCAAAAATTAAATAACCGCAAACATGTATTGCAAATAACACAGCACATGAAAATAGACTATACAAGCTTGTTCTTCACCCACAATTTCTTTTAAAAAGGCATCACGTTACTCCAGAATCACACTTGGAAAAGTTTTTGTTACACAAATGCCATTTTGCCGTTTCCTCAGAGTTTTACGTCCAAATCACGTCATCACAACATGCCCACAAAACCCCTTATTTGCACAACGTACGGAAGGAAAGCGTCAAAACCTGCATATCGCACATTATGCGCATTACAATCAAACCGTATAGCTACGCGCTAAATTCATTTCGCAGACAAAAGGCTACGAAAAGAAAACAAGAAAATCGGATCGGTTTCTGAAACTATTTTGAAGGGCGAAAATGGACTGCTGTGCAGAACAGTACCGCCGATTGAGAACGTTCCCCCTCGTGACCCACAGATCTTTCTGCTCGTCACCCATAACGTTCAATTGCTTTTCAGCGCTCGTGACCCAAAGGTATAATTATTGGCACCTTGAAGAAAGCCCTGGCGAAGTCTATAATTTGAAGCTGTGGGGGACGGGACGGCCGCAAGTGCGGAATTGCGTCCCGACGGCTGATAGGTACACGCAGAAAAGGCATGTTTCCAGCGGGCACATGCTACTTTTGTTGGCACTTGTGTTGGGCTCTAAATTTCACCTCGCAAACGCTGCCGTTTCCTGCAGCAACCAGCAACACATTTTTTTTTTAGCTAAGGTTTCCGAGGTCCTGGTGTTTGTAGGAAGCTCGTGAAAATCTTCAAAGGACTTTTTAAATAATGCATGTAATGTGGAAGAGTGCAGCTGAAACGAGTTTCCTTCGGCACCAGACGACCGTTTCTGGACCGATGGTTATTCGTCGATGCCGGCGGGTGAGGCGACACGTCATCGTCAGCGCCGTCAGCCGGCAACCCGGGGCGTCGGCATTGCGTGACGGCGCGCAGGAAAGCGGCGCTTTCGGCTCGCACCCGCATCACCCGGGAGAGGCGGGCAGATGGACGAGAGTCCCGGAAGGCCCCAGGGAACAGACACGGGCAGAGCAAGGAGATACGTCTTGGAGTAGCTCGGCGCAACGGCTAACGTGGCTAAACAAACGCCTCGGCAGCACCGGAGGGGAAGGCCAACGCATCCGGACAAGTGGGCAACGCTACTAATCAGCGCCTTCTCTTGCTTCGCAACACTTTCTTATAATCGTTTACGTACTTCTGAAGTGACGAAAAAACAGATGGCCCGCAATTTAAACGCGTGCACGAGTGCGAGGGATGCGGCTAGCATAGCGGTTAGCGCTGCTGCTGCTTTGCTGTCGAAAGACCCAGGTTTGAATCACCCCTCCTGCTGCTGTGTCCTTGACTGAAGTACAGTACTTACTCTAATTGACAGTAAAAATGATCCAGTTGTATAAATGGACAAAACACTAAGTCGGGCAAACAAGCCTAACACGGCGAGTCACCTTGGACAGTGATCGGCTGCAGTAATGGCTAATAAGCAGTACTGGGCCGATGTGCATAAACACACAACAAATTAGGCCACTGCTGATGTTACGTAGTTAAGGATATATATGTATTAAAAAAATGAGCTAATTCAAGAGGCCCCCAGGTGATGAACATGAGGTCAGTGACCATTGTTACAAGATCTGTCATTTGAGGATGCTTGGGGTTGCTGGTTGGGGGCTGATTCATCCAGAAACCCTTCAGGGAGGATAAATGATACCGAATTTACTCCTCCACTACTGCGAGACAATTTATTCTTTCCATTCTGTAAGCAAAAAATAAATCCTACTGTTGGTTTCCACTTTAACCACTGCTAATGACAAATATCTACATGACCACTGACAGGAGAAATCCACCAACATCGCTTACTGATTTTTTACGATTTTCCCCCCCGTGTCCCGCAGTTCTCGACTCCTTTAGCTTTTAATGATACATTTTCTTGTTTCAGCAGGAAGTTTGAAAAGGGAAGCGTAGTTCATTAAACGCCAGGGATTAAACTGTATTACACTGCCACTGTGGTTTATGAAACGCACATCGCCAAACTTCCCCTTGGACCGTCATGAAATCCTTTTAAAGCTATAAATTACATATCCGTGTGAGTATGGGATAAAGGGCACCGTTGGCTGATGCAGTGCCCTGATGAGCTCATGACTGGAGAGTAGAGCCACCATGGTGGCCATGAGGCCAGCGTCTCAATCTCTCCTCAAGGGACCATCTTGAGGAGGCTCCATATCCCACAAGTGGCCTAACAGGACCAACAGATGGGACCCCGCTCCCAGCCCCCGGCTGCCAGCCCCATCTCCCTGCTGGTCCACAAACAGGCAAAACAACCCCTCTATCAGGCCCTAATTCCAACAGCAGGGGGTTGTCATTAAAGCATGACCTGGAATGACAAGGAGCACACCCCACTTATCACAATCCCTCTAAAGGCCCATTCTCTTGACTGAGTCGCCACACATCTGCGCCTAGTCAGCTAAGATGTACTACATTTACATATATTCATTTAGCTGACGCCTTTTCCCCCAAAGCGACTTACAATGTTGAGCTTCTTGCAATTATTTACTCATTTATAGAGCGGAGTAATTTTACCAGAACCAATTAGGGTACATACCTTGCTCAAGGGTACTGCGGCCAGAGGTGGAAATGGAACCTGGGACCTTTGGGTCCAAAGACAATAGCTCCAACCACTACAATACCAGGTGCACTAGAAACAACAAAGTCTATTCTCAGAAAACAGAGACTTTTACAATCTTCTAATTTCATCTCTTCCAATACACCTACCTCAAAGATCAGTGGCTGGCATTCCTTTCTCTTTTTGGCTGCTGCTAACGTTACATCTATTTGTTGATTTGTAATGCCTCCGAAATTGTGAATTATGCTCGCATGATGCAACGCAAGCCTGATTTATACTACACCTGAATCTGGACTCTCATTATTTAGTTTCTCCTGTACACCAGTGTCTAAGGAAATGAAAACCCCTTAAGACGAACTCACAAATGACGCAGACCTGATTGAAGATGTACCGGTACAAATTTGCACGCATTTTCTAGGCGTTATTCAGGAACGCCTGCGCTTGAGCAACGGCCGCGACGGCTGCGCAGCTCTGACAGCAGCTTTTCAGTATCACAGCTGGTGTTATCCCTGAGCTCAGGCCTCCCACTGATGTAGTGAGCAGGTCAGCAAACTGCCCCCTGCCACTCCGCAAAGTCTCACTGGTCCCTGCGGATAGAGGCGGCACATGGGGCTCTGTCCATCCTGTAATCTCTTGGTCTAGCCTTGCCAGAACACCCTATAAGAACAATCAGCCTTTGTCTGATGAAATAAAGAAACAAAATTAATGTCGCCTCTCCCCCGGGCTCAAGGACGACTTTGAGCATAAGCTGTAAATCCGCCTCATGATGTCCGTCTCTGATATTCAGCCCTGGTCAATACTCCCTTAGAACGGGTGGATCTTTGGTAAAGGGTCTCTGTATGTGTTCACGGGCTTCTGTTCAAGGCTTTCGCTTTAACAGCGAAGACCAGGGTTGATGGTGACCGCCAGCCCTCCCTCTCAAACCTTCTCTGCACACCTTTTCCGTGAGCGTATCTTGAAGACACCGACACTGCGGCACCAGCGTGTGACGGAGCTTTTCCATTGCAGCACTGCCGTGGTTTGCCCTAATTCGCCAGCAGAGCACTGAAAACTGGCTCTGCGCGTTGGGGCCGGCAAGCCCGGCGGGATGTTTTGACGTGCGCCTCACACGCCTTCCAAACGGAACGCGCCTGCCAGTTGACCGTCGGCCCGATTCCGCGCCGGCCAGCGGAAAAACAGCAGCAGTAGTGGTAACGATGACAGTTGGGTCGTGATTTCCTGCTCAGCTAGGAGTGTTGTTGGGAACGTGGCCACAGGAAAGTGAACAAAACTCCTCAGCAGAACAGCAAAACGCTGAATTCGTAGGCTCACAACAGATCAATCAATACATTCTCTAATTTTCACACTTGGCCTTCCACCATTCAAATGGTACAGAACAAGTGTCCAGGTAAGATCTCAGAAGGAAAGATCAAATCGATGCACCATTTTCAAACATCAGATTGTCACTGAAGATAATGCACTCAAAAAAAATTAAATTACCACCACTTCAGTATAAGCAAATTTAACTGAAAAAAGTTTACCATGAAAACAGCGTCTTATGTAAAACCATCACAGCTTGCTCTGCCACTTAATGGCTTCCACCATTATCAATGGATGAATGATTCACTACAAGGAGTTTTGCATAGTCTTATTGCAATCATGCCTGATCATGTGCTTTGTCTCCTAAAGTCTGAAGAATGTAGAAAATGTGGACTTTCCACAAGCAGTACTTCAGCAAAGTGGCTTCTCTTTGAACCTCACTGAATGAGTGGTTTGCTCTTCAAAAATGAAAGGCCAGCGGTGGCAGACCAACTCACCTCCAGTTCTAACCCGGTTGACAACTCAGAGATTCAAACCCAACTTTCCATCTGGACACTGGAGCTCTGAAGTTTGAGACCATCATCCACACCTGAACACTGACAATGAAGATTCTGCACAATATATATATACACACACACACACACACACACACACACATATATATATACACATTTGTCCAACCATGGCAAAAAACCCAGTAGTTCAAAGGGATAGGAATTAGCGGAAGGTATCGCAAGTGTGTTCTTGCCCGAATTTATCTGCAAAGGTCACACATTAATGCCTTTGCAAGGGGAGGGTGAGGAGAAACACATTGTAATTAGGGCAACATCTAATAACTGAATCACAAGCTCAGTGTGGCTTCAGAGAGCTCCAAAGACAAAAATAAAAATTAAATTAAAAAAAAAAATCACTGGAAAACACTGCTCTTTTACACTGTCACAGTTTCCACTACATCAGACTTATGTATGAACAGCTTGTGTTTTCAGTTGGCTGACATCAGTGTTTCCTCAAAAGGTAAAAGCCGGGAAACGGAAAAGCACAATCTTTGCTTCAAAAGCAACGCTCAAAAATCACAAGCCAAGTGTCGCGCTTCCTCAACGAGGCAGTAAACCTTCGACATAGAGTGTGGTGCTCCTGACCCCCTCATTAATAGCTGATCATCAAAGGCCAAAGCAACAGGAAACCAAGAAGTGCTGCAGCTGAAACAGCCACCACTCAATGGGAAACCTTTGTCTCACACCTCCAATGGACCGTGACTCCCAAGGATCATTTCTAACACCTACCATCTTCCAGCAAACGCATCTGATGTGCAACAGGACACATACCACTGGTCATGGTGGTGATGCTACAAGAGTACCCCTCTCCCATTTGTTGACCCAAGGTCGCAGTCATCTGTCAACTATTTGCATCCTCAGCAAATGCTGGAGGACACTGGATGAGTACAAGGCCAGGAGGGGTAACCCAGCAGTCATCCCCCAGCTTTCAGATTTCAGGCCTACCAAACACTCTTGACCATAGGGTCACCTTCGCCTTCCCTTCAGACCTCTGCTTCCACAAAAAAACAGAAGTCTAAGGCCTGAAGCTTCAAAGAACATCTTTGTGTGCAAGATGTTAGATTTAAAAAACACATATCACATGGTTCTGAGAAATTTGGGTTGTGTGCAGACAATAGGGATTAGTGCCATTCAGCACACAAAGCCTGGATGTTCAATGAGAAAAATATGGCACAAAATCTTCAACAGTTAACAATGCTCTCCAGCTGCACTGTATATTCCGGTTGAGGCAGCTTAATAAAAAAACCTTTGAGTAAGCATGCTGCTTTCGGGACTTTTTGGAACTAACATGATCGCTACTGACACCACAAAGGCTTTTTCAGGTTGGTGGATGTGGATTTGAGACATACATCTCGCAACCAGCTAGCTCAGCAGAGCAGAAAGTGCTAAAAATATATCGATGGTGTCGCTTCATGTTGGCCTCTGTATCGAAACAGCCTCCGAAGGTGCCTTCCAACTCATCGTTTTCCACTCATCTGTTCAAGGTCCATCCTATTTAAACAAGTTCCTTCTAGGGCATTCCAAACTTCTTAAACTGGTAGTATGTGCAAGTAACCTTGAAAAACTGCTTCCCAACTCCTCCACATCACTCATTACAAAAATAAAACCCAATAAAAAAGTCATTCTAACCATGCCAGTTCAGACATAAAAAAAAATTCTCTTCAAGTCTCTAGAGATTGCTGGATTCAGTAAATCACTGAGTAAAACCTGCAAAATGAATCAATGCAAATCTTTATAAGCACTTGGAAAGATCCAGAAAAAACAAACTGACAAAAAAAAATCTGTCTCCATGTCATCTTCAACAGAAGGTTTAGAAGAAGAAAAAAAAAAAAACCTACTTTGAGCAGCATCTTCTTTCTTTTAAGTGAAGATTTATGTATGCTAGCTACTTTAAAACAATGTGCTAATTAAATTAGGGGGATCTCTGATGTAAAACTAGCTGCAGGGGGGGTGGATGTCTTTTCACCTTGTGGTTGGCAGGTTACTGCCTTGATGTCAACTGAGGTAAAACACTGTAAATGCTTTATTCAAAAGTCCTATAATTTCACCACGTCAGTGTTTAACAAAAATTGCCTGTATTGGGTTCTCTTTTACTCAGGGTACAAGATGACAAAGACTTTAGTGCATCTGTAACAGAACTTTTTTTTTTTTTTTTTTTAATTTAGATGTGATTGATTCAAGTGGACAGTGTGACTTCACCTTGGTTTGATATACTGGCATTTAAGAATCTAATTAAAGACAACTATAGGACATTATTGCTGAAGTCCAATGACTTCAGAACTTCTCTCCATCTGCGGAAGAAAGTTTCCCATGTCCAGCACCGATATTGGCAGCAAAGACATTTTAATGGATCCTGCAGGTCACCCAGTTGCTCAATTTGAGAGAGGGTCCAGATCACACCTCATTCCACCTCCCCGTCTGGACATGGGTTGCAAGATCATTGGCAATATTTTCCATGTCTGCAAAGCATTCCAAAAGTTTAACAAAAACTACTGCCCTGCTGGCAGTAAGCGCACCAAAGAAAGCCAACAAATTCATAATAATTCACATGTATAAACCCCAGAAAATCTTCCTACAGACTTCACCTGCAGGGTACGTTTCGGAGACCTCAGAACACTTTCTTCTCAGATGCTTTTAGTCAAGAAATATTAAATTTTAACCTAACCACTGTATTATAATGGTTTTAGCCCAAGACAATAGCTTGTTATGTTTTAAGAAAAAAACACATTCTTCTTTTGTATTCATATTGTTCTGATAAAGGGTAAGAATTTACTGGGGTTGGGGGGGTGTCAGGGTATGTTTTCCAAACAATGAAATTTAAAATAGAGGATTTTAATTAAAAAGAGTTCAGACTGTGCATGTTGTCAGCTTTGCATTTTTTTTTTTTTTATTTTTAAAACACCCTGGTTTTCCTCCAGGGTTTGTGCTGCGGTCAGACTCACCATGTCTGAACCTGAGACGCCCTGGATGGTCACTCTCCTGCGTACCTTTTCTATCCTCCTCTGTCTCCCACTCTCTCTTACCCTCACACACACACACACACACACACACACACACACAGCTGGCCTCGTCTTTGTTATTATAACCAGTGGAGATGAGGCTGGTCAATGATCGTACCTGCAGAGCGCATTTGGGTTTGCGGTCCTTCTCACGTGGAAGCGCGCGCGAGCCGCGCATCGGCGCTCCGCTATGAGCTCCGCCAAACAATTAAAATATAAAACAATAAACAGGGACCCCCCCAAAAAAAAAAAAAAAAAAACTGACGGCGTTGTTGTAGCGCGGACATCTGCGCCGCATTTCTCCATGATCCATGCGGAAAACGACAAACCAAACCTCGTGTTTTATATAAACCACTATAATATTTTACTGGACACATTTTTCACTGTGTTTTCTTCTAACTGAAAACCCCAAACGATGCAAAAGAAAAGGGGCAAATTTGTTACATCTCCCAAAAAAAAAAAAAAAAAGGGAAAAAAAAACCTACGCAACTTCATCACTTCGCCAAATCAATGACGCTGTGTCAGGTAACACTATGCACTTTTCAGACGGACAAAAACCTCAATTTTTTTTTTTTTTAAATGAAAAACAAATACACTAATTGCAGTCAGGTCGGATTTGATTAATAACCGCTTGCGCACCGAATGCCGTTAGACGGGGCGACAAATATAAAAACAATAAAAAAAAGCGGAAAGGTACGGATGCGTCATCACCCGTGAACATGTCTTCACTGCTTGTATTTTTAATATTTAATTGTTTTCCTTTTTTGAAAACGGGCGACACGAATGCAATCCAGAGACAAAACAAAGACACGAACCCGCACGGAGGCAGGCAAACAGCAGAGTCAAACAAAAGGCACAGACCGTTATTTTCATTCCAAATGCTAACATTACCCCTTTCTTATATCATAAGTGTTAATTACATTTTTTAAAATAAAAAAATAAAAATAAAAAAACTCTCACCTTGCGTTCTGCAGATGCTGCAGCAGCGTCCCCGCTCAGCGCCGTTACTTCACCCTCCAGCGACGCAAAGCGAGTCCCGTCTCTACAGACTACTCATCCACACCGGAGAAGGGGGTGCCAGTCAACACAGAAACCTTCAGTGCCTTTTTGTGCTTTGTTACAACATTTAATCCTATTCCGTAGCTATAAATTTAAGCTATAAAGTTTACATACTTTTCTTCTTTGTCAATATTGCAGCAAAAGCTGGATAATGTTATTCATGTTACGCCGCTCTCCCCCGGCTCTCGCTGTAATGGTTTAACCCACCTCGGTTAAAGGGTCCCAGCTCCTTTTCTGTTCTTTTGATTTTTAACCTGAAAGTCAAACGATAGACTGCGGGTCACAAGCTGCGTTAAGGTCCAATTGATCATGGTTCAGCGAGCATTATTCTCAGGGTAAATCTGTGCATTCCCCAACACACATAAACATACACATACGAAAAAATTGTGGAAGACACTGGTGCGGAATCAGCTGTATGTATCCTGTATGGAAGTTACTGATATACAATATATTTTATACATATGAATCAAGTCTACATATTCATATAGTAGCTATTACATTTCACTATATCAACACATCAGAGTCTTAAACAAGTTTATAAGTGAGATATTCCATTCGAACCTCCAGCCACAGACGCACACTAAGCTGCACAACACACCTGTAAGTTAGCGACAGGTGTTACGGCACGTTCAGGTGTTGCTGTTGTCTCTGCATTACATTGATTTTTGAAAGTTAGTTTGAATTACTTTCAGTTTTTCCATCCATACAGCTGAATACTGTAATGGAGCAACTTTAAGTGGCTTGACCAAGGGTGTCCAAAGAAGGGCTCAATCTTGATCGGCCAGCCTTACAGGCATATCCTTATTTCCTTTCCATCACTGTCATGATTATGTATTTATGAGACACCTTTGTTCAGTGACACTCAATATCAGAGGTGTTTACACTAAGTTACAATGGTTTATCCATTGTAGGGTAGTATCATGGTGGTGACAGCTACTGCCTTTCAATCTAAAGGTTGCTGCTTTGAATCTCACAGATGCAGTACCCTTGAGCAAAGCACTTACTCTAAATTGCTCTAATAAAAATGACTGAGCTGTATAAATGGGTAAATGATTGTAAATTCCTTTGGAGAAAAGTATGAGCTCTACGAATAAATGTAGCGAAACTACCTTGATCAAGGGTGTGATGGCAAAGTTGGGATTCAAACCCCAGGGCCTTCAGATTACAACTCAGCAGTTAAAATACATGCTGTGCAAGTGCTGGACGTCTCTGAACTTTGCCTTTCCTACACCTGTGAACAAATTTTGCCAAGTTATGTTGTTTTATTAGTTTTAACTTTTTACTACTTTTCTCTGAATGCCAGCAAAAGAAAACAGTTCTGAAATGAGTTCATTACAGTTTTGGATTAGTTTTTTTTTTGCATTTTTTACAGTCCTAATTCGCAGACGTGGTCATGCCGGATCGAATAGCTGCTCTACGCCCATCTTTTTAATGTAACTTTGATTTGCTGCAGCATGAAACCTTTTATGTTCCATTTACGGGAAAACTGTGTTGGTTTTGTTTCATCCGTCATGGGTTTTGTATCTTCCTTTTGTGACTCTGGAACTGGCGAGGCGCTTGAATTGATGAAAGCAAAGTCTTCCCTCCGTATACAGAGAGCAATGTACAAAAATGCGCACTTAACATGAATCATGCATACAATTACTGCAAGACAGTGATCTTCTTTGAAAAAGCTTAAAAAATCTAATTTCATGAAGACAAAGAGCTGAAGTGTAGAGAGAACAGTCAGAATAAATCATGGTTCATTAGGTTCTTTGGCACAGTACAGGAAAGATACAGATGTAGGTAGACTGTGGATACCTCCAACTGGTTCATGAAGGCTTTAATAAACACAAACGATCTTCTCAATCCTTCTCACGATCTGCGAGGGATCACACAGAGAATACAGCAGGGTTACTGCGATCTCGCTCTCCTTCCTTGAGAAATAAGAAAGTGCTAAGCTCTGCGCCCGTTTCTGCCTGAAGCAGCACTTAAAGACGGACTCATCCGTCAGCCACCCGGCAGCCCGGGTCTCGCCGAAAAAGCCACCGTTGGGGTTGAAGACTGGCTCGGCGAACCGGAGCATCCATCAGCGAGACGGAAAGCTGCTCAACTCACAACAGTGCAAACAATGGTGTGTTATGAAAACATCGATTATATCTCTGCATACTTGGATTGTGCTGGTCACCTGCACCTATTAAGCAGTGGTGTAACAACCACAACCTGTCATGCATTTGGGGGATATTATCAGTGATAATAAATAGAGTTATTTGCATGTTTGTCTGTCTATAACCCCCTTGTCATATCTATATCATACAGGGTGATTTTACTTTTATTGTAAAGTAAAATAATACCATATTTTGAATGTGAAACGCTGACAAAAGGCACTCTATAACACGTAAGATCATTCTAAAGTTTATTTAAAGAAATTCAAAACTAGATCTTGATTTAGCACTTAACTCAAATGCATTATTTTGCCAGATGATCCGAACTACTGTACGAACACCGTGCTGCTTGAGAATTGAAAACGGCCAGATTTGATGGGATACCAGACGAATAGTTGGAGGGATCATGCCATAAGCACTTAACTCAAAGAATGAATCTTGAAGGTTGGATTTACTGTTGGTATGTGTCCGCAAGGAGCCGAGTGAGTTAAAATCCTGGCCGGGTGGCTCGGAGCGAGGCGGCCGGAGTGATGGCGGTGAGCTGTGCTGAAACACGTGATTTACCCTCTTTCATTTCGGTCAACGCACTGCAAATCATAATTTGGGAAGGTGTCTGTGCTGATGGGCCCATGAAGGAATTGTTTATGGACAGAAACACAAACCTAGTTTGGAGGGCTATTGCAAATTCTTCTCAAGGCTTTGTCTATCAGTTTGTTTTTATCTTTTTTCTAGTCTTTCACTCTGTCGGGTTCCTTTTTTTGTATTTTATTTTGCGAACGGAGCCAGCAGGAAGCAGGACATGGGTGTGAAGCTCAGCTCACGGTGCACCCTTTGCTCCATTTTAATTGGTCCACTATGCAGTTTCCTCATAAATGCATTTTTTACACCAGTGTATTTTCACCCAGAGAACATGATGAAAAAAATATAATCATTGTGCACTTAATGTCACATACAGTCAAAGGTGGCACACTTTAAGGGTTGAGTTAGTGCTATTTTTGCATCATGTTCACAAATGCTCACTTTAGTGTCTGCACTTACAAGTATTTACATTTATTCATTTCCCTGACGATTTTCTCCAAAGCAACTTATAATGTTAAGGTTACAGTTATTACAAGCTTACAATTATCTACCCATTTATACAGCTGGGTAATTTTGCTGGAGTAATTTTAGGGTAAGTACCTTGCTCAAGGGTACTACGGCCGGGGATCAAACCTGCGACCTTCGGATCCAAAGGTAGTAGTTGTAACCACAACGTTACCAGCTGTCCCCGCACAGGTATTCATTATTGTTTACATCTACAGGTGAACATCCATGACCTACCAGTAATATTGTCCATTTCACGGGCGATTCAGTTTGTGCATTTGCATTGCTTATAGTTGTATATTGAAAAATACTGATATTCATTATTAGCAAATACACACACATTTTCAGAACCGCTTGTCCCATACGGGGTTGCGGAGCCTACCCGGCAACACAGGGCGTAAGGCCAGAGGGGGAGGGGAGACACCCAGGACGGGACGCCAGTCCGCCGCAAGGCACCCCAAGCAGGACTCGAACCCCAGACTCACCGGAGAGCAGGACCTGGTCCAACCCACTGCACCACTGCACCACCATGCCCCACACTATTAGCAAATAATGGCCTATAATATAAAGTTGTTTACTGCATAATATGACATCATGGACAAAGGCAGGAAATTGTTACACTTTATTTTAATGTATTTGAAGTACTGTAAAAAGTACTGTATAAAGCCCTCTTCTGATCTTTCCCTTTATTTCTAAGTACTGTCTATATTCTCGTTTCCCAAAAGTTTAACTAAAACGGCGGCAATCGGGACTTCACAGGATGCGGCACGTCATGCAATTTTTCGCGGCTAGTGGAAGAGTGTGGTCACCGGAAGGTTTTTTTTTTTTTTTCTCAGTCCCTAACTGATGTTAACCGATGAATGTCATTCCTGAACTCTTCTACAGGGAAATAAAATTTATGGCAGTCATCAGGTAATTAATACAGGGTGTAGAAGCAAAGATCTTACTGCAGACTGGAGCTGGAAACTAATCCTCGCACTGCTGCAGCAGGAGGTTACCAAATACTGAGTGCAGCCAAAGTGTCCTGATATGACAGGGGTCAGACAATTTGGGAAAATTAGCGCCGCGTGTCAGCTGTAGGACTTCTGCTGTCTGTTTACTGAGAGACTCTGGGTGAATCTGACACTCTGAGCAGCTGGATACTCGCTGACGCAATTCAGGTTAAGCACATCTGTCAAAGGTTCAGCGGCAGCTCCCCGTCTTCGGATGTGAAGCCGCGGAGCTCTAGCTGAACATTCCCGGCTTTCGGCAGGAGCGCGCGGCCGGCCTTCGTGCGTACTGAAACAGCCAGCTGCGCGGAAAGGCCGAGCGCTCCTATTGAGGCCTGACACCTGCGCCGAGGGCCTGATGAGTGGCTGTGGGAGGCTGGCAGAAAAGAAGCTTTTCACTTCTGCACACTTACTTTCACAGTTACTAAGCAACAGCAAAATGGGTTGAAAATTAGAACTCTCGTTGTCAGGCAAAAACTGCCTTAATATCCCCAGTGCTGTTTTATTATGTTTCACAGTATTATATGCAAAGCTGCACTTTATTACCTTCTGACGCATGCAAACTTTTTTCTGGGCAGTGTAACTGATTATTACCGTCATTACCATATTAGCGCGCTCATCTGAGTAAAGCTCATGAGCTCCAAGAAAACATAAATAATACTTGTTTTAAAAACAGTAGGGTATTTTGAAATAGTAGGTGCTTGCAGAATTATGTAATGCATAATGCCTTAAAAATATTGTACCATGCTTCACCAGATGTAGTGTAGGACAAGAGGAAGGTAGGATTCAGCTAACAATGAGCACTTGAGATCGTTTCGTAAGCTTTGTTTGGAAGAGGGATTCTCCCACAGGTGAGCTTTGAAAACAATTATTGGAGTGCACACCGCGCACTAAAAGACAATTGAGATGTGGCCATTTACATTTACATTTATTTATTTAGCAGATGCTTTTCTCCAAAGCAACTTCCAGTGAACTCTATGTAGTGTTATCAGCCCACACACCTTATTCACCGTGGTGACTTACACTGGGTCACTCATCCATACATCAGTGGAACACACACACTCTCTTTCTGTCACTCATACACTATGTGTGAACCTGAACGGCATGTCTTTGGACTGTGGGAGGAAACCAGAGCACCCGAAGAGTTACACTGCTAGATACACCACTCACAATGGGTCACTCATCCATCCATAAGTGGAACACACACACTCTCTCTGTGTCACTCACACTATGGGTGAACCTGAACAGCATGTCTTTGGACTGTGGGAGGAAACCAGAGCACCCAGAAGAAACCCATGCAGGGAGAAAATGCAAACTCCACACAGACTGAGCAGGGATCGAACCCATGTCCTCTCGCACCACCCAAGCGCCGTGAGACAGCAGCACATTTGTGAGCATACTCTAGTTAACACACAGAGAACAAATCTGGAAGTGTCCGACAAATCTACAACTATCCATCCACAAGTCAGCTGTTAGCGAACGGCATGAGTCTCTCATAGTTAAACATTGTTTTTCTTTTTATTTCTGACCAGTTGCAATGAACCCTTTTGTCCGTGCTCTAAGTACATGACCATGATGTAATGCAAACAGTGAGAAGCTGGATGGATGCACATTGCAGCAGCTTAAGCATCAGAGCCAATTCGCATTATCATACTTTGTAAGATTATATTCTGCTGTGGGATGTGTGAAATTCATATGAAAAAGAATGGAATGTAGTACATTTGCCAATGGAGCTAACCTCAGTTTATGTAGAAGGATGCAATGAAGAGACTTACTGGGAAAAGTCTTGATCATGCCAGAGGGCTACAGATAGAATTAGAGTAAGGCTGGCCAACATTATGTTTTAGGTCAAAGGATCAGAAATCCGATACCTAGAGGATCTGAGCAAACCGAAAACTTGGGCAAGAGCCCTGCATCTCTCCCCCAAGCAGCTTGGTGGTCCCTCTTGCCCTTTCTTAGTCTTGACCCCAGTGTGTCAGTGTGTCCCTTATTGCATGCAGAAAAGTTTACTTTTATTTATCTAGCAGATGCTTTTCTCCAAAGCCACTTCCAATGAACTCTATGTAGTGTTATCAGCCCACACACATTGTCTGAAACCGCTTGTCCCTTAGGGAGTTGCAGAGAGCCAGAGCCTAACCCAGCAACACAGGGCACAAGGCTGGAGAGGGAGGGGACACACCTAGGATGGAACACCAGTCCATCACAGGACCCCATCCAACCCACTGCATCACCACACCCCCCTGTTATCAGCCCACACACCTTATTCACCAAGGTGATTCACACTGCTAGAGATTACTTACATTACTTACAATGGGTCACTCATCCATATATCAGTGGAACACACACACACACACACACACACACACACACACACACACACACACACACACACACACACACACACACACACAATTAACAACCATGTGTCTTCCACTGTGGAAGGAAACCAGAGCACCCAAAGGAAACCCACACAGACACAGGGAGAACATGCAAACTCCACACAAACTGAGTGGGGATCAAACCTACATCCTCTCACACCACCCAGGCACTGTGAGACAGCACTCTTACTCGCTATGCCACCATGCCACCCAAGTTACTGTGCAATGCAAAAATGTAAGTGTAAATCAAGATTAGTGTTGGATTGACACCACAAACTACAGCTCACGTCCCATTAAAATCATTACTTGAGTGAAGCGATGAAGCGGTGATGTTTGGTGAAGACGGCACACAGCTGCTGCAGCTTCTGGCTTTGGAGAAAAGAAAAAGATTTCTTCTCCAAAAGGAGAACTTGTATGATTATGTTAGTCAGGGTGTTCTTTTAAATCTAAACAGGACTTTTTGCAGAGGCAGAGTCTTTTTTCCTGATTAGGGCTGAAGTTGCCTGTTGGTCTCAGTGTGAACACAAAATGCTCATCCAGATGTAGGATGCCAACCTGAGTAAAGATATAAAAGCTGTGTTCGAAATGCAAAGTGTTGCGAGCGCAGAGGCACATTGTGGAGCGGGACTCTGAATAATGGGCTCCCCGTCCCACTTTAGCACACTGAAACCGTCGGGCTGCCGTGCACACACAGAGAACAAAGCCCACAAATGCTAAAAAAATCAGTGCTCTATGTGATATTGTCCTTATGATGGAGAGAGATACAGTGCAGCACTTCCAGGATCTGCTGGCATGTGCCCTATAACAAAACAACTCTAAACAGGACAGTATTAAGTAGGGTATTATTGTACCTCCTTTGGAAATACAGGGTAGCAGGTAGCAGAACGATTAAAACTGCCACCTTTGGATCCAACTGTTGCATCCAATCTACTGCTGCAGTTCTCTTGAAGAAGGTGCCCACCCCAAAAATTGCTTTAGTGAAAATAAACCAGCTGTACAAATTGATTAGTCATTATAGGGAGCTTTATAAGCTGCTTGAGGGAAAAGCTGTAGTCAAATAAATGTATGTATTGTGCAATAAACGTAAAACAATGGAGCAAAAGGATGTCTATGTGGCTCACAGTGTCATTCCTAATCCGATGGCACAAGTTTTTATTGAAAATATGTCCATCCATTTTCATTAACAACTTGTTTAGGTCAGGGTCGTCGAGGTCAGGAGCCTGTCCCAGAACCACTGAGTGCAAGGGTGTGGGGGGTTGTTAGTGCAAATACATCCACTGCATATTATTAAAATATAATTCATTTTGTAATTTATATTTTCTACATTTTAGATTTTTTAAATATAATTTTTTGAAAATCCAGCAGCTGTAATATTTTTAGTGATCTGTTTCACAGGCCTCGGGGCATGGAAACATGAAGAAAAGTTTTACGTGATGGCAATGTGCAGAGAAACAAGGCATTTTGGATTGCAGCGTAATGCGCAGCAATTACCTTGTGGGGGTCCACTTTGAAACCATTTGGCTTAGTGTCATCAGACCCAAAACGTGATTTGATCCCAAACGATAGTTCATTATCTTACACCCGAGAGATCACGGTTCTTATTTGTAATTTCACGAGAATGTCAAAGCTGGGAAATTGAGCATCACGGCTAGGAAAAAAACACACGTTCTGACTCAGAAGTCCAGAAGCACAAGGGAATTACGTAAACAGTAATTGCCTTCCAAGGAGTGTGGCAGGGAGATATTTGACTCTAAAGAAAAATCTAATTCTGAAGAAGACATTTCTTGACCTCTGAGTGTGACCTTCAATAAATATAACTGATTTGCTGTTTACAAATTATTTATTATTTATGTGCTGCTTTTCTGGACTTCTTTCACTGGGAGCCCCGGGAGAGTGAGCAAGTGTTGCACTTTGATTTATTATGCTTTTCAAGGTCAGTCTGCCTCCAGCTCCCGAGAGAAGACATTTGGTTCTGTTTCAATCTGCTCTCACAGCCTTGAGCAGCCACTGCATTAAGCTCAATGTCATGCTTTGGAAACGATCAACTTTGCATGATGTAACACAAGCTACGTTTCCCAAAAAGGTTCTCTTTCATTTTGAAGTACATGTAGCAATAGAGATATAAGTTCAGGTCCAGAAAGGGGTTTAAATTAGTATTAAAAAAAAAAAACTTCAGCTATTGCAGAGAAAAGCTTCTTGAAATTCTTAATGTCTTAAGTCGATGGTCCCGCTGTCACATATTTAAGCCTTCTGCTTTAGTAATGTTTGTATGTTCTTCAATAATATTTATCTGCTCCAGGTCTGCTCTGCTACTTTGAAGTCCCTCAGATGCATATTCAAGTCAATTAAATTCAATTTATCTTTACAGAGCATCTAGAGCGCTGAACAATAGATCAAGAGACAAGAAGCAACAGACAAGAGGCATATCCTCTCAAGCTGATATAGTGAACATGAACATAAATGTTCCAACTATGGTGGAAATCCATGTATCAGTTTTGTTTTCAGTAACCAATCCTATTAGGGTTGTGGCATCCAGAGCCAATCATAGGAAGAGCTGTGCTGGAGGCGGGACCCAAAATGCAAATTAGCCGATCCCATTCACACACTGTCACACACAAAGTGAAGTTTTTATGCTTCCTGGTTCCCCGAACACTCTCAAGGGAGCATTGGGGCTGTAGAAGTAAACAGAGGAAAGACACACAAATGAGAGGAGGCAACGTACAAACTCCACAAAGACAGTGCTGGGACCACATTTGAACCCACAGTACTGGGTCGTTCAGGACACAGTGCTATTTGCAGTGGAACCCCATACTCAGCTAGGAAGGCGCAAATAACTGCTTATGACAAATACCACTGGAGGTGCTCGACTGCACAAATAATTGACCCTGAAAGCTGCATGTATCTGTTACAATTTTGTTTTGTTTATTGATTTTTTTTTTTTTTTCTGTTTTATTGTCAACTGGAGCTGTTCCCAGAGCTATCTGGTCCATGTATAGTACAATGTTTGAGCACACCTACTTGAAATCAGACTTGCTTCTGGCAAAAACACACATAGGAATTGGACTTCTGAGGTGTGGAAGTCTGTGTTACACTCAGACGAATCAAAATTTAAAATATATCGGCCCAAATGCCAAGAATTTGTAAGATGGAGAGAGAGGGAGGGTGTATGTGTTATTTCCACTGTCCGGCACAGAGGAGGTCATAGTCTGGAGCTGCTTTGCTAGTCATCCAATTCATGATTGAGTTGATGATTTTTCAAAGTCAAAGTGGCTTTATTGTCATTTCAACCATATACAGCTGGTACAGTATACAGCGAAATGAAACAATGTTCCTCCAGGACCTTGGTGCTACATAAAAAACAATATACCACACACACACACACACACACACACACACACACTGGCCGAAGCCGCTTGTCCCAACCGGGGTCGTGGCGAACTGGAACCTAACCCGGCAACACAGGGCACAAGGCTGGAGGGGGAGGGGTCACACCTAGGACGGGACGCCAGTCCGTCGCAAGGCACCCCAAGCAAGACTCGCACCCCAGACCCACCAGGGAACAGGATCTTAGCAAGAAAATGAGCTGAAACACCCCTCAGATCTTGAACAAAGTATATGCAAAATAAACACAATGAGAGTCATCCCAGTCCTATGTAAAATGGATGGAAAATGCTGTCAGTCAGGAAAAAAGAAGTTTCCAGAAAGTATACACAAATGTTTGAATGGCACAGGATGATGGTATTTGCTAATCCAGCCACCAGCAATGAAAGAGCAGCCTTTGAAGCACATATGACATGTGTCTCAAACTTGCTGATTGAACACACAAAGTACGCAGCGCAGTAAATCATCTCAGCCAGGGGGAGATGGGTGTGCAGTCAAGTGTAACACGGCCATCGCTTGTTTGCAAAGCCCTTATTCCAATTTCGATGGAAGCGCCCTTTTGCCCTGGGTGACTGCAGATCTCATACACACACACACACACACACACACACACACACACACACAGAGGATGCCAATCAAAGAGATGAGTCGACAGTGTGTTCCAAAGGCAGAGTGCTGCCGGGCAGCGTGCGTCATTTTATGTTCGTCACAAGCATCTCGGTGAGAAAGAAGATGGGGGTCAGTGAAGACAGGGGATGTTCTTCACCAAGTCCAGCTTGATGATAAAACTCTTAATTCTTGGCTCCTCTTTCCCTGCTAATGTGGAAAACACAGTTCATTATAACCGTGGTCCAGAGTAAGTACCTTGATCGAGGGTATTACCATGATGGCATCATTAACAAAGAAGTGGGTAGTAACAAGTTCTACTTCTTCTGCTTCTTGTACTTACAAGACATTTACTTTTATTCATTTAGCAGATGCTTTTGTCCAAAGTGACATACATCTCAGAAGAAGTACAATTTATGCGTTACATTAAGAGAAGGAGATATAGCTGCAGACATGTGATTCTTGAGTAAACCTGGTTTGTTCCGTACCACTTGCTGCACCGAGGTTCATCGTTCAAGTAGATGCATAAACCACAGGATAGACAAATCCTCATACCCTCCTACCAATTTTTTTTTCCATCACCAGCACAATGTGACCAAAAAAGCTTTACTTTATTTTCTCATTATTTTTGCCAGGAAACGGCAGTAAGCCAACAGTTCTGCAAAACGACTGCAATGCAGCTGTTAACTAGCTTCAGATATGACTGTTTTGCTCCTCTAGATAACGGTCCTCCACCCAGATAAGGGTCCCACCAAATACTTAGTGCATGAGGTTGTCCGTCTGCTTTTGCGCATTCCCCGAAATAAAGATATGGACCATATCGGTCATTGTCTTTCAGGTGGTTTCCATGCAATGACTTCATTCCTCAACAGTTCACTGCAGAAATAAATACGAACAAAAGAAGCCCATCTGTATGGTAAATGCAAAGGTTACTGAATGTGGGACATTCTTGAGCAACTGCAGTGATACTTTAACTGAAAGAATCTGGAACTGGAGATACTTTCATGACACTGAAAGAATAACCATTCATTTATAGTAAAACTACAGTAAATCATCTGTGCTGATTGCTGTGCGAATTTAAACGTTACAAGGACTTGTGTGGGACACAGGGGTAGGTTGTAGCGTTACGGTTAGACCTTTGGACCCAAAGGTTGCAAGTTTGAATCCTACCTCCAGCTGTAATACCCTGGTGCAAGGTACTGACCCTAAATTGGTCCAGTGAAATTTACCCTAGTACAAATGAGTAAATAATTGTAAGTTGCTTTGGAAAAAAGCATTAGCTGAATGAATAAATGTAATATAAACATAGAAAAATCATGGCTCAGAGAGAGACTAGTCAGAGGTGGTGGAAGTTAGTCGTTCACATTCCCTACAGCCCCATGAAGTATTAAAAACGCTGCCAGATACTCTAAAAAAGTATATCAATAGGCAAAAAATTAGTTAGTTCCTATACAGGTGTCAGATTTAGATGGCAATACCAAAAATTGATCAAAAGACACTCATGGTATGATATAATAATGATATGCAAATATCTGAATAGGATGTGCTGCCACACTTTGTCTCCTCCATAATTAAAGAAAAGGCACGAATAAACACACGTTCATTTGTCTGCCCGTCAATGTGGGGACAACACAATGAGAGACAAGTAGCTCTGCAAAAACTTCTGAAAGATTTTTCATCCTTGTGGGGGGTTACCCCAAAATTGTGGATTTGTTACAGATAACCAAGCTTTCCAGTATTATTTGTCAAAAAAATCTCCCGTCAAGGGGTAGGGGTGGGGGTGGGTTTGTGTGTGTGTCTCTCTATCTCTCTGTATATATATATATATATATATATATATATATATATATATATGTGTATATGTATGTATATGTGTATACATATATATACATGCTGTCTCTTTTAATGTAATGCATAAATTGTACTTTTGCTGAGTTGTATGTCACTTTGGACAAAAGCATCTGCTAAATGAATAAATGTAAAAAGTAAATATACAACACAAAGTGATTGAGAGTTCCCCGAGGCCTGGTACTCTTCAGCAAAATCAATTAATAAGCATGTCGATCTGGACCCCATATGAGCCCATACAATGCAAGGACCACCCAACGTGATCCAAAAACTAAACTGGTAGGGTTTAATCAGGTCAATGAATCAATCAGGTTAATTAATCAGGTTAATTGGGTTAAATCAGCCTTAGAACCAGTTACAGCTGCAAACTAGAATGTGCTCCATGCCCAAGGTCATCTCAATTTTTCAGTCAAATCAAAGCCAAGGAAGTTTCCAGCTTCCAGACCAATTATAAAGCCTGATATTCAAACCAGAAACACATCCATTAAGCACTGATGATGTTGCCTTGACTGGTGATGAAATGGTTGCAGTCTGAGTGTTAAGCCTGGTGAAAATCTGAATCAACAACCTGAGTTATAAACACCACCAATCTTCTCTACCATTTCTAATACATATATAATGTTACATCTAGTCTGTATAATATATATTATATCTCCCTCCCACTGTGACATGAACATTTAAGCTGGCTATACAGGTATAGGTAAAGGCACTTACCTCACAACCAACTTTGCACAACTACTTGTCCAGGCCATGGTGACATCCTGTCTGGATATTGCAACTCTCTCCTGTGTGGCCTTCCTGCTACTGCCATCAAACCTCTGCAGCTGATATAAAACGCTGCTGGACGTTGTGTTTAACTTGCCGAAGCGTTCCCATGTATCTCCTCTACTCGTTTCTCTCTACTGGCTTCCTATAGCTGTCCGGATCAAATTTAAGACCCTGCTTATGGCCTACAAATACATCAACAGAACTGCTCCCAGGTATCTACAGGACTTGATTGTTCACTACATCCCAACTAGACTGCTACGCTCTTCCACATCTGCCCGCTTGGTGGTCCCACGCATGAAAGATAAAGCATGAAGGTTCTCGGTTCTGCCTCCGTTGTGGTGGAACGACCACCCCCTCTCACTCAGAACTGCTGATCTTTGTCCACATTTAAAAAGGGTCTTAAAAGTCATCTCTTCTGGACTCACTTCGCCCATGATCTCTTAAGTTCATGTAAGGTATAAATGTTCATCATCATGCTCGGATCAATCCTTCACAGAGCCACTCCTAAAATGTAAAAGAATGTTTATATGTATCTCAAAAAAAAAAGAAAAACTACTAGAAAGGTGATTAGGAATCGGTGATATTCTGGTAAAGTTTTATATAGCTATTTGTGTGATGAACGTTGGTGCACATGGTGAAGGAAACATACTGTACTTAAGAATCAGACATCTGCAGCTACGTCTCTTTCACCTAATGTAATACACAAACTGTATTTTCTATGAGATGTACGTCGCTTTGGAGAAAAGCATCTGCTGAATGAATAAATGTAAATGCATGTGAAGGTGAAGGTCTGGACACACAAAAAACACCAAGTGGAGCTACAGCTGGATATCTTCAAAACACAGTCAGTCAGGCAGTTACAACTCAAAGTCAAGAGTGGATGTTGGCCTCTCTGCCAAAGCACTGTAATCTATTTCGTGGTTGTTTATTCCTTTCCCACGTCTGCCAGCCGGAGCTGTGGAGGTTCTCACAGGGGAAGGAGGTGACCCTCGAACTCATACCAGAATCACAGGGAGGGTCAGGAGAGGAACAAATGACCTGGGCTGACCTGCTGAACAATAATGAAAGATACTTACCCTGTAAAAAGAACCAGTATACCTTCTCACGAGGCTTTATCCTCCTTCTCCTTGTTTGAGAATCTCTTGACAACTTGTTCAGGTTTCCCCCCTCGAGAGATCTTATTGGTTCTGTGAAAACACCCCTTTAGGTGGAGGACTGTTATATTAGGATCAAATTTCTATTATTCGTTATAGGAAAAAAGTAACATGCTTACAGACCCACAAGGTTTTGCATAAAAACAAAAAAAAAATATCAAAACAAATATTTTGGAAGCAATAAAATATTACACCAGCATAGTTATTTATCTGACACTTTTCTCCAAAGCAACTCATACTGTTAAGGTTACAATTATTACAAGCTTACAGTTATTTACACAGCTGGGTAATTTTACTGGAGTAATTGAAGGTAAGTACCTTGCTCAAGGGTACTACAGCTGGAGATCAAACCTAGAACTTTGGGGCCAAAGGCAGTAGCGCTAACCACTAGGGTACCAGCCGTCCCAATTGTAATTGTGAGAATGATGGTACCAGGGCAGCAGGCGGCATGATGGTTAGAGTGGCAGCCATGCACATGGTCAAGGGCACATGGCCAAATCCCATGTCCTGCTGTAGTACTTACTGGAGCTGATACAGTACAGGTTGGCCCTGCTCTATAAATCACTGTCAGTTAAACTGTTAAAGTCAAACATAAGTTGCTTTGGAGAAACGTATCAGCTAAATAAAAGTATTCATTGCACAGAACTCACTAATCTGTGTTTCCAAACAGTCTAGCTAATGTACTGTGGCAGAAAGTGCCCATATGACAGGCAAAAATCCTGCTATATGCAGCCAGACGCCCATTGTTTGAGCCAAGGGTTGCTATTTTCACATACTGCTATATTAAGTTTTCATTATGCACGGCCATATTCCGAGGGGTGAATGCTTTGTAATGAATCCAGAATAATGATTTTTTTTTTTTTTAAATTTTACTATTTGCATTCATTGTGGCAAAGATACTGGTTATGTCTCAGCTGAGACATGCGAGCTTTTACATTCAGCTGTATTCTGTGTTGGGTGGATAAGAGGCCCATTGTAAGTCTTGTTTGTAAAACAAGGATAATTGCAGATGCAGCTTGTGACTGTGTTCACGAGCAGCATAGTTTAAATGAAAACCCCAAGCATATTTTTGTTGCCGTCGTCGTCATGGCAACAGTCGGTGCAGCCGAAGGTGAGGCTCAGGCAACATAATCGAGGGAATAGGATCAGGATCCAGGATCTCAAATGACACCCCCACCACCCCAGGTCTCCTGCTGTGAGAAGGGCATTCTGGGTAGTCATCCCTCTCTACACCGTGTCTGAGAGCATCCAGGCCACATGGAACACGGCCCGATCTGTTCAGTGATCAGATCTGGATTCCTGTGACATTATCTACTGCTTAGAAATATGTATATCAACACCTTTTCAATGCTCATCATTTTGCAGTAATCAGTTTATGATGGGAACGGGCATAAAGAATTGGTATTCCGAAAGCATGGCTATATATCTGCTTGCTTATTCATAATGACATGAAAAGCGATCAAAATTTAAACTGTACATCTTGTGATGGGAAAAAAAACCCACAAAATATGGGAGGTAAACACATAATCATCTAATATTTTCACAGTTTTCTCCATAGCTGTTAAGACAGTAAAAGAGGGCATGAAAAGCAAGCCTTTAAAAGCAATATTTAAAGTGTGTGTGGAAAAAGAGATACGACAAAATTTTCAGCGATCGCACTCTGAGTCATTTTACAAGTTTGTCGTTTTACAGCCCTTCTGTAAACAAAATGAAGTGGACTAGGATGGGAAAAGGGAAGCAAAAGAAAGTAAGACAGGAATGAAATGCAGATGGTAGGATGGGAGAAAAGCAAGCGATGACTAAGAGCGCGGTCCCCGGTGCCTGGGCATATGGAGCTGGTTAGCAGTGACGCGGTGTTCCTGGAGGAGGCCAGAGGCATTCACAGCGCACAGACACCACACACCTCTCCGCTGTGACGTTCATATCCATTCAGAATTATTCGGAGTTTCGCAGACTACAGTTCAGCTTAACCCCTGGTCAGTTCTTACAGGTAGTAATTCCACATCACAATTATTATTTCTCAATTCAAGTTGATGCATTTGTCCAAGGAAACAGGTTTGTGCACTAAGGTATTTCCCATGATTTACCCATCTACACAGTAGGGTATTTTTTTAATTGTATCAATTCGCAGTGCGTACCTTCATTAAGGATACGGTTGCAGGATCGGGACTCAAACCCGGGTCCTTTGATTGAAAGGAAAGAGCTTTAACCGCTATGTCATGAGTGACCCAACTGAAGGGTAATACATTTAGTCTTGTTCTCCTTCTCTCTCTTCAGCTGCCCCCGATTCTAATATTTATTGCAAAAGACACCATATTAAAATAGCTTGAAAACTGCATGGGTCCGTTTCCAGCCGAAAACATCTCATAGTGTCTTACGCTGGAGTTCATGGCATGTTTACGGTGGGCTGCGGTAAAAGAAGCGACTGCATGCCGAAGTTCGAAAAGTGACTGCGTCACTGCAATTGTAACTAAGAAAAGTGAAGAATGAAAAATTAAGGGGAAAATTTAAACACGCCATGCGGTTCCACAGAGCAGAGTGAAGGTCTGAAAGCCAGTATGTGCTTTCCAAAGAGCAAGAGTGGGTGACACTCAAGAAGCATGTTTTGTAACTTGTTTTAAAAAATACTCCTCTATAATAATTATACTGTAAGGCATGAAATGGTTTGAAGCATGCCTTGGTAACAATATGTATTTTTCTTGTCTATTCAGCATCTCACACTCATCATGACAGAGAATTAATTTGTATTATTTTATTTTCAAAGGTGGGTCATGGTGATGTAGCCCAGTAGCTCACACACACACACACACACACACACACACACACTGTCCGAGTGCCGGGTCGCGGCAAGCTGGAACCTCACCCGGCAACACAGGGCACAAGGCTAGAGGGGGAGGGGACACACCCAGGATGAGACGCCAGTCCATCACAAGGTACCCCAAGCAGGACTCCAACCACAGACCCACTAGAGAGCAGAACCCAGCCAAACCCACTGCGCCACCATACCCCCTTGGCCCAATAGCTGCATTGGACAATACACAACATTTTTCTCAAAGGGCCAATTCCTGCTTCTTTTTTTCCAGCAGTGTGTCAGAACCCAGAGGGTCTGAAAGTAGAATCTGGGATCTGGAATGCGGAGTGTGGATAAAGTACACACCATGCTGAGCTGGACAAGTGATGTTACTATGAACACACACGGAGGGGCTGCTGGCTGGGAGCATCAATATTGCACTCGGACGATTGTCTGATAAACACTTGATGTGTCTCCACAGCACTTCAGCCATCCACCCAGTTTCAGTGACCACTTGTGTTAAGCAGGGTCGCGGTGGACCGGAGCCTATCCTGAAAACACTGGATGCAGGGATGAGGGGGCTACACCCTGGAGGGGATGCCAGTCCATCACAGACATCACTTCAGCTACAGTACAATCATTTTGACAGCACAGTATGAGGAGAACAGTATTCAAGTTTCTGCTATTCATCATATGACTGTTATTCTTTATTCTGGTCAGCACTTATGTATTGTACTTTCTGACATATTAAGTTGGTTTGGATGATGGTATGAAATTTAAGAAAATGACAGAAATGATAATATAACTTGTGTTCATGAATTAAATCTATCTGTCTATCCAAATCTGGGTTTGAGTCCTGCTTGGGTGCCTTGCAATGGACCGGCATCCCGTCCTGGATGTGTCCCCTCCCCCTCCAGCCTTGCACCCTGTGTTGCCGGGTTACGCTCTGGTTTGCCGCTACCTCGCTTGGGACAGGCAGTTTTAGATAGTGTGTGTGTATGTGTGTGTATGTATCCAAATCTAGTTCACATAATATTAATATTATATAATAAATTATTCTTTCTAAATTCAGGAGCAATATGTGCTGGGATTCAAACCACCAACCTTCTGCTTCCAAGCTACAATGCCCTTCTCAACAGCAGTTGCCGCACCTGAACCCGGCCACCTGCGGGGCACCTACAGGGAGGTGCGTCCTCACCTGCTGCACAGGAATGACGACAGCGCCGACTCCGGCGGGTGGATCAGCGGACGCGCCATCTGTGCAGTTGGCCGGCGAGCGTCTTTGTCTGAGCGGGGGGCCTAAGGCAGGGGAGCAGGCCTGGGGCGCGATCGTCCTCCAGGGTTCTGCAACCGTCACACTGCTGTTGGGATTAAAAACAAGGGGGGAGCGGAGGAGGGGGCATCAAGAGAGGAGAAACACAAAACAAATCCACACCCTGAGGGCGAGCGAATCCCCTGGTGACACCAACCCAAGGTGGTAAAGCTTTTGCCGTCAGAGTGGGGTAGCAGGAACTGCATAAGGGAATAAACCAAGCCCTGAGAAAAAAGAAACTTTTAAAGCAGGAAAAACGTAGAAGAAACTTATATTTCTTTGTTCATGTGTTTGTTAAAAATGTTTCATATCCCGATCTTATTAAACGTGACACTTACTGCATTTTGGTGTCCCATCCAGGGGGTGTTCTCTCCAACCCAACACCCTGTGTTTCTGGGATCGGCTCTGTACTGCCGCGACCCTGCCGTATGTTTAGTGTATCTAAGGGTAGCGGGTGAATGACTTACTGCTGTGTTTGACTTTTTCTGCCTAAATCCACAGTAATTGTCGCATTGGGATTCGATGACTCTCGTCTCACACGCTGCATTAATCTTTTAATGGAATGATCACAAAACGTATTCACACGTTCCCTCTTAGTCGCTGTATTGTCTACCCAAAAAGTGCAGCTGTGACCGGACTAGCAGGTAAAAAGTCGCTTTCCACCCACACTCATGCGATGAAGGGAATGCCCAACACTCCAGCCCTCTCCATTTCCTTTGCCTAATAATTTGTGTGTGAATGCTGTTAACAAACCTCAAATATATAAGAATTATTTTGGCTATAGTTAGTCTATGACTGACTTAATGTTGAATTGTGCATTTTGTTAAAAGTTGTTACATGACAAATATGTATGAATTTGTCAATCTCCCAAAAAACTACTTGCACAATGCAAGAAGTAATAATAGTAATAATAACAAAAATTATTATTATTATTATTATTATTGGGGGCGCAGTGGGTTGGACCGGGTCCTGCTCTCCGGTGGGTCTGGGGTTCAAGTCCTGCTCAAGGTGCCTTGAGATGGACTGGCGTCCCGTCCTGGGTGTGTCCCCTCCCCCTCCGGCCTTGCGCCCTGTGTTGCCGGGTTAGGCTCCGGTTCCCCGCGACCCTATATGGGACAAGCGGTTCAGAAAATGTGTGTGTGTATTATTATTATTTTTAGTAGTACACACACACACACATTTTCAGAACCGTTTGTCCCATACTGGGTCGCGGGGAACCGGAGCCTACCTGGTAACACAGGGCGTAAGGCCAGAGGGGGAGGGGACACACCCAGGACGGGATGCCAGTCCGCTGCAAGGCACCCCAAGCGGGACTCGAACCCCAGACCCACCAGAAAGCAGGACCCGGTCCAACCCACTGCACCACCACACCCCCCTATTTTCAGTATTATTATTATTATTATTATTGTTATTATTATTATTATTGTTATTATTGTATAAATAGTTTTCAACTTATTTCCTTTGAAAGCTCCAAACTGAATGTGTTCCTTACGAACCCTACAGTTACTGGAAAATATGCATACTTTACAGAATATATTTTTAGTATTTTGTGCCAAAAGATAACTGCAATATGTGCATAAGGGGCAGATTGCAATATATCATTAAAAATGAGGTTTGGCATTCAATGACAGAAGAATGTTTGACAGTGTATTTGGCTGACTGTTTTGGAAAATGCTGAAACATGATGCCATCATGCAGGAATGCAAATTAAAAGACTGTCAGAAAGAAGTTCTGTATTTTTCCGCTGCATGAAAAAACAAACCCCACTGGGTGCTGGGAATGAGGGGCTACGTGTTTCCCCAACTAGCGCACGCAGTAATCCTGTACGGCTTACGTTATTTCCAGTTATACAGACATGTGCAGTTGGACAACCATTCTATCTATCTATCTATATATACTATATACATATTTTTTTCCATTTTCTTTTTTCCTTCAAACCAAGAGCGGCACAGCTCCTTCTGTATAACCTAATCATGGAGACAGTTATATGATGGTGAAAATAAAATTTCATGCTTTTTCATCATCTACGTCAGCTGATTTTCAGAAAGAAACACTGAAATGTTTAGCAGCTTGTGTCAGATGACTTTTTGAAAGAACAACCAAAATAAAACTGTCTCCTTTCCGTGTTCTGCGTCAGATGACGTTTGGGTCGACCCCTTTTTCATTGGGACACAAACCCTTTGTTACTTCTACATGGATGACATTAAACAGTCATATGAGTGTTATTGTGTTATTATATAAGAATTCCTCTGATATGTCTATTTCTTAGCCTCCCCCTTCTCCCCCCCACGCGGTAATTGAGGGCCAAAGAGACTTATCAGAAGGGGAAGGGGATCTGCTATTGTACCTTTCGGGGAAGGATGATCTCGAACCAGGAAATCATCTACCCTCACAGAATTACTGCCAAGTGGCCTGCATGTTGCTCCTAATGAAAGCATAATGTCAAGAAGATAGGAGACGGTACGAGACATAACCTCGAGGCGCAGACTCACATAGTTGCGGTCACTTATCCTAAGTGGAAGAATTAAATGCCATTTGTGGGAACTTGACCAACCCCCCTCCCCCCCACAACTCCTTAAAACCTATATGTTTTTATTACTTCCTTATGGAATACATTAGTGAACCTTAACCGGTCTACGATTTAAACGCCATACAATGTGGTCAATTTTTTTCTAATGCTTTAAAGATCTCAGGAGGAAGCTGTTTTGAAACCCCCTTCTCCACGGCCTCCGACACACACACTGAGAGCACACAGGTCTCCATCCCCTCCGCGGCTGGGCCTGCCTTTCCTGGTCCTCGCCCCAGACACCGGGTCGGCGACCCGGTCCGGTCCGCAGCCAGGATGACGGCCGCCTGTCCCGCCGTAGCAGCCGAGTCTACGGGACCACCGGGAGCCGCTCCGCTATCAAAGGCGCAGGAAAGCACACTGAAGTTGATACCCTTCGCAAAGAGAAGGAACAAAGTAAGGAAAACATTTCCATCCTCAATGGGTGGCCTGTTCTCTTCTCCCTTCTCTCTCGTTCGGCCAGCGGAGAGTCTTCTGAAAGATTCAGCAGAAAGCGATACGTGTGCTTTCGGCATCATCTCTGATCTCTGAAAAATAAGCTCGAGATAATGTAACGAGCGCAAAGTCGCGGGGGGAGTCTCAAGCTGGAAGTCTGCGTCGCTTCGGACTTTTGGCAAAACCATCCGCTGCTGGCAACTTCATTAACTTATGAAGTTAAATATTTACTATTTCTTTATTATCTCTTTGAGTGGCGAACAATTACACTGTTTCACATAGCCGGATTTTAACAGAAGTAAATGATGTTAAGGTGACATATATGAAGTGGATATGTATACCTTGAGTCTGCTGGTAGGGTGGTGGTAGAGCTGCTGTTTTTAGCCCTGAAGGTTGTATGTTTGAATCTCACCTCAACATGTAATACCCTTGAACAAGGTACTTATCCTAAATTGCCCCAGTGAAATTATTCAGCTGTACAAATGGGTAAATAACTGTAGTTAGACTGACAAAGTAAGATACCTTTGTGTAATTAACCCAGTGGCCTAATGGATAAGGCATCAGCCTCCGGAGCTGGGGATTGTGGGTTCGAGTCCCACCTGGGTTGCCTTGGAATAACCCAACTTCAGTATTGAGTGGAACAAGTGGTAGTGGTTAAAGCCATTGCTTTTGGATCTGAAGGTTACAGGCTTGATCCCCACCTCTGGCTGTAGTGCCCTCGAGCAAGGTATTTACCCTAAATTGCTCCAACAAGAAAAAAAAAAAACCTAGCTGTATAAAGGGGTAAATAATGGTAAGCTTATAATATTTACAACTGTAACTTTGTAAGTTACTTTGGAGAAAATCATCCACACACCATCTGAAACCGCTTGTTCTGAGCAGGGTCACAGCAAACTGGAGCCTAATCCAACAATGCAGGGTGTAAGACTGGTTGGGGGGACAAACCCAGGATGGGACACCAGTCCACCGCAAGGCACCCCAAGAGGGACTCGAACCCCACACCCACCAGAGAGCAGGACCTGGTCCAACCCATTGGGCCACTGCACCACCGCACCCCCCTATACTGGACAAGCAGTTATTGAGAATGAACGACAAAAAAGTAACAGGGGAACCCCTCCCAGGTCTTGAACCAACAACCTTCAGGCTACAACCCACTGCTCTGGTCATGTCCAACTCACACAATGCAGTCAGACAGCGTTAATTAAATCTTTGGCAAATCGTCTCTCACGTATCTGGAAGCCCTTGAGGTGGTCGTCCTCTAGCTGCCCGCTAACGACGGCCCACCCCGCTCTCCGGGCCCCCGGCCCAACGCCGCACCGAGATATCCGCAGGCCGGCCGCATTATCTCCGTGCCAGGAATTGCGTCACGGAAGCTCGGTGCGGCGCGTTATCCGCTCTTCACACACACACTCAGAAGGAATGTGGGAGACGGGGTTGGGCTGGAGGGTTAGCGTGGCGAACGGGCCACAGATCAGCGCGTCGCTCGCAGGACTTTAAACACCCCCGTTGTCACAGCACTGAACACTCAGGTAGTACCGCACTGCTGAGTGGTAATTCAGAGTGACCCATCAGCTGGTGGCACAGCGCTGAACTGACCGCTTTTCTCGTTCTCGTCCTCTAACGCGTCGGATGTGCTTCTCGTCTCAAGATGGTGTTGATTATAACGAGACATGCAAACGCCTGCCAGCTCTTCTAGAGCAACGATGAGAAACTGGGAGAGGTTGTTAATGTGGAAGTTGGGAGGCATCTTCCAAATTATTCTGCTGCCGATGAAATTTGACGAACCCTTTCCGGTACATTGAGTGAGGGACAAGTACTGCTTTTACCTTTGGCCTTCAACCTGGCGGAGAGCGGCGAGGTGAGTCGACAGCTCAGACAGGGCAGGGATGTTGACCGTTAAAATAGTGGAAAGAAATCCTCGCAAAGAGAGCTTTGACACTCAAATAAGCATTGTTCCACAAACATGAACTTCTCAGGGTATATATGGGTGGCACAGTGGCACAGTGAGTAGGGCTGCTGTCTCCCAACACTACACTCCCTACTCAGTCTATGTGGAGTCTGCATGTTCTCCCTGTGTCTGTGTGGGTTTCCCCTGGGTGCTCTGGTTTCCTCCCACACTCCAAAGACATCCTGTTCAGGTTCCCCCATAGTATGTGAGTGACAGAGAGTGTGTGTTCCATTGGTTTATGGATAAGTGATCCAGTGTAAGTAATGTATCTAGCAGTGTAAGTCACCATGGTAAATAAGGTGTGTGGGCTGATAACACTACATAGAGTTCATTGGTAGTTGCTTTGGAGAAAAGTGTCTGCTAAGTAAATGTAAATATCACTTTCTGCACTCCTCTATAGACATCCATCTCTGAACCTGAGTGGGGTTGCAGTGAGAGGGAGCTTACCAGGCAACACAGGGGACAAGTTGTCAAAATAACCCAACTTACTGGTATATGTCAGTGCAAACACTGGTGAGAAATGCTGTTAATGTAATCATTAAGCAGAAAATGGGATTTGAACCAACAGCCTTTAGGCTACAAGGACACATCCTTAACCACTACACTCCATGTATATACATGCAGCTATGTGTTACACAGATAGGACAGTTCCAGATATGAAATGTAAATGTAACACACCCCTAGAGACTCAAAAACATTCTCTTCTAAAGCATATCTTTATATGTGTTATTTTTTTTTAATTTATATATCCACCCAACCATCCATTTTCAGGAGCCGCTTGTCCTGGTTAGGGCTACAGAAGTCCAGCGTCTCTCCTGGAATTACTGGGTGCCAAACTGAATGGGCTACATCATTTTCAAATGTGCCTTCATTATTTTGTTTCCATTTGGTTAAGCTGCAACAATTTAATTTTAATAATTAATTCTTTAGTTCCCCCACCACAAGTTCGGAAAGTACACACCGCAGCTGAGCAACATGAAACTGATCCGTTATGAAAATCGTCATCATTAGAATTGCAATTCCACAAGTTCTGCCAACTTTTTTTTTTTTTTGCGAAACAATCCACATCAGCTGAATGAGTTAAATGAGTCTTTGAAAAGATAAACAGAAGGACCCCCCCCCCGTGAGACAGTCTAACATTTGTTCCATTTCGCCAGCGAGCTTGTGGAATTTCAGCCTTGTCAAAATAAACTCCAAAGTCACGGAGGTCTTCTAACCATAACCGTTTCGAAGGTTCCGTCCGTTTTCCCGTTTCCACCAGATAAACGAGTCCTCGGTGCTTGGTCTCTCTGGACAGGACTTACCATGGGGAACCACGGTAATCACATTGCAGGAAGCAGCAGACCTTCAATACCTTTTAGTCGAGGACAAATGAGACATTTGACACTTAAAGAGCCAAGGATATCAAAAAGAAAGGCAGGTAGTCAGGGCTGCTGCCTCTGGACTGAAAGGTTGCAGGTTTGATTTTCACCTCTGGTTGTAGCACCCTTCAGAAAGGTACTTAGCCTAAATTGCTCCTCTAAAATTACCCAGCTGTATAAATGGGTAAATAATTATAAGCAGCTTAATATGGTAAGTTGTTTTGGAAAAAAGTGCCACCTCGATAAATAAATGTACGGGATATGTGTGCTGAGCAAAAAACAGATGACATCTTTAGTGTATATACGCTACCAATCACTGCATGTACTCTAAGCGGCATTAACGTACTGGAATTTTAAGTCGTATACATTTATTTAATTATCAGATGCTTTTCTCCAAAGTGACTTCCAATGAACATGATGTAGTGCTATCAGCCCACACACCTTATTCACTGCGGTGACTTACACTGCTAGATACACTTCTTACACTGGGTCACTCATCCATGCATCAGTGGAACACATACACACTCTCTCCATCACTCACACAGTATGGGTGAACCGGAACAGCATGTCTTTGGAGTGTGGGAGGAAACCAGAACACCCAGAGGAAACCCACGCAGACAACATGCAAACTCCACACAGGCTGAGCGGGGATCGAACCCACGTCCCCTCGCACCACCCAGGTGCAGTGGGACAGCCGCTCACTTTACACCACTGTTATTACAAAGCTGATACTCCATTTGCACCCTTAAGGAACTAAGAATGAAAAAGCAGAACAAGGAGGTAAAGGGTACCATTCCTTCCAATTACACTTGGCTCCTTAGCTGTGCACTGATGCTGTTAGCAGGGTAGTAAAAGTGAGGCCACGTGTTTGTACTGTTCATTCTGACAGTTTAGGAGAAAAATCAAGTGTATAATTTGAATCTCCTGACATCTAGTGGTTCAAAAAGAACTGAAACGTATACAGGAGTATCTAACCGTGGTAACTTAAGCACGTCCCAATCCTTAATGTTCATGAAGACAGTTTATAAAGCTGTATTTATAACGCAAGGACAGAAGGATGTGTTGCTTTTATAACCGCAAGGCTTGAATTACTGTATTATTCAAGAGACTAAAAGAGACTAAAAGCCTTTATTGAATTATTCCACCTTTTCTTCTGTTTTCCTACAATTTAGAACAGTAAGGTGACTCAGTCGAGCTCTTCGTGCACGTTAAACTATATTCCAGTATATTTCATCTGTTTCGCTCGTATCAAATTTGATAAAACACGGAAAGCGACGCGCGAACCAGCGCGAACACCACGCGGCATCACAGCGCACCTCCCGCACGCGGACACGACACGACACGACACGACACGCCGCCGCGCTCACGTTGCATCTTAAACCGGAAGCGGCAAGCGATTGTATGGCCCGTCACGTGATAGTCCGATTCCGGTTTTCACCTGGGAAAAGAGAATACAAACTTAGCTTGGTAGGGGTTTCGAGCTGTGCGGAGTTAGTAGATTTAGCTTACATTTGGTGAAACAATAATCAAAATATATCTTGTATACACACAAATAAATTGATAACCGTACGTTATGCATACGTGCGTGAGGGAATTCTCGTCTTACGTCGTGAGGAGTACTAGACTCTAGCCCAGACCAGACGGTTGCACCGTTGCTAAGCTAACTTTAGCTATCTGGCGGCCATGCTAATGTAACATGTGTGACTGCTTATAGTTCCGTTAAGCCTGCCTGGCCTCGTTTAAAACCCGCAGTCCGGCCGTGGCGTGCGAGCGCGATGGCTCCTATGGGCATCCGGCTGTCCCCGCTCGGCGTCGCCGTCTTCTGCCTGCTCGGCCTCGGCGTGCTCTACCACCTGTACGCCGGCGTTCTCTCCAACAAGGTGGCGGCCTTCCGCCGGGGCCGAAGCGTGGACCTGCGGGAGCTGCTGGCGCTGTGCGTGGAGGCGGCCGTGCAGGGCGGCCGGGAGGCGAAGCGCGCCCACGATGGGGGCGTCCTGAGCAGCAAGGCCAAGGGGAAGACGAGGGAGGGGGCCGAGGAGATGCTCACCCTCGGGGACCTCAACTCGCACAGGAGGATGTACTACCTGATCAAGAACCGCTTCCCGCACGTGCAGGTGGGACATAGCGGGGGGTCCCCGGGCCTTTCACTCAGCGTCGGTGGGGGGGGTCGTGCAGAGACTGTCCCTGCCTGTACATACTCTTCAATGTAGAGTATTGATTAAATCATGGTTATTGTGGTAATTCCTTACTTATTGCGATCGAACAGGCTACCTGATAAGTGAGCTATGCCTCAAGATCTGTATAATTATTGATTTAGTTTTTTTAAATATTTATGTATGTCAAGAACGTGAAGCACCATGTAGTGTCCTGGTTAGGTGTCCCCTAGCCAGTCTGAAGGTTGCCAGTTCAAATTGCTGCCCTGCTTAATACCCTTCATCAAGGTCCTTACTCTGAGTTGATACAGTAAGAATATGAGTGGGTGAGTAACTGAGAAGTTGCTTCTGTAATGTTTGGTTTGTCTCATTTTTGTTTGCTCTGAGCTGGAGGGAGAAATACAGCTGACAAATATTAAATAAAGGGCTATGGAGTTTTGAGCTCTGCACCACAACCATTACACTCCTCCCTAGAGATAAGGGACAGCTAGTACCGTAGACGTAGTGGTTACAGGTGCTTCCTGTCGACCCAGAACTTGCAGGTTCAGATATGACCTCCAGCTGTGGTACCCTTGAGCAAGGTACTTAACCCTAAATTGCACCAGTAAAAATTGCCCAGCTGTATAAATGATTAACATAAGTTGCTTGAGAAAAGCATTAGCTAAAGTAAAGGTAACACAAAGGGGGATCAGATGCTACGTGAGGGGTTGCTTTAATTGAGGTATTACTTGAAGGAGCAACCTAGTGGTTAGAGCCACCAGTTTGCACTTCAAGTTCTCAGGTTTCTTCTTAGAGAAAAGCATCACCTAAGTATATCTTGTGTAAGTTGTTGAATTCAGTTGTCTGTTGAAGTTCAGTAGTTGAAGTTACTGAGGAAAAATCAGTCTGACGTCCACTGTGTGGCTCCCTGACATCAGGAGGTCACCAGGTTGTGTCCTTATTGCATGGGAATGTGCCCTGTGTTCAGGTGATCTCCGAGGAGAGGGATTACAGCACCAAGGCCAGCGATGCAGAATGGAACTCTGTGATTCCTGATGAGATACTACAGAAGGTCCAAAGCCAGGTGGTGCCTGCAGAGGCTGTCACCGTGTGGATCGACCCCCTGGATGCCACACAGGAGTACACGGGTAGCCTGATCTTCCTCATCCTCCCCTTTTTGGACCCAGTGGAGCTGCATTGTTTTATGGCTAAGGCAGCAGGAGGCTTAACGGTTAAGGGTCTGACTGTGTGGCTACATTTTTAAAGAATCTGCAAAATTTCTCCAGTATTGCTTGTTATTGCTGCTTAGTAAACGTGGTTATGTTTATGCAGTTCTTTGAAAATACACTTTACTTACCCAGTGAAATATGTACATAAGCAGAATAGCTTGAGTTCCTTAAGGGTACATCTGCTGCACCCCTCTAGGGACTGAAACTGTTAAATATTGTTGTAAAAGCCTATGTCCTTAATGTCTGTGCTCGCCAGTATCCGTAAACTGTATAAATGGGTGAAATCTTCAGTTAGTAGTGTTATGTTGGTTTGGATAAAAGCTTTTGAAAGAAATGCATTTATTAATTTTGCTGAGGTTTTTCTCTAAAGCAATGTAATTTAATTTTGTAATTTAAATGAAAAGCACTTGTAGATGATGACTTTCTCTATGCATTTTAGGCAAGCTGTGTCAAATGTGGGGCCTTCTGGAATGTAGAGCTGAATTTCTGATGGTGTTTAGGATATGTTATAATGATGTAAATAGTAAGAGTAAGCAGTTTCACTTAGTGGCTCATTTTTGCTAATTTTGAAGGCTGTAGTACTGATGTCTGATCTTACTGGTGACTTTAGATGTTCCTCAAACAAACACGGTTTTTCTCAAAACTGTTTTCTCACATCGCCAATCCCTTATCTGGAGGTCAATAGTTTTCTCCGATGCACTGTAGTGATATTTTGCCTCCCTTATCTGCATTGATTTTTTGATATATTGATAACAGTTTAACACATGATGATTATAATTTGTTCCCTAACTGCCAATTGTTGTGATTATCGGAACCAGTCATGCGTTTGTTAGCCAGATAGTTGTATCTTTTCGTTTCTCATTATAAATCTCCCCTTTGACAGAAAATCTTCTTCAGTATGTCACGACAATGGCTTGTGTTGCTGTGAATGGCAAGCCTTTCATAGGAGTCATCCACAAACCTTTTACAGGGTACACAGGTGTGTTGTCCTCACTAATGCTTGTATTTTTACTTGTTGGAGTAAGTGTAGGACATTAAAAATGTTTTAGATGTATAGATTTACATATGAACCCAGTGCTCATGTTGTGTTACTTTAATGCATAAAGAATCAAATTTATCTCTTTGGAGAACAGCTTGAAAGTTCTCTGCACTGCCAAGATATTCGTCTTCAGATCACTATTCAGTGAATTTAGAAATATTAGTAAAAATTTACCGATAATGAATACAAAATACCTAAAGCAGAAAAGTCTCTAACCATGTATGGTCTTTCTCAACAGCTTGGGCTATGGTGGATTCAGGTTCCAATGTGTTGCCTCGCTCATCATACAACGCCAAGTCCCCAAGCGTTATTGTCTCGCGCTCTCATGCAGGGAAAGTCAAAGGCTACATTGATTCAGCATTTGGAAACAACACTGTCATCATTCAGGCTGGTGGAGCAGGTATAACCAGTTACTGTATGTGCCTGATTAAGGATGGGCCATGGAGAAGTGTTGCCAATACCTGCATTTGAAGCATTTTTCTTCATTGGTCAGCTGGTGAAACCATGAATGCAGTAGCACTTGTGTGTTTTGTTACTGTGCATGCTAATGCTTTGCTTTTCCCATGTTTCAGGCTATAAGGTTCTATCTTTGCTGAACCCCACAGACGAGAAATACGACAAGGCCGACATCTACATTCACATCACGTACATCAAGAAGTGGGACATCTGTGCTGGTAATGCCATCCTAAAGGCCCTGGGGGGCCACATGACAACCTTGAGGGGGGAGGAGATAGACTACACGGGCTCTGAGTCCAATGAGGGTGGCCTTCTAGCCACTGTGAAACTGAACCACAAGGAGCTGCTGGAGAAGCTTCCGAACCTGGACCAGATAAGAAGCAGATAAAGTTGCAAAAGGGTTTTTGGGTTGAATCACAAGGCCATCGTGCTTTACATTGAAAAGTCCAAAATACAACAGAAGTTACATGAGAGGTCTATAACATGATGAATCAAGTGTCCTCACATTTCATACAGCACTCAATGTTAGTGGGCCTTCCTCGGCATGGGACATTGGACAGTTTGGGCCTCTTGATGGTGAGAAGTCACTCCTCAGAGATGAGCTAAGCACAGACTTTGTTGACGATAACACACTGCCTGTGTTGTGATCTTTTATGATTTAGACTGCTGTAGCGTGAACTGAAACAGTTACTTTTTTAACACTTGCTCCAGAGGAAATGATGGTGGAAGCTGTGAAACTGGCATCCCTTTTCATCAGCAGTTTGACATTTCCAAGTACACTGAGGAATCATCTCAGAGCTGTTGGACACACAGCTAAGCACATGGGTATAGTTTGCACTGCTTGTAGCACACAAAGAAAATAGACATTTCTTGAAAGGAAGTTTTCAAACTGGCAATAAATGCTCTCCTTGCTAATGAATGGGCAAAATGGGCCCTGAGAAGCATCTCTGAAGGACTTGAAGTTTCAGCTGATGCTATGGTATAAATGGAATGATTTCTGTTGGAATTAATTTGCTCAGGTAGTATTATGGTCAAACTTACTGACTGACCTTTTGGACAGCATGCTAGTGAAGTATAAAATTTACCAAGGGATAAAGTTAAAGCATGGTTACTGAGCTACGCTTGCCTTGGGGAATCTGGGGGAAATAAGAGAATTCAAATTGTATTACAAGGGGACATAGATATCATTTCAGATTAAAAGTATAAATTACACTTCATTCAAAGTTAAATATTTATAAATAGATGGGAAGTTACAGTAGTATATGTAATCTTGTTTGACTCCAGTTTTTTGTAAAAAGAAAAAAGATATTTAATGTTATTGTATATGCATACATATAGTAATGTTTTATTTGCTATGGTGGAAAGTGAACATTTAATGTGTACCTAAATGAAGTTGAGGCTTGATACTGTAAGACACATTCAGAGACTTCCAATAATGCATGTTCACTGTGAAAAATTATGTACTTTATCTGCATTTCGGAAGAGATATTTTTGTATAGGTCTGCAGTGTGATTACTTTGCTCATATGGGTATCAGTCTTCTGTGCCTATTTTTGTGGTTTAAATTGCAGGCTGCATGAAAACCTGTCTATTTTTTGAAGGATTGTGTGTTACTGGAAGTACTTAGCCTTTGCAGTTATTTTCAAACTGCATGATTTTTTTTTTTTTTTTTTTTTTTTTCCTTTGGATGGGGTAGGGTGGTCTGTTGCCTATAATGGTGCAATCTGAGCAATGTTTTCTACAGTTGAAAGGATATTTCAGGAAATGTTTGAGTGTTTCAGACTAGGAAACTAAAGAAGATGGCAACAGTGATGAATCTGGAAAACCTTTCATGCTGCCTTTTGTGAAAACTGTATTGAATGTGGGTGTTGTGTATTGAGACAGATCGTATTTTAAAATAAAGATATATTCTAGTGGTACTTTGATTTGTTATATCGGAAATGTACGAAAGCTGCAGTGCACGTCAATCTGTTGGTATACTTCCCTATGTTACATGGATTCCATGATTAATATTTTTGCCCTTTATGCTTAGTATAATACAGGAATTCCGCACATAAGTTGTCAGGAGAACTTGTGCTTAGAAGCACGTGTAATTTGTACCCTAAAATTTATACAACAAGCCCTTACCTCACTGATGATAAATGCTTTACGAGAACATAAATTTCAAAATGCGAACCTTGATAAATGCCCACACACATGCATAGCGTGGCTTTTCCTGCATGTGTTGTAGCTGTGTATTCAGTCACAAGCAGCTCAGAAATCTTGTGCCTGTTTATCATACTGTTAAACCATCATCTAAAGTAATGGCTCTAAAGCTAAAGTTCTTAAAAGCTGAAAAGGCAAAGGAAAGCCTTACTGATCAGTTTGAAACTTGGAAATAAGTTCTCTTGATGGGATAATATTGTGGATTACTTTGTGCACTTTGATTTACTGTATTATAAATGATATTTTCTGAGTAATTCAGCAGAGTGGAACTACTAGTCTTGCGCTTATGACAAGAATTTGCCATAGAATGTTTCGAGAAATGTGAAAACTTGTAAATTTAAATCATTCAAAAAGCTTGAGTGTGCTAGCTACATTGACAAAGGTTTCATTAATCTGGATTTTGTTTGGAACAGTCAAATGGCATTATTTTTAGGTTTTATTTTTTTTTTCATCCGTTCCTCCCCACGTTGTGATAAATCTGCGATAAAATTAATACTTCTCTTCCACCACAGGATGGCAACCAAATCTCAGGCCTCCAGGCAGATTGCAAAGCAGAACTGGCAGAGTTGTGCAGATCCACATGTTCCTAAAATGTTTCGATGACAGCAAGTATTCTGAGATATGTGAAGCTCTCCACATTACAAAAGATCCATGGATTACTTAGTACTTGTAGAGATTTGCGTTTCCACTTTCATCCTGTTCTTGAATCAGCATAGTGTTGAGTTCAGGGTGCCTGAAATGGATGTCTCGCTCTATTTTCTCTGACGCTTGTCTAACTAAAGTTTATACCATGGAATTGGCAGACGAGTATAATGGAGACCATGAACTGCCGGGCAAGTTTGAGTGTAGGGGGAATTTAAAACGACATTAACACCAGCGCAAAGACTGGAACAAGACGTGTATGTCTGTGAAAGACTTGGAGCGAATTTTCGCCCATTTAAAATGTCCAATGAATACATTGGGGTCAGAGTGATCACAGGGAGCGTCAGCCTTAAGGCTGCGAATATCCCAGGCAAGGCACCATTACATTGCAATGGGTTTTCTCACTCACTCACACACACACACAGGGACAGATGTGCACATTTAGGGCAGTTTAAGAAAACCACTTCACCTGAACAGCACAGCACATCTCGGAATTACAGGAGGAATCACGCATAGTGAGACGACTCAAACTGCAAAGACACAGTTTGGATTCACGCTCTCAGCTCTGGCACTACCATCTGAACTTACCCTCTTTTTATGTATCCTGGTCACCAATTTACTCATCAGATTCAGTTCAATTGTTTTTTTTTATAGAGCGTCCTCACATGAAGAGGGGTGCAGTGGCACAGTGGGTTTGGCTGGGTCCTGCTCTCTGGTGGGTCTGGGGTTCGAGTCCTGCTTGGGATGCCTTGCGGTGGACTGGTGTCCCGTCCTTGGTGTGTCTCCTCCCCCTCCAGCCTTGCGCCCTGTGGTGCCAGGTTAGGCTCTGGCTTGGTGTGACCCCGCTCGGGACAAGTGATTTCAGACTGTGTGTGTGTGCGCACGCTCTTCTCACGCAGTGACACAGCATATGGCAAGAAAAACAAATACGTCAGTTAAAGAAACAAAGAAGACAGTTGACTAGTGACTACCATAATGCTTTTATACAGCTATAACTATGCCTACTGGCCACAGAAGAAAGGAACAAAAACTCTCAACTGAAACTCAAGGGAGAAAACTCTGGGGGTCCAAGGGCCGGTGGTTGCCCACCTCTCCTGGCTATTTTAGATTAAGTAAGATTTCTGTCTTTTCAGATCCACACAGGACAATCCTAATCTGGTCACTCATCACATTTCCCAACAAGACTGCTGGGCTTCTCCACTTCTGATTCTTATTTGTTCCAGATACCAAGGACCCAAAAACAAGGGCTGTCAGTTTTGACCCCACCGTGATAGAATGAGGCCCCTTTCCCTCATAACTGCTGAAATCCTCCTAGCATTCAAGAAGGCTCTCAATCCCTCAAAGGAAGCTTCAGACCCATTTCTTTCCCGATCTCCTGGCACCCAAGTTATTTTCGGGTACGCCTAGGACAGCGCCCAGTCCATCATAGGAAAGCAGAACAAGTTTAGTTTGATCACTGAACGCTCACAAAACATGATATTCCCCATGAGGTCTTTGCTAGATGACGTGTCTCTGAGTCATGTGAGACATCACAGGGAGTCCCGTCAAGTGGGATGACGATGCAAACAGCTGCAGGAATCAACTTAATTCTCTTAACTTTGTCTGCTGGGATGATAAATAAAACATAAATTAGATCTGTTTTCATCCTTAGTTAATTCACATGGTCTTGCTTATAAAGAGTTATTCAGAAGAAAAGTAGAACAAATAGACTTTTCTAGAATGGCTTTATTTTTGCTCGAGGCGGGCTTCTTGTAGCTGGATGATCTCTGCAGGTGTTCGGGTGAATGACGTCGGTTCACACCTGTTGGGTGAAAAGGGTCGGCGCCGGACATCTCCTTCCCAGACACGCGGCTGGTTTGCCCTCCGTGACCTTGAGCATCTTCATGTGTCACGGCGGTACTGAAACAATGACTTAAATGCGGTTGTAAAAGTTACAGCAGTTTGTTGTAATAACTATTTGTTCAGCCACCTGCCTGTCTCCCACCCCCTTCCCCCACACCACAGCTTTTTCAAGTGAAAGCTACATTAAAAAATTCTGGCTGGCCTTTGCAACCTCATTAGAGAGGAGAAAAATAAATAAATAAATAAAAGCTGTTATTGCCTTAATGCTGATTAGGAAGAGTTTTTTTTACATGACTGCTGAAAAATTGTAAATGCAGATACTAAAAATACTAATTTATTCTAAGGTAACAGATCATATGCAGAGATCATTCTTTAAGCTATTCTTAAAATGTGCGACAAAATTTGAAACTTTAAAAAAAAAAAATTATTCAGGATTGCAGTGCTATAAAAGACTGCTTAAAAGTGCGGTACTGCACCTGCGACACCGCTTTTGACGTAGAACTACATCTTTCTCCTCGCCAGGTGGGCAGGGGTAACTTGGGAATTGACCGTCACGTAAAAATGCTACCCCCTCTCGATGCTATTGCTCACAAATGAAAACACGCGGAGAGATGGTGCATGTACCGTTGGATAGAGGAAGGAACACCGCATCAGACGACATATGAACGGCTGCTGCCGGTTCAGCCTGAGCGAGCTGGCAACGTTGCGAAAACGTCCCACGTTTGGCTCGTTATGGAGTTGCCCCGCGTTGCGTTACATGTCGCCACGCTTGAACCACGTCATAGCGTTGACATCAGCACCTCAGTTCATAGCTGGAGAGCCACGCTGTCAGACGTGTATCGTGCCGGCAGGAAACCCTACATTCAGACCGAGGTAGAGGGCCCGAAGGCTGATCATCGAGTTTAACGTTTCAAAGATGCCCAAGAAACACAACACAAAGTACTTTTGCGAACGACGAGCTGCGCTTAGGGAGCAAGCCGAGGCCTCCGGGACTCGAAAGACACCAGCCAAGACACCGGCTCAGCGAAAGCGTGAGCAGCGTGCGCGGGAGAAGTCGACGCGGGAGGCTGCAAAATCGACTCAGGCGGCCTCGGAGCCTCAACCATCGACTTCTCGCGTAGCCCACATCCCTGTGCAGCGTGAGCCCATGGACGTGGATGAAGCAGCGACCAAGCTGATATTTGGCTGAGTAGGTCAGGGCTCACCACCCACATGTAGTCCTAGGTAAAGATATGCAGTAAAGCCATGCACCTGAATTTTTTATTTTTTTTTAAAACATTTATTCATTTAACAGATGCTTTTCTCCAAAGCGACATACATCTCAGAGAAAATACAATTTGTACATTACATTAGGAGAAAGAGACATAGCTGCAGACATGTGATTCTTCAGTAAACCTAGTTTGTTTCTTTCCACTTTATGCGCTGATGTTCATCTCGCACGAGTAGGTGCATAAAACTCAAGATAGGCTAATCCTGATCATCTTCCTACAAATTTTCTATTTTTATTTTTTGAAAGGTACATAAACCTTTACATACAATACAGGAGTATCGGCTGTGTAAAGGCTTATCTGGGCATGATCATAAAGTTATGGTGCATGAAAATGTACACCATACGTGAGCTTCAGAGATCTTGGGCAAAGTGAGTCTGGAAAAGGTGAGTTTTCAGACCCTTCTTGAATGTAGACAGAGTTTCAGCAGTTCTGAGTGAAAGGGGGAGATCGTTCCACCACAACGGAGCCAGAACTGAGAGCCTTCGTATTTTACTTTTCGTGCGCGGGACCGCCAAGCGAGCAGGGGTAGATGAGCGAAGGGGTCTAGCTGGGGTGAAGCGGTTGATCAAGTCTTGTAAATAGCTGGGAGCAGTTCTGTTGATGCTTTTGTAGACAATAACCAGGGTCTTGAATTTGATCCGGGCAGCTGTAGGAAGGCAGTGCAGAAAAACAAGTAGAGGAGATACATGGGAACGCTTCGGCAAATCAAACACAACTCATGCAGCGTCGTTCTGTATGAGCTGTAGAGGTTTGATGGCAGTAGCAGGAAGGCCACACAGGAGAGAGTTGCAGTAGTGCAGATGGGATGTCTCCATGGCCTGGACAAGTAGTTGGGTGGAGACAGTAGTGAGGTAGGGGCAGATCCTACGAATGTTATGCAGGATGTATCTGCAGGTCTCGGTTGTGGCTTCGATGTGCTGAGAGAAAGACAGACTTGGGTCAATTGTTACTCCCAGACTCTTAGCCGAGGAGATAGACAAAACGAGTGAGTTGTTCAGTTTGATCGACAGATCGTGACAGGAGGACAGGCCAGCTGGGAGGCGAAGAGTCTCTGTTTCGGAGAGGCTGAGCTGGAGGTGGTGATCAGGCATCCATGCAGAGATGTCTGGCCGGCAGGCAGGCCACAATGCGTGCGGAAATGTCTGATGCTCCAGGTGGAAAGGGGAGGAAGAGCTGGGTATCATCGACATAGCAGTGGTTTTTGAATCCGTGGGAGGCTATGACCGCGGAGAGGAGAAAAATTAGCCCCAATGCTAATGAGCACACATGAAATGTAATTTCCACAAAATGTAAAGATATAAAAGTTTGCTCCTATTTGGTTTGTGACATATGGTGATAGTTTTTAATTTATTTACTTGAGTGTGTTGATTGCCAGTGATACACACATACTTATTATTTAGTGCTAGAGTAGACTGAATGTGGTTGTCGGGGGTGCGGTGGCGCAGTGGGTTGGACCGCAGTCCTGCTCTCCGGTGGGTCTGGAGTTCGAGTCCCGCTTGGGGTGCCTTGTGACGGACTGGCGTCCCGTCCTGGGTGTGTCCCCTCCCCCTCCGGCCTTACGCCCTGTGTTGCCGGGTAGGCTCCGGTTCCCCGTGACCCCGTATGGGACAAGCGGTTCTGAAAATGTGTGTGTGTGTGTGAATGTGGTTGTGTCCTGTGATGGATGCCTTGTCATGTCTAACCTATGCAAGTGTCTTCTCTACTTTGAAGCTCCAACACATAATGATGTGATGGCTGGATTTTGGTATTAAAATCCACTGCAACCAGAGCAAGTCTTTTGACTTCCAATTATATCATTGTGTTTGTAGGGTTCACCGCGCTTGATCTGGAATCGTGCTTTCACGCCGTTGTCGCCTCACGTCAGATATCATCTGTGCATCCATGTCCAGGAAATGCTGATTCCAACAGTGTCACAGTGATCCAAAGTGACTCGGAAGGAGGACCAGGTGTAAGGTGTTGGATGTCTTAGGCGGGACTGACCAGCAATCGGTCTCGAAGTTTCTCCTCATTCATTGAACTGTCAAATATGGAGCCATAGATTCACCTGAACGACATGTCTTTGCGTTTTCAAGGTAAAACCGAGTACATAGAGCGAACATTTGTCCAGGAGGAGTGCAAAGACCTTGCTGGAATTCAACAGTTCACAACTGGTTAATGACATGTGATCGTGACAGATGACAACACATACTAGCCACCGAGTATCTTTGGGGTTTCTCTGTTACCACAGCGAAATAATACCATTTGCCTGAGCCATTTGGGTATTTCTGCTGAGGTGTTGCATGCCATTTCAGTTCAGAAAGTATCCCTAACAGCTACATTCCCTCCCAGTGGATGCTTGGAATTAACTGAGCCTTAGCCAAAAATACCTTTCAGTTCACAATAAACTTGAGAGGCCGCTGTTGGAAGAGATCTAATTACTCCATTTTATGGGCTGCCCATTACGCCGATTCGGGATACCTTTCGTTTCTTAGGTCAACTGGAGATCTGCGAAAACGGAAAGGAAATATTTGAGAGCGTCAGGAATCAATGAAACCCTTTAATGAACTGGGCGTGTCATTAACCTGCTATGTAGCTGCTCTAAAAACATTCAGCTTTTGTGTCGGAGATGAATGAGAAGCCAAGCATGTCAATCCAGTTGAGCGTCAAGACCTACTGGTATCAATAAGACCGCGAGCAAGAAATCATATCCGCTCCTTTGTTCATCTGGCCTGCAGGTTCGATGCAGACAGTTAGCGACCGATAACCGCAAAATCGGGATGGAAAACCCATTCCGTTGTTTCCTGCATTTGCCATCAAATATGTTCCACAAATAAGAAAAAAAATTCAAATTTTCTTAATTCAAAGAAACCTTTGGCAGGCTGGAAGCCTAATTCTATATTAAGTGGTTTTATTATTCAGCTACAAGATGAGTGCATTGTGAATGTTAGGTTGAAATTTGAAGGAAAGACAATTTAATATGGAATGCTTTAAAATTTTTTAAAAATGTTGTGAAAAACTGAAGGCATGTTAAAACACCACTTTGCCTCAGTGGTATTTTCTATACAAATGTTTCTCATTATTAGGAATGAAATTTTAAGCCCTTTGATGATGGAGGCCTTTCATTTAATAATTTCTTGTCTTTTGAGAACCATGTCCTTCCTATTTGAAGTGACATTTTGTGCAGACCACATAGGAAAATATTTTCCGCGTCTCCCAAACTTTTTTGTGTGCCAAATAAGAGACCGCAGAAACAACAACTGAGCAGTTTGTCTCGGGGAAATTCCTGAAATAAAGGCCGGTGCAATTTTTTTTTGTTACATTTTTCAGTCAATCATTTGAGTCCCAAACCATCCCGCAGCGCATCTCACCATTTTCACACGTGACACCTGAGAACGATCCGCAAATTGCCAAAGCAACGGTCATGGGCCGCAATCCCGGCTCCCTCGGGGTTAATTAAACACGATGTTCTACGAACGTAGAGTGAATAGCTGCAATGTAAATGTTCGAAAGGGAGGGAAATCGCCGAGATATGCCTCGGGGGCTGCCAGACCCTTCACTGAATGCCGACTGCCGAAATATCTTTATGTTGCTTGGCAACAGGCTCATTTCCATTTTGTTCCGTTGGGCAACGCTCTAGGTAATCCATTTGAATGTAACTTGAGTCGTGAAAAACGTTTTGTCTGTAGCCTGACGGAGATAAACCACAAACCCGTAGGCCTACCCTGCAAAATTTGCACCTCATAACACACAGTCCTGCTGTTTAAACGATGGCCGTATCAATGGGTGCGCGTTCACGCTACATGGGAAGACTATGCACGCGTTTCCTTCGAGGACTTCCTTCGGAGGGGTGGAGCGGTTAACGGCGACGTCACTTTTCTGTTCTCAACTGCCGCTTTCCGACCATTTTGGGAAGTGCTTCGTTGGGTGGGGGAGCTGTTTTTCGCGGTCTGCCTTCTGCACGGAGGCGTCCGAGTCTCTCGAAATGAGAGCACTTGGTGGAATCAAGTTAGCGTGTGGTAAAGAGCACTTAGAGTACAGCTCACATTAGGAATCACTGAGGCTGAATCACACGCTAGACTCCAAAACACATGTATCTTGTCACTTGCTCTGCCACTTCCCTCTGACAGCAGATTCCTTTCTTACAATGTGGAGTTCAGGACTGGCCTGGAACTTTGAAAGGACCCATAAACCATTTGGAGCTAGGTCCAGATCTTACATGTCCAGTTTGTTCATACAGGTGGTCATCAATTTACGATGAGGTTACGTTACACGAAACCCATCGTAAGTCGAAAATATCGTAAGTCGAAAATGCATTTAATACACCTAATACACACCTCTGCGTAACAGAATGTGAGATTGTACCGCATATTGCTTGCCTGGAAAAAAATCAAAATTCAAAATTCGAAGTATGGTTTCTACTGAATGCCAGCTCACCATCGTAAAGTCGAAAAAATCGTAAGTCGAACCATCGTAAATCGGAGACCACCTGTATTTACCTTTATTGCATCCAGTTATGACAATTAATTTAACTTATGTTGGATTTCATTCAATCATTATCTGCAATCATTTGCTCAAAGCTGGGTCACGATGGTCTGGTCCCTTTTCTGGAAACACAGGGCACGAAACAGGGAACAGCCTGGATGGGGCCAGTCTATTGCAGGACAGTGTGTTACACACTCAGGGCAATTTGGAGTCACCACTTCATCTGAAAGACTGTGGGAGCTACTTGGGATCACTTAAGGTACTGAGGTTAAGTACCTCGCTCAGGTGTCCAACATCTGCTACAATCTGAACTGCCAATCATTTTTTTAGCCATATGTCTTGTGTCTTGACCCACAACAGTTCTTTTTTGAAACAGCAAGACTGTTAACACGGGGAAACTAAAAACTAGATATATACATTATATGCTTAAAAATACCAGGTCATCCGTCAGGTCAGTATGGGACAAAGCACATTCTGGGTTATTTCAACCCATTATCATTATGTGTTTTACCACTGCGTGCTGGGTCAGCTGCCTCTGCTGTTTATACGAAACCATTCACACCTGGATAATACAAATTTTCAGGGATTTTTTTTATGATGCAGTACATTAGTTGCAAACATGACTCACACATTGACCTTATGACCCAGTAACCCGGGCTGTAGGAACCCAGTATTTCTGCGAATTTTTGTTTTGTTTTTACTGACCAACACAACAAATTTGCTAAATGCAAACAATTTAATCCACAGCTCACATTTATGTCTGTTTGGGGCGAGATTATTATATTTTATTTCCCTTTGGCGAAGGATAATAAAGCAGCGTATAAAACTTTGTCCTTCTAAACCGTAAAACACATCCTGATAAGAATTTGCTTGAGCGTGAATATTAATCCATGCAAAATGGGAAACTTTAAGGCAGCATAAAGCTGTGAAGCTCAGTAAATTTATGCACGTTTAAATCCAAAGAAACTGCTTCTTATTTGCTCTTCGGATATAACTTGTGATTTGCTGACGCCGTCACCCGGCTCTTAGGTGTTTTATTTGTAAGCACTTCTCTCGCTGCCCAGCCACCGGGAAGTTTAGTGATCATTTATTTTATGAGCTGTGTCTGCAAACAACAAGCAGCCCCATTGCACCGGCCATTACTGCACATCAACGGGGGTCCCAGAAAGCAAACGTCCCCGCTGCACCGGTCCGTACCGTATGCCATTGGGGGTCCCAGAAAGCAGCACTGTTAGGAAATGATCTGAGCCACATATTTATGATAATATTTATCATAATATATCGAAATGGCTTTACTCAGTCTTTCCTCTGCCAGTTCGGCGAATTTATCACTCTTGGGTTTCGTTTTGGTTCTTCTCCCAAAAAGTACAGGAGTAATGATGAATAAAATAACATTGCTGCCTACAAACTGACTGCAGACAAGAGGATTTAATGGACCCAGGTGGATTTATCTAGGAATCATGGCAATTGTTGTATACCGTGGTATTAAATACGGTAACAGGATACAACGTTGCTATCAGCCTTGAATTCCGCAGCAGATGTGCTCAGTTACTCTTATCCCTACATTTATTTAGTGCCCTAACAAAATTGGACGCTTAGAAACATTGTCTGCTGCTGTGGGAATAATTTGGCTGTTTGTTTCTCCATTCTTTGTTTAAATTAAAATGAGAATAAATGAATGAAAATGCTCACTGTCTTGTATTTCAGTGACGGAAGACAGCGATACCTGCACTGCATTAATTGTTTCGCTGGTCGGAGAATCGCCAGTTTCAGAAGTAACCGTTCGCAGTGAGGGAATGTGGTCGTTTCCCTTTGGTTTAGTTCGGAATCACAGAACTATTTGTCCTTGAATTTAGCTGCTGTTAAGTTAACGTGACCCCTTTCGCACAGCAACGTGGCATCGGACGTCAGCAAATTGTTTAAAAAGTGACGTTTCCTTGTTTTTTTTTTTTTTGTTTTTTTTTTTAAGTTTTTGCGTATTAATAATGAGGAAAATGAATGCTTATCACCACTCCTGAGGTGTAGGTCTGGAGTTCAAGTCCCGCTTGGGGTGCCTTGCGGCGGACTGGCGTCCCGTCCTGGGTGTGTCCCCTCCCCCTCCGGCCTTACGCCCTGTGTTGCCGGGTAGGCTCCGGTTCCCCGCGACCCTGTATGGGATGAGCGGTTCCGAAAGTGTGTGTGTGTGTGTGTGTGTGTGTGTGAGAGAATGTAGCGTGTGCATGTGCATCAGTGTTATGTGTGATTGCCCGGCAATAGACTGCAGTCTTCTCCAGGGTGGCCCCTGCCTCTCACCCTGTGTTTCCCGGATGGGCTCTGGACACCGCAGCCCCGGACGTGCGGTTATCAGACATGTGTGGCTGGGCTGAAGTTTGCACTGGTAGGAAAAACCTGGAAAAGCAAATGATGATGAACTTATTGCACAGTGTGAAGAAGCTGAAAATCGAAACCTGTCCCTCTTGTACAAATGTAACTTCGACAAGCTGTCAGCAATGGCCTTAAAAATAAAACTGCACTGAATTTAGCTGAACTTACAAGAGAAGGAACGCAGTTAATTCACATGCAGTCTCTCCAGCAATGTCTCCCTTCAGCAAAACACATATCAGTATATTATGTCTTGTGGTGTTCTGAATTAAAAAAATGCATAAATTTGTTTGGAGAATAAAAAGCCTTATCATACTTTGATCATTTTGACTTGCATAATTTACTGGAAACCAGGCTTTTTTTTTTTTATCAGTGCTTTCTAATTAAAGAGGCAAAGGACATCAAAACGCTGCTATCAGCGTCTTGTGTGAGTGCATTAATTACATTATCTTACCACGTATTCTTGAACTTTTACCACACGCGGCTCTAAGCCTGCACGTATTTTAATCGATTCAGACCCGGAACAAAATGTTTCCAGGAGCCGCACTCCTGGTGCGATTCAGTGCTCGTGTGGCGCGGCTGTCGTGCCATCCTACATGCGCCGGGGAAGCTCACGCAGCAGCTCTCTCATCCAGAACCAGGACCTCTCGGCTGAACTCGCTGAGCAGAGCCGGTACCAGAAACCCACGAAAGCTACGACAGCGGTTCAGTCTCCTGGGTAAAGAAAGCGAGATAATCAAAAGCGAAAAGCTCGTCTGGAGCAAGAAGGGCTGGACCTCAGTGCGGTCCAACAAGCTGAAGACTTATTTGGACATAACAAATAGCAATGGTCATTCATCATTTCTTCTACTATTACATAAAATGTTATGGGGCACCACGGTGGTGTAGTCGGTAGCAGGTAGCTAGGGAGTTGTGGGTTCGGATCCGGGTTTGAATCCAGGTCAGTCCGTGTGGAGTTTGCATCTTCCAGTCATTTTCTGCATGGGTTTCCTCCTGGTGCTCTGGTTTCCTCACACAGCCCAAAGATGTAGTTCAGGTCAATTGCTGACCATAAATTCCCTTTAATGTGTGTGAATGAATGAATGTGTATGAGTTTTTACTCTGCAATGGGCTGGTGTCCCATCCAGGGTGTCCCTTCTCTTACACCCTATACTTCCTGGACAGGCTGTGCGCCAGTGTGTCTGTGCTGGGCAAGAAGTTACTGTGTCACTGGGTGAAAAGAGCTCTATAAAAATAAATTGAGTTGGTAAAGGATGGATGGGTGGGTGAAGTACCAACCCACAGCTACAACCGCTTGTCCCGAGTGGGGTCACAGCAAGCCAGAACCTACCCGGCAACACAGCACAAGGCCAAAGGGGAGGGGACACACCCTGTACGGGACACCAGTCCACCACAAGACACCCCAAGCAGGACTCGAATCCCAGACGTGCCACCCAGCAGGCACTGACCAAACCTGTTGCGCCACCATGGGTGAAATATTTCCGAATAAATCTGGAACCTAGCGAAGTCCACCTTGAGACACAGCGCAAATTTTACACTGTCTAAATCTGGATATTGAGGGAGAATTGTTGGAGACAAACAGCCAGCTTCACCGTTATAATTTTTCTCCCCGTGTTTGGCTACTGTCTCTCAATATAATGTGGAATATCTAAAGAAACCTTGGACGTCACTTTCCTCAAATTCTAGCACAGCTCTGCACGATTCCGAAGAGCTCAGCGTCGAAAAGTGTTCCGCACTTGCCATTAAACCACATTTTAAGGCCGCCGAGATCTTACTGCAGGAAGATTGTCCATCAGCCTCCTTCCAAAGACACCGCACAGTGGCACCAGCATAATGCAGCTTCAATTCCTCAAAAAAGCCAAAGGGAAGCTTATTTCCTTCAAACTCACCCTACACTCAGTGGATTCTGTTTCATTATCCCAAGTTCTCTGCCCGGCTCTGCTTTCAAACACGAGATAAAGCACCTTTCCCAAGAACACCATCAAACCTGTATACTTCTATTTTCCTGGAAACACATTGTTATTTCCCTTTATGTTATTTCTCATATCCAATTCTAGTTTTCTCTCTTCTTTGTCTTTTCTCTTACTCTGCAGTGTGGCTCTGTCTCCTGTGCTGCGTACCTCTTTGGAGGCCCTTCAGTGTGACTTTACCTTATGATGGATTCAGCCTTTGGTTGGGGAGTGAGCCATACTTCAGTCTATGTGCAATATAATTGGGAGCTTGGACTTGAAGAAGGATAAGGGATTTTACACACACCCACTTTCTGAACCGCTTGTCCCATACAGGGTCACAGGGAACCAGAGCCGACCTGGCAACTCAGGGCATAACGCTGGAGGGGGAGGGGACAAACCCAGGACAGGACACCAGTTCATCACAAGGCACCCCAAGTGGGACTCGAACCCCAGACCCACCAGAGAGCAGGACTCAGTCCAACCCACTGCGCCCCCCACAGATAAGGGATTTTGAGGGTAAATTAAAGGATATTCTGTTGGAGCTCAGAGACTCAATTCTGAAGTGGCTTGACTTTTCAGTACCCTCGATCCAATATTGTTTGGGGGCCCTACAAATTTCAGTGTATTTCAAAAATAAGCCCGCACCAGTTGCACCTTTGCCAAGGGTCAGCCTTGATTAATGCGTTTCACACCGGAGTCGTGTCCACATCTTCATTTAGAAATTCATTCAAATTCAAAAACAGGAACATGCCTTTGTAGGCGGACTGAGTAAACACGTTAATCTGTCCATTTTAAACAGTTTGGCTCAAAGCCTCTCTGCCTTTCAAGTGAACGCCGAGCACCGGGGCGCTGACCGCTGTCAGGCAGAAGCAGCAAATCGCTTTAACATAGTGGGGCAAATACCTTTGTTTTTAGATCACTTGATTGCACTTGCAAAGTCCTCCGCCCCGAGCGCTGAGTATCGGGGACAATGTACACATACAGCAAAGCGTCATATTTAGTCAAGAGGATTTGAAAAGGCTGTTGACCCTGTTCAGTTGTTCTGCTTGATGGGTGTTTATTAATGTGCTTTGTGTTACCATTCACACATGAAGTTGAAATCATAATAAGTGCCCCCCTCAGCCATGCCGGCACGCTGAGGCCAGAGATGAACCTGTTCCCAGCAAAAATGTTGAAGGAAACTTATGGCTCATGGAAAACAGAGTATAAAGGCAAGGGCTCAGGGGCAGTGTACAAAAAAAACTCCTTTTCAGCAGAAGAATTCAGACATTGATTTGTACATTAAAAAACGCTATTGTCAGTATAATTGCATATGAAAGGTCCCAGTTCCTTTCTGTAAGACACAACTGAAGTCCTTTCTCTTGTTCTTTTAGTCACCTTGAAAAAAAAAAAATGTAACGTACAATTTACAGCTCTTCCCCATCATGTACACAAAGTTAGATAATACGGGGAGGATTTTTTTCAAAAATCCTTTTACTGGGGGTAGCCTTTCAAGCGGTTTCCTGTTAAATTTTTTCCCGAGCATTGTGAACTAACAAAAAAGGTGTTTCTGGTGTGAGGCTCCTTGGAGGATTTGGTTTCTTTCGTTGTTAAGAATCTTTTTTATTTTTTCTGTTTTGTTCTTCTGATATTATCAAAAAAAAAACAAAAAAATGTTGCATATAACATCTGTTAAGCATCTTACACATCCAGAGGATGTGATCAGTTCATGTTTGGCAATGGTTTGAAACACAGAAAATTTGCAAAAGTATGCATTGTCGTACCCTGGGCCATAACATTTCATAAAAATGATATGCAAAATTGCTTCATCATCTGCATTTATAATCTGTTGACTGAATAAGTTTAGTGTCACCAGAGAATACTTAACATCATAATTTTCCAGGGCAGTTAAATGTTTTTACAACTTCTTAAATTAAATTGGTTTTATAAGTAAAGTGTGTAATCCTGTGTGGATAAATCACATGAATAAATGTTATGTTGCTCTGGGGTAAACATGGGTGAAAGCTTATAGGTAGTGTAAGTGTAAATGTGTCAACTAAAGACTGTGTAATAATCATGTTGTGTTACTTTGGAGAAATATGTAAAGCCAGTAATAGAAGGTAAAACCTATCTGTGGCAAGTTGGGTGACAGCTGATAGGGATGTGAGTTGCTTTCTTTGGCTTCAAAGGTTGTTGGTTCAGATCTCATCTACCACTGTGGTACCCTTGCTCAAGGGTGCTTAAACTAAATAATGCCAATAAAATTAGCTAGTTGTATAGGTAACATAACATTGTAAGTTGCTTTGGTGAAAAGCATCAGTTAAATGGATGTTAGGGACAGCTAGTAGCATAATGGTTAGAGCTCCTTTCTGTGGATCTACTGGTTGCAGGTTTGATCCCCTACCCTTGAGCAGTGAACTTACCCTAAAATTGCTCCAGTAAAATTTCCCATCTATATAAAGGGGTAAATAATTGTAACCTTAACGCTGTAAGTCACTTTGGTGAAAAGTGTCAGGTGACTGTCAATATGAGACTGGTCTGAAAGCAGTCTTTGCTTAAACCTTGTGTCTCAAAAACCATTCTACAAAAATATGGTGAAAACAGTGGAATGCACTGTAGATAAATAATTTACATTCAGTCAATTAAAAGGGTCTCAAAAACTGTACCACCAGACCCTGTGATGCATGTGGACTCTGGCTTGAACCATTCGCAGTCTTGAACCTTGGATTCATCTGTTGAAATAGTTTTGACTCCATCAAACAGGTTCTATCAGTCTATCATGATGGTTTTGTAATATAGTATAATCCAAAGATATCACGGTATACATGATCAGGGCAGGTTTATTAAGAGAAATCCCTGGAGACCCAATACCAAGCCTTCGAGAAATAGATGAATAGAAAAGCTGTAGCCATAAGGTTGGAGAGTTGAGCTCACTTCTCCACACAGCATCAGCTGGGAAACCCAGAAGCTGTCATTCTGTACAAGCCTTCTTCACCAGCATCATGTGGTAGATGGCTGGCAGATGGCGCATGGATGGCGCATGGATGGCACAGGGCACAATGTGCTTGAAAGCGGATGCCCTCATTCCCTACGGGTACAACTCTAGGAGGGGTCTCCCTCCGCAGCAACCAGCATTTTGGATTAAGCAGCATTTGTAACACTTCATGAATTTACATAATACATTGAAATGAGGAAATCAGTTCTTGACGGCATGACAATTTTTAAAAAATGAGACATGGTAGATTATACCATGAAAATGGCCATAAGAGATGCTGCGTTGGCTAGTTTGGCCTTCTCCTTAAAAAGGCAAGAATGTGTTACTGGTTTGTTACTCATCTAAATTTAAATTAAAAAACAAGAACAACTACAATAATAAGAATAATGATAATCATAATCACAATAAATTCAGAATCTGAAGTAGGACAAACAGGGCCCCGGCCAACAATTTGTCACAGAAAGGCAGGGTCAAGCCGCTTTGCGTGAGGGTTTGGATGCCACCCACTCTCAGATAAATGTAATTAATTCAAATAAATCCTGATTTCTTACAGTTGCATCACAAGTTAATCTGCAGAGAACATTTATTCACACGCTTTCTGCCAAGGTAGGTAACACGTAAATCCCCGTGCAATGTCTTTAATTTTAGCTGCACTATTCCGTGAGTCTTGATCTGCCCTTCCAAAATCCCATGAGTAATATATCATGAAGGTAAATGTGGTCTTCTTGCATGGACTTTGTGATACACATCGCTGACTGTGGCTAGCCTCCAGACTCTGGGCAACCTTATCAATAAGTTAGCTGAACATTTTGCTCACGTCTTATGCAAATAAACTACTCTGAAAAACGTTCGGTCTGTCAGTATTAATGGCAATGTCCACCTGAAGTTGGATACCCTTTATTTCCTATCGTGAAACGGAATATGGTCTTTGACATTTTTTGCCGTAGAGTCACATCAGATGGAGGAGCAAACATGATTTGTAGTCGGTCTGCCATGTTTGTTCAACCTCCCTCTTTCTGTTAGTAAAAGCCAACTCGAGCGCTGAGGGATCATAAGTTATTAACTTGGTGTATTGGATTACCCTTTCCATGGGCAAATAAACTGGCTTTCCTGGTAAACAATCAAACCTTTCCGTTTGGGCTCAGAACTGCAGGGGTAATTTAATAGATCCTTGGAGAGGGCTTTATCTCCAGTGAGTGCAAACATTTCAACCGTGTCCCCAGGCGAAGGTTCCGCATTAAGGGGTCTTGCCAGTTAAAGTGTCAGCGCAGCTGTCTATATACAACCCCCAGGCGATCCCCGACCCTCCTAATGTGCTTTGACAGGGATTCAAATGGGACTCGAGTGCCAATAAACATCTGAGTCCTAAACTCTTGAAGGGAATATTGACGGATGAATGGAGGTCCGGCACAATCGTGACTGATATCATTTAGCGTATTTTTAAAAGGATTTTTAGTTATGCACAGCTGGATTCACTGAAGAAATTTTCTCAAGGGTGCATGAGTTTGGTCTTTCCCAGGTCTTAGATCAGCAAACTGTTGGTCACGAATCCACGAATCCAGTTTCTTAACTATTAATGCACCTTTGTTATGTGTATGAGGAAACCATTCATGAACTTAAAACCCTATACTTATCTTTCTGTTCGATAACAGGATTTTTATCAAAACCCAACAATAATAAAGTTACAACTCCCACTTTCACAGAGTTATGATAACAATCTGTAATCGCTTACAGTTTGTTACACCAACATTCACATTTTATATGTGTGGAATACAAAAATGCCCTGTCATTGAATTAAATTTGGTCTTTGAGCTTCCTATGATGTAACAGTCAAAAAAATTATATAAAACTTAGTGATCAGAGCTGTCTCCTTGAGATCTGCTTACATTGCATTTATTCATTGTACTGTTGCTTTTCTCCAAAGCAACTTACAGTGTAAACCTACTTATAGTTATTCACTCATTTATACAGCTAGGAAACTTTACTGAAACAATTTAGGCTAAGTATCTTGCTCAGAGGTATTATATTTGGAGCATATAGTATTATAGGGACTATAGTACTATAGAGACCTTTAGGTTCAAAGGCAGCAGCTCCAACCACTACACTACCAGCAGCCCCTACTTATTTGAATCTAGCTCTTTCTGCAGTACTGTTGATCAAGGTATGTACCCTGAAGTGTTCCAATAAGAATACAATACTGTATAAATGGGAAAAGTAATGTAAAATGTTGCTTGTCTAACATTGTAAGCTGCTTTAGACAATAGCCTCACCCAAGTAAAGGTGATTATTAATGTATAGTAGGGGATGACATAGTCATCCAGAACCACGGAAGATGTAGAATTTTTAAACGAACCAATCTGCCCAAAGTGAGTGACTGTGGATATAGATTTGAGGACATTTGCACTTAGAGAGCTGAATGAACAATGTAACCTGCGCACTGAAATACCGCATCCCCAGAACCCCCTGTTTGGGTCCCTGTGCTGATTTTCAGAAAACCCAGTCATGGGTGTGGGATTACCTCTACACTGCTACCTCCTGCACAAAGGCTCAGCCGTTCTGCATGACTCATGACTGGAGGAAGTGTAGGAATGCATCATTCCCCATCTTCTCCAAATTAATGCTTAGTGTGCATGTCTCTATATGCCTGGGAGATAGGTTCTCTATGAAAGTTCACCATCAAGTTCGCCATACTGTCCTTAGTTCTGAGGGGGAGATGGACAAAACTACCCTGGTTCATAGAAGCTACAGAGATGGGCAGAAGTCAATATTTGATTGGCCTTATCTTCCACATCTCAGCCCTCGTGATCACTTTTATTTCTGTGGCAGAAAATTTCGTCGTATTGCACAGCAGTAGAATGACAATAAAGTCTTCAATTCAAAAGATTAGCCCTGGAGTGCCTCAGGGCTCTATTTTCGGCCCCATTTCTTTATTTATGCCTTGAAATCGCCACTTTGCTGTTCTCTGCTCTACCAAGCAAAGCAGTCCCATCATAAACCTCTCATTAGGTCATTTTTAAAATAGATTTTTATGTCCACTGATCCTAAACAGTGACTGTGTGGTTCAGCAGTGAGAACTAAAAAGAAAGTAACTGTAGAGCTGTAGAAAGTCTGTAAATATTTTTTAAATGTTAATTATTCTAGTAGCAGATGCAGACAGGCAGGAGTTAACATGTCTGGTAGAGACTAATAGTGTTTGGGAGTATGATTCATCTGTCCAAAGAAGTGTGTGCTAATTTTTGAGAGAACACTAATCAAGGACTGGGGGGCATACTTAAGCCTCTTAGCCCTATTCAATCTATGTAGATACTTTTAGAGATCTAGCTGCCCTATTGTGAGGTCCACTTCATTCCAACTTGGCATCCCTGGTATCTCAGTGGCCCAGCATTATATACTTGAACCTTTAACAAGGCTTTACAGATCTTGCATTAATTTCTTGCTGCATTTTATTTTTGCAGGTAGAGAAGGGATCGTTACATTCAGCTCACGTTGTCGGCATAATTGCTTAGTAATCATCACTGAATAAAGCTGAGTTCAAAGCTGGGGGACAGATTATCCTATTTTATTTGCAAACAGTTTTGTCAAAGGAGCAAGAAAGAAGCGCGTTTGTGCTTTCAAAATGCTTTTCTTGATAATGGTAAGTTTTCAAGGTAGATATATAATATGTGAGATTTAGTGCAATTAGCAGCAATTCTCTAAATCTCAAACTTGCTTAAATTCCTTATTCTGGACACATTTTTTAAAAATCTACATGCTTGAAGAAATGTTCACAAAGGATATATTCATTTAGGTGTAAAATCACAGCTTTAAAACTACGACTTTTATTCTGACAAGAATGCTTTTAGGTTGCCACAATTTTTTTTGACATAACTGTAGATGTTAGCTTACATTTTGACGACTCGTGACATCAGCTGCAAGCATGGTCACCCTACTGATGTTTTGATTGAAAAACCTTTGTCACTTCAGGTGGCAAGCTATTCACATATCTCAGCAGGCTTGAAATAATTATTCCAACCATCTGCCACTAAGCGTTTAGCAGATGGTGAGTCTACAGTTCCTCTCTCCTCTGAAAGCTGGAACATCACGTAATCAGACAACTTCACTGATCTCTGGTCTCCTTGGGATGGAAGATCACTGTCAAAGCACAACATGATACTGTGATGATATTGCTGGTATGCAAAGGCATTCAGATGGCCCTTGCCATTTATTTTGAACTCAGGCACATTATGTTCTTCTGGATATGGATAACTGTCTGGATAGCAATGATGGTAATAACCAAGAATATATACGTGCTGTTGGCAATGTGGTATAATGTGGCAGAGTAATAACACTTCCAATTCTGAATTACTGTGCCAATCATCCTAATCATTGCACTCTTCCAGCAAATTACAAGACATTATTAGCACAGCCCTTTAGCTGCAATCAAGTGATATTTGTGCCACGTAATATTGAAATTAATAAAATTTTGCGTTCACGGGAAAAATGATATTTTCATGGTTTGGATTCGGATCGCATTTCCTGTAAAGCTCAACAATGAAAGTCTCTCACGCGCTCATTTAACTTCATTAAAGCTGCACGTCAGCAGAGGGATTAAAGATGTACTTCTGCCGTTTGTCATTGTTATGCCGTTGTTGAAATGTGAGCAGAAAGATAGAGTATGTGATAAGAGAGAACAAGAAAGCTTTAAAATGATCGTACAAAAGGATAATAGCTAAAGTTAATTTTAAAGAACTTTAACATTTTGAAAGCTATCCATCCATCCGTCCATCCGTCCCTCCATCCATCCATCCATCCATCCATCCATCAGCAGCTTGTTGTCACGTGTGTGGTTGTAGTGGTCTAAAGTCTATCCTGAGGTAAAAGCTGTGAGACAGAACACACCCCGGCCGAGACACCAGTCCATCACAGGGTTCTTCAAAACCAAAGCAAATGAAATCAAACATGAAAAACAGCCGTACAGATTAATTGCCTTTAATGCAGGTTAAGTCCAGCTAGAACTAGGATGGGCTGAAATATCTACTTGAACACAACACTTAGAGCAAAGTGTCAACTCCTGTTAACCCCACATAAGAATATTCAGCATCGTTACCATATATATGGCTGTTCCAGGGACATGAATCATGTCAGCACCCAACGAGGACCATCAAAAAAAACACACCTAGTTTTACATAATACCACATGTATTACAGTGTTTTTAATCACCAACTATCAAATCCACACTTCCAACAGAACATAAGAGGAGAACTTTTTTACCCGTCAGCTATGTGTTACGTAACTTTGTTTGTGACCTGGTATTAATTAAGTCTTTTCTTATCAAGTGTGTTGTCATTTTGAATACAGAACCAGCAGATCCGGGTAGAAAAGGTTACAATTCATAGCATGAGTCAGAGCACCACGCTTTCCAGAGTACATTTTGACAGTGACTGGTGATCCAGTCCCGGCGAAAAACAATAAAATCTTCTTCTCTGAGGCGGCAATCAACATCTGCATGCAGAATTAATTAATTAATCAAGCTGAATCTTGCCGGTTATTCATGAGGAAGGACAGTTAAAATGTGAGCTGGGTTTTCTAGAGAAAAAGCTTTGAAACTTGTGTGAGAAAAGCTTGCTTATGGGCTTATGACGTCTTCAAAGTCTATTTTTCACCTGAATCCTCAGTTCGTTCCATTTATAAACCTGTTCGCTTGTCTCATCTTCTAAAAAATTTTGCCATTCGGTTTTCTTAATTCAAGAATATCCTCAGTTTTTTTTTCACAGCTTGTAAATGTGTTTGAAAAAACTAGTTTTGTTCAACATATTTGCATTATAGAGTATTGCAATAAATCACTGCTGTTCAGTTGCATATGTACCATTTTGAATAGTATTCTGTAATGTTGCTTGTAATATTGTACATTTTCAAAAAAGAAGACATGTACCAACATGACATTTGCTGCCATCATTTATCTGATTACTCCTTTGTACCTTTGAGCCTCGAGAAAACTGATTATTCCGCTGTCATTATGTTGTTAACTCTACACTGATTTTGTGCTGAAAAAGCGGATGGTTATTAACGCAAGGACTGTGTGACATATATGCCTATAAACCATCTTTATTCACTATGCAGGAATGTAAATGAAAGGAATAAATTCAGGAAAACCTTATGCTGTATTAATGTTTTATATGTCAGTATTTTAATTTTGCTGTTTATATTGCAAATACAACACAAAGCTTGTGCTGTGTGACTGCTACTTCAGAGGGTTTGTCATGTCATAAATAGAACTGAGCAACTTTGTTCAGACGTTTGCTTTGCCGTTCAGCTCTGCTCTGTCCTGTCCTTTCTAATCTCCGTTCGCCCTTCATAAACAATGCTGGGTTGCTTTCAGTATCGCCGCTGAGTCACAAAATAACCTTTTACCGGCTGCATTGACCACCATTGTAATCATGGCACTGGCATTAATTCGCACTTCATTTAGAGCCTTGTTAAAACACTGCACCCTCTGCAACGGGGGGGCAATGATCTCCATCGCTCGTTTGTTGACATAGGTGTGCAGCAAGGAATAAAGGATTCGGATAGAAAGCAAACATGACGAGAAACACCTTTTGAATTTCCCAACGCTACCCGCGACATTTTGTGTTTGTAGGTATATATTTATCTACGTATGTATGGTTATATACTGTCTGCGTACAGTGAAGCTGAGTAACAACATGGTTTTTCTAAGCAGGACTGCAGTACACTTCTCTTTGCAACTATTTACCATGTTTATTGCCTGGCTATCTATTTTGAAGAACTGCTAATAAGAGCACATCGTCTGTTTTTTAATTTATTAATCCGCTCATTTTCACACACTGCTTGTCCACATTGGTCACGGTGATCTGGAGACAGTCCTGGGAAACACTGGCAGGCTGCACCCCCGCAGTGGATGCCGCCTCATCGCAGGGCATCACCTCACACACACGAACACACCCGCACGGGGGACTTCGGCGTCAGCTGTTCACTTAAACCACTCATCTTTGGACTTTGGGTTGGAACATGGGCGAATACGCAAACTGGAATCTGAGCCGAGACCAGATTCCAACTGGAGCCTCCTTTGTCAGCCTCCTTTATCAGCACGTATATTTACCAAAAAATATACCATGTGCTCGTGTTCAAGGCATATTTTGCAACACTGATGATCCACCAACTTATCATTTCAGATAATATATAAAGGTGAGTATGTTGCCAGTCAAAAACCATTATTAATTTGAATATTAGCACAAACGGAATATTTTAATTCATTTGATTTCATTGTAAAACCATTCATTTTGCAAGTTAAATGTACGGAGGCTGCCTTTACATGGTAGTCTGGCTGTACAGCCGGATCTCTTCAGGATAACTCATCAAGGTTCCTGTTCCTCAGATGCTTCATCTCCAGAGAGATGCAAACTGCGCAGTTCAATATGGGATTCAGCAAAAGTGTTGAAAAATGGTGTCTTGGTTCGGGGCACCAAGGGGCCGTTCGCTTTGCACGGTGCAATGCATGGAGAGACACGACAACATGTGACTGCACAGGTGCACAGACACGCACACGTTTAGAAATAAAAGAAAAGGGCCCTCTAGCTCAATAGCTGCACTTCAGCTAAATAAAATGAAGAACATTTCAGATATGGACCGAAATGCGGCGGCTGCGTTGAGATGCTGCCTGGCTGAGAGCTCCGCCGGCCATTGATTTGCTGACTAACAAGGTTATGGATGAGAAGGGCGATTGGGGGAGGTGATCGGGTGTTATTCCCCATATGCCCAGGCTGACATTCTCCACGTTAGTTATTTTTGAAAGGAGAACTGAAATATTAACATTTGGAATTCCTATGAAAGGATTCATGCAAAAGAAGATTCCACCAGTGCCATTTTTATGCTGACATTTTACATTTACTTTACATTTATTCATTTAGCAGATGCTTTTTTCCAAAGCAATGTACATCTCATAGAAAATACAATTTGTGTAATACATTAGGAGAAAGATACATAGTTGTAGACGTGTGATTCTTAAGTAAACTTTGTTTCTTTCCGCTTTATGCACCGATGTTCATCGCACAAGTAGGTGCACAAAACTCAGGACAGACAAATCCTGATCACCTTCCTACAAATGTTTTATTTTTTTTAAGGGTACGCAAACATTTACACACAATACAGGAGTAGCGGCTGTGTAAAGGCTTATCTGGGCATGATCGTAAAGTTACGGTGCATGAACATTTAAACCAACTACCATTTTATCAGCTAACATCCTCTATGTGTACATTTCCATTTCACACTCCCTCAAGCATTTTTAGTACAAAATCGGGAGTCACTATGTGTAAACTTGTAGCCCTGAAGAGGGACCCTTCAGTGCCATTTCTGAGCCATGTACTTATGAAAAATGCCTCCAACAGAAGTAAAATTCCCGTGCTTCAACCATCATCAAGGGTACGGGGTGCGGTATCAGCACAGACTGCCTTGTCGTCCTCCATCCCGATAAGCCGACCGCTCCCTCCTTTTCACGGACAAATCTGGGTCTCTCCGAGATTCTCCAGCAAAGGCCATTCTTTTTCTACCGTGGAGGAGTGGCCCTTCACAGGGTCCCCCTGCTGATCATGTCCACCTGTCTGCCCCGGAGCCTCTTTTCCCTCCCGCCGAAGATCTGTTCCCCCGTCCCTTTCGTACGCCATCGAGTGGAACGTGCACTCAAATTAATGAGTGAAAATCCATGCACGAGCCTCCTCTCCGTGCACTCGCCACACAACCGAAGGGTAAAATCTGCAGTTTTATATAAAAGGCCAAATTAATGGTGCTTTAAAAAATCTGAAATACATCTGTTTCACGCATCTAAAGAGTAAAAAGGGTATTTTAAATTATAAGAGGAGGAGTGATTTAATTAAGCAGTGCCTTGAGTTCTGGTTCATTAGTGGACTCCTTGAGCATAACACATTTGCTAAGACCAGAGCATATTAAACACTTGAAGATTGAATGCACATTAGTTATGGAGGCATTAGGAGAAGAGATGTTACTTTAGCCTCAGTTATTATCCAGTTAAACTTAAATGAATTTAAATGTTGGAACAGGACTGACAAGGGCCTGAGAAAAAGCAAGGCTTTTTAAAATAACACCTGCTTTGAGCTCCATCAAGTTAGTGACAAACACTCATGGAGAGTCAACAGTGCTTTTATCGACTTTTCCTCTTGTTTGGAACTTCATTACAAATGCAAATGTGAATAATCGCAGGAGGGATTTTTAATAAAACGATATCAGATGTAGCGTTGCCACGAGGGCTGTGGCAAAGATAAAGAAATGAGCTCACCTAGACGGTGCCTACAGGTGTATTGAGAACTTGTGAAATTTACACAATCACACGTTAATTCTAACCCTAAAACAATTTATAAGAAAACCAATCACAACTTTAATGACTATAGAAATGTTATGGTTTCAGGGTACTTTATTCAATCATTTTATAGGTTGTAAATGAGGTGGTTCATGATGCCGAATCTCTCCCAAGCATGACAATATCAGCACTGCTGAAAGGTACATGGTAAACCAATGCGTCTCCAAAGCAATCGTCTACCCTTATTTTCATAGTGACGGATCCAAAACATGTCATCTCCAGTGGGCTCGCACTAAACAAACGCTTGAAAATGGATCCGCAAACTTCTTGGATCGGTCCATCATGCCAAACATTAAACTGATAACTTGAGGTTCACTGAACCACCTTCATCTTCTCTGACAGCAAGTCTTACCTTTTCTCAATGAGCCATCAGTCCCTGTCCCCTTGAGCTACAATTTGTCATTTCTGTAAGCACCATTTACCACGTTTGTCAGCCATTGGTAAATGTCAACGAGACAGATGTGTGATTTTCTGGTCAAAGGTTTGTAGCATAATATTAGTATGTACATACATACTAAGTATATACATCAGTAGCTCTCTATGAATATGACTCATAACATGCACAGTGGACATCAGGCAAAGTTTATATGCTGTTTTCAGCAGCTTTACTGTTTTCTAACTAAATAGAAATGTTTTTTTTTTGTTAATCTTGTGCAATAGGTAAAAGCACTTTATTTTGACGGGGCTTCTCTCAAAGACCATTTGTAATACCAATTAATATCGTACAGTTTTTTAGTTTAGAAAGAGAACAACAAAATTTTACATTTCAGTCTTTCAATATCCTATTTTTTTAGGCTCATCATTACTCAGAGAGTTCCACATTTCAACCGCAGAAATAAAAACAAAGTTTTTATGTTGATAGGTTCAGCCCTGGGGTTTTTGCTTGAATTCACAATTATTGAGGCAAAAACAATTGCATTTTCAGCTCCTGACCACATCTGAATATCCCCTTTCGTCAGTCTTGAATGAGATTTAGTGCTGTTACATGAAAAAGAGAAGCAATAAGCTGGAATAGTATGGTGCAGTCAGGGATCACAAACTCTGGTCTTCTAATCTTAATTAATTATCCTTGATTAAACTATTGATTTAATTAATTATGCTGTGTAATTCATTTTATATAAGTAAGTGTTCCAGGATCTGCCATGCTGCTGTACCAATGGGAAAGGGACTTCACCTGAATCTCTGCAGTTAAAAATTGTCCAGTGATTTGTCCTATAAAATTTTCAATCAAACAAACTATGTAAAGCCATTTAAATGAAAACACACACAAACATACACGCACGCTGGTTGAAACCGCTCATCCTGAGCGGGGTCGCGGCAAACCGGAGCCTAACCTGGCAACACGGGGCGCAAGGCTGGAGGGGGAGGGGACACACCCCGGAGAGAACGCCAGTCCATCCCAAAGCACTCAAAGCAGGACTCGAACCCCAGGCCCACGACACAGTGGGCACTGGCCAAACCCGCCACATCCCCCTCAGGAAAATCAGTCAGAAATATTTAATGGACTATTGTCTCAGACTTTAAGCACACTGATCTTCAGGTTGTGTTTGAAGATCATCATTAATGGAGCAGTTCTGATTTCTCTTGCCAAATCATTCCACCTCTCAAGGATAAAAATGTGTATATGCAGACAGCAGATATATGGAGTGGGGGGTGAAACAAGACCAGAAGTAGAGGAGTGAAGGATACAGGATGGAATACATATGAGGACCCAGTACTTTCAATTCACCTCCCTAAATGAAGGCCATTGGTTCTAAACTCAAAGATGCTGGGGCTTAACCTCAATTTACGTCGTATTGTATTGCTTCCTGGTTATTTTCTGAACATTATTGACACTTCATCACCGCCTGTGCTAAACCCACAGCCCTGTCGCACTCATAGCTGGTGGGCACAGCTGGGAAAAGGCTGTCAGTGGTGAGCTATGTCTAAATGCCAAACCATATTTGAAGTCCCTCCGGGCCCTGAGCTCGCTGTCGAAATGTCCCTGCTGTTTGCTCCTGCCTTTCTCACTTGGCTCTGTCATGGCATCAGTATTCCTGCCTTAATGAAACTTTTTCCCAGGATTCTTAATTTCAGAATGAACCCTTGAATTAAATCACGGGTCTTTGCAGATGCCCAACACTGTTGAGACCATTCAGTCTTTGTTTTACCTGCTATACGACATGTGGGCACTATGAGAGACCAGGTAACCTCTTTGGTAATGCAGTGTAATTTATCAGAGTTCTTGAAAACATGGACTCTTCCTGATACGTGCGGCAGAAGGTTTGCAAAGCATGCCTTCCTGACCTTGGGCTTGCTGGTCCTCAGTGATGCTCAGGAGGACAATGACCAAGAAAGGTAAGAAAATAGAGGAGACACATATAATGCTTTCATAAGGAAGTGAAGGTTTGTTTGTTTTTTACTCTGGAGTCTTCAGTCCTGACCTTGATGGGCTGCCACAGGTGAAAGCTTTTACTCTACCTGAGCACTTAGCACTACTCCATTATTACCACACCTGGCATTTTAACATTGCGTAATGTGTATTTATGTTGTTAATAAAATATCTAGAGAAATACACAACGTATAAGGAGTAAAAACATTCACTTTGACTTTCTTATTTTGATGTACTGTATAATCCCTGAGCAATGTTGGGTGTGACAAATTGGGTTTGTTAACAAAAGTAAAGCCTTCCTTACAAGAGCACAGTTCATTGGGTGAATGGAACTCCACTAAGAAAGCATCTGTGCAGCAAAACTCCAGTGGAACAGTCGCTGGGCTGCTGAAAAACAGCTGGAAGGTTAATGGGCTGCTGACGTTCCACTGGATGGACATTTGGCTACTGAAACTCCACTGGAAGGTGATTGTGCAAATGAAATTTCACTGGACTGAGATTGGGATAGTTACTTAAATGGCAGTAAATGCCTAGTAAAACTAGTGAATTAGGGTAAAGACCCTACAACTGACTGTGATTTGGCAAATCGGTGGGTGTGGACTTTGGAGACTGATTTTAGAAGTAAGGTTACTTATGCAGGGGATGCAGTGGTGCAGCAGGTTTGGATGGGTCCTGCTTTCTGGTGGGCCTGGGATTCACATCCTGCTCAGGGTGTCTTGCGACGGACTGGTGTCCCATCCTGGGTGTATCCCCTGCCCCTCCAGCCTTACGCCCTGCATTGTTGCTTTAGGCTTTGGCTTGCCGTGACCCCGTTTGGGACAAGCAGTTTTGGACTCTATGTGTGTGGGTTACTTATGTTTCTCACACGCACGCACGCACACTTTCAGAACCGCTTGTCCCATAGGGGGTCACGGGGAACCGGAGCCTACCCAGCAACACAGGGCGTAAGGCCAGAGGGAGAGGGAACACACCCAGGATGGGACGCCAGCCCGTCGCAAGGCACCCCAAGCGGGACTCGAACCCCAGACCCACCGGAGAGCAGGACTGCGGTCCAACCCACTGCGCCACCGCACCCCCTGCTACTTATGTTTCATCAAAGCATTATATGCCTTTTCTCTTTCTCTAGGTCTTGGTCCATGTTTAGTTTGAGAAGAGATGCGGGAAATTTTAGGTCAAATTTTCTTAAAATAATCCAGGTGATTGTAAGGACGAACTGTTCTGTATATTACATGACTGTATACAGACATAACATTAGTCTGGCGTGCGATGGGGAACTTATTCCATCACAACTGCTGAGGACATAATTGTCTTATGTGCTAAAATCAGTGCATCTCTGCCAGCAGACAACTGTAAAATGTCCAAAAAACAAGAAACCTTCAGCTTCACTGAGCCCAAGGCTAAGAAGATAATAGCCTAATCACTGTCCATTTATTGCACTGCACATAGGCGGCGCGAAACTGAGATCTCATTGATGGCAACCAAGTTCACAGCCAGTTCATACTGAACCTATTAAGACAGAAGCAATTTTACTTTGAAAAATGTGGTATTGTACAACAATAATAATTGCAAATCCACAGAGCTGTAATACATTTGGTATGCATGGATAACCAAGCACATTTCCTGAAATATAGAGGCTGATGTATTAGTGCATTATTGTTAAATACTATGGAATATTAATACTTATAGCTGTACATATTCAGAATATTTATTATGCCAGCTGGAACTCACAAGAGGAACATTTCTATTGTTTCTTGTTTTAAAAATGCACTATTGCTTGTCATTCATTGGAACAGTGATGTTTCATCATTCATTGAAAACTATATTTCCATGCTACTTTGCTGGCTCTCCATAAAAATAAACCAAAGAGTGGTATGTGCAGACAGATCCTATGAAATTAATCCATTCCGTTGCAAAAAAATCCGTTTGCAATTACAGCTAAGTCATTTGAGATGGTTTAAACTGGAAATGCAAGTTTAAGTTGGAATTGTACTACATGTAATATGAATTTGGAGAAAAAAAATCAGGTCAAATACAGAACGTGGTGTGTGACCCTGACCGGGACAAGATGTCATGGAGAGCAAGAGAGTGAGTGAGTGAGTGAATATACCTTGAACTGTACACCACTTTGTACAAAAGGATCTCTTAAATCGATAAATGTTATGGTAATTGTAGTGCAGACTTGATTAAGATCCATGTACCTGAATAGAGACTTGACCGTACCTCAGTTAATGGTCCCGTTACAGCTGAGAAGTTGTATTTGTGGTTTTGCTCAACACCTTATAAAAAAAACGCGTCCAAAGTTTCACCTGCTGCTGTTTGTACTGGGCACTGTACCGCAGTACAGAGCTGGATTCAGGGTATTTGTGTGTTTTGTGCTTTTATCTAACAAACACAGGTGTCTGTTTCATTCTTCTCACCAGAGGCGCTTCTACTCGCAGGGGAAAGAAGAAGCCATGGAGATGACATGACTCGGCTAGTCCCTTGCTGTGCACTGAAATTAATTTCTCCTGTGCAAATTCTCTCAGGCATCTTAAGAACAAAGGAGAAATGTCACCATGTTGCTTCTCAGCTGGTGCCTTCAACACTTAGAGGTTGTAGGTGTATTTGAGTTTCCTCTCTATCCATTTATTTCCTCACCAGCTTACCTGGTTACAGGTCACAGTATTATTTCCCATTTGATTCGACTGATTATTATTTATGGTCATTAATTACTTGAATCATTAACTATATGATACCTGGCTGTCTTATTGTAATTATTGTAATAGGTGATATTTCACAAATAATTGAAATAAAGATTCATAGGAAAGTCATATTTTCTACTTGCATTCTATGTCTATTGCCAAATCTTAGCTTGTTTAAAGAGTTAATGTTATGTATAGTTATTCTCCATTTAAGAAACCTCACTTTTAATATTATGCCACCAAGCCCTAGTTATTAAAGACCATGGCATTGTACGACAGACAGCCTGAAAACGTGGTGAAGCCTCGGTCAGAAAGTAAAAAAAAAAAGTCAACCTTGTTGTCCACCAGCAATCCTTGCATTTTAGGGTGACTCTAAAATTGTCGAAAATGCCATTAGAGATTTGATGTCCTCTGTGTGTCTTTATGATGGTCTCTTCCGGGCTAAGGACACGTCCAGCTACTTTTTGTCCTGTTCTTTTCCAGCTCCTTCAAAACGCTTTTCATGCAGAGGAGACAGAAATGAGACAATGTTCTGCAGATGCTCTTACTAAGACAAGCTATTGTTTTAGTACAGACTCTCCAACATAATAAACTTTGCATATTGCACAGAGTACATTGTTCTAAAGCGCAATACATTTTCTGATTAAATGCATTCAAAATGCCTTTGCTAGAGCTGGGCTGCTAGTGTGTTAGTAAAGACTAAATGACCAGGTGGTGGGAACATCGGAGAGTCACAGATCAAAGCCGTCCAGACCCTGAGGGGTAAAAATCTGGGGGGAAAGTCAAAATCCATTAAAAAAAATTCACAGGCTATTCTGAAAAAAGAATCATAGCCACAAATGTTACGTAAGGTGAGATACATTTTGGGTTATGTAGGTTGTGGTTAGAGGGTGCTGGCAGTGTAGTGCTTAGAGCTGCTGATTTTGGACCCAAAGGTTGCAGTATCAAATCCCATTTTCAGTTGTAGTACCCTTGAGCAAGATATTTACCCTAAATTGCTCCAGGGAAATTACCCAGCTGGGTAAAAAAATCGTAGGTAGCTGAACATTGCATTTTCTATGAGACGTATGTCGCTTTGGAGAAAAGCATCAGCTAAATGAATACCTGTATTTTTAGTCTTATCCATGGACTCTGATAATTAACATAGTTTGCAAACCAATGACTATGTAGAGTGGAGTCTGCCACTTTATTGCATTTTGGCAGAAATGATTTTGGATGCATGCATACGTTTTCTCCAGTGAATATTAAGAAATCACACACACACACAGAACCACTTGTCCCACACGGGGTCACGGGGAACCGGAGCCTACCCGGTAACACAGGGCGTAAGGCTGGAGGGGGAGGGGACACACCCAGGACAGGACGCCAGTCCATCGCAAGGCACCCCAAGCGAGACTTGAACCCCAGACCTACCAGAGAGCAGGACCCGGTCCAACCCACTGCGCCACCGCGCCCCCGGTATTAAGAAATCATTCAAATTCAAATGGTCCCAGCAATTACTTAATTCTTAAGTGAAGAACCTAACACATTTCATATCATGAAGTTTTCGAGAAGGTGTTTCATTTCTCTGTGCTTCTTCCAGATATCCGAGTAAGTGTCATTTGTCATAAAGTATAACTGTATATTAGGTTGCATTGCGCCTGCTTAAGCAGCTGCAAAGTGAATCGTGAAAACTGTAGGTTGAGCACCTCCAAGGTGAACCAGCAACCTTTCTAGAACAGCACAGTACAGTGGTTTGCAAAGTATAATGATGTGTTGACTGTAGTGACACCAGCGATTCTGAGCATCGCAGTGCATCTGTTTCACAGGGTTTTACTTTGTCTTAAAGCAATAAAAACAGGCAGATGCGATTTGCTGATATTTTCCAGAATGTGAGGATAATTCTGCATTTGGTGTATAAAACCACAAAGTGTTGCAGAATATTATACGTCAGCATCTGATGCCTCATGAAACCCATTTGAGCACACTGGATAGATAGATAGATAGATAGATAGATAGATAGATAGATAGATAGATATGTTAATTGGTTAATTAATCAATTAATTGAAAATTGAAAGTATTTCTCAAACAATTTTTTGCAATTAATTTTATATATATATAAATTTATATTATAAAAATATTGTATAATTATATTATAATATTTTCTATTATATTAATTATATATATATAAATACATATATATATTTGGTAGTGAAATACATTTCAACCTTACTTTTTCCTTATTTAACTCCTAACCCTTATGTATAATATGTATTACCCAAAAAAATTTCAAACAGCATTTTAGATAGATGGGTATGAACTTCATTAATTCTGAATGAAAATGTACCCGAAATCTATGTCACGCAAAGTATTAGACATAAAAAGTATTGTGCATTGCTAGCAGTGTTAAGGGGAATATTTTTGTTCAGCTGCAGGATGAATGGATTAAATTATTTTTTCGTATTTCAGTAGTGGGGCTCTTTAATTCCTCCTTTTGATTCCTGTAATGACTTATTTTTTTGCATTATGAAGGATAATGGTTGTATTGCTTGTTAGACAAAAACAGAAATTCAACCTCACGTACATGTAAAAACACTGTGACATCAGACGACACATAAATCGTTTAGTTTTACGATCATCACCACAGTACATTTACGTTACATTTAATCATTTAGCTGATGCTTTTCCCTTAAGCAGCTCACAGTATTAAGCTACTTCCAATGATTCACCCATTTATATAGCTGGGTATTTTTATTGAAGCAATTTAGGGTAAGTACCTTGATCAGGGGGTACTACAGCAGTGGCAGGATTTCAACTTACAACCTTCACTTCATAATGCTGTGCCCTTAACCCTTATGCTATCTGCTGCACATATACCACCTTTTTGGCACAAGTCCAGCTCCTTAACCACTGTGGCACCAGCAGGTCTACAATGGATGGATACAAACCGCTTTCCCTGAGTTTTCATGGCACGTTTTGTGCACCTCACAAAAACAAGGCTGCTGCTGCTTACAGTGGATCTACATGAGAAAAGTCCACGGCTCTGCTGTTATAGAGAGGGAAGAAAGGGTAGCTGCGTAGGCGTGAATTTTATCCATAATTGGGTTTTTCATAATAGGTACCTTGTGGAGAGCAATGAGCTGGTTGCTGCATGTGTTCCTGCTGCATATTCATCCAGAGGACACTCTGCACGAGAGGCTCACATGGAGGCCTGGGATTTCTAAAGCGACCGCCGAACGAGACGGGAATCTACATAGCATCCACCGGGGGATGTGGGGGGGATGAACGAACATTAAGCGCCTTGCCGCCGCGGTCGCCTTTGATCGAGGAAGAATACACCAAGTGACTTGCTCTCATTATGCTCTTCTACATAAGAGACTACGGTGCCTGTCAGTCAGAGGCTGAAGGTAGCGTCGAAGTCTGAGACTGACGGAAGTCAAAAGAAGCCAAAATACGGACCACGTGTTCCACAAATGCACAACGTTTTACACTCTAGCAGTGACTTCCTGCATTCTTTCTATCACCGAGCTCTTGCACATGTCATCTGGAAATATGAACAGAGCAGTAATTGTCACCATCATCATTTTGTTATTACTTTTGCCCTGATTTAGGTTTACATTTTTCTCCAAAGTTACTTAAAATGTTAAGCTACTTACAATTACAGTATTTATCCATTTACACAGCTGGGTGTGTCCCACCACCTGTTGACAGGTATGAGGTTGAACGTTTACGAAAGGTGAACTTAGAGAGGCAGTTGAGGACTTTTACTGTGAAAACGGCAACTCGGACGACACAAAAAAAAAAAGACATTTTGTGCGCTAGTGCTCTACGTGAAGAATGACAAAGCTAAATTAAAATATATGGTGGTAGCCTACTGCGATAAGTTATAATTAATGTAAATGCTTTTGACATTTTCCATTAAATTTTACCAGATGGGTCATTAAGGAGTCTTTCTATTTTGCGTTATCTCAATCGAAAAATATGTTAGTGGCTTTTGAACGTGGAGTAACTTCCTGTTCATTTAAATTAGGGGTTTGTTACTGGCTTTGACAAGATAAAGTAAAGAAATGAAGAAGAAAGTATAAGCATAATCATTATTAAATAAGTCCTTTATCCAACCAAATCGCTTTATTGTCATTTCACCATAACCGCAAATGTACAGGTGGTGAAAATCTTTGGTGCGTTCTGCACGGCTGTGCAGCATAAACATTAACATATGCGCATATTCACATACGTAGTAGAATGATAAAGTGCAGTACATGAGAGGTAGAGTGGGTTGTGCGTGTGGTGACGTTATTAGTTAGGAGGTCAACAGTCTGATGGCCTTTAAGGAGAAGCTCTCCTGGTGCGGATTCTGATGCTACAATACCATCTGCCTGATGGTAGCAGCAAGAGCAGTCGATGGCTCGGGTGACTGGAATCTCCGATGATGCTCCGTGCTCTCCTCACACACCACCAAGTGTAGATGTCTTGGAAGGAGGGGAGCTCACCTCCTTATGAGTTTGACATAAAGTTGTTTGATATTCAGGGGCGAGGTGGTGCAGTGGGTTGGACCAGGTCTTGCTCTCCAGGGGGTCTGGGGTTCAACTCCCACTTCGGGTGCCTTATGAAGGACTGGCGTCCCATCCTGGGTGTGTCCTCATGCCCCGTGTTGCCGGGTTATGTTACGACCTCATATGGGACAAGCTGGTCAGAAAATGTATGTGTGTGTTTGATATTCTATATAGCTGAACAGAATGGTGTCTTTTTTTAAAGTCAGCAGTTAAGAAATTAAATATATATATCCCAGAATGTGGTGAAAGAATTAAGGAAAGCTCTTTGCAGTAATCATTTTCCAGGTTGACTTAAGTTTAGTTCAGTACTGCTGGTTTTGAACCCTTGAATTGTACAATGGCTTATCAGGCATTGATTTCTATGAAGATGTAATTTGGCCTAGCCTGCAATGGACTGGTATCTCATTATCTTGCCCACATCTTCTACCGGATGGATGGATGGATGGATGGATGGAACAATATGTCCAAAACTGAACTAGAAACATTTACTCCAGGATTGTTGGCTGAAATTATTTTTGCTCTCACATCTCATCTGAGTGCGGTATAAGTGGATACTCAGGATTTTCACTGAATGCAGTTTAACCCCCCCACCAACAATAGGAAGGTCTGTCTGGAGATGTGCCTCCTACCAGGGGCTCCACCTTCCAATGCAGAATAACCCACACTGGCTTCCATCTCATCGCCATAACCTCACCAGGCATGATGCAGTGCTCTCGGTTTTTGCCAGTGTCCATTTACCCTCAGCAAAGTCGAGAATTCGGGAAATTTTTCACGGAATGGTCAGCTGCCGGTGAGGAAACAGGGAGGAGAGAAGTGTAAATGTTCACTACTCCTCTGAGACTTGTAGAAAATGCAGTCCATTTCACAAGCTGCACAGTGGTTTGTATTATGATATGGATGACTGCATGCAGGGGAGGGTGCTGTGGTGCAGTGGGTTGGCTCGGGTCCTGCTCCCCGGTGGGTCTAGGGCTTGAGTCCCGCACGGGGTGCCTTGTGACGGACTAGCATCTTGCCCTGGGCGTGTCCCTTCCCCCGTGCCCTCTGTTGCTAGGTTAGGCTCTGGCCCCCCATGACCCCCAAGTGGGACAAGTGGTTTCAGACTGTGTGTGTGTGACTGCATGTGGAGACTGTTGTTAGGAGAAAGTGTTGCAATACCTTTGCTCAATGGGCACATAAACAGTTACATTTATCAGACACTTTTCTTTAAAGCAACTTCCAATGAACTCTATATAGTGTTATCAGCCCACACACCTTATTCACCGCGGTGACTTACACTGCTAGATGCACTACTTACACTGGGTCACTCATCCATACATCAGTGGAACACACTCTCTCTGTGTCACTCACACACTATGGGGAAACCTGAACAGCATGTCTGTGGACTGTGGGAGGAAACCAGAGCACCCAAAGACCTACACTGCTAGATACACTACTTACACTCGATAACTCATCCCTACATCAGTGGAACACAGTTTCTGTGTCACTCACACACTATGGGTGAACCTGAACAGCACATCTTCAGACTGTGGGAGAAGGCCCAGGCAGATACAGGGAGAACATGCAAACTCCACACAGCCTAAGCAGGGATTGAATCTAGATCCTCTCATACCACCCAGATGCTGTGAGACAGCAGCACTACTTGCTGCGCTACCGTCCCGCTCAATTTAGCTGACGCTTTTCTCCAAAGCAACCAACAATGTTAAGGCACTTGCAATTATTTACACATTTGCACAGCAGGGTAATTTAACTGGAGCAATTCAGGGTAAGTACCTTACTCAAGGGTACTACAGCTGGAGGTGGGAATTGAACCTGCAACCTTTGGGTCCAAAAACAGCAGCTGTATCCACTATGCTACCCAGCAACCCTTACAGGAAATACTTGCTGAGCAGATCCACTGTTAGCTTTTGCTCAGTAATATTTAACATACTAAATGGTGACTGAAGAGTCAAATTACCATCAACAACATCTCAAACGGAGATCAGATCATACACATTATGCGCAGTAAAAGTGCCAGTAAAATGTTAAATGAACTCTTGGGGAGGGTATTTATGACCCCCGCCAGTTTAAGATTAACTTCCTTTCCAGCGCTTTTACCTCTCGGGGTGTATTTAGCACTGCGGCTTTTGGTGTACATTTTCATGGGACTGTTTTCGAAGGAAAATACACATTCTGTCAGTTCCTTTGATGTAAAGGCACATACCACCCTGGCGCTACGGCTACATTAACATTTTGTAAGGATGTACGAAAATTGCCCGTTTAGCAAACTGTTAAATCAGAACGTCAGTGTTGTGTGTGCGTCTGCGAGCTGTACTCCACAGCATGGACATATCTGACCGAATCAACAGGAGAATGACGTGGCGCTTCGGCCTTGACTCCTGTTCCCAGAGGAGCCTGGGAGACGCACCACATGTTTGCGTCCTTGTTTCCATCGTCGGCGATGAGAACGCCACTGGAGCTCAGAGGAGAGCCAGGTGTTTCCACGGCTTGTCGCCATGTCGACGGGAGGCGTCCCCGGCGCCCAGCGCTCTGAGACGGAGCTCCTCTTGATGCGGTCGGTTCCCGCTACAGCTGTGTAAGAACCACTCAGACCCAGGTCAGAACCACGGTAAATGTCTGTCGATTGCCTGCCGGGGACACAATCAGAAGCGGCCCGATTGGAAAAGCTCTCGGATGGGGGCAGATGCATTTCTGCGAGTCCCCGGTGCTGCCCGGCACTCCTTATGGACCAGGCAAAAGGAAATAAAGGGCACAGATTTATAGAAGAGCATTTCCAATTCGGACACTTTGGGAAGCTTCTTTTTGAAAAAGAACATTTCTTTTTCCATCTCCCATTTTACGTGTAGTCTTAGGCCATCGCTTCTCACATTTCATTTCAAACAGGATACATGTCATTTTATCTGCCAAGTAGGACGTTGCATTCCTTGCTATCATCTGTGTTTCTCATGCTCTGTCCTGCATCTCTGTGGTTCCTCTTTAATTAGCAGCAGCACTAGATCATAGTAACAGAGACCGAAAACTGGACACAGAGAAATTGCAAACACCTCCACATCCAGAGGGCAAGGTTTCAACATCAGAGTTTTTTAAAGATGTGGTCACATCCCCCTAAGAGGTTCACAATTCAAAAAGGAATCCAAAAAATCCAGAATTTCTCAGAATTATGATGCAGATGTTAATTTTTCTAGTTTGTCACTAAGTATGTAAAAGTAATCAACCTATGTTCCATACTGCATACTTATTACTTACTGTATTTGCAATTCATACATCGACAAAGTTCTATATTTACGTTTATTTATTTAGCAGACGCTTTTCTCTAAAGCGACGTACGTCTCTTTGAAAATACAGTGTGTTCATTACATTAGAAGGAAGAGACACTTAGCTGCAGACGTGTGATTCTTAAGCGGTTAGTTTGTTTCTTTCCACCATATGAACCAATGTCCATCACAAGAGTTGCTGCGTCAAACTTTATCCAAATATCTATATAGATGTAGGACAAAGCAAGACTTGATAAACCAACGGGAAATTCTGAACAAAAACTGAAACATTTCCCCTTGAAGGTTATTTTATTAAAATATGCTGTACCCTTGTAACTCTGGCATCCTGTCATTATTCGGAATAGGTATTAACACAGGGCGTAAGGCCAGAGGGGGAGGGGACACACCCAGGACGGGATGCCAGTCCGTCGCAAGGCACCCCAAGCGGGACTCGAACCGCAGAAGAGCAGGACCCGGTCCAACCCACTGCGCCACAGCACCCCCCCAATTCACTACTCAATAGAACTTACTATTACTACTATACTACTGAATAGTACTTCCTTTCAGTCATATAAAGCACCCAAGCTGCTTCATGTTACCTTCTATTCTTGATGTCACCAAATCGAAGTAGATTGCTATGGGACAAGCGGTTCTGAAAATGTGTGTGTGTGTGTGTGTATTAATTAATGACCTTTATCGCCTAGCAACAGATTGTTATTGCTTATATGGGTTCACCCCATTTATCAGTTGGGTCAAGTCTATGTTATTTTCCAGGAATACCCACTTCTTATGCTAGAAACAACTTTTCAGGTTTTCCCTTATTTCTCTGAAGTGCTAATAAACTCTATACTGATTCTTCAGCAAAGTGATCATTAAGTGACATGAATAGATCCACTGAACGCAAGGGGCGTTTAAGCAACCGTTGTCTGTCGGACTGAAATACTGTTTACCGCATGTGAAAAAACCAATCCCTTTACTTCTAGAGCAGTGAAAAAGCAGGAGTCTTACATATTTTTACAAAAAAAACTCCTGGTTTTTCATGTGTGACCAGAACGTGATGAAACCATGAACATCAGTAGAGTGATGGGTTCACCTGAGGGCTTCCTTCTAATTTTGTTTTCTCTGCCCGCTTTCTGCAGTATCTATATTTACTGTCGATGCTCGCACCCCTGAAGATGTTACGAGTTTTTGAAATATATCCGAGATCTCGTGTTTTGTGCCACGAAAGGTCCGCGTCACTTTAAGCATCATTTCTAAAGGTGGAAATTGAGAGCGAAAGCGTGTGCTCTTCCAAGGAACACCATCTGTTAATTTCACATTTCCAGTAATAATGAAGCGAACACGTTGCGGGAGAAGCAATGAGAATTATAGCTGAGCGAGGCCTGAGCAATAAGAGCGCTTGTGTTTTAGGCGAGGAGCTAACTGTTAAATATTGAGCAGCGCTGTCGTGAGCGACGCGCCTGGAGTGATAAATAAATCAGACACAACACGTAAAAAGAGCAAATAAATAAATGAGTACAAACGGAACACGACCAATTCACACTTTTTTAGAGCAAAGAGATGCAGAGAGGTGCACAACAAGGAAGCGCCCTCCCCTCCCACGGCTGTACCGCGGTACTCCTGTCTTCCGGCAGGGCACACCACCGCGCCTTGGGCCCTGCTTCTCCGGGCCTCCCAAGGTAAGGTAAGGTGATGGCTTACGCGACGACCGCTTGCACGGTCAAAGGCTCTGCAGGGCCGCCGTTACGACACGGATGATAATAATAGGGGACAGCAACATATTTTGCTTTAATCGACCTAAAACTATCGACCCCATGACCCGGCCCTGTCCCTCAACACGCTCTGCTCACACACACAGCATCCCGTTTGGTACACGTTAATAAATAAATATATGAATGCTAATTTCCACATGGTTGGGCCACAGTCCTGCTCTCCGGTGGGTCTGGGGTTCAAGTCCCGCTTGGGATGCCTTGCGACGGACTGGCGTCCCGTCCCGGGTGTGTCCCCCTCCCCCTCCGGCCTTACGCCCTGTGTTACCGGGAAGGCTCCGGTTCCCCGCGACCCCGTATGGGGCAAGCGGTTCTGAAAATGTGTGTGTGTGTGTGTAATTACCACATTATTGTAAACAGCGCAGGTATTGCGCTTTTTGAAAGTCCGTTCTGCAGGGCAGCGTCTGAAATGACCACTTGTTTGCCCTTGGTGAGATAGCTTTTGTAATGTGATTTGGGAGAAAAATGTCAGGATGGGGGGGATAGAACTGGGTTACTGACAGCTGCTACATTTGAAAGGTCGCCATCGAAAAAAAAAGAGAAGGAAATTAATAATGAAGTGTCCACAAAGAGACGCCGCCTGCTGAAATAATGAAAGTGTGTTTATTGCCGTAACAAAACGACATTCTTTGACTGTACGCAACATAGGTCACTTCAGGTAAATTTAAAAGTAGAGGACAAAGTGAAGTGGTTTGTGCGGAAAGGATACGTGAAGCTTCTTGTGGTAAGTCACAGCGCTGATGGGATAGGAGTTAGTGATGCGAGGAATCCTCCGCCGTGCTGTCGGTCCGGGTTCGAATCTGGCTCAGGGTGTGTGAAGCTTGCGTGTTCAAACCTCTGGGTACTCTGAGTTCCTCCCACAACCCAGAGACACAATCATTTGTGTGTGTGTGTGTGTGTGTGTGTGTGTGTGTGTGTGTGTTTTCCATTGTTCTAGTGTATAGCAGATGAATGACTATAAGGAGATCAGTGCTGTGTACCTAACACAGTGTAAGCTGCCTTTGGCAAAGTTGTTGAATACACACACACACACACTGAAACCACCTATCCCAAGCATGGTTGCGGCAAGCCAGAGCCTAACCTTGCTTCACAGGGGACAAGGCTAGAGGGGGAGGGGACACACCCAGGACGGGACGCCAGTCCATTGCAAGGCACCCCAAGCAGGGCATGAACCCCAGGCCTGCTGCGCCACTGCACCGCCCACTAAGTTGTTAAACAGTAGTTAATAATCATCATAGGTCGCTTTGGATAAAAAAAAGCAACCAACCATCATCAAGAACTGCTTGTCCTAAGTGGGGGTCGCGGCAAGCTGGAGCCTTCGCAGCAACACAGAGTTCAAGGTCAAAGAGGGTGGAGATGCACCAAGGACAGGTCACCAGTCTGTGAGAAGGCACCCCAAGCAGGGCTCAAACCCCAGACCCACCACACAGCAGGCACTGGTCAAACCTGCTGTGCTACCACACCCTCTTGGGAAAAAAAAAAAAGCTTCTGCTAAATGTAAGAGGAAAATTTTCTTGTCTCCACCGCGATGCCTCAGTAGGACCAACAGTTTTGCCCTGACACAGAGCACCTTCGACTGTCTCCTCGGCTCGACAGAGGACACTTTCTTTAGCCTCTGTGTGTTGTGTCTACAGCATTTCGGTATTTTGTTGCTTCGCGTGGTTTCGGATTCCTTTCAGGTCCTGTACGATGCCGCTGTCAGAAGTTAGGGGCCTCCTGTGCAGCTTGTTGCGACAGGAGGGAGGGAGGAAAGGGGAGTCCCTCGAGTTCCTTTACAGCTCCATGATGTTCCCTGGCGCAGCAGAGCAACGAGGATAAAAAGGACAATTACTGGAGAAAGAGATTAAAACAGGCCTGCGGAACATCAGCAGACGATCGCCATCGCGGCGGCACACCACTCCGCCAGTTCCGTTTTTATCATCTGCTCAATTCCTCCGGTATCAGGGACACGAGCTCTCGATGCAAAATGTGCACTAGCTAGAAAATAAATTACGTTTTGCACTTGTCTCGAATTTAAATCTCGGTATGGTCTTTGGCTAAGCAGCGCTTGACAGCGTGGATTCGGAAATCCGTACAAGGAGCCAAAGCCAGCAAGGAGGCCAAAGAGTACAATTTCGCTTATGTTTACATGACCAATCTGACAAGGGAAGGCAATAACTCGAGAAGAAATAAATAAATGCATTGCATGAAAATCACGAACGAAGCGGCAGGTCCTCGGTTTCTCAACTTGCACCGCACCTCTCCGTTGCTTTGCTCTATCTGTTGGGTTTTTGACGGAAACAGCATCGTGAAAAACTTGGGACCCACACATGGAAAGGCATACTTAGACTTTTCTGGCAAAGGCTGATGATCTGACAACATGACAAGTTGTTTTTTACCTGTGAAGTGGATCAGATACAAATGACTGTCTCCCTGTGTTCTCCGTGGAGCTCTGCAGTGGTGTACTCTGCTGAAAGGTGTTGACATCATCTGAAGACTCCTTGGCAGCTCTGTCTCTCAGAAAGGTCTATCAAGTGCTTGGCAGGGGGTCCAGTTCTCAGACAGGCCAAGTTGGTTCTACAGATTAATTGATTCCCAGAACCTTTGGCCCTGTGACCTTGGCGCACTGCACTGTTCATGAAGCCCCTTGGATAGAGGAAGGCTGACACACATTCAGGTCACTGCGGTATCTCTCCCTTCAGCCTCTGGGGCTTTAGATTTCAAACCTGTCTGCTTCAGAGCTCTCAGCTGGTTGCTATGGTGTCCCACGTACCTGCAGAGCTTCAGTTCTTCCATCCCTTCTCACCGAGGCCTGAGTGGCCTTCCCTGCTGCCTTTTAGTACCCAGATCTGCCTTACTCGTCTTCCTCGTCTCTCTCTCATGTTCCGTACATGACAAAAATCCTCTCAGGACAGGTAGATAAAGGAAAGGACTTTAAGAAATGTAAGAGATGTTTCTTGTTATGGAGTCATATTCATAGATTGTTTTCCATGTCTGCATTGCTCCTTGCTGTGTGTCGAAGGCTTATAAAAAGTATTCACCCTCCAGGACACCGGAAAATGTGTGTTCATTTTGAGATTAAGGAGTATTTTTCTGTTGCTCTCTACCAAAAAGCCAAATTAACTGTATTGTGATACAATGCTGTAAAATAATCGCTCACTCACAATGTCTACAACTGCTTGTCCCAAGGCAAACCAGAGCCAAACCTGGCAATGCAGGGCACAGAGCTGAAGGTAGAGGGGACACCCCCTAGACACAACACGAGCCTGCTGCTAGACACCCCAAGCAGGACTTGAACCCCAGACCTACCACATTGCAGGACCCAGCCAAACCCACTCCACCACTACACCCCTCTTCCTATACAACAATCAGATATTAAAAACCCCAAGGGGGTGAATACTTTCTATACGCTCTATGTATTCCAGTCTGACAGGCTCTGCATAGTGACACAGACTGGAAGTGGGTAGAATGGGTTAAGTGGGTCACATGGAGCTCACAGTAGGTAGAACACTGGCAGGAGCTGACTCTTTGCTGAATGACCTGGGTTCAAATCCCTCTGGCTGTGGTACCTTACCTACTCTAAACTGATACAGTAATTGTTACCCATTAGCATAACTGGGTAAATCATTGCGCATACCTTATTATACAAATGGGCTGCCTTGAACAGAAGTGGCAATTTAATTAATAATAATAAAATAAATAAATAAATAATTTGATAGGTGGATCAGGTGTACAGCACACAGATGATACACTTAGCAGAAAAGTAGTGGAGAAGATGTGAATAATTATAACTTCAATCCTCTATGGCTGAACAAGAGAAAATTAATTTTAACACAATATTGTTGTAACAGTCTTTAACAAACATTGTCAGTTTTGCCTGTATGTGATGCATGGATCCATCGTTGGCCTTCCACTCATGATTTCTTCCGACCGACAGGCCCAGAAACTGCCATTAATGCACCTGTGTTTGAACAGCGCTGGTGCTGAACACGAAGGGATGTAATTGATGCCCACGTCTTCCAACTTGGTTTTAATAAGCAGTTGCATAAAACATAATTTGTCCTTTCAATATGAGTTTAATGTACAGCCATGCTAATTAATACATTAAAGGTCTTGTCTCTGCAAGAGCTTATTTCAGTCCTTCACCGAGGCTTTTCCTTCCTTTCTTGCTCACGGTTTGGATGAATTGTTTTCATTTTATTGCAAGTGATTTCCATGTCTTCTGAAGTTAATGGTTTTCTGGCGCCTGGGTTCAACTAGGTCCCTAAGGCGTTTCCATGATTTGCGGCTGCTGGTGTAAATCAAGGCGATTCAAAGATCCGAACACAGTGGACCATTTTCGGACAAACTGTGGTCCATCAGACGATTCTCAAGTTTGGCTTTCGGCAGAGGATTTCCTTACGAACTATAATCTGAGTGTTTCTTAATACACAGCCAAAGACCCAGCGATGCATATTGACTTTGCTGAAGCTCTGTGCTTGCATTTTCAAAGATTATGCTTGACCTCAAGAATCGATGGTGTCATTCACTGACATCATATCTTATATCTTACCAGTGATAATATTGATTGTGGGTTCTTCCTAAATTACAGTGGTCGATATTACTGAACATGGTTTTGAAAATAATTTCAAAACACATTTTACAGACTTTCATTGTCACAGGCTATTCATATAGAAGTAAAGTGCAAGGATGAGCCTGAGATACATCATATTTTTAACGAATATGCTTAGTGGCCAATACTGTCATTTTTAGTGATTCATATGTTTTACGCTTCCCAAATGTGAATATTTTGTAAAGACCCTAAAACTAGGAACCTTGTTGAAGGGTTTTCACCCACAAGTCTGGTTCCTTAACCGCGATACAATTTCTACAAGTGTACCATGACTGTTGACTATAAAAGGTTTTACAGAAGGTTTCATTCCAGTTTACAGCTCCATCCGTACGGAAAATCAAAGCAGAACAGAGCACAGCATGTTTGCGTCTACCTGCTTCTGCTTCTAGGTTTTGACACTCAAATGTTTTTCCAGTCCTGAGAAAAGGCTGTGCTCTTACATGTGAGGTTCGGAGGAAACAGGGCTCATGATTTGTGAGCTGAGAGTGTTTAATGCATCAGACTGACAGCTCAACTCTGTCTCATGGGCTGACCCAGAACGCGGTATGTATATATATAGACGGCCCAGTGAAACATGAAAACGAAGCGTCTCGCGAACAATGACTATTTCCACGTTATGCGGCAGGATGAATATGCAGATCGCAATTCCTTGGGTGGCTGAACACGCCAGCGGAAAAGCAGAAACATTTCAATATTTTAAAATAAAACAAAATACATTTGGAAAAAAACAAAAAAAAATATTGTGTCAGCATTTCCGCTGAGATCTTTGTAACGATGATGTCAGTTAAAACGAGTGTGCAAATCTGCTGTAGGAGAACAGAGCAAGAACGCCATTGTTAAGTGTGTCAGGGCAAACGAAATTGAGTGACAGCCTTAGAGAATAGGTGTCCTAACAGCTGAGCTCTCACAATGGCGATGAAGGCTTCGATGAAAAAGTATGTGAAATTTAGGATTTTTTTCCCCCCCATTTGTAACAATGGATGTTTGAGTTTGATCATTTTTCTTTTTTTCCCCATGTGTAACAAAAGATGTCAAAGAACTGACCAGAAAATGTGGTCATCAATCTGGGAAGTGTAGCATGTGGACAAAAGACATTACGGCCTGTCCTTCAGAAAGTGCCGCAGGAGTTGGTTGGTGTTTTAGGACAGATGAAACGACCAGTTGACCCCTCGCCCCCCCAATCGTGCCGGACCACACGAGCGACATGCTGCGGTGTTTGTTCCGCAAAGCCAGGAAACCCGAAAAGCAGAAATGCTGTTTTTTTTGTTCAATAACACACAGCCACCAGCAAACAAGTGCAAACACTTTGTTTTTCTTCTGGAAAGTAGGGTGCAGCATGCTAAAACGAGAGTAAAAATTAGGGCAAGGGCTTCAGGAAAATACGATCCTTCTTTTCGAAAGCTCTCTCTCAGTACCTCCCACAGTGCATAACAGCAGGTAAATTAATCCCTAAAAAACAAAAAAGACATCCCAGGATGGGTCTGGCTATTATATCCTTGAGTTACATCTATATCATTTAGTATTTCTCCTCTTCTACAAATGTATGATACTCTATAAAACTGTCTCCCAAGAAGATAAACAGAAGAATACGATTTTTTAGTTCTTCAATGAAAATATTGAGTTGGTTGGATACTGATCCGAACAACAAGATCCATTTACACCCTGTGTCGCCGACAGGCTCTTGGTCTGATTACACTCGAGGCGAGGGAGACTGATGAAGAGGTCAACCAGAAATGATACGCCACATCATGCTGAGCTGCTTTAGATATGATGGAAGTTAATCAGGTAATTAAATACACACACAATGAGAATGACAAAGATGTAATGGACCAAGGTGTGAAATACCACAAGGATATTAGACGCCATACAACACATATTGCTTTTTAGATGCTGGAAATAACAGCCTTGAAAAATTACAGGACAAAATAATGGTACCATGAAAAAAGGACTCGAACTGTGAATGAATTTAATGCGGCACAGAGAACGGTATTTGAAATAATGGCAGCACATGTCAAATAAGCCAAAAAAAACACATTGTATAATTGTAAAAGACGACAGACAGACATTAATGAGATAGTTACTAAAAACCGAAAAAAGAAAAAAAAACGGCTTTAACTACAACCACAGAATCAAGGCAACACATCTGTGACCCAGTCCCAGCCAACCCTACATGTGCAAGAGAGAAGCTCCCGGATCCTGGACTGAGCTTCACAAACCAGGTATTTATTGTAAGGCTGCCATTTGGAATCATTTGTGACTGACGTCAATGTGCAAAAACACATCACCTGGAGAAATGGCTTGACACCCCAGCAAGCAGAATAAAATAATATGGTCTGATGGCTCATATTTGACCCTTTTTCCCACAATCCAAAGGGATTATGTTTGGATGAAACTAAACAAGGCTTTCAAACCAGACTGGATGTTCCCAGCGGATAAACATAGTGTTGGATCTGTAGTGAAAAGCACAAACATCTCAGGGAATCACTGGATCTGATGGGGATATAATATTCCATCACCCTAACCCTAACCCTAACCCTAACCCTATCCATATCCTTACCACTAATCACTCACCCATATACCTTAGGGTCAGCTCATAGTGTAGTGGTTAGAGTTGCTGCTGCCTTTGGACCCAGATGTCACACGTTCAGATCTCATCTCCAGCTGTAGCACCTTCGAGCAAGGTATCTACCCTGGAGCGCTCCAGTAAAAAATACCCAGCGGTACAAATGAGTAAATAATTGTAGGCTTGCTTGTCATTGTAAGTCAGTTTGAAGAAAAGCATCAGCTAAAAGTAAATCTAACTTTAACCTAACAGATTGAAGAGTGATATTACACCACAAAAAAATTTTCTCCACAGCCACCTGTTATTAAGTATTGATGAACCTTTACAGGAAGTTATTGGGGGGTAGATAACACAGTATTAAATGCTGTGTCGCCTTTCAATCAAAGGACCTGGGTACAAATCCCTGCCTCTGCTTCAATTCCCTTGTGAAAGGTGTTTACCCTGGATGACTCCAGTAAAAATGACCCAGCTGAAAAAATTAGAAAATAATTGTAAAGTAATTTAGTACAGCATATCTGACAGTGCAAGCTGCCTAGGACGAAGGCATCATCTAAAAAATATTTCTTAATATGAAGCGTTGGGTGTGAAGTCCATTTCCACCTGTATCACCCCTCAAGAGATGGAGGCTTTCCTTCTGTATGGATCGTTCAATATCCAACTAGACACAGTTATGAGTATGACAGCCTTCCATAAAGGATGCAAGTTGCTCCGAAAGAACCGATTAAAGTCCTAAATAGTGACTTCATATTCATCTATTATTTGGTATTTCCATCATGCTGTCCACCCTCGTGTTATCATAATGGATTGTAAATGATTTTGTACAGCAGAACACTGTCAGAAACAATGTGTTATTAATTAATGCAGTATTAATGAAGTATTAAGTTGACGCATGAGAACACTACAGTGGTTTTTAACACAAACCCCCGTGACCCTCTGATTTCCATCCCAACATTTTGTTTTACAGTTTGATATTCCATATAAGCAAAAGGAATACCAGCAAATCATCTCAACATGTGGGGTCAAGGAGCGCAAAGGCAGCCTAATCGGACATTTCACACTCGCTGGATTAATTACCCATCTTTCCACACAGCGGCTTTTGTATTTTCTTCAAACTGAAAAGATAATTATGGGCATGACTGACACATTAAATGCTTTACCGTTCCCTTTTCTTCCCAACAGGTAATTGAAGCTAAGTCCAGATTAAAAAATGTGTGTGGCTGCCAGGGCCCTGATTAAAGTTAAATTTATTTGTGTCCTAGCAATTTCACTGTTGAACCCGTGGCAGTGGTTACAGAGCAGCTGTGGTTCCTTTAGAAGCAACTGAAAAGACTGATGCTGGAGAAGAAAGGTGTGCAAGCCAGTATTTTTAAATCACATACAGTTAATATATTAGCATATACAGCACACTCTGAAAACATTCAAGTCAACATATGTGTTATGTGAAATATACTGAAATAATGTTTCTGAAATGTATGGATGTAAATAGAATATCTGAACCAATAAACATATTGTGACAGAAATACATTGTCATGGAATACAGGCAGTCCCCGGGTTACGAACATCCAACTTATGAACAACCCATAGTTACAAATCACCCCCTGTGAAGCCTACTATATTAAAAATTTGAGTTGCGCACAATGGTTCGTAATAACAAATGGGCCCTACTTTGCGACACACATCAAAACGTTATGTGTCTACAGTGGTTCGTTGGCGCGTGAGCCTGAGGTAGGACAAAGACGTCGTTCTTTTCAGTCGGACCATGCTGCTGTTAATGGTGTCTCCTGTTATTCCATTTGGCTTTCATTTTTTTTGTTTTTACCCTACTAACCATGGAACCAAAGCATAAATGTGATGCAAGTGATGGTGATGCATCAAAGAAAAGGAAAACGATCACGACTGAAACTAGCGTGGAAATAATAAAGTGATCGGAAAAACATGAAATGCCAACGAACACTTGAGAAGCGAACATTAAAGTTTCTTTAATGTTTTTTATACCTACACACAAGTTCTCTCTCCTCTTCCCCGCTCTCTATTATAAATACTGTTGTAACATTTATTATTATCTCTTTCTATGTCTCTCTCTATTATAAATCCTTTATTTACATTTATTATTGTTATCATTGTTATTATTATTACATTGTACTATTATTATTACTTTATTATTGTATTAAAGATGTTTTAGTGTATCCGGAAGTGTTCTTTAATGTTTTTTATGCATAGAAAGGTCCACTATATAGTATATACTAAGACAAACATTTGACAAACTGATGTCAGACACGAACGGTACCTAACTGTTCTGACTTACATATAAATCCGACTATAATAATAATAATAATAATAATATGAATTTCTTTAAAATAATTAAACATTACTGAAGACTTACAAGCTCTTGGTAGAAGCAAACAGGACGAAGACTATTTTTCCCAATACACCTTTAATTCAAGCAATAAATGTGCATCGGTGACATGGGTGGAACTGCACTACGAGAGAAATGGCTAGCGGAGCACCACTGTTTGAGACGTCTCGGGAGGAATGTTTCTGCTTAATTTACACACCTGCTGCTTGCAAAATATTTGTATATCTCCTACTATTTCAACCTTTCCAAGCTAATGCTGGTTGCTTCCATAGGAGGCGTGAAGTGTCAGATTAGCTGTCCCTTAATAAGCAACAACAACAATAATAATAATAATAACAAATAACTTTCAATGTGCTGTACATGCTGTACCAGCATCGTCAGTGTCATGTGCGTGCATTTGTGTACACTCAGTTGAAAGGTGCATAGCAGAACTGCACGAATGTACATCTTTATAAGGCTTTTTTTTTGCTTTATTAGAGTGTCACCGTAGGAGGCTTTTAACACAGAAGGGATAGCAATAGAAACAAAGTGAAAATGTAATTATATAATCAGTCCGCTGTCATTTTGCTGCAAAAGCGTGAATGCTGGAAAATTACTTTATGTTGGACATGCTAGATCTACTTATTAATGTGCAGCATTATTTAACGTTATTTAACCTGAGTGAAACCACCATTTCTTCTTCAATGTCAGTTGTTTTTGCATTGATTTTACTAGAGTTTTACTATGTGCTCTCCATGTGCTTTCCAATCGACATCAGAGGGTCCACCACATAAACAAAAATATGAAGTGATGTATTTTTTTCAGGGGGGTGCGGTGGCGCAGTGGGTTGGACCGCAGTCCTGCTCTCCGGTGGGTCTGGGGTTCGAGTCCCGCTTGGGGTGCCTTGCGACGGACTGGCGTCCCGTCCTGGGTGTGTCCCCTCCCCCTCCGGCCTTACGCCCTGTGTTGCCGGGTAGGCTCCGGTTCCCCGTGACCCCGTATGGGACGAGCGGTTCTGAAACTGTGTGTGTGTGTGTATTTTTCAAACAGTAAAAGGGACTAAACCACCCTCAGAAAACATGACGGACAGAACTGCTAAACTAAAGAGAGGAAAGTATAACCGAAAGCCTTTCTCAAGATTTTTTCATTTCAGAAGGTTTTTTTGGTTTTATTAAAAGCACAGGGTCACAACAACACAGAGACAGAGACAGTATCCTGAGAAAAAGCAAATATGGTCACATATGAGGACTCTGGTCAAAAGGTTACAAATTGTCACAGGTATGATCATGCAGCATCTTCTAATAACTTCCAGAAGCGTGTCCAGGTATTCCAGAATACGTTAGATTTATCATGCAAATCACATGTCTATTTTTCGAGTTGGAGAAATTTACACTTCTGTCATCATCAAGTTTACAGAGGGAACTTCTGCTGTCAACCGCAGCATTAAAATAGATCTCTTTGCTCAAGATGTAAGAAAAGTTAGTCTATATAGCATAACCAAGAAAGGAGTTTAGGTTATGACATGTTGTCACGAGGAACACGGGGAGCCAGGATGGCTGAACCAAAGTGGAGCGTTGTTCGTCTGAAGTTCGGGGAAGAGGAAAGTTCTCAAAACCAGGGACAGGCGAAGGGTCAGTCGATCGGCAAACAAGACAGGAACGAGGATCCACGGACGTGGTCAGAAAACAAAGCAAGGAGTCAAAAACTGGAGATCGTGAACAGAGAATAGAGTAAGTGTGTGCGCGAAGTAACGCGAGGAAGGACGGTTGCCCCAAAGGAGATTCCGCAACGGTACTGGAGCTGAAGAGGGTCTTTATAGGGTGAGCGATTACTCACGAGCTAGTGCAGAGTCAAGTGCTGTCGTTTGTATTGTGGGCGTGGATGTGACACATATGTGTCAAACAAATGCATTTTTGACAAGAGCACAGTTGTAATCGAAGCATGTGATGTATTTCCAAGATGTCTATTCCATCCATGAAATTTTATCCATCATACTCATAAATATTGAAAAAACCTATTGAAAAATATGAAAACCCACATCCCACTGGCATTCTTAACATCTCCCAAGATTCAATTTGATCGTACATCAGTTTACTGGTGGAGTGAAAAATATAATACAATAGAAGAAAATTCCTGAGAAATCCACCTACACTGTAGTAAGCCTAAATATTGCACTTGGATTTTTACGTGCAAAGCATACGGCGTCTTAAGAACACATTAAAATCACAAGATAAATGTTTACTGTCATGTCTTTTAATTGGGAGATGCCTTTACCCAAAGCGACTTACAGCTTCTGCGTTGTGGATGGAACACTTCAAGTTCATACATTAAAAATAAACTTTCTTGTCGAAGTTAAACATCACAAACACCTGGCACAAGAAGCTGAGATGTTTTTCCCTCTTCCTGTAAACAATGTAACAGTGCTAGAAGAGACACATGACAGCAATGCAGTTCATGTAGAACTGGCTTTTGTGAATCACATGGTCCATTTCTGGCAGAGACCTCCTGTACGACATCAAAATGAAACCTACATAGCGTCCAACCTGGCCAATGAGTCACGGCAGGTCTCCTCACTGCTGCAGGGCTTGGAATTGATGCTCCATTTCAGCGCTCGGAACAACGACACAGCTCCGTGATACGAGCACGAAAGTAAGCCTAAGCCAACTGCGTGGAAGGCGGAAGCAACCGCGCTCTCCCGCCAATCGCCCGTTCTGCTCGCTGCTCTTCACGCAAGCAAACAGACGAAGGAGCCCACATTGGATGTAATTAAAAGGTGTACATTCCTCCCATGCAGTTGGCATTATGGGATAAATCAGAGCATGAAAACACATCAGAAGATGCGATGACTAGAGTGACCCACGGTGGAGGTGTGTATAATTATTGACAATCATGTATATCCAGGGCGCCCATATCTAGCGGCATATCCTTGTTTAAGGGGATACATAACGCAGAGCACTTGTTTCTAAGAGGGAAAGTGGGCAGGACAAATGACGTCTTTCGCAAAGTCGACAAGGGATTTCCCCCTCACTGCCCCCCCCCCCCCCACTTAATGTAGGAGGCCCACATCTCCTTAGAGCACGTACGGTGTTCTGGGAATCACTGGGGGGTGCCTGGAAAACCACCATTCCTCACACCCGTTCAGATCACCCACGACAAAGCAGTCTTGTAATTGAAAGGGATCGAACTGACATGCTGAGGAAAACACTCCCGGCTGCTTGTGAGTCATACTTAGCTAATAAGGACAAGTGCTGAGCGAGACTCCTGTAATTTGTGTGGTTCAACAGGCTTTGACTTTGGCTGGAAATACCAGGAACCACAAGACGGGTGGTTGGAATGCCAAGCCAAGGCCTTCTACGTAAAAGCTTAAGACCTTAGGACGGGACCTAGCTTTGATTTTCAAATGGCTCGTTCTTGCAATTGGGATTGAACGAATAAAAGTCTCCTCCGAGCATGTTACCTAGCCCGATGTTAACTCAGGCCACTGCAGCGGCTTACAGCAAGCATGTCAGGGGAGGTGTGTGCTTCCTTTAACCCTTCAAGTCCGTCCATCTATCCATCCATCCATCCATCCATCCATAACTGCTTGTCTATTGCAGAGTTCTGGTGGTCCAATACCTAACCAGGAAGCATAGGGCATAAGCTGAGTACATCCTGAATGCAACACCGATCCCCTTTGTGTGATGTTTGAAGGGAAATCATAAGAATTCACTGACCAAGCACCACAAATCTATGTGGAAAAGCTGTAAAAAGGAGACAGAATCCAAACGCATGATGGTTTCGCTGCAAGGCTTTTATCAGTTTGTTTATTTTTACTAATGTCAATGTTGTAGAACCTGCCTGGTGTCCCATCTGGAAGAAATGAGCACACCAACAAACCTTAATGTTTCTATTAAGTTTTATGGCTTCATTAAATCCATACTGCAGCACAACAGCGTACTATGCATCCAGCAGTAGGATTTTTAAAAGCACATATTAGTTCAGGTAATGCAGTATGTCATTGATTTGGGGACATTTCCCAGGTAATCACACAGCTGTTTTGCCATCACATCAAATATAATTTTGAATAACTGCATGGCAGGAGTACGTACCAGTGAACTGATAATATTCTCAAATGCATTGATGGGCTCGGTAGGCGCTTTTCTTCTGGTCGGGTGCACAGCGAACGTTTCGGTGTCATTTTCCATTCCGTTGTATATTCAGGTTAGGTACCTTTCTCGGGAGTGTATCAGCAGTGTGTGTAACCCCAGGCCGAGCTGCAGGCAGCAAGTTGATCACTTTGTAATCTCCCCCATCCTCATCCATCACATTCAGATGTTTTGTTCATTACATCCCGTGCCATGACTTGGTGATCAATACTCCTAATGAACTGAGGCGCACGTGAAAGTCAGACAGCTCCTCAGAAGAGGACCGTGCGCTCTAACGCAGAAAATGAGGAGGGGGGAAAGGTTAACAGCTATAGATTTCATGTTTCCAAGTCCTTCTAATAGAAAATTTGTTATCTTTAAGAAGCCATTGCTCAGGTACATGTCATTGTGATGGTGCACACTAGTTTAAAAATATCATATCTATTATAATTAGAAGCCAATATACAGCACAAGTGATAATAAAAGGCTGATATTCCATTTTAACTCATCAGGTGAAGGAATTGTGCTGCCAAAGGCATTTGATATAGTGCAAGGGAATAACTGCTAAGGTTTCCTGTTGTACGGGGTGCGGTGGTGCAGCGGTGCAGCAGGTTTGGCCTGTGTCTGCTCTATGGTGGGTCTGGGGTTTGAGTCCCGCTTGGGGTGCCTTGCAATGGACTGGTGTCCCATCTTGGGTGTGTCCCCTCCCCCTCCAGCCTTGCGCCCTGTGTTGCTGGGTTAGGCTCTGGCTTGCCGCAACCCTGTTTGGGACAAGCAATTTCGGTGTGTGTGTGTGTGTTTCCTGTTGTTTCAAAGGTACTGATATGTTGATAGATTCATCATTGCGCTCTATGTCCATGTAATACCCTATTTCCTCCCTCCTCTCTTACTGCAGCCCTGAATTTAAAATTACTTTTATTCTCTAACTGTTAGTTTAAAAGTAATTGCATACACTTTGCTTTCTTCTACCTTTTTTCCATGTCTTCTTGCTGTTTTAATCTCTCACGACTGCATAGATGAAAAACTTGTTTTTACAAGACTATACACTACTCCCTACGCTTGCTTTAATGTAGTGTGAAGACATTTGGACTTTTTCATCCGTGTAAGCAGATCAAATTATGTGAATCTGAGAAGACTGCCCTGCAAGGTAAATCTTCAGATTAATGAAAACATTCTCTCTGTGTGGGGGAAAAAAAAAAAAAAGATGATGAGAATAGGATTCCATCCAACTCACAATAACATTTTGAAACACAGCCAGTATAATATCAGCAACCAAACCTATTGCCCTTAGTGAGACCTGCCTCTTGCTTGAAGAGGATATTACAATTTCCCCTAAAGGAAAAGGCCATCAGTAGTGGTATTCTAATTTATTATAAGAAAGGTTCAAAGCTTTGACTTTGACAGTCTAGGTCTCAATGCTATATTCTATTATCGTGAAACATTTAGCATATCATGCCTTCTCAGAGTCAACTCAAATAATAAAAGAAAAACCGAAAGGTCATGCATTTTAAGGGAGTAACTGGTCACATACATCTACAAAGACTAAATCCAAAACTTTAGTCATGTTTCAAAATGGCAGAGCCTTCAGGTTGTTTTTTTAATCCTTAAATATTTACCACCGTCCTGCTGTATTAAAGCATGGCAAAAGAAAACTACAATAATACGTTGGTCATGCTTACCTGATTGTGTGACATCAAATTCTCCTCAGACTTCTGACTCAGTTCTGAGAAACTAGTGACAACAAAAGGTAATTAGAAGGTTTCTACCGAGTTCCTAATGACTTGCTTCATGACCTCGATTGACAAAGTTGCTCATCAGGCTGAAAATGAAAACGGCCTATTAATGAGCAAATAAAGAGTTCTCCCAGCCTCCTAAACTTGCTATATTGCATGGATACATGTTATTAAAAAAAAAAAAAAAAACACACAACTAAAGCTTTTTCGTGTGGCAATGCGTACAAAGCTTGAGTGCCGATTGCAGCGTTCCAGATCAAAAAACTGGACTAACATGAATAAAATATAAATCAGTCTAGTATCATTAATTATATAAACTGCTTTAAAATGGTGAAAATGTTTTGGTGACAATGAACTACAGGATAGGAAAAATTACTTTGTTAACGTGGGGCAAAAGAATCATCACAGAGTTTTAATCCTCGAAATGATAGGCAAAAAGTGACAGGACATCAGCGAATTTGTCCTTTATTGCAGAAAGCTGATATGAAATGGGGCGGCTAATGGCATTGTGGTTGGAGAGGCCGCCTTTGTCTCTAGAGGTTGCCAGTTTGATCCTCGCCTCTGGCGGTGGTGCCCCTGAGCAAGGTGCCCGCCCTGCAATTGCTCCAGTACCTTTGCCCGGCTGTGTGCCTGCATACATAGTTATGGCCCTGCGGTGGACTGGCATCCTGTCCGGGATGTGCCCAATGTCTCCGGGATAGGCTCCGGCTTGCTGCGACCCTGCTCGGGACAAGCGGTTCCGGAAATTGGTTGGTTGCTTGATATGAAGTGGGGACATTGCATTAAAATGAAACAAAGATAAAAAAATAACCACTTCATAAAATTACGTCAATGGAAGTACACGTAAAATCATTTTAAAAATTCTGGTAACGAAGCAAAGAACAGCAGCAGCCCAAGCCGAGCAATCGTAACTTTGGCGCCCAGGATGTCCCAATGAGGGGTGCCTCCCATGTCTAATTTCTGCTCAAGTGTCCCTGTTCCAGCAAGCTGGCTCTTTTTAAAGTGCTGAGTCCACAGCAGTCAGCTGGCTGTCTTTCATGAAGCTTGTCTTTCACTGCTTCATGTTATACACCCTCTAGATCAGAACGGGAAGAAGCTGAACAGCAATTAAAAAGTTATGACAATGGCTAAGAAACGGCATGGTAGCTCTTCAGATGGCCATCATAGTGCCAAGTCCAAGGGTTCAGTTCCAAATAAATCTGTGCTATGAACAAGTTTCTTTACTCCCAGCCCTTTTTTACTTTGAATCTCCTTCCAAAGCAGCAAAACATTACACTTTTCCTCTGGGAAGCTAAGACATAGCTGGATGTGAGCTCGTAGAATGATGTCATCGAAGGCTTCCACGTATTCCATGTTGTCGTTTATATCTTCCTGCTCATCAATAACTTATACCTGCTGCTCAGCAGAGCTTTGTGCCCCGCACACATAATTTCTTACAAGAGGTGTGTTAGGCTTCACGCTACCATGGACTTTCCGGTTCTAAGGGTTACATTTTTTCTGGAAATATCGACATAAACAGAATGTGCCTTTTGCCATTAAAAATCAAATCTTTGTTGTTGCACTACTGTAAACTGGCGGGTCAAGTAGAAGGTTTCCTGAGCATTTAAAGAATTCATTAAAAACACTTCTAATATGTTTTTTACCAACTCCCAGAACTGGTAAACCTGCAAATGTTTTTAACCATGATACTACCAGTAACACCATATTTCTGTTAATGCAATTCTGTCACAACTGCCAGACTTTGCACTTCATTATAGTTACAATGTTACAGCTTCAAGCAAAGTTTCTGACTTACGGATAAATTAAACAGCTACAAAATTGTGACAGATTAATATAATCATAGCACTGACCTTTGCAGTAGTTCTACCCACTCAGTGTTTCTACATGTATACAGTCCTGGTGAAATACCATGATTTCTCTCTTACATTAACTGACAATTTGCTTTTTCCTGTCATTGTTACCATATGACACACTTTGCAATGTACCCAAAGAAATTAAGTTGTACTGAAAAAAAATATGTGCAGGGTTCAGAGAGGTTTGAGGGCCTTTGCAAACAAACTAACTTTTCCTGCAGACACTGTAATGTTTAAATGCAAATAAATTGACGCATGTAAAGAAGACGGATGGTACAGCACCTTGGCCAACTTTGCCGAAGGGCAAAGAACCAACCGCACCTCTCTCTCAGTTTCTTTGTTCAGACACAGCTTCTTTGTTCTTCCCATATTTTAAGGGTTTCCTTTGGATTTTGGAAGCTTTCAAACTCAGAACACTATTACATGTGCGTAAAACACACAGGACTTGGTCAGGGTTCGGTACCGCATATGAAAACACAAGACAGTAACAGTATACAATAAGACCACAATGTGCAAGCAATAAATATCATGACAACAATGGTGCAAACATGAGTAATAGTTCAAATATGGTACCAATTTACAGGATGCAACAAGGGCCAAGTGGCAGCAGTGTGCAAATGACCACAGCGTGCAAACAAGGAGTCCAATTATCAGATGTAGGAGGCGATAAATAAGGCGTCAGATAGTGCTAGATAAATAGGTGCAAGAGCTGAGTAGTAGTGGTTGAGATGGGGGGTTGCACCTGGGTCATTTTGTTGAGGAGCCGAATAGCTTCATGAAAGAAGCTGCGGAGACGACATGACCCTAAAGTGCCCATAGTGTGTGATAGATACATGGGTATTTAGCATTGTACATTGCCTTGCACAAAGGAATTATCCAAGCACAAATTAATAATTGTAATAATATTCCATTAAAATGCACCCAGTTAAGGATCATAAACTTGCCTGAGATCAGGGTGAGGCAAGATCTCAGTCAGACTAAACCCACATCTAAACTCGCCTTTCCATGCAAGTCACTCAGAACTACTGAAAACCTGTCCACATTTAGAAAGGGTCTTAAAACTCACCTCTTCCGGACTCACTTTTCCCACGATGTCTAAAGTTTATATAAGGTGTGAATGTTCATATACCATAACTTTAAGATCATGCCTGGATAAACCTTTACACAGCTACTCCTGTAATGTGACTTAAATGTTGATGAACATTGGTTCATTTGGTGGAAAGCAATTAACTGTACTTAAAAATCACACTTCTGCAACTATGTCTCTCTTTGTCCTAATGTAATGAACACAATGTATTTTCTATGAGATGTATGTCGCTTTGGAGACAAGCGGGTATTAAATGAATAAATGTAAACTGTCAACAAGCTTTTAAAATGTCACTGTCCTTGTCCTCTGTGGTGGAACAGCAAACACAGACTCAACCACATCCGAACCCACTTCCCAGAAGATGTGGGCACTACCACTACCCACTGTGCCACAGTGGCCCCCAGAAAATGGCTACACGGGTTTGACATTAGTGAGGAGGAGGGTGAACCCTGCTCAATACAGCATTTATTGTTACTCATACTCACGTACAACAGTAAACACTGGATGGATAATACACCGACACACTCTACTTTACAGAGGGGTTAAGATGTAATCAGTCACTTCACAAGCGCCTGCATCTCTATTTAGACCTGAGCCTTTGTGATAATTACCTGTTTTATACTGAAACCAATCAGTGTTTTAACTAGAAAAAAAATCAGTTAGCATCTGTTTAGAGAATGGATAATATAATGTGTCCGTGAGAGCAGAATATTCAGAGACTGATTCAAAAAGCAAACACTTACTGACAGCATGACACCTGAAAGGGATAAGTAAGAATACCACCCGTAATTATTTCGTAAATCATTTGCATTTACGCTAAAAGCTCCTTGTCAGGAGATCTTGGGACACAAGTCTATAAGAGTGATATTCATTTATATTTATATTTAGCAGGCGCTGTGTGTGTTTGTGTCAACTATTAAAAATCATCATCATACTGTGAACTGTTTAATTGCAAGACAATTAGGTTAATGGAATCAAGCAGAGTTATGCAATGAATTTCTGATTTAAATCTGTAAACAAGTTTGTGTTTTCACCTACATCCTTCTGTTCATTATCTCTCTGTATATTTTTTTAAGACTCCAAGTACAATATTTTAATTCCTATTAAAATGTGTTTGGTTCCTACAGTACAGAATAAATGGACTGCGACATTTCGGTCCTTAGAGAGCGAGTTAGCTAAAACATTACACTCAGCTCTCTTATGCATCAGCTCTGTATGAACTGAGATTGGTGCAGAGAATGAATGCATCCTGGAAAAAAAAAAAAACAAGGTGTTGTTGGTTAAATTATAATTTCATTTGTGTTCTTCTCCGCTTGCTGAACCGGGTAGTTGCACAAAAAGTATTCCCAAGGTTCTCAGCTGGGTGTTGTTACATTGTATTTGGTTTTAGCCAACCAAACAAAAGCAGAATACGAGCAGACTGAAGGCTGCCTGAGGTCATTTCCGTCAATAGCAGTCATCAGTCAATCAATCAATCAATCAATCAATCAATCAATCAATCAATCAATATCCATCTATCTATCTATCTATCTATCTATCTATCTATCTATCTATCTATCTATCTATCTATCTATCTATGACAACTGGAAGCATAGTGGTTAGAGCTGTTGCTGTTGGGCCCAAAGGTTTCAGGTTTAAATCTTACCTTCTGTTCTCTAGAGCAAAGTACTTGCCCTCAAGTACTCCAGTAAAGTTACTCAGTTGTACAAATGGGTAAATAACTACAGGTAGATTAACATTGTTAGTCATTTTTGGAGAAAAACGTAATAAATGTATCTCTCTGTTTATCTATCAAAAAACAATCGAGGGATATCGCAATGCTGCGACTCCCAGCGAAATATAACTTACTTTTGGAAATGCTGTGGGAAGTGAAACGTACACTGTTCCTCCATACATTTCGAGCTGATAAGCAACGCGCACAGCATTTCGTATCCTGATCATAGCCGTGTTTGTCTTTTCCCTGTTGCGGTGTGATAGGTTCGTGCGAGAAATGTATTAATCTTTCCACGCTGTTGTTCCCTGGTGCAAACAGCATGACAGTTTCTGCACAGTTTTTTGTTGCTGATGCAGAGCATACAGGATTGGATGGCAAATCTCCTGTTTGCCAGGTAGATCTGATATCCTCTGAAAAACTAGATAAACAAATTTAACCCTTTGTTTAACCTTTTGTTGTCCCTGAGCATTTGTTTATTTATTTTGTGCAGAAATCATGAGACGGACCTGGTTTTCTCTCACTGAACCACTGCTACACCTATGATGGGTAAAACATCTCCTAGTCCTGCACTGACAGCATGACATTATGTCGCAAGGGGTTTTCTGTTCTAGACAATGCAACGCTTTCTGCATCTGAATAGCTGTACTGATGTCTGTGCCTCCCTGAAGCAGGGAATATTACACTTTATATTTTCAGTTGTTATCTTTTATAGCAGTAAGATATAATCAGAAAACTTAACAGAGTAAACATAGACTGAGAATTTATGCTGAGCATATACTATTTATACTGTATGTGTATACTGGTTTTTTATTATTATTATTATTATTATTATTATTATTATTATTTTGAGGGACATTCTGTGAAGAATATTCCTATAAGGATAGTAAAATCTGTAAAAAAAAAGACCTAGTGTGGACTTCCACGTGGATCTATATTCCTTCTAAAAATAAGATTTACCATCTTTCATATGAGTTCAGAGTTGGGATGCAGATGACTGACATTGATTGAAGTCTTTGTGTAAGAACCTCGTGCGCTAGTATTTTGATTTGCAGCATTAGATGCAAAGACAAGAAGCTCCTTGAACCTGGAGCACACCGGCACAAGCGTTTTGCACCAGATTCCAGTTTTTTTTTTTAAATTTTTTTGAACTGCCTCCCATGCATGTGCAGTACATCATGATTGCAATAATAAGGCGATTTAGACGTCGTGATGCTACTCGCGGTCCTTAATCCCATCATAACTGGCAGGATCGTGCTGTTTTTTTCTTCTTATTCTCGAAAAGTGTGCAATAACGCGGGCAAATACAGCGCGGGCGTCACGCGCTCCGCCGTTGTCACCGGAGACCGGCGCCCGCGCGCCGTCGCTTTGCGCTCAGGGGCACTCGCGCGCGAGCGCGCGCTTCCTCTGCATGCATTAAAATTCTTCGTGTGTTTGCACAAGACTCGTATGAATGATCATGAAAAAAAAAACCACACACACAACTTTCTCGTGCAGGGTAAAACGTGGAAGGAAGACAAGGTGAAGCCGAGGTTTTAATGAACACTATAAATGCTCACAATCCCTGAGTTTCAAGGCTTTCCCCGAAAATGCTCGCGCGCACGAGCCCGCGTGTGTATCGAAGTTGCTGCCCTCGCGGGGAGTCACGCTCCGTTTTGTTTACGTCATCACACGTCAGGAGTCCTTGGCCCCCCCTGCCCCAGCCAAGACAAAATTTAGGGGCCATGCACGGCACCCTTCACACCGGCACTGCTTAAGATCCATCTGTCAAAGAAGCCGCACTTTGGGTTCGGAAGTTCTGGGTTCTGTCCTTAAGAGTAATCCTTGTGCGCGCCGGACTTGGCGCGTCTCCGCAGCGCAGGTGTCGCTGTGACAGTGCGTGTACGGTGTAGGAGCTCATCTCACCTGAGGCTCCCTCCGCGTCCTCCTGCTTTTTTTTCTCCCCGGAGAGGCTGCTCCGCTCCCCTATAAATATTCCCCGCGCGGCGCAAAGCGCATCAGTGCGGCGTTCGCAGCCCGAGCGCAGTTGGCGGCATGTAAGTAGAGACCGTGCGCGATGGGTTCGCAACTCTTACAACAACTTGTCGGCTGTGTTTCGGTGGTACACTTTGAAACGTTAGTGTGCCACACTTCACTTTTACTTTAGAAGACCAGTTACACTTCCATAAGAAAGGAATTATGTGTAAAGTGGTGCAAACTGACGGTGCTTGAATAATTTGAAATTTCTTGCTGTTGTTGTTCTTGTTTATCTCTCTGCCAGGAATCCCGCAGAGCCCGGCGTCCCGGCGAGGACGCTTCACAAATTCGTGCTTTAGTGTTTACGCTGCTGTTTCTTCTTCTTCTTGCTTCTTTCGGCAGCCAATGGCGTTGGCGGTGACCTCCTCCTGCTGGACGCTGCTGCTCGGCGCGTGCCTGGCGGTGGCGGCGCGCGCGGACTGCGGGAAGGACTGCGTGCACTGCACGTACCACCTCGCGGGTCGCCGCGTGGAGATAGACGCCCTGGTAAGCGGGTCCGACTCCACACCTGGAGATGCCCTGATCCTGCTGGGGCGGGACGGCGGATTGCGCTGGATTGTGGTGAGACGGGGCAGTGACTATGAGAAGGTCCCCCCCCCCCCCCCCACCCTGTTCTCGTTCTGCGCTATTGAATTTGCAATGATCACTTCGGGGACCCCACATCATGTCCTCAGTTCAGAACCTTATTAATTTTCCAGGAGCATAACTGTAAACGGACTAAAGAGCTATTTCGTGACCATCATCTGGGGAGTTTTTCGGCACACAGAGCGGGACGCAGGTTCAAATCCCCCTCCATCTGTACTGTAGTACTGGTCCAGGGTACCTGCCCGAAATTGCTCCCGTAAAAATCTTCGGCTGTATAAATTAGTGAATAATTGTCGGTGTCTTGCCTTGATTGTAAGAGAAAAGCGTCAGATGAATTTAAAAAAAAAATGTACCGTGTAGGAAATAAAAGGTAATGAACCGTTAGGAAGCGGCAAATCCTGGACCACAGACTCTCCTGTAATGAGTTATAATAATACCGCAGTAGTTTTAATACCCAGAGTCTAGAAGCTCGTTCGTATTGTCAGCATCGGTGTGGGATGAAGTTTTTAAACGATGCTGCAAAAGCTTCAAATTGAGTAGAACTAATTGCAGTATAGGAAATAAAAGTAATGACTGGCTTCACTTTTACACATGAAATGGGAACCAAAGGTTTTTTTATACTTTGTTTTTTTTTGTAGAAAATGATGCGTTTGAAAGAAAGTCGTGTGTTGCAAAATATGTACTTTGTCATATATTGGGCAGGAAAAGGTCATACCTTTACCGAAAATATTTTTAAAAATCATGACATGACAGACGGTGCTGTACAGATTGCTACAAGGCTCTTAATGTCTGCAGTGATGAAAAATGCACGGAAACGGAGTTATAAATTACAAGTGTAAGTATTGTATTTTACTTGCATCTTAGATGGTTTGTGGTCGCATTTCTATATGATAGATTTTTTTTGCCATGTAAAAAGTGCAAATGCTGGAGAACAGTTGGAAAGTTGAGTGTAGAAATACCTTCCACAAGCGCAGGGAAGGTGGCGGTACTCCAGCCAGTGTAAAAATACAGTTAAAGCGGTAAGTGTAATGTCAAAATTCGTATTTAAAAGGAGCTCTTGTGTTTTCTGTTGCACTTCTTCTACTATAGATTTGTCTACTGTACACACCGTCTTTCTCGCGTGCTTATACTGCAATTAATGTAGAGGAATATATTTATTTGTTTTGTTTTAATGCCATTAGTAGGTATGAGATATTTTATTCCCTTGTGAACATTATATGTATTCTTTATTGAATGCTGGTCATTATATTTTTAAATAGTGATGCAAGGAAATGAGTTTGCCTCTCACATTGTGGTCTTGGGGTTTGAAGCGGTCTGTCTGAATTTGCAGAATCCCCTTCAAAGTAATAACATGCCATTATCATATGTATCACCCGTGTGATACTGTAATTTGCGCAAACCCTAGTTTACAGACTGCATCCCTTTCCTAACACTGGCCTCCAACTTTTTAACATAAACTTCAGTGCACGTTTGGTAACGAATTTTTCTTGTGCAAGCAAGCGTTTTTTAAGCAATTTTGTGAGTTTAAATGTATTGTTTGCGCAGAGATGTACTTATCTCGGGATAACAGAAGGAGAAAGTGCGCAGCTTTGTGTTAAAACAATGGCGTTCCTCCCCCGCTAGGTTGCGCTGTAATATTAATAAAGAGACATAACTGTTCAGCCTTAATTGTACAATGATTGACAGAGCAACTATTAAATGGCACGCATTTTGGAAAGCAGGGATTGTAGTTAACCTAAACCAGATACAGTAGACAGATGATTGATGGTTTGTCACACCTCTGACATGTTTCTATGAATCTGAGCAATTTATACATTTTCTCCCATCTCCTGCAGCCTACAGCTTACGTAACTGACGGTATTTTATTATGGGAAGAAGGCTAAAAACTTGTCGCTGGGTCCAGAGAAGCCTTGTTTTATTTGTGTTAAGCATTAGGACGACAATCTTAGTAACTGTGAATTTTCTTAAACTCTCTACACGCATCAGAAGCATTTTATTCCTTCCGACACTTTCTTTCACTTTACAAAGTTACATTGTTTGTTTAGGAAAGAATATCTGGTATGAGGTGATCTTGAAGCCAGAAGTGTAAATGTCAAGGTCCTTATGTGTGGCAAGGTGACAAAGTAAAATCCATCCATTCATTCATTCATTCATGAATAAATGTGGAAGTATAAACATGTTTCAATGCCCGTTGTTCATATGGTCATTTCAGACGTGCACACTAGGATGTGAGGGAAAGCTGCCGGCAGAGAGGTCCTGGGACCTGTGCAAAGACCTCCTGCAGGGGAGCGCGGCCAGGCAGAGCGTGGCTGGAGAGGCGCGAGACGGCGCGGGCAGCGCAAGCCGTGAAGCGGGCATGCACGCGCTCTCCAAGAAGTATGGCGGCTTCATGAAGCGCTACGGGGGCTTCATGAAGAAAACCGCCGAGCTGTACGGCGTCGAGCCCGACGGGCACAGCGAGGAGGAAGCAGAGGAGGAGGAAGACCGCGGCAGGGAGATCCTCGCGAAGAGATACGGCGGATTCATGAAGAAGGATGGCGAGGGCGAGCTGGAGGGCGTCGCCCTTTTGAAGGAGATGCTGCGCGCGGGCGGCGACGCGGAAGGCCGCGAGGGCGATGTGTCCAAGCGCTATGGCGGATTTATGAGGAGCACCAAGAGCAGCTTGGGCCTGGAAGACGGAATCAAGGAGCTGCAGAAGAGATACGGGGGGTTCATGAGAAGAGTGGGCAGACCGGAGTGGAAGGAAGACCAGAAGAGATACGGGGGCTTCCTCAAGAGGTCCAGAGAAGACGACCCCGAGAGCATCTCTGAAGACATACCTTACATGGACAAGCGATATGGAGGATTTATGATGTATTAGTTACAACACCGACAGAGACTCTCTTATAAATTTTCATGTTATGACATATTTTCATTTCATGTTACTTTGTCTTGCTTGGCATGTACAGGTTTTTTGGTTTTATTGTCTGGAATAAATATACATATGTGTTGCCAACCACAGACATGAGCTGTTTGAAGTACTTTCCATGAAGTTCTCTGAGGCCCGTGTTATCCTTCTGGAGGGTGTCCTTAGGGTGAAGCCCATCTCGCGCTGCATCTTCTGCTGCTCTCAGCAAAACGAACTTCCTTTTGGGGTCTGTGATTAGTATCCCCTCAGTCACATGAAGCACAGTCATAGCACATCCATAAGATGTCTTCTTTGCAAGCTGACACAACTGAAGCTCAATATCCAGTAGAAGAGGATGAAGACGGATGTGTTTGGCTTAGTTACAACTGTTTCCACCAACCAGTCTTGCTTGTATTTAAGGTGTTTGGCAAATGTGCATCGAAACCAATAAGAACATTCTCTCTCCATAATGCTGCCTAAAATGTGGTATACCACGAAGGTTATGTTTCAGTTAAGGGTTTGATGTATGTTGCTACTTTCTGAGTTTGTTAAAAGTACAGTGTCTGTAGTTATTGAGGCTTGAATTCTATTTTTTGAAATGCTCTATATTTTTTTTAATTTTAATCCAAGCTGTGTCTCCAGTTTGTTGAGCTGTACAATTATAATAAATTCATGTAACTGCAGAAGTGAATGTGTTTCTCATGAATAGAAAATAAGAGGTCCTTTTGAAACATTTAACCACAGAGCTCTAGTTTGTGTCCGGTGTTACTAAGTTTTGATTCATGCCAAGCTGAAAGAACCACAAAGTACACACACACACACTTTCAGAACCGCTTGTCCCTTACGGGGTCACGGGGAACCGGAGCCTACCCGGCAACACAGGGCGTAAGGCCGGAGGGGGAGGGGACACACCCGGGACGGGACGCCAGTCCGCCGCAAGGCACCCCAAGCGGGATTCGAACCCCCGACCCACCGGAGAGCAGGACTGTGATCCAACCCACTGCGCCACCGCACCCCCAACCACAAAGTACACACACACACACATTTTCAGAACCGCTTGTCCCATACGGGGTCACGGGGAACCGGAGCCTACCCGGCAACACAGGGCGTAAGGCCAGAGGGGGAAGGGGACACACCCAGGACGGGACGCCAGTCCGCCGCAAGGCACCCCAAGCGGGACTTGAACCCCAGACCCACCGGAGAGCAGGACTGCGGTCCAACCCACTGCGCCACTGCACCCCCCCCAACCACAAAGTATCTAAGCTTAATTCTTTTTCTATTCATAAGACACAAATTTAACTCATATCATGTGGCATACTAAACTTTAACATGGACCAAGCTCTTTTAAAGATAATATAACGTATTTCAAATGTAGTATACAGTAAATAAGGATTAGTTATTAGTGTAATAGAAATAATATTGTGTAGGTCTTCTTTTTGTCCGATTATGATTGCTACATTTTTGTAATTCTATAGGGTGTTATACTCCGTAGCAGAAGAGTGAAGTAATAAGTCTAGCATCAGTCAACAAATTAGTGTTTTTTATAAGACAACCATAGAAAAGCAAAAAATGATACCTGGTACATCTGTACCGATTGCTGTAATCTACAGCAGCTGTTCATTTTAAGTTCCATTTTGAAATTAATTATCAAGTTACAGAAATTTAAAATTTGAATACGAGAAGGGAGGTCCTTTTAGTGTGTTATCGAATGTCAGTTTAACATTACACATATTTTGTAATGAAAGCACAGACTGTTAATAATACAATGTCAGTAGTAAACATGCAGAATCTAATATCTTTATGTAGACATCAGCTCAAACAAATCAATGAAGTTGCTTTCCAATACTGCAAAGTTCCCATTTTTTTGCCTACAGGAAATACTTCTTAGCTCATATTTACTCCACCTGTCTAATATAACAAGCACACACATTTTCAGAACCGCTTGTCCCATACAGGGTCACGGGGAACCGGAGCCTAACCCGGTAACACAGGGCGTAAGGCCGGAGGGGGAGGGGACACACCCAGGACGGGACGCCAGTCCGTCGCAAGGCACCCCAAGCGGGACTCGAACCCCAGACCCACTGGAGAGCAGGACTGGGGTCCAACCCACTGCGCCACCGCACCCCCCATGTAACAAGCAATTTCCTGTAATTTATTGCAATGTGTTATAGCTATTATTACGTATTGGTTTCAAAATGTACTTTCATTAACAGCACTATGAACAGTTTTCACATTTAGTTGCTTACAAAACACTTTCATCCAAAGCATCAAGCCAAGATTACATCTTTATACCCGGAACTCTTACTATTGTAATTAAGCGGCAATTACAATACCAAGTTCCCAGCCAGAAGATTAAGTCTTTTACACATCCTCTTGTTCTGTCTGCTATCATATAACCCTTACAAATTAAAATGAATGCTGTTTCTACTCTCATACTACAGTTACCATGACTACCAGAGCAACCCGAGTATATCATTACATGTGTTTTCTGTAATCCAATTCTAAATTCTCAGGATCTTGCATTTCATAAACCTGTCTGACTGGCACCTACTGTGCCTTTCTTGTCTAAAAAGCTCAAGAAGTGATTGTTCACCTTCTACCACTATTCCAAACTCTTGATAATGTCTAGAACCTTGATTGGTATGGAGATTACTGCCCACCAGGGATCTGTAGACTTTGTCCCTCTTGGCTACAGTGCTGACTAAAAGACTGATTTAAAGTCAATGGCTGAGCAGGACTGTCATCCTAAAGTTTGAGATACTCTGGGAAGAACACTTGCTCATGAAGTCAGATTCCACTTTGCAGACACCAAGCTAAGTGTGACTGAAATATATCTTCTAAACTTCTACAATAAGTATGGGCATTTTTATTCTTCCAAATTGTTTTGAATGTAAATGGTGGGGGGGGGCTTGGCCAGGTTCTGCCCCCTGGTGGGTCTGGGGTTCGAGTCCTGTTTGGGGTGCCTTGCAGCAAACTGATGTCCCATCCTGGGTGTGTCCCCTCCCCCTTCAGCCTTGCTCCCTGTGCTGCCGCGTTAGGCTCTGGTTCGCCACGACCCTGCTTGGGACAAGCATTTTCAGACAGTGTGTGTATGCATGTCTGTGTGTGTGATTGACAATAATGTTTGACTGTTCTTCTGATAACAAAATAGAAATAAAGCAGAAACATATATGTTAGATACACAATGTCTACAACCACTTTTCCCAAATGGGGTTGCAGCAAGCCAGAGCTTAACCTAGCAACACAGAGCGCAAGGCTGGAGGGGAGGAGACACACCCAGGACAGGACACCAGTCCACCGCAAAGCACCCCAAGCATGACTCGAACCCCAGACCCACCACAAAGCAGGCCCCGGCCAAACCTGCTGCACCACCATGCCCCACTGTGTGAGATACACACACACACACACACACACACACACACACACACACACATTTTCAGAACCGCTTGTCCCATACGGGGTCACGGGGAACCGGAGCCTACCCGGTAACACAGGGCGTAAGGCCGGAGGGGGAGGGGACACACCCAGGACGGGACGCCAGTCCGTCGCAAGGCACCCCAAGCGGGACTCGAACCCCAGACCCACTGGAGAGCAGGACTGCGGTCCAACCCACTGCGCCACCGCACCCCTGTGTGAGATATGTTTCAGAAAATTTTCAAATTCATACATGCATTCAGAAATGTATTTTGAAGTCTCCTCAATCCCTCCGACACGCCTTCCGTAGAGGAAGCTGAGGCTGGGGACTTGGAGGGGGACTCGTCCATTACCCTGGCTGAAGTTGCTGAGGTAGTCAAAAAACTCCTCGGTGGCAAGGCTCCGGGGGTGGATGAGATCCGCCCCGAGTTTCTCAAGTCTCTGGATGTTGTGGGGCTGTCTTGGCTGACACGCCTCTGCAGCATCGCGTGGAGTTCGGGAACGGTGCCTCTGGACTGGCAGACTGGGGTGGTGGTCCCTCTTTTTAAGTTGTGTTCCAACTACAGGGGGATCACACTCCTTAGCCTCCCTGGGAAAGTCTATGCCAGGGTACTGGAAAGGAGAATCCGACCGATAGTCGAACCTCGGATTCAGGAGGAGCAATGCGGTTTTCGCCCTGGCCGTGGAACACTGGACCAGCTCTATACCCTCACTAGGGTGCTGGAGGGTTCGTGGGAGTTTGCCCAACCAGTCCATATGTGTTTTGTGGACCTGGAGAAGGCATTCAACCGTGTCCCTCGTGGCATCCTGTGGGGGGTACTTCGGGATTATGGGGTTCAGGGCTTGTTGCTACGGGCTGTTCGTTCCCTGTATGACCGGAGTAGGAGCTTGGTTCGCATTGCCGGCAGTAAGTCAGACCTGTTCCCGGTGCATGTTGGACTCCGCCAGGGCTGCCCTTTGTCACCGATTCTGTTCATTATCTTTATGGACAGAATTTCTAGGCGCAGTCAGGGAACGGAGGGTGTCTGTTTTGGTGGCCGCGAGATCTCGTCTCTGCTTTTTGCCGACGATGTGGTCCTGTTGGCTTCATCAAGTCAAGACTTGCAGCGTGCACTGGGGAGGTTTGCAGCCGAGTGCGAAGCGGCGGGGATGAGAATCAGCACCTCCAAATCCGAGGCCATGGTTCTCAGTCGGAAAAAGGTGGATTGCCCCTTCCGGGTTAGGGGGGAGTTGCTCCCTCAAGTGGAGGAGTTTAAGTATCTCGGGGTCTTGTTCACGAGTGAGGGAAAAATGGAGCGGCAGGTCGACAGACGGATCGGTGCGGCGTCCGCAGTAATGCGGTCATTGTACCGGTCTGTTGTGGTGAAGAGGGAGCTGAGTCGTAAGGCGAAGCTCTCAATTTACCGGTCGATCTACGTTCCTACCCTCACCTATGGTCATGAACTCTGGATCGTGACCGAAAGAATGAGATCGCGGATACAAGCGGCAGAAATGAGTTTCCTCCGCAGAGTGGCTGGGCGCACCCTTAGGGATAGGGTGAGGAGCTCAGTCACCCGGGAGGAGCTCGGAGTAGAGCCGCCGCTCCTCCGCATCGAGAGGAGCCGGTTGAGGTGGCTCGGGCATCTGTTCCGGATGCGTCCTGGACGCCTCCCTGGGGAGGTGTTCCGGGCTTGTCCCACTGGGAGGAGGCCTCGGGGCAGACCCAGGACACGTTGGAGAGACTATGTCTCCCGGCTGGCCTGGGAACGCCTTGGGGTTCCCCCAGAGGAACTGGAGGAGGTGTGCGGGGAGAGGGAAGTCTGGAGGACTCTGCTCGGACTGCTGCCCCCGCGACCCGGCCCCGGATAAAGCGGAGGAAGATGGATGGATGGATGGATGGATTTTGAAGTGTTTTTGAAGTGTTTTGATTTAGTAGTAGGGTCCTGTGCTATACTTCAGAAAAAAATGTTGGCTTTTTTCTTCATTCAGTACTACCAGTCTTCATTACACTTCCCCTACACTCCCCATTTACTTCAATTGCTCATACATCTGCACTGATTAATACCTGGTAATTTATTGCACCAGGAGTCCGAAATTCAGATGCACTCTGCTCTACCTCAGCACTGAATTATTGTTTTGAAGGAATTAACAAAAAGGTAAATCACCTGTTCTTTTAGGTGTCAGAACTGCTAAATCCCTCTGCTAAACATTCGAGTCTCTAAACACATCTCTTTCAGACCCAGTTCGCTCCTAATCTCCCGTCTGCTCCATAAACATATTAAAATAATCCGTTAATAGAAAAATACTGATGAACTTGTTCCTTATGAATTTGATACAGCTATTCATGTAATATGGGAAATGATAAATAAATAGATAAATATTTTAAAACTTTTTCTTTGTGAATCCTATTCAACTATTGATGTAATATGTGAAATGGTGATATTGGACCAGTTGACTGCATTTTGTGTCTGTGTCTCCCCATTTGATGAAATGTGCTTTTACACACACACATTCAGATTACTCTTTGGAGAAAAGCTTCTATCAAATGAATAAATGCAAAATGTTAGTTCAGTAATGCACAAATTGAAATATATTCAGAAATCCTCCAAGAAGTCTCGGACCCTAGAGCTAGTTAGATTATGTAAATTCCGCAAGGGTACGACAGCAGTGCTTTATGGCATACAGACTTTGTACCCTACATCCACAAGTACAGTTCCTTATCCACTATCTTCATGTCATTCACTTTGTCAACGCATGTAGATTCAAAGTGGCTGGTGCAATAATAACAACTAGTCTCCATAAAAACACTAGAATGAAAGGGTCCAAACAGGCCTGGAAGCGACAAGCGCAGTCGCTCTCGCATACCACATGCCCCATATGGTTCTGCATCACCAGGTTGCCTGGATACACGTGACTGTAATTCTCTCAGACCGTTTCTGCTTTGGTTCAATTATACCACAAGGCAGTACAATGTAGCTGAGGGCCAGGAGGTGGCCAGATTTTCTACTCTTGAGTAATGCAAATGCAGCACGGGTCAAAGTCATGGCACCTTTGCCGTCTCTGTGCCGCCAGTTGTAAGAGAGAACGGCCCCGTGTCAAGGATTTCTCTCAACCCTGACGTGATAGTGTGTGTGTCAATTTCACAAAGAAGGCTGTGTATGGCTCGGCAATGTGATTACACACCAGCATTCTTACAGGATAGAATCGAGGAAGGAGCGAAGCACTGATTTGAGAGAATTTAGCCCGTAGCTGAAGGGCCGGAACACAGCCAATGATGAGACAGTACATGGTGTTTTAATGGCCTCAATACAGGAGGGGGATGATAATGTTAAGGGTGAAGAAAACATAGCATCATACCATGAGAGTTTAGTCTGTAATTCAGAATTAATGAGAGCCCAATAACTCTGGCAGAATTCAGTTTACTTTGCAGGTTAATTTCCACATTGAAGGGTGCAAGGTATAACAAACATGGTCTAGTGAGTACAGTTCCAGGCCTAGGCGAGAGTGTTATTCGCCCCCGTTTGAGGTGCATACAGCTGTCACAGGCAATCCTTGCATTACGAACGAGTTCCGTTCCTAAATATGTCTTTAAATCAGATTTGTACATAAGTCGGAACAGTTAGGTACGGTTCCTGTCTAACGTCAGTTAGTCAAATGTTTGTCTTAGTATACATTTATGCAGCTATTCGTGTGATGAACATTGGTTCATGTGGTGAATGAAACAAACTAACCGTACTTAAGAATCACACGTCTGCAACTATGTCTCTCTTTCTCCTAATGTAATGAACAGAATCTATTTTCTATGAGATGTACGTCGTTGCTTAGTTTGGAGAAAAGCGTCTGCCAAATGAACAAATGTAAATGTAGTATATAGTATATATGTACCTTTCCGCATAAAAACATTAAACCCTTCCAGATACACTAAAACATATAACAATACAATAATAATAATACAATGTCATGATGTAATAATAATAATAAGAAGAAGAAGAAGAAGAAGAATAAATGTTACTACAGTATTTATAGACAGCGAGACAGGAGGAGGAGAGAGAATGTGTGTGTGTGTGTGTGGGTATAAAAAATATTAAAGAAACTTCAATGTTCACTTTACCAATGTTCATTGGCGTTTCACCTTTTTCCTTTGTTATTTCCGCTGTAGTTTCAATTGTGATCGTTTTCCTTTTCTTTGATGCATCACTCTTACGCTTTTTTTGCCATGGTCAGGAGGGTGAAAACAAAAATGAAAGCCAAATACAGTATAATAACACATGAATGAGACGCTGTTAACAGCAACGTGGTCCGACTGAAAAGAAGGAAGTCTTAGTCCTACTAGACTCCTAGTCCTAGTGCTTTATTTATCTGTATTTATCATTTTTCCATGTGTCTGTGTGTTTTCGTCTTTGATGCGCAATGGGCCGTTGTCTTTGACTGATAGCGCTGCTGTGAGGCAAAATAAATTTCAGGTAAACCTACAATGAAGTTCAATAGTTTATATGAGTCATGCAGTAACGTGTCCCTCTGGAGCAGGGCAGCCTGTTACTGTTTGAGTACAGTTATCGCCTTTATTGCTGTGTTCAGCACTGGGGGCTGAAGGAAGGACACTGATGATGATGCAACTTTCCATGTGGTTTTGCTGGGAAAATGAACATTATTTGTTTTTGTCTTCTCGAAATGCCACTTGAGACTAAGATAGCTGAGGCCTGGGGCGGAAGGAGGACGAGCATCGCTTTCAGCTCAACTCATTTGCACACGGGAGCTGAGGAGGGGGCTTTACTGTGGTACACTGGAGCAGGGAGCAGGGGCCATTAAGGGTTAATAAGCACAGTCGGATGCAAACCGCACCCTGGAGCCTCATCTCCTGTCATCCAGACGGAAGTCACTCCTCCCTGTTCAGCTCACAAGTCAAATTACGCTCGGACTCCCCGTAGCGAACCGTCCGTTAGCGAACAAAGGTCGGGTTTGACACGTGCACCGAGCTCCTGAGGCGAGCGGGGTGCGCGCGCGCGCGCGCCTGAGCCGCGAAGACTGGCGCGCGCGCTCGCAGTCGGCGGGAGGCTGAAGGCTGAGTGAGGCGGCTGTCCGCGCGGGTAAGTTCATCCGCGCGCTTCGAGAAGAGTGAGTCTTTCAAACCTTCTCGAGTGCCCACAAGGTCATGGGGACAGTCAGTGTTAGGTCCGCAGGTGTACTTTGTTATTTCACTGCAATATTCTGATTGGGCTACTTTGGAATACAATAATACCGAGAATAAGAATAATTACAGGAACAATACACGTGACGACAGTGAGTAGTAATTCATGTAAGAAGAATATTGTAGAAGACTCTCTGGGGTTCTTAGTCTTCACAAAAACCCATTCTTTTTGGCTTTCTTCAAATGTTTCTGACTACGTGCTCGCCAGGGAGGCTGGAGGACCCTCTTTCCAAACAAACACATCGACTTCTCGTTTAAATCTGCCCAGGTCCTCTCCTTTGCACCATGAACTTCCTCCTGGAGACGCTGCAGGTGTTCTTCCTTTCCATTTACTTCAACCTGGAGGCGCTGCTGAAATGGTTCATCCCGTCGAGGAAGAAGAATGTGGCCGGGGAGACGGTGCTGATCACCGGCGCTGGCAGTGGCATCGGGCGCTTGCTGGCCCTGGAGTTTGCGGCCCGGGGTGCCACCTTGGTTCTGTGGGACATCAGCAATGAGGGCAACTGGGAGACAGCCAAGCTGAGCAAAGAAAGAGGTGCATCTAGGGTTCATACCTACATCTGCGACTGCAGCGACAGGGATGACGTGTACAGAGTGGCTGATCAGGTAAGAGACCACCTCCATGAACCTCAACAGGCACAGAAAGACCTTGACACCTTGTTCAGATCCCCTCCTGAGAGTGGAACAGCCTCTGGATCTGCAGATGTTGATGCCCTCATGCGAGCCTATTTATCAGAACTCGTGACTCATTTTCAGTTAATAAAGGAGAGGTGACCGCTTTTTACATCTGCGCTCCACCTGTGTTCCTTAGGTGGGACTTCTTCCTTTTATACCATGGTTTTAGTGTCCTTAAAAAAAAAGACTATCTGACACACATGGACGGTGGAAAGTCCTGCTCACATTTGTTTGAGGAAGGTTTTACACCTGTTTCCTTGGGAACAAGATGCAAGTTCATCAAGTTAGCGTCGGCTGTTGACCAGGATGTACACAAACACTCCCCTGCAGACACTGCTAGCAGGTGTACCGCTCTTTGTACAGTGTGTGAACAGGCTGATGTCAGGTGCTGATAAGGGCACAGCTTCCACCATGTGTGGTCAAAGAGCAGATCATGGAGCATACAGTTCACACTCATGCTACAGTAATCTGTCATTAGATTGTTTCAGGCATACTTATAATTATTGCTGAATGCTTCCTGATATTTGTTCTGCACGTGCTATGTTTCCATAACACACTTATCCAAGATGCATAACATGACAGTGAATTGTCCTTGACTGTTTGTTGAACAACGCCCTTCGTTGTAACCTGATACGGCTGTAGCCCTTGGCCACGGTAACAGCTGTGCCAAAAAAAAACCTCACAGCCATTTCCCTGGGAAACATCAAAAAGGTGCAGCTCTTCATTTTCAGTGTATGATGAACTGAAAGGGGTTCTCATTTCATCTTCAGCTGAGGAAGAGCTGACAATAAAAATATAGAACAGTGTGACATAAAACACACAGGACTAACAAAGACATATCTGTGTGCTTAAAGGAGAGTGGTTCCTCACTGTCTTATTGCACTAGGGCTGAATTTGCAGGTAAACGGTCCTTTATTCTTTTTAAAAACATGGAAAAAGCTGACAAAAACAAACATTTTCTTTAATTTTGTTAATTTTGTATATCTAATTAATGAACCAGTTGGATCATTTGTGTCCTGTTATCTTAAGGAGAATGATTAATCATTTAAATATTTGAATGCCCCATGTCTATTAAGATCTCTTGAGTGATTGGTTTCTTGGCTATAAATCAAGGTCTGAGCTGTGACATGGTACAATTCTGCAGTTGCGTGCTTGACTGACCAAACTGTGTCCCTTATTTAGGTCAAAAGGGAAGTGGGTGACGTTACTATTCTCATAAACAATGCCGGAATTGTGACGGGCAAGAAATTCATGGACGCCCCTGACAATCTCATCGTGAAAACCGTTGAAGTGAACACAATGGCTCACTTTTGGGTAGGTTGGTGGTTGCTTCTTGTTTTATGTTTGCAGCCAACTCCATAGTGCTAATAATGGCTTTTTTCATAAATATTCATGATTATACAAGCAGCCTTTATTGTGAATGTTTGAGTCACAGCTAACGACAGAAATAGTCAAATTGTTTTTTCCTGTAGCTAGCTTGCTATTGTAATAATGCGCACAGAGCAGAGCACATATACACACCAAAAGCTAAATATTTATGCATCATTTCTGTAATACCCCGGTCATGTAACTGGAACCATTCAGACTTGTGTAGGATTCTGGATCGCTAATGAAATTGGCGAGGCTTCTGCTTGAATTTGGACACAGTTACCTTTCTGTGACCTTTTCTACAATGTGTCGATGTAGAAGGGAAGCTTCACTTATGTGAAATAAAACCGAAAGGAAAGCTAAATGCACTAGCGCAAAAAACTAAAAATGTCCTTTTCCTCAGCGACATTCTGAAATAATACAAATAAAATTAAGTGCGTGTTTTCAGCACTTGCAATAACACACTTGTTAACTTCAATAATCATGAACTATTTTATAATGATGATTTAGCTGAAGTAACTGTATTTGTTTATTGTAATCCTGGTTGTAAATATTTTATTTTTTTTTAAATTAGTATTTCTATTTGCAGTTTGAATACTTTAGGGTACCTCGAATATGGGAAATGTTTCCCTTTTTTTTCCTTTTTGAAAGGTCTGTGAGTTGACAAGCAAACTAAAGTGTGATTTGGTATTTTTTTTCCTAAAGACGTATAAGGCCTTCCTTCCTGCCATGGTGGCCAGCGATCATGGGCACCTGGTCAGCATCGCTAGCTCTGCCGGGCTCTGTGGTGTCACGGGACTGGCAGGTGAGAACTCAGCTACGTCTAGGACTCTTTTTCCATGTGAATTTGATTCATTCCCGCTACCTGTGTGGTACAATGATTGTCCACTTCATTTGAGAGCCCGGAAGCTGCAGTTATTCTGTAGCTCTTTAGCTTTCATCCTATAAAATGTTCATTCTGATGTGAAAGTGGATCCCAAAACAGGATCCTGCTCTTTGTGGAATTTCTGAAGTCTGAAAGCTAAATGCCTCTCAGCCATGCTTTACTGTTTCCTCTGGGATGATGGTTCTCTGTCATTTTGCTGTGTTGTGCATGTTGCAGACCCGGTTCGACCAGCTGCTGTTGTGTTTTGCAGGCATCAGACAGGGAGCCATCAGGACTAAATAAATGGGTGCTTGAAGTACAACAGTTTATTACATGTTCAAATGGGGTAGTAAAATAACGCAGCTTCATGTACAGGGAAATTAGGTTGTTTCATCACATTATGACAACCACAGCCTGCACAACCTGGGGAGTTAGAGTTGAGTCTTCCAGGTCCCAGTTAAGGAAAACTGGTAAAAATCCCCCTCAATAATAAAACTGCTGTTGCAGAGGGCAGAAGTTTACCAGCTGGAAAAATACAAATCATGCTGTTGAGATATATTTTTATTTAATTTTCCATTTCATCAAACACTTTAGAGGTGCGACTCTTTACTTGCCTCACAATTCGATTCAATTATAAACCGATTCTCGATGCATCATAATGCATCTTGTCAAAATGTGCCCAAATACCTGCTTTCAAGCAGCTAGGTGTATTTCTAAGCACCACCTGCTGCTCTCCCTCTGCCAGGTCTCCTATCTACGATACATCAGATGCACATGCGTCATTTCCGAAGGACATAGACAACTTTTTTATTAATATTTATTTAGTAAGAGTATTTACAGTAAAAACAGTATGAGATATATATGATTAATTACATTTTTTAAAAATGTATTCTTTTGTTTTTATGCATCCATGCAGAATCGGTCACATCAGCATCGTGATGCATTGTAAAAATGTTTATATTCCACAGCTCTAGGAAGCGAAGGGTGTGAGTAAGCATTTTTTTTCTAGAATTTATAAGTCATTTTTGTCTTGTCCTGTGTCAGACTTGGCTGTTTGTACATCTGCATGAGTCACAGGAAGCAGAAGTGAGGTGGTGTGGGCTCCCTGTCTCATTTTCTCGTGGTCATTTAGTTTCACTGCAGGCATCACATGATACTCTTTAGCACCAGTTGCAGGATCCACACACACACCCTTACCACTGCTGGTAGTCAGCAATTTGCAGGCTCATGATATACCAGCGGAAAACATTTATACAGGGGTCAACCACCCCCACTTCCTCAAGTGTGAAATCGTCACTTTGGAGTTGCCGCAACCAGACGGCAAAATGGAATAGTACAGTACTTTTACTAATATATCCACTGAGGAGACCTTTTTATTTTTAGTTATAATAAAAATATGAAAAAACCTCATGACAGTGTTTTTGCTAGAATGATGCTGGGAATGCTCAGCAGTGACTGGCTCTGCCTGCTGATGCAGACTTCATGCTGGGACATGAGATGATGTGTGCAGGCTACCAGTGGAGACCTTATCACTTTGTACAAATTGACTGCTGTCTGCCCTCTGATGCTGGAAATGGACTAATTGCAAGTTGGGAAGACTAATCAATCCAGATGTCATGAGAGACAAGAGAAATGCATCCCATCAGCGAGATTTTCTGTTGGCTTCATGGTAGAAGACTATTGCTATGGTTATTTTCCATTAATCTGTGATGTGAGCAAACCAGAATTTACAACCATGGCACTTTAAGTTTTTACAAGGTGTTATTCAGATGTTGGAATGCTTTGCATGGAAATTTGGCTTGAGAAATTGCTCAGAAACTCCTTCCTGGGAATTTTATTTTGGATTTCTTCTTTATTGTTTATATGAAATCTTGAGTTAAACTCAGACTTAAATATATGAAAAAGGTAATCAGAGAATTACTGTGCTATGAATAATTTAGTCGGCTTTCAAGACAATACAGAGAGGAGAGTTTTGCTGGAAACTACCGGAAGCTGTAACCACAGAACTATTCAGTGTGAGCTCAGTGGGAAAATGAGATCATAAATTACGTATTTTCCACATGTATGTATGAATGAGCTTATAACACACGCTGTGTCTTGTAACAATGTGTTGTGTGGCAAAGATGTCACAGCAATATTCTTAGACACTGTTCACAACTGTTTGACAGTTGGCTGGAATAATTTCAGTGCAGTTTCAGCTGATTCTTTGATGCACTTAATTTAAGGAAAATGTTTAGTTATTCATTAAAATATTTTTAAACTATTTTGTTCAGTGGTTGGGGGGTGCAGTAGCGGAGCAGGTTTGGATGGGTCTTGGATTCGAGTGCCTTGTGACGGACTGGTATCCCATCCTGGGTGTGTCTCCTTCTCCTCCAGCCTTGCGCCCCGCGTTGCTGGGTTAGGCTGTGGCTTGTCACGACCCCGCTTGGGACAAACAGTTTCAGACAGTGTGTGTGTGTGTGTGTGTGTGTGTGTGTGTGTGTGGTGTGTGTGTGTGTTGGTTTATTACAAATGCTATGTACCCATGAACAATGCCCTTAAATGCATGGCTGTATAAACAGGAGGGGTGCGGTGGCGCAGTGGGTTGGACCGCAGTCCTGCTCTCCGGTGGGTCTGGGGTTCAAGTCCCGCTTGGGGTGCCTTGCGGCGGACTGGCGTCCTGTCCTGGGTGTGTTCCCTCCCCCTCCAGCCTTACGCCCTAAGTTGCCGGGTAGGCTCCGGTTCCCCGTGACCCCGTATGGGACAAGCGGTTCTGAAAATGTGTGTGTGTGTGTGTGTGTATAAACAGGAACAGTGAAAGACAACAGCTAAAATGACAGCCACTATGTCAGTAATAACAAAATAAAAATAACTATTACCAAGGCTATTATTAGCTCAGTATACAAATGTTTTATATTGCACACACATTTTAAATCACCTTGGCGAAAGGTGTGTATTTAAGTAAAATAATTAATAATAAAGGGGGTGTGGTGGCGCAGTGGGTTGGACCGGGTCCTGCTCTACAGTGGGTCTGGGGTTCGAGTCCCGCTTGGGGTGCCTTGCAGCGGACTGGTGTCCCGTCCTGGGTGTGTCCCCTCCCCCTCTGGCCTTACGCCCTGTGTTGCCGGGTAGCCTCCGGTTTCCTGTGACCCTGTATGGGACAAGCGGTTCAGAAGGTGTGTGTGTAATTAATAATATTCATTAACATGGGGGGTGTGGTGGCGCAGTGGGTTGGACCGGGTGCTGCTCTCTCGTGGGTCTGGGGTTCGAGTCCCGCTTGGGGTGCCTTGCAGCGGACTGGTGTCCCGTCCTGGGTGTGTCCCCTCCCCCTCTGGCCTTATGCCCTGTGTTGCCGGGTAGGCTCTGGTTCCCTGCGACCCTGTATGGGACAAGCGGTTCAGAAAGTGTGTGTGTGTGTATATATATATATATATATATATATATATATATATATATATATATATATATATATATATATATATATATTCGTTAACATAAATTGCAATAACTGGGTTGGCTCTGCACGATTGCTGTCCTGCTCAAGTTATTTTTAATGAATGGAAGGATAATTAGTAATAATTAGAACATTATCAAATGGAGGAAGTGGATTTAAGTCTGAATCAGAATTTAAGACAAACACTGCAGTAAAGTTACATAATGGCTACTATGGTTTTATAAGTTAATTTGATCCTTTGCTGCTGGCAGACAAAGAACTGGAATCTTTTGCTCTCTGCTTTTAAAAAAGTGTGCCATAGTAAAGACTAGACTGCTCTGTCAAACTGCTGTCATGCTGTTAAATTCCTTACTGAAGAGCCTCAGCAGCCAGCTGTCAAAACTCCACACTAAACAGGCCAAAGAGCCTAAATGCATTCTGAGTTCATGTGTTTTCTCCACACAGACTACTGTTCCAGCAAGTTTGCTGCTGTGGGCTTCGCTGAGTCCATGGCACTGGAGCTGCTAGCTATGGGGAAGACTGGCATTAAGACCACCATTGTGTGCCCCTTCTTCATCAACACCGGCATGTTTGATGGTTGCAATACTAAGTAAGCTGACCTCACTCTGCTTTGGTCCTTCAGCCCTCATTGGTTCTGGATTTATAGTAAAAATGGCTGCAGTTTCAGTACTCTGTAGACTCCTGTTGTCATGAAATATGTGGTTAAATCTAAAGTTATGTTTAGCTCCTGAAGAAATACAGCACTTCGCGGATTCATTCATCATCAGGAACCACTTGTTCGGTGCATGATCACACTCATCAAAAACAGTCTATGTTTCTGCTAATTGGAGACCTTGTGATACTGCAAGGAGGGCAGTCTCGGTGGAATGGCCGACTTTAAAACCCACCAAAACAACACATGAATGTACAAACTTAACACAGACCGAGCCGTATTCAAGCGGACATTGGAACCATCAGCAGAAGAGTTGAGGCACCAGTGCTGCCTGCTCTGCCACCACGCCGCCCTATATACTTTCTATTATTTGTAAAATTGTAAACTTTTCTATTGGTGGCAGGGGGAGCTATGTAGATCCCACTCTGACACCCATGTAACGACCCTTTTTAACTTTGCTGTTGGCGAGGATGTTGAAGGAGGGTTCAGGAGACAGGACTGTGGGAACACAAGCTTTGCTTTGCCTCAGCATGGTGGAACACAAGCACTGAGAGCACACATGCCTAGTCAGATGTCTTGAACACAGAGATCAAAATGGGGCTCATCAACACACTGAACTATGTACAGCAGTTACAGCGCCAACGCATCATGGAAGAGCCACAGCCCCCCCATTGCCACCACACTATGTCTGTTTCTTTGAATGAAAGGAAGTAAATAATAATAAATATTGATGACATCATCCACCAGTGGACTTGTTTGGGGTCAGTCAGATGACAAGGAAGTGTCGATGCCTCTGCTGATGTAGAGAGTACCATCTGCCCTCAATGTGAGTGCTAGAGGACTGCAGATGGTCTGCCATGTTGTCTTGGTTTAATGTGAAAAGGCATGTGAACCCACACTGAGACTGGAGCTCTCCTCTATGCGATCCACCCAGAGATACATTCCCAGACAGCACAACCTGCCCCCCACCTGCCCCGAGGACATAGCACTGATCACTGTCGGAGCAGCTTAGACACCAAGCAGCATATAGCATTGAAGCATTTCTGTGTGGATGTTGTGTTGCCATGAAAAGCCTATGTTCTACAGATTAATTTTTGATGTTGCAGCAAAACAGTTTTTTTGTTTTACTTCCAGATGGCCTCGACTGCTTCCCATCTTGGATCCAAATTATGTGGTGAAGAAGATCATGCACGCCATACTAACTGATCAAGTGTACCTGCTCCTTCCCAGGAGTTTGTATATCATTGTGGCTTTGAAGAAGTAAGTTCATATTTGTTCTTTAATTTCCTTAAGAAATAAAGGATATTTTGTGATGCCCTGGCATGCCAACGAGGGTGCACCTTGCTTAGCTTTGTGAGCTTTGATTCTGGGATAGGCTTCACAACACCACAATCTTGTCTTGGAAAAGCAGCTAATGGTAGTGAGTAAGAGAGCGAATTTTTAGAATAACAGTGCAAACACAAGGTAGAAAAACCAAGCAGGGCTCATAAAATGCATACAAATGTATGTACAATACTGTGCAAAGGTTCTAGGCAGGTGTGAAAAACTGCTGCAAAGCAAGAATGCTTTCAAAAACAGAAATGCTAATAGTTAATTTTTATCAATTAACAGTCAGTTATATAATCAGGTGTATAATTGGTTAATCAGACACCTGACTATATGCCTACAAAATCCCTGACTTTGTGCAAGTGTACCAAGAAGAACTGATGCTGATCTGAAGACAAAGGGTGGTCACATCAAATATTTCTTTGATTTAGATTTTTCTTCAGTTTGTTCACTTTGCATTTTGTTAATTGATAAAAATAAACTATTAACACTTCTATTTTTGAAAGCATTCTTTCTTTACAGCATCTTTTCACACCTGCCTAAAACCTTTGTACAGTACTGTACCTGAATGACAATATTTTCATTAATTTCTATGCATATCAAGATTATTCCTAAACTATAGAGGTGACTTACTACTGGAATATAGGGGTACTGGTACTGTAATGCTAGTACCTCGCAGCTACTCTCCTGCTGTCATGCTTTGGGTTAGTACACCTTACTCCTTTAAGAACTACCTTGCTGTATAAAAGGGTAAGTAACTGTGAGTACTTTAGTCTACAAACATAGCATTTTAGTTGCTTTTGAGAAGTATAAGCTGATTTAATTAATAATGTGTGAAATTTCTTTAACATAGAAATTTTCACTTTTAAGGACTTTGAACATTTTAGGGTGTGCCCCATAAATGATGTGTGAATCTAAATAATAGAACAGTAAAATGTTGAAAGCCGAATGCAAGCAACAGAGTAATGTTGTAAAGGTCTTTACTGTGATAAGGACGGATAAACACTGGAAACACCAGTGAAGTGATACTTCTGTGCTGTAACAGACTGTTGTTTCCATTATGCCGGTGTTTTTGTTTTAAGGCTGAAAAGGTATGACTAATGTGTGCTCACAAAGGGGAATACTCAAACTGACTGATTCAATAGCAGAAAGTAATGGAAGATGAGACCAAAGCTCAGGACTTTGTTCTGAATCTTTGAACTGGACATCCAAGAGTTTAACCAGTTCTGGTCTATCTAAATATTCATTCCTATACCGGTCTATCTAGATGCTTTGCATAAAACATTTACTAGGCAGAAGAAATAATGTAAAATGTAAATAGGAAAAGGCAGGTGTGTGGCCTCAGTTCAGAAAATGTGATGCTATGCCACAGGTTTCCAGCTCCAGCAATAATGCTCTGGATGATTTCTCTTGGCCTTTGAAGATAAAGGCTGACTTCAGATCCAAAAAGGCATGAAGGATTCCTTGCTCATGGCACATTGGATGACCTTGTTCAAAACGATTGCTTTCTTACCATTTACATTTATTCATTTAACAAACACTTTTCTCCAAAGCAACTTACAGTGAATACTGTGTAGTGTTACCAGCCCGCACACCTTATTCACCAAGGCTCTTCAGAGAGGAATTACGAGTGTTAACAGTGATTCCAGGTATTACAGAAATTGCCTTATTAGATAGTGTTCTAATAGTCATAATTATAATCCATATTATATGATAATATTAATAATTAATACCATATTATTATCATTTTATGTATAGCACCTTTTAAAGCAGTTTCTGTAAACATTTAACAATAAAGAAATGGGATCTAATAAATGGGTTCCAATGCAAACAGTAAAGGGTAGGACTTTCAAAAGTTTCTGTGTGAACCTTCGTGTTATCCTTCATGGGAATGCGGGCCATTTTTCACATGAGCATTTTCTTTTTCACTATTGATACTTATCCTTGAGAAATGAATAAAACTGTGACGTTGCTCTGTCGGTAGATTGCCATATTCGACAAAATAGAATCCAAAATAACACCATCTTCTTGGCAAAGGCTAAAGCCACAAACAGATTGATTCATGTGATTGTCCTGCTTTGCTTATGAATACAAGTATTATAAAGTGATAATTTGTGCAATTATCCCAATTAGCAGTGGCAATGAGGAGGGGTGCTGGAATATATCTGCCACATAAAGACACATCTGGATTTCTGAATGCATGATTAGATGCACTTTAATAAGGCTTTGAAATGAAGGTGGATCTGCATCACACACTGAGGACAGTCTTGTTCACCAGTATTTACCAGTCCAATTGTAGTCATTATCAGCTCAAGTGAATGAGAACTGTTTTCATACAGGAACTGCTGACTTCGCAACTCGTTTTGCTCACAACCGCAAAGTCACTTTTATCCCTAAGTCACACCTGATAAAAGCTTATTAATACAGACATACCTCATCTTATTCACAGGTTATGTTGCAAAAAAACGTGGACATAGCTATAGTAAACAAAACATTCTCAAACTATTTTTTTTATTTTGGTATTTTTATTCATTTCTAGCTACATAAAAAATAACAAATTTAAAATGACAAAGTAAAAATATCTCAGTGCCTATTCACTAGCTCCTCAACTGTTCACCAGGAGACAAGCGTATACTAATTTGTTATAATTTTGTTTGAATAGTAGATGTTATGTCTGTTTTGACTTTGCACTTGGACACATCACCAGTTGAGGACATCCTATTTTCATATATTTCAACACCAAAAATTGTTGCCTCCACTGCCCAGTTGGACTTAATAAAGTCCAGTTTTATATCTGAGTGCTGCCATAGATCACTTTTCCCATCTCAAGGTTCATAGCACAGCCACAGTGATTGTCATGATGGCGTACCGCTCTCAGTCCCAGTTGTGTCCAGGAGGCTGCTGACCATGTGAAGAAACCGCCCAACAATCGAGAAATCACCTACTTCAAATGGACACTAAGCTTTTTTCAGAAACAATGTCCAGTACCTGTGTGTGATGCTCAAACACATTGTGTACCCTAGTATGTCTTCTCCATTTTTCAGCAATTGCTCTGAAGAGGATTTAGAATATTAATATACAACAAGTTACAGGTGTACAGAATGTTTTTTCTTACTGCTTGTTAATGTCATCGAAGTCTACAGCAAAATGACCCTCAAAGTTAGTTTGAATCTTCTCTGTGAGCTTCTCTTGTTCTCTAAATTATGGAATACTCCCCTCAGCTGTTGCTGCAACTGGTGTTTTGCAAGTGACTTTTACTGGTGTTTTGCAAGTGACGTTTACTCTGGTGCCTTTTTTTTCCACAGCATCCTCCCCACAAAGCTTGGAGTTCTTCTGGGCCAGTATCTTGGTACCTTCAACTTTATGGACTCCTTCAAAGGACATACAAAGAAAGACTAACCTCATTTTACTCTAAGTTGTAAGTTGCTATGAAGAAAAGTGTCTGCTAAATGAATAAATATAATGTCAATGTAATGTTAAAATGCAACGTGGAGCAATATTTAATAGTTTTTTATTATGAATTTGAAATTTCATGTGAAATTCATTGATACCGAAGTTATGTGTAACATACTTTTCTATGTTGAGTATACTCATTTTATGTTGAGTGTGCTTGAATATAATCTCAGAAATGTATTTCTTTTAACATTATTAATTTTTTATCACTTTTCAACAATGGTATTTACAACAATTTTGACCATATACGATACTGTACACTGTATCGCTTTGGAAAACAATAGACTGCAATTGTCTTGTTTTTGCTCATTCCTCTGTCATGGTATATTATTTCCAGCAGTCCTGGCAAAAACAAAGCAGTTGTTGAAAGTTCTCTTCATTTCTGTTTATTGTTTAAGGTGCTTGATGGAAAATGATGCCAGCTAAATAAGGAAGGTGTTTCTATTTTTTAAATATGTCTTTGGACTGAGGGCCTGCAGAGAAACCTTATGTATAAAGCAACAGGTACACCTTTAGAGGAATGATGCAGGATGGATGCTGCTCAGGTTAAAACAGACCAAGATCTTAGCAGAGTAAATAGCTTGATAGTTATGGAAAAGGATTGTCCTACATAATTCCCAGGAGGCACCTTGCTGTTGGACCTTCGAGAATGTATTTTGTCTGAGTAGCATCAGTAAATTACAGAAAAGTTGAAATTAAGTATTAGTTTCCTAATGAATGTGTCCAGACCTGCAGCTGCAAACCTAGAGATCAGTTTCTAGCTTTAATCGTGGGTATAGATACATTATCATATGTTATGGTTTTTAGCCATCTTATGATTTATTGGCAGAAATCGAATTTTTAATTCCTAGTACCTCTACCTAATGAAATGCTACGTGGAAAAATAATGTAGAAGCAAATTTGTTTCCAGTTTGTTGGAACTACTGACTGTTTTACCAGTACTTTTTATGTTTCATCATGCAGTACTTCGTTAGTTGACCATTTTATTTGTAACATATTTCAACTCTAGTGTGAATTTTAAGTATTTTCAATTTAAACAACGAACAAAAACTTTAATAATTCAGTTAAAAAATATATTTTCAACATGTTTTTAAATGCATGCTGGTTTTAAAATTATATGCTGGAGTTACCTTCATAGAAATTAATCATGTTTTAGTAATATGTGATGAAACATGGTGGGTAACCAACCGTTCTATAGTCTGTGCTAAGGGGAGGAAAACAAACAAGAAGAAATTGTGTATTTTGTGTTAGCTGATAGGTACCAGTTGAACACACACAATGTGTACAATGGCTTGTCCTAAGCAGGGGTTGCTGTGAGCCACAGCCTAACCCAGCAACACAGGGTGCAAGGCTGAAGCGACACACCCCGGACAGGATGCCAGTTCACCATAAGCCACCCCAAGCAGGGCTTGAACCCCAGACCCACTCCACAGCGGGCCCCAGCTAAACCCGCTGCAACACCACACTCCCATTGAGCGAACATGCTTATTAAATCATAAACCCTGGAGCATGCAGTTTTGTCTCATGGTGCATTTTTTTCTCCAGAATTTGACATCCGCCCTTTTGCCCGTTTTCGGTAGCTTGTCCCACTGTTTATATTATTCAGACTCACAATAGTTAAATTAATGAATTATCTCAGTTTTTGACCATTATGAAAATAAATAACCTTTTATCGCCCTACGTGAAGGTTTCTCATTTTATGCTATTGTTAAGTATCCCTCTGTTAAAGAAGAAGAACAAAGAATCGTGTTTGTGAAGATATTGGATGGAAAGTGCTGTTTGCACACTAACCATACGGGAGTCCTCACCATTTCACATACCCAACTGTAATAGTGCTGTTTGTTTCGTCTGATGTTCGACACAAAGCAGTGAACTGGCTGGGAAAGAAAAGGCCTGTTGTTTAATACGTTTGATGTCTGGCAGTAAAGGACTGTGAAGCACTGCTAAAGGGGTCCCTCAATTAGGGAGGTGGGGGACTGCTTTATTTCACCTCCCCCCAGAGGTGGTGGAGAGGGGGGACTCAGATACACACTATGCCGCCTGCTGCCAGCGTACATTAAAGCCCCAAGGAGGCAAAAGCTGTAAGATAAAGGCGAGGAATAAACAACTACAATTGAAAGTAATGGCTCGAAAAACAACGGAAGACACCTGTTCGTGATTCTCGTGTTTCTCTTCAGTGTTTTACAGACAGCCTCTTTTGCTAGCAGTTTGAAACATTTCTGATTGGTAGACACACCGAACAAAGGTGACACACCACTGGATGATGGGGAAATTGAGTGCAACAAAGGGCAATCTAGGAGGCTGCTTGTATTTTATCAGCATTTATTTGTTTCTGAGTTATGCTAAGAAGAAAAAAATATGTGTTGTTATGATGTTTTTTATGGGAATAAAAATAAATAGGAAGTGGCCCCTTCAGCTGGCAAGAGGAAGGCTAAAGAATGGTGCCTGTAGAGGGCTGATGCCGGGTTTCACTGTGCAAAATGTGGAAACACTGACCCCTGTTGGACAAAGTGAGAACATATGGAGACCCAGCCCTCTGTTCTCATGGTTCCATAATCTCTTTTTCTCAGTGTCCAAAGATGTCCTCAGGTGGATGATGCTCACAGGCCTGAGGAGATGGAAATAAAGCACTAAAACTTTCAAAATAACTTATCATTTTTATTATGATCAAAGATGATTACACATGAATGGATAAATAATTGTCGGTACCTCCATTCATTTCATTTGTTCATTTAAATGATCGTTTTCTCCAAAGCGACTTACAACGTTTGGGTACAAACGGGTGAGGTATAAATGGGTAAATACTTGTAAGTAGCTTAACACTGTAAGTTGCTTTGGAGAAATGTGTCAGCTAAATGAATAAATGTAAAATTGAAAATATCACCCAATGGGTCTTTAATGCCATGCAACTTCAGTTGATTTTACCCTCCTTAGACATTCTGACTGTAGTTATTTAGGGTGCAAAGGACTTTTATGTTTGAGACTTTAAGATTAACCAGCATTTTTCTTTAGAATGAAAAGTTTTCATGTAATATTTCGTGCAGTTTGTGCAGTTTTCAAGGATGTTTGGCAGTGGTTGTTTCTGCAGTGTTTATTTTTACTGGCCTGATGTTTCTTCTGAGTCAGTAACCTACGGCAAGTGGCACAACTGGAGAAAGATCCTCTAAAATTTAGTAGAAATGAAAGTGAGGGAATTCAGTAGTACTGACTTTATTGGACTTTCTCTGAGGGTTTCATGAGACCTTGAATAAACTGAGGGACATATGTATTAATGACCTTTTATAGCTTGTAACATAATGGTTGGCTTTACAAACTGAAATATAAGAAGACTGGTCCAAATTGTGTTTGAACGCAGAGGACCCAGCAGTTACAGGCAATTAACAATTAATCAAATATTATAATAGACACTATTAGACCCATCATCATATTCCATCTCTAGTAAAGTGTCAGTTTGTTACATTATACACTATATTCACAAAGTATATCTAACCCGGAAGAAGCAATTAAACAATGACTTTAAACTTTGCTGTTACTCTTTAGTCTTTGTTTTAACCCAGCAAAGTATTTTCCCAAAGCTCACAGCACCACCTAGTGCCCTTGACATCAGAAATTAATAAAAGAAAGGGATTACAGTACTTCCTATTTCTTTATTTACCAGGATATCCCTTTCAATCTTTCCATTAAGTACCAAAAAAAGGGGTGATTACTAATAGTACAGAATGCCTTGCACATTTTTGTGAAGACTCAACTACATTTCCAAAATGATTGCACATTTGGAATTATATGGATTCACAGGGGGCGGCTGGTGGTGTTGTGGTTTGAGTTGCTGCCTTGGCCTCCAAAGGTTTCCAGTTTGATCCCGGCCTTCTTGAAGTTGGATTCACGGCAAAACGACGACCCGTTACGCAACTCTTTTTCTTTCTTAATCGAGCACCAAAAATATCCAGTTAGTTGCAGCTGACTCACATCAATAACACAGTGATACACTGAGAGTTTCCGACAGTCCTTTATGTCATGCACTTTGTGTAGAAGATGCACTTACATAAAACTTTTTCCTCATCTCTTAGTGTGAGTGGTAAAGTACAGCAAACATTACATCCCTTTAGTACCGGAATTACTTTCACTGGGGAAGAAACTACAACACATTTTCTGTTTTTTGATCAAGAAAAACATTTTATATTGTGTTCAGTTTTTGAAAAATCATAAAATGTCTATTGATTACTTATAAATACATTAAAAGGCTAGTAATTTCATTCACAGTTAAACTGCTTAAACATTTCACTTACGAGAGCACCTCAAAGTCACTGGATACTCAGCAATCTCTTTGTGAGAGGCCAGCAAACACCAGGTCCAGAAAGGACATTAAGAGTACAGTACACACTGACGATTTTTCCTTCCAGAGATTTGTTCCAGGAAGCTAAACACAACCAATTATGAATGTTGCAGCGTTATGGTTTACCTTAACAGTACAAGAGCTCCCAGCATTCCACCCTTCATTTGACAAAAGTCATCCATCCTAGATGTTGCACAACATCTTATTCATAACGTTCACATTAAGCATACCACAAAGACTGTAAAGAAAAGTACGTCAGGAGTGCTTTTAATGACCATCTATATCCAAGCCGACCCACACGCACGCCTGCGCACTTGCACGGTCTCCGTCACTGTCACAAGTCGGTGAAAGCCGCTTGCAGCGGCAGCACCCCCCCACAGTTGTCCATCAGTAGGGCTTCTCCCCCATGGCCTCCAGGATGCGCTGCCTCTCCTCATAGGTGGGCATGTCTGGCTTCACTCCATCCCGCCTCCGCTGCACCATTATGTTGTGCTGGGAATATCAAGATGTATTAACACAAGTGGGCTGTTCATAACTAAACGCCTTGGAATATGAATTTGTACACATTACATATCTGCAACATGCAGGGAAACACGCAACATGCTGGTTAAAGGCAGGGAATTGTAACCTGAAGGTTGTTGATTCAAACCCAGTACTGCAGTACCCTTGTACAATTACCCTGAGCTGTCTCAGTAAAATACCATGCTGTAAATGATGTAAATTCTGTAGGTTGCTATGCAATATATTAAAAACACTGTCAAAATCTGAACTCCCAATAAAGCAAACTTCTCAGTGTGATACAACCAATATACTGTATAGTGTACAAGCTGGGTTAACTACTGTAAATATAATAGCTGAGTTTGATACAGAAAACATGAGAATAACACCTAAATCAAGCATAAAAGCACATACTGATAAATAACATCACCATTCTGGTATAATACATACAACCTGCCTTGATCAGATTTCTAACAAAAACATGACCGACGAGGGAACGAAACATGTACGGAATTCACAATTCAGTGTCACGAAAAGTACTCACCCAAAATTTCCTGCAGTTTTTGTACCTCATGAAATACGTCGAGCACATGTCCCTGTTGTAATTATTGGCATCTAAACACCTTCTAGAACCATCACTTTCCTTCAGATACAACAAGTGGGGAAAAAACATTACTCAATAGTATTTAAGGGTCTCTCCATGGATGCAGGAATAATTTCAATTTTTTTTTTTTTTTTAACGATAATATAATATGCGAAGCACATCTTGTAACAACGATGTTACCTCAATGCATGGGTTACTATCCTGGTTTCTAAGTCTCGCCACATTTTTAGACATCTTCCTGAAACATCAGACAAGTCTGTAATTGAAACAAATACATTATAAAGTGCAAATGCAGGCTCCTGCATTCATAAGCAAAAAAAAACTCAGTTATACATTTAGTAAAATATGAACGTAAATCATTTTGATAATGGGTTGTAAATTATGGAATTGCAACTTTTATGTAAATCTGGCAGCTACTTTAGAACTAAAACCATAAAACACATTCATGTACAATCAAATTGATATTTTTTGCAGAAAAACTTTAATTTGTAAAAACTTTAAGTTAATAGCTGGTTAAAGTGTTTGTTTCGGGACAAATACTTTGAAATGTTCACGTATGTTTGTATATTTCACATTACATACAAAGGTTAAAGAAGTTTATCATTTACTTGCTAATTTTAAGTAAGATGTCTCAAATCTACTTATAAAATTCAATCCTTGCCATAACAATGAAGCTCCTACGAGAATTTCCCGTTTGAGCTTCAAAGTAATAATGATTTTTTAAAAAAATGCAATGAATGTTACAGTGAAATGTTTTCCTTTATTAGAAGATCATCTTCTTAATAGTAACTTTAAATCTTGGTGTTATGGTCATTGCCGTAACTTTAAAAGTGGTGTAATAACGCACAAAAAAATATATTCCTGAAACAACTCAAATTACGACCAGGTCCAGGATGTCAATGGGAAGAACTTCTCACCCTTTAGCATTTAAAACCTACGTCACGAAAAGTCGCAAGCGGTCATTGGTCAGGCATGAAAACCCCAGCCAATTGCAGGTCAATCGTCTAAACCACAGCCAACCAGCTAGCCATTTCACACCTTAACCAATCATCGGTGAATCCTCAAACACCACCAGCCAATCGGCGACCAACCTTCAAAACTCCAGCCAATCATAATTGAATCCTCAAAATCCCGCCAATCATCATGTGCAAACAAAGTTGTAGTTCCCCGACCTGCTCTGACCGGATCCGTGAACTTCTAAACTGCAGGGCTAAGTTAACAAACTAAACGATGCATGTGTGTGACCTTCACGGTTTGGTTACCGAACGTAAGCGAAGTTGTCTTGTCTTAACTGCGGGTTAACAACAACAACAAAAATAGTGTTCAAAGAAAATACTGTCAGAACTAAATATTTATATTTTTGCCATTCATTGTTGGCAAAATTCATGCAAGTTCACGTAATCATTATTATGCTACACCACGGAAACACCGCGGAGGTTATCCAGCTGCAATTAGCCACAACAACAATTTCTTTTTTTTCCACACTCCGACAAAAAAAATCCTAAAAACCATCACCCACGTCGGCAGTGACATTTTACATTAAAGAGAGAGGCAGCCCGTACCCGTGGTCTAATAACGCCGCACACTTACAGCGCTCACTCGCCGCAATGTCGAGTACTCACGTTGCCAGTCGGGACGTCATTAACAACATCGCACAACCAAACAAACAAGGACGACTTTCGAAAACTGACGTTCGAATTGGCCAACCGCTGCACAGAGCAGGACTATGATGAAAGGCCACCAGTTTATTGTCACGTCTAACAGCCAATAGAAATCTCTCACTAGCCTATAGAGTCCACCTCTCGCCACAGATAACGGCAACGAAAATACATTCAGATTGACAGAACAATTGGCGAGTCCGCGTAAAGAGCATAAAAAGCAAAGACCAGTAGAAACGGTGAGCTGTGAGAATGACACCGTATGCCACCAATCGAAAGTAAGATGTGGGCGGGACTTTAAATGGGCGTGGCTAACACCAGGGTTTAGTTGCACCGCAGCGCATACACAATGGCTGCTGGAAAGAGGGGAAAGCAAACAATTTTCAGGCCCGCCGCGTCCAGCAAAAAATATGAGAAAAAAAATTATTAAAAATTCGGAAAATAGTTGAAAGTCAAGAAAAAGTCCGCAGAAAGGATGTTAAGGCTCCCGCGGTGAGTTTGACGTGAATTAAGTAAATTGTTACCTCCTTCTTGAATTAAAATATCGGGGTTATTCAAATTATGGGAGAGGGGTGAGCAAAGGAAAAAAGTTTGTGTTAATCAGCCCCCTGTTCGGGACCTCAGAGAAAGCCAGAGGAGCACACAAATAAGATTTAAAAAATTAAATAAATTGTGTTACCGTGTCACGCCGCATGCAAATCAGTGCCACTCATCAGGGGGAATTAATGGTGTTCTCCAAAGTTGCAAAAAAGTTTTGGAAAGATAGTTTGGCGCAAGTTTTTTTCCCCCTCAATATAATGACAACAGTGTTGCGAGGGGCATCCGACGGAGAAAGCTAAAGTAGCTCCAGTTATTGCTGCAGATGTTCCCAAATGCACGCTACGCGCGTGCCGTGTCAATTTTGACATGTATGTGTGCGTGGAAAAAGTGTGTGTGCGTGTTTGTGTGTGTCTACGTCGGCGCTTGTGTGGATTGCAAAGTGAGCTGGCAAGTCGCCTGGTTGCATTCTAACGCGAATCTCAACGCGTGCATTTAATTGTCATTAATTTATTTTCCTCAAAATGCCCCGATATTTTGCTTGAAGGATGACGCTGGAGCTGCGGTCCGGAGGACACATGTCCGCGGGGAAGGCGCGCGGGAGAGGGGAGAGGGGCAGTGTGTTAAGCGCGTGAGATTATTGCCTGTCAATATCACAAACAAGCAACATGGAGGGGGGATGTGGGGACAGTAATTAGGCTCCTCAACGTTTGCTCAACGTTTGCTCGCGCACGATCTCGTGCCAGCTCTCCCCATCGCAGACTTCCAGGACAGGAGGGAAAATCAATGGGGATTTTTTTTTTTTTTTTAAATTATTATTATTATTATTATTATTTTTCATTATCCATAAAGTCACTTTGTAATGGAAAAATTCTCCAACTGGATGTTGTGTGTGTGTGTGGGTGTGTGTGTGTTTTTAATTTTAATTTTTAATAATTATTTTCGCTATGAGAGATGATTGAATTAAAAGCTGGCAGGGCAGTGTTGGGACACTTTGTTGCAATGAACTGCTATTTGTGTTTGTAATGTAACGCTTAAGCGCTCACTTTGATCGTGGCCACTTTCATATTTTGTCTGGTTTATAGAGGGTGATCAGTTATGGAAGTTTATTTTGTAAGGTGATATGTTGGCGGGGAGGGGGGGCTGGAAATGCATTATGGAAAATTTGAGAGTGGGGACATCACTGCAGTGTTTGTGCCTCTGCTCTACTCCAGCCTGGGCTGCGACCCCACGCGTGGAGATGCACAGATGCAGGTCACGTCGCATTGCTCTGCTTTGTCTCATCCTGACGCATTTATTTTATCCCGACTGTTGTGTCGGAATATCCAGATGAGTGCCACACGGTCCACGCAGCCTCCATCCTTCCACGCGTGGGTGATCAGGGCTGTGATTTTTGTTTCCAGTGTGTTTTAAAGTGCAGCCGATGTTACTTTCACGTGGGAGCTGGGAGTTTGGCATCTTAAAGAGACAGTAACACTCAGCAGACACACTTGTGCAACTGCTGCCATAAGTTAGTCCAAGACCATGTCACTTAAAACACATCTAACATAACTAAAAGTGATGGTAAAATCACATTTACATTACACAGTTTGCATCTGTACAGTAAAATCCATTATTTGGATTGCCTTTCATTCTTTAGATACTGGTGGCTACCTTGTGATGTTTTTTCTTTTCTTTTAAATATTTAATGTGAATTATATAGAAACCATTATTGCAGTTTTACATGCAAATGTTTCAGGTAGAGGTGTGACTTGTGCTGCTGTGCAGTATGTGTTTGGATGTGAAGGTAGTCTGCTTGAGTTTCCTTGTAATTATTATTATTTTAGAAATTATATATGCACATTGTTGTGTACAAAAAAATGAAACATTTTAATATAAAAGTGAATTTTAGATTGGCTGAATTTTGAAACTTTCTTTCCTCCTTGTGCTAAATTAAGATGGAATTATTGATCTGAGTCAGAACTTTTAGCCAACATTGTATTGTTATGAAGTTGTTTCTATAAAAAAACTGTCCCTCTTTTCAGCAATGAATTCAAACGGTTGTTGTTTGTAACAGGTCACTTTTGGGGGACATTGCAATGGTTTAGGTGTGAAAAAACAGTGAACTAACTGCTCTACACAAGATCCTGTTGATGGTATTTCTTTGTACAGTATTTGTAAACTGCAACACCCCATGTGTCTGATAAGATGTAGAACTTACCTTAGAAATCTTTAATAATTATCAGTTATATTAATCTAAATTTTATCGGTTTACTCTGCTTGGGAATATACATTTAAAATGTTTATTTTTACCTTTGCAGTCAAATAGATAAATGTAGAAATGTAAAGCCTGGAATTTGATGGAAAATACTTTCTTCAGTTAAAGATTATTAAGCAATTATATTAGCATTTTTATGTATGAATGGTTTGTTTGTTAGTGTAATACTGGCTAGCTGAAAAACAAAATCTTTGTTTTTAAATAGATAGTTTGGTTTGAAAATATAATGCACATTTTCTTGAAAAATTTTAATCATTCATTGGACACTATTGCGTTGACATTTTATAAGAAAGTGGATAATTTCATTCCATTGATGTTGAAATTACACAATGGGTTTTAAAGATAATAAATTGCAAATAACATAATTTTTAACTACAATGTCTAAGTGAAATTATTCCTTAATAGAAAGTCCAGAGTTAGTTTGAGGAATGAAGGCATGCAAAATTCTGTACAATATGCTGTTGTTCTTTAAATTAGTTGATTTAATAACTTCCTGGCAAAGTTTTCTTGCTTGTTTGTTACACTGATGCAAGATTTAGTATGTTTTGTGTTTGCACAATTTTTCCTCAATTTCTGCCTTATTTATGTATACAGTAATGTCTGTAGCAATTCTACTGTAGAGAAGTGCTCACATAAGTTTTACGGAAAAAATGGAACTCTATCTCAGAATACAGATTTTTTTTTTCTAAGGTGTGTCCATGATTTTAGACCAAAGAGTGTCTTTACATTTTCACATGACAACGTACAGTAATTTCAAATTGTTTTTGCAATGCCAATAAGAGATGTTCCTGGGCTTTTCCCTGTAAAATGTTTTGGTGAAGCCCAAAATGCTGTCACTTACATAGTTCTAAAAAAAATCTAGATTTTACTGTACTGCAAGAGTTTGTGCTTTTAAGTAGTATAAACCTGATTAATCAAACTGTATTTATATGAATGGCTTCATCAGGTGGTTAAAAATTGGTAAACTGTTATGAGCAAATCAGATAGATTCAGGACTAATTATTTTTTCTGAAACTTTTTTGATGAAAGATGTGTCACTCAAAGCTTTTGAATGTCAGATTGAGTTATGAAGTGTTTTTGTTTTGCTGTACAGTTTATTTATATACTGCAAAACCAGATTCTGTGTTGTTGCAATCAATTCATGGGCATGGGTAATTTTAATTATCTTTAAGATTTGTTGTTTTTTTTATATATTATCTTTGTGGAAGAGAACTTCTGGTTTTGTAGATAGAATATGTGTTCTGTTCAGGAAAATTAACCTTTACATAAATGTCACTTTACATAAAATCATCATTTTAATTTAGTGGAAAACACACTTCTCAGTGGCATTAAAATATTCTTATTGTGTCTTAAACCTTTTTTTAAATATACATTTCTATGTTATGGTGCATAACAAATTCCAAATGGGATTATTTACACTTATGTTGTCCAAATTCTCACTAAGCGTGTGTGTGTGTGTGTATATATAATGTTCTTTTTTTTGAAAATGTACAAATAATGAATAGCATTGCCCATGTAAACAACAGAATTAAAATTGGATAGAACAGTTGTTTGAAAAGGCTTTGTTTTGTTTAGAAATCCTTGAGAATATGTTACGAAGAGAATGCGGTTGAGTAGAGGATGGAAGTATCCTTTACGTGTGGGACGTCATCTCAGAATCTGGCCAGTCGTGTGCTTTTCCGTAATGAATTGTTCTACTTCAAGGTGCACATGGGAGGTTAGTGGAGGACAACAGGAGATGACTTGTTCCTGGCTCAGAGAACGATGACAGCAACAGTCATATCCAATAGCTTTGTGTCACCCAGAGAGGAATTTGTTATTCCTAACAAAATCTTGTATTTCAGAGACTGACTACATGAACATGGATGTGTGCGGGGTTTTTTTTCCCCCCTGTGTGTTTACAATTTGGATAAACTTTATGAATGTGGCAAACAACTTTCCGTTAATGGATTTTGCTTTACGCCCAGACATCTTCAACAGCAAAGGTCTTCTTTATTAATACACGTTCATGTTATAACCTGCTCAAGTGGAACAACTGGCGCCCTGTCCTACTTTACATCCAGTCTTGTTTTCTCTTGGAATTTGTGAATATTTTACCATGATATATGAGCATGAACTGGCGAGCACACACGTGTAGCGGTGTGACTCGGACGCAGTGTGTTGCGGCCATCGCCGGTGGAAAAATGCTGCAGAAGGATGTTTCCCAACTAGGATTATTGAACAGAAAGCCTTGTTGACACAAAGGAGCCACTTTTCCTCTTAAAATACTTCTGTAGTTGGCTGTACCATCCTATTTTCAGAGAATGTGTTGTGGATTAATTTGTTTATAATTTCCTGCAAATATGGACTAAATATAAACTGGATGCAAGGCTTTGAATGTGATTATCTTGGCTTCCTCAATGTGTAGGTACTGAAATGCGCAAACAATCAAAATCAGCAGTTTTAAGATTTGTGTTTTCAGGAATTGCATTTGTTGTCATACTGATATTTTAAATGAGCATTTCTAGGGTGAAATTAAACTTTTTTTTTTTTCCAGACTTGCGTTTGCATTTCTACAATACTCCTGTGTACCTATAGATCACTTTATATATAGTTGTTCAATTTCAATAACTTCTTGTTAAGCTGTTTGTTTTATCTCTATGTTAAGAACCTGTTGTTTTAGTGAACTAGTAGATTATCCTAAATGTTCTTTAATTTTTTTTTATGACAACTTCAATTTTCTAGTCTGAAAATAAAAACATATCTTTGACATCAGAGGTTTTGCTTTTAATGATTTATTGTAAACTTATAAAATCTGCACTCCCAAATGTTTTTTTTTCTTTAAAAAATCACAACCGACAACACAGCACTGATACTTGTTCTCCTTTTCTTCTTAGATTTGCAGCCATGGGAAGTACTTATGTTTGGTTCCCGACAAGTATATTTAGATGAGCAGATCAAAGACTAGCACCTGGCTTTACCATCAGGTATGGCTTACATGATGATATGTCTAGTAAGTTTTTTTTTTTTTTTTTTTTTTATACATACTGTATATATAATTATTACATTCATTTACAAGCAACATGATAATGGATCGCACTGTGCTGGAGTAGCGTGCCATCTAGACATGAGAAGATCATGACCCTGCTTTGAAGAGTTGGTGATGGATGGATGGATGGGTGGTTAGATGGATGGATGGATGGATACTTAATTGTGTGAATAACAGGCAGTCCTTTTTCTTACTATTAGCTTATAAAACCACAGAGAAAAGTCCCAGGTTGTGTGAAAAGTCATCCATCTCCATACTAATTGCTGCTGTAGTTCACGTATGAAATGACCAGTTGCCATATTATCGCTCTTAACACTGATAAATGTGACCATGTTTGTGTTTCTCTGCACATTCCCAAGCAGCACGGAGCCTGTGGTGTCAATCGTGTGAAACTGGAGAGCATCCCTGAAGACCGAAAAGCCTCCCGCGTCAGCCCAAGTCCCCCCGTCCCGCCCGCAGGCCTGCCCTAGGCCGCGATGGCCACGGTAATTCCTGGGGATTTAGACAGAGTCAAGGATACCCAGAAGGCCCCGGCGGCGGCCGCGGTGGTGGCGGGGAGGCGCAAGCGTGGCGAAGGCAAGCCTGGGAAGAACTTCCCCTGCCACCTGTGCGAGAAGGCCTTCAACAGCGTGGAAAAGCTGAAGGTGCACTCCTACTCGCACACCGGGGAGCGGCCCTACCGCTGCTCGCACCAAGACTGCCCCAAGGCCTTTGTTTCTAAGTACAAGCTGCTAAGGTACATCGGCCACGTCTGCGCCGAGCCGGTCGCTACACCTCAGTTTGCTCGTTTGTCTTCTGTGTCTTGAGTTAGGCTGCAGACAAAACAACCTTTAACGGTGAAAGTTGGTTTTGTAGGTGTCGTTTCTTCTCCTGGCACCAGGGTGAGTTTTGAAGTGTTTAGCGGCTGTAGTGGTGTGAAGGAAGGAGTATATGTGGAGAATTACAGCGGTGTACGCATTTGGTATTGACCCGTGGACTGATTTTCTTGCGTGTCCTTTTTTTTTTTTTTTTTTTCCCTCCCCTTTCAAAGGTAACGGAAATTTATTGGCACTGAATGGATGTGATGAGTTGCACGGAAGTTCATTTGAAAGCATTAAATCCACTGTGCATAACGTGTGTTTGAAAGAATAAGTGAAAGGCTTCTCTAATGTAACCGCTTACAGAAAAATGTCTCTGTTCGAAGGCATATGGCTACTCATTCTCCCGAGAAAACCCACAAGTGTAACTATTGTGAGAAAATGTTTCACCGCAAGGATCACCTGAAGAATCACCTGCACACGCACGACCCCAACAAGGAGGCGTTCTCCTGCGAGGAGTGCGGCAAGAGCTACAACACCAAGCTGGGCTTCAAGCGCCACCTGGCCCTGCACGCTGCCAACAGCGGCGACCTCACCTGCAAGGTGTGCCTGCAGACGTTCTCCAGCACAGGCGTCCTGCTGGAGCACCTGAAGGCCCACGCCGGCAAGTCGTCAGGCGGGACCAAAGAGAAGAAGCACCAGTGCGAGCACTGCGACCGCCGCTTCTACACGCGCAAGGACGTGCGGCGCCACATGGTGGTGCACACAGGCCGCAAGGACTTCCTGTGCCAGTACTGCGCGCAGCGCTTCGGCCGCAAAGATCACCTGACCCGTCACGTGAAGAAGAGCCACACGCAGGAGCTGCTCAGGGTGAAGTCGGAGCCCGTGGACCTCCTGGACCCGTTCTCCTGCGGCTTCCTGCCACCGGTCAAGGACGAGCTGCACGCGGTGCTGTCCGGAGAGCTCGCGCCCAAGTCGTTCGGCGGGGGACTGCAGCTCGGCGCCTACGGCCCGACGGGCGCCGAAGGCTCCCTGCTACAGATGGGGTCCGCGGCCCTGGCCCTAGGGCTGACATGCCCGCTGGATGATGAATCCCCTGTCCACCCTTCCCACCAGCACTCGCTGAAGTATCCACTCAGTTCTACCTCATACCCGGCGCCCGCGCCGGGAAAGGAACAGCCTCTGAAGGGAGAAATAGAGACCTACCTTATGGAACTGCAGAGCAACCTGCCGCCGTCGGCCGAAGACAGCCAGCCTTCCGCTTCCAAGCTGGACCTGGGTGCCCAGGTGGGGGCGCTGGACGAGACGGCGGAGGACGTCTCTCTGTCGAAGCTGTCGGCCGTGGCCCCCGCCGGCGACTCGTTGCCCTCCTCCTCCTCCTCCCTGGACTTCTCCCAGCTGTTCAACTTCCTTCCTCTGAACGGACCCCCCTATGGCCATTCGGGCCACGGCGTGGGGCTGGGCCTCAGCTATGCCCAGGAGGAGGCGCTCTCGCTCCCCCAGCTGGCCCCGCAGCCCCAGGAGCCCCCGGACCCCCGCAGCGGTGTCGGCTCCACCCTCCTCGGGCTGTCGTCCTCTTTTGCGTCCAGCCTGAACTCCACGCCCACCACCACCACCACCACCACCACGCTGCCCCGTTTCCACCAGGCCTTTCAGTGAGCGAGCGGGACGGCGCCACAAACAAACTAAATGTATGTATCTGCCAAACATGACTTCTTCTTGTCATTCAGTCTCTTATTTTTTGCATTTTACGAAGCCAGTAACATGTTCTGAAATGCATCTGTCTATACAAATATACAACACGCATGAGCGTCCATGTGAGGTGGGTGCACGTATGCGTGTGTGTACCTCTGTGTAAATTTACACATCTTTGTATGTTGGTGTATAGCTATTAACTTCAATATACATTGAAATACATATTTATACATGTATAGCAATTTAGTGAATAGAAATGTGGTTTGGCTCCACCAAATGGTACAGCCCATGCGTTTTGTATGACTCTTTTGAAGTTGCAAATAATTATTTCACGATCACGGAAGACCAGCATTGACCTTTATATAACATGGAAACACCCATTTCGACGGCTGATTTTTATTATGCAGCAGTGAATTCCATTGTCTTTAAAACATTTTTAAGATGTTTATTCAAAAGTGTTTTTTGACAGTAATCTGGTTGCAGTGATTTTTTCTTTCTTTTTTTTTTTTTTTTTTTTAATAGTTATTTTACCTCCATTTGAGTTCAGTCGTTAAATTTTACATATAGCACTTTTACTGAGGTCTAAAGTCCAGTTGAAGCTACAAGCTTTTTAGAATCATAAGGTACGGATAATGATGGCCCATATGATAGTATTTTTAGTACCTTTGAAACCAAAAACAAAGAAACGTGAGAGCCAAGTAGAATATTGTTTTGCTGTTCCTTTTTTGTTCCATATAATGCTGCTCTTGAGATATCATACCTGTAAAGTATAGGCTGAAATAAGGATACTGGTGACCTGCTTGTCAATACTGTCGTATCTCTGAACATAATGGTAATTTGAGCAGTCTGTCATCCTCTCCTCTTCCTCTCGTCCAATAAGATCATAGTTCACGTGTACGTTTAAAAAAAGCTGTTGTCTCCAAATATTTGGACCCTGCAAGCAGTTTGGGCGTATGTGTATTTCTGTGAGTGTGTATGTAGATATTTTTAGAGAAAGGCTGGCAGATATAATGAGAAGCATTGACTAATCCTACTACAGACTTTTTGGGAGTATCCAGAGGGTTGCAAAACGATAGTGGTTTGGCCTGTCTGTGGCTGTTCAGTTTACCTTTTTTTTTTTCTTTTATTTTATTTTATTTTGATTTTTTTTTTTTTCTGTGTGGGAATGTGTATTGAGTTTCATTCTTAGGTGTGTTGTGTGTCTGTGTGAATGAAGGACATTTGTGCTTACACACGCGGAAACGGTCACGGTGGAGCTGGCTTATTATAGCGCGCGTCTATATAAAACTTTGGGTGTTTGGGTAATGCCGCGGCCCGGAAAAGTGGCACACTCTAACAATAACTTGACCGCTGGAATGGCATTTGTGACACAAGGGAGATGTCTGAGCATTGGCCGCGGTGGGGCACAGTGCTTGCAAATACTGGAATGTTATGAATGTAATTTGATATTGTAAAATATGTCAATCAGCAGTAAAACACCAACACTTAGTTGATTCACAGGCACAAACTTAAAATTTTTCTTACTCTTGTTTTCTGTTAATGCTGTAAAGGAAAACACTTTAGGGATAACAGGTGCGCTAATGTACTATATTGTAATTCAACTTCTAAGTGGTCCGACACTTAAAATTCAAAGCATGAGCAAAAGAAAGCACTTTTCACACGTGATGATTTAACGTTGCAAACACATTTTTGAAACTAGTTACTTCCATATAGCACTTCTTTCCCCCAGTTGTGTTATTTAGGGAGTATATCCAAATGCGTCGGGGAACATGGGAAGTTGCCTAAGTGTGGCTGAGATTACCCCTGTCAGATAGCCTTTGGGAACCATATGCAATCAAAATATGCATTGGTGAAACAAAAACAAAAGACAGATGTAGTAACATACCGCAAAGAACCCAGCTGGAGCTCAAGGGAGCTCGTCGTGTTTAGATGGCAGAGTGTTGGCGGTCAGAAGTGAGACGGCTGCACTGATCGGGGTTAGGAGTTTGGAGCTGGCATCGCCTTCGTAGGGTTTTCAAGAGGCTTGGCGTGGTATGCAGTGTTGATTCATGTAAAAAAAAAAAAAAAAAAAAAAAGTATTTGAGTTTTCTGAGATTCCTTCAGATGCCGAGACAATGAAAGAAAATGAGTTACTTTATCGTGACATATTGCCTATTTATGCTAATATCATATCTGTGGTCACTTACAGGGTTTAGCTATTTTTTATTTATCTGGAATAGAACATGAACTTCTAGCACTGAAAAAAAAGGCTGCATTTGAAGCATTGGCATGAAGGATACAGTCAGTCTCTATTTTCACAGTAACAGTACTGGTCATTCAAGAACCAAATGACATTCCAACACTTTCTGTGCGAGATACTGTAATAGAAGAATCTGCCATCGAAGTGGGCGACGCAGTTTCTGCTCGACTCGGTTACCTTGAATCGACACTTGTGCCAGAGAATCAAGTGGTCTGGTCAAAACCCATTTGAAAAATGTCACTTAAATGTGTATAGCACTGTGTGTGTGTGTGTGTGTGTGTGTGTGTGTGTGTGTGTGTGTGTGTGTGTGTGTGTGAGAGAGAGAGAGAGAGAGAGAGAATTTGAAAAGTTGTCATTTTGCGTGATCCTTCGTCATTTTATAGCACTCAGAAATGGTTTTTGTTGCCAGAATGTTTTTTTTATGTCTGCATTTTAGCAGCGTGAGACTGAAGAAAAAGGAAAAAAAAAAAAAAAAAGACTGATGGTTAAATAGCAGAATTTCCATGTTTCTTCAGTTTTTTTTTTTAATGTCAGAGCTGTTCAGAACCCTGTCATGTGATGATAGGCATGTTTTACCCTACGTTACCGGTTTTCTCCTCCTGTCCGCTGTACGTTCAGTTCACGCCCGTTGCCAATGACTTTGCCTCGTATAAAGGGAGACGGTTTAACAGAACCTCACACACAACTCTGGACCTCATTCACTTTAACGCAGTGGCTCCAATGAAAAGCAACCAATCAGTCTTTGCAGATAGCGTTTTAAACAAGTGCAGGAATTTGGCAAAGGCGACTTCTTCACTTCGCCTCCTTTGTCTTTTCTGTTGCATCCCCCCCCCCCCCCCCCCCCCCCCTTTTGTTTAAAACACATCTACGCTGCATTGCAAATTTGCAAGATATTAATCATAAATGTGTAAGTTTTCCCTTCTAACGTTATTTCCACAACGTAATTACAATTTCATCAAAGTGCTTGTGCAGAAAGGCGGTGACACATATTGAACACTTTGAGAAAGAAAGCATGTATTTTGTTTAAATTCACTAGTGCAGTTCAACTGTCCCCGTCATGTGCGTTTGCTCTGATTGAATAATGTCTGATTTTTGTATTATTTAAGGAAGGAAAATTTGGCTTGGAGTAACTCCCTCTCTGAATTAGGCTTATTTTTGTGTATATTGCCTTTGTCACATACAGTACACCTGAATATTATCCGAATCAAGGTTATTTTTCCGTCTCTTTTTACAGTGATGCACTGACAAAACAAACGGTTGTCATGATCAGATTTGTGACGTCACTTGATTAACAGTGAAGATCACAGGCGATTTGTGACCATGCCTCACGCAATACTGATTGACAAGGCTGGAAGGGACACACACCTATTGCTAAAGATGATAACCATGAGTTTCATTCACCCAACATGCGCAAACATCTCAATTGTTTAATCACTTTAATGTGTATTGACCCAATTAAATTTTGCTCAAGTAGCTCATGCCTGCAAACTGGTGCAAATAAATATATATATTTTTTTATATATAAAAAATAAAATATTTTCCACATTTTTTGAGTGTTGCCTGAAGACAAAAAAAGCACACAGCAGTGCCAAGGTCACAAGTCGCTGTATTCTGTGTCCATTACTAAGCACTTTAGATGCTGTTTTCAAGCTCCAATTTTATAATCCCCTAGAAATTAAAATGAGGAAAAACAAGCTTTAAAATATAGGTTGCTCTTTCTTTCAACAAATTAAATCATAATTCCACATGAGCCACATCTTACATCATGCAGTAGAAAGCTTTGTTGAATGTCTTCTTTCTGTCCTCCTTGCTATTCTTATAAAGTGGGTTGGGAAATTGCTATAAAATTACCTTGAAGGTGGTTTTCACAAAAATTGCTTGCTAAGCCTGTATATTGGGCATATTTGAATTATAGCACTTTCTGAAATCAGATGCCTTTTGAGTTGTCCCATAATCATTTCTATTGTAAAAGAACCCTTATTATAAATGGTGTGTGCCTTTTTAGATGTTATATTTAGTTGTCTAGGAAAATGTTAACATGTGTATATACAATGCTAAAAAATCTCTATTTTTACTGGTACAGTTTTTACAGTGTTTTTACTATCAGAGTGTCATTTTTGCTTTACTTGCACAGAACTTCTGTGTCTCTCTTTGAAGGGGACAGATGTCCGTTCAAAAACCCCATATCCCACTTCTGGCACCACTGACATACATTATGGTGTTTGAGAATGGGATGTTTGCTGTTTTGCCTGAGTAATCCACCTGGTTTCACTGCTGATTGTGATTTCTGTCAAATTAATTTGGTTTTAGTCTCTAGAAAAACTGAATGCATGTCACACACTTCTGTAGCGATGAGTTCCCGACTGAAAGTCGCCTAACGTTAACTGTTAAAGTTCAACAGGTGGCACAGGGACACCACAGGTAGCGCTTGTGCCAGACCTCTCCTGGGCTATGAATTTGGACGTAGGTTTGAATCTTGCTCATCTTGTGTGGAGTTTACAGGTTCTCTCTGTGTTTGTACAGATTTCTTCCCACAATCCAAAGACATGTGTTTGGGGTACATTGGAGAATCTAAATTGCTATTAGTGTGTCTATCATAGCTCTGTGATGGACTGATGTGCCATCCACTGTGTACACCCTTTGTTTCCAGGATAGACTCTATACCACCATGACTTTGCACTGGACAAGCTGTTATTGATTATGGATGGATTGATAATTTTCAGTGATATTGCTAGAAAATGCCGGCTTTTTAGTATAAAGTGGTTATAATGTATATACATTACTTTATTCCTAATAAGTGAGTTACTTTGTGAACTAATTGGGTGTCCTGCTGTGTCCAACTCCGCTTCACAGTTGCGAACATGTAGTCTACCTTTTAATTAAAAGGTAATCATTTCCATAAATTCATTAAATACGATATCCGCAATTTCCTTGGGTAGGCATGTTCTGTCACGTTTACTGCAGGTCTCAGTGACAAGTCCCATGGCTTTCATGGTAAGGGAGGGTACAGAAGTGATTTTTACCATTGCCTTCTTCCATACATGTCTTTGGGTTGCAAACACGGGAAGAACATGTGAACTCTGCACCCCTTGAACCGGATTCGAACATACACGCAGCCAAACGAACAAGTCGGGAACTGCGAGGCACCAGCGTTTCCGTTGCATCGGTTTTATAATTGAGTAAAAATCCCAAAAAAGCGTATGAATAATCCTATGGTCTGCTGCAAGCAGTGGCAGCCCCCTGGAATCAGAGATCCTTCAGCGAGAGACACGGACCTTTAGCAAATCATGTCTACGTTCAGTATAAGCTTCGGTGGTACCAAGTGAACCATATTGAATGTGTATGTTAGAAACACTCCTGCAATATTTTGGTAATGGATCAAGCTGCTAATGTATTCTTCAGAAAAGCCCCTAATGGTGCTACAGACCTCTTATTTTCTTTTTTTTTTTTTTAACTTGTTATGTATTTTTATTTTTTTTTTCAAAGTATCAAATTAAGCTGAATGGACAGAGATTGTGCTTAGTTGTACCATATATTTTTGTACTGTGATTTGTGTGGTCTTTTATGGACTGATCTGTAATGTCACCAGACACCTACATGCACTTGAGAGGACATCCTGTTCCTGCTCTCCAACTCCTACCCCCCCACTCCCCCTCATTTTCCTACCGTGCTGCTGTTTGTCGAGGTAAACTGTAAGGAAGTTTCCCCCTCGAGAGCTAACACTCTGGACTGGACCATGAGGAGGCGAGAAGGAGTGAAAAGATGGTATTGCTTCCCTTAAGAGCTCATTAAAGCAAAAGACTGAAGGAGGAACATCAATCGACTGGGGAAGGGGGAGGGGGGGCGTCACTGACACTGACGTGTGTTCACGTTGGAGAGGATTGTGCATTGCAGAGCGAGCAATTGCATTCAGAGGGAAATTTTCATTCCAGCCTTTTAGTCGTCGTTCATCACATTTCAGCAAATGCCATCCTGTGATTATACACTTGTGTTGCTAATCATGTATATTTTACTTAAATTTTATTTTACAAACTACTGTTGTATTTGTATAAATATAGACAGAATAATTCATATATATTTGTGTATAAGCTGTGTAAAATAGAAATTAACGCTGCAGCTTTCGTAAACTTCCTAACATTTTACATCATCCAAAGAAACAGATTATTTATTGTCTGGCAAATAACAATTGTTTTCCCCCATACCACTTTGCTGCTATAAAACAGAGCTGCAGATTACAGCCTACAGTGTTATTACTGTGTAAACAGTATATGGAAAGTTCAATAAACATACAAGAAGTACTCGTTGTTCAGAATATTTCTTTACGTAAACATGTCTCGGATGCTCTAATTTCTGTTGCCGATAAGGTGCTGCGGTGAGATGTGTCTTAAATGATAGAGGCATGTGGTGCGGATATGTACAAAACGTCTTTAAAGAAAATTCGTCCAGTGGAATGAACCAGATTTTAGGTGATTTGACTGGCACATTCATGTCCTGCGATATTTATTAAATTTTGTGGACAATCGGAATTGTCTGTAAATTATTACACCCATTCCTCAAACTCCTTTAGGTAAACTCTTGTTAGGGGGGTTTGTAGGGAAAAAATGGTGATGCCTTAAATGAAAATGTCACATTAATTTGAAAAACCAAAATAACAGGTATTTTCTGTGATGAACTGGCGTCCCTTCCAAGGCGTACCCCCACCCAGTGCTTCCGGAATAGGCTCTGGGTTCACCACAATGCTGCTGAGGACAAGAGGCTATTGAAATTGGATGGAACAGGTATTTCACAGATGAAAATAACACCAACATATTCCATTATATTTGTATTACAATGTTGAGCTTGTCTGGTACAAAGCTGCTCCCTTTTGGACCCAAAGATTGCAGGTTCAAATCCCCCCCACCTCCAGCTGTAGTACCCTGAGCAAAGTACTTACCCTAAATCACTCCAGTAAAACTACAAGCTGTATAAATGGGTAAATAATTGTAACCTTAACATTATAAGCTGCTTCGGAGAAAAGTGTCAGCTAAATGAATAAATGCAAGTCTGACTACTTTGAGCCCGATGAGTGTCCAGTACAAGTGTACATACTGCACAGTTTGATCATAGTAAAATTCCAGTGCAGAAGTCACTTAATTGCTTAGAACAGCGTGCAACTGACATCCCAGTGGCAGTAGAAACACAACATAAATATTCATTTGGTCCCTCTAACATCGTCTTTAAAAGCGCAAAAGAGTGACTGGAACACTTCGAGCCCCCAGCATGGTAGGGAATCAGATCTTGAACCCACTCGCGTCCAGGACCCTTGCGCGCGCACGTCGAGCGATTAGAACGCGCGGACCACTAACGCGCGCTCCCTCCCGCTGTTTAGCGCATGTTTTATGACACCCGAAGAGAACATCTGTTCTCGTTCCGTGTTGAAATGTATTCGGCTAATAAACATCAGCTCACACTCGTTGTTATTAATCATGCTGGTTTTGTTGTGTTTTCGAGAAGCGTAACAGTTCATGACGCTAAAAGGTTCGCAGCGTGTGGGTCACGGTGCGCTATACGAGGCTCGAGGCCGCCGCGCGGTGTGGTCACGAGCCCGACCGACACACACCTACAGAAGACACGTGATTCGCTGCGCCGCTTAATTGCTTAATTGGGCCACAGAGCGCAATCAGCCAGGCGTCGCTCCTTCAGCTGCGGGGAAGGCGAAGAGGAAACGCGGAGCGCGTGGGGCTTCCCGCCACACTCACTGCCGCACGTCTCGCGCACACGATGCCCTCCCCGATCCCGGTGAGCCGCCTGCTGCCGCCCAGGGCCCTCGGGCCGTACCTGCACCTGGGCGCGTGCAGCAGCCCCATGGCGAAGCGCCACGGCCAGGAGAACGCGCTGCGCGTGCCCGAGCGGGCGCCGCTCGACGAGCCCGCGCCCTGGCCCCACAAAAAGGCGGCGTGGTCGTCCGCGGTGAACTGGCAGGAGCTGCGCGCCCTGCGGCCCATCGGCTCCGGCGGCTTCGGCTCCGTATACGAGGCGCGTTACTACGGCGAGACGGTGGCCGTGAAGAAGGTGAAGCGCAGCGCGCGCAACCGGCTCGCCTCGCGCCGCAGCTTCTGGAGCGAGCTGAACGCGGCGCACCTGCGCCACGAGAACATCGTGCGCATCATCGCGGCCACCACGTGCGCGCCCGCCAGCGAGGACAGCGTGGGCACCATCGTGATGGAGTACGCGGGCAGCGTCAGCCTGCAGAGCCTCATCTACTGCGCCGCGGAGGAGCTCCGCGTGGACAGGTGCCTCAAGTACGCGAAGGACATCGCGCGCGGGCTCTGCTTCCTGCACGCGCACTGCATCGCGCACCTGGACCTGAAGCCCGCCAACGTGCTCGTCGCTCCCGACGACGTGTGCAAGATCGTGGACTTCGGCTGCTCCCAGAAGCTGGAGCCCGCTGAGCACGTGTCCCCCGCGACCCCCCACATCGGGGGCACGTACACGCACCGAGCCCCGGAGCTGCTCCGGGGTCAGGAGGTCACGCTGAAGGCCGACGTGTACTCCTTCGCCATCACCTTCTGGCAGCTCCTCACCAGAGATGAGCCCTACGAGGGCGACAGGCAACCCGTGCTCTACGCCGTCGTGGCCTTCAACCTGCGGCCCGCGCTCACCGGCGACTTCTTCAAGTCCGGCCTGGGCCGGAGGTGCGAGGCCCTTCTGGGCAGATGCTGGCACGGAGATCCCGGCCGCAGACCCTGCTCAAATGAGCTCCTCGGCGAACTGGAAATTCTCCACCTGTCCGCCACGAAAGTGACTTAGCAGAGATTTCTTGAATGAACGAACCCAAAAAAAAGTGATCAACTTTGCACTTGAACTTCGAATGTCATTTTAGATTGTCCCTCCTCATAACCTGAGCGAAACCGTATTTTTTATTTTTTTCCCCCACTTGTGCCTAATAAGAGATGTGGAAAGAGAATCGAGCGAAGAACTTGAACTCAGCTGGCAGCTCAGGTGTTGGAAGGAAGGTACCCCCCCCCCCTTTTTTTTTTTTTTTTTTGACTAACCCCCTTTATTCCTTACTTTTACCCTAGATTGAGTTTTTGTTACATAAAAAAAACTGATGTACAGGGGAAGGGGATTCTGAGATCTTTCTCTTGGTAACAATGTAGTTAGCAGCACTTGCTATACATGTCTAAAGAATGTAAAACTTTTTCTGATGACTATATGGTGAAGATGTTTGAAAAGGACTGTCAGTGAACTATATTTGTTAAAACTGTATTCAGCTAATTGTATGAAGGCTTTTTATGTCCAAGTTCTTAGAAAAATTATTAAACAATTATTTTTATCTGCTGTTTCGGTGTTACTGCTCCTGCCAAAAAAGGTTACGCGTAAGTGCAATGAGTGGAACAAGTGTGTTAAACATGCAATTTCTGCACCCCTGACTCAACAGACCCTCCATCCAGAAGCTGAATTTGTTTAAAAGGTCATTTATATTGTTACTCTTGCATTAATAAATGAGTTGAACTAATAGGGGATTGACTTATAGTTTAGAATATTACTGTAGTGTAATATTCGTATTCTATGTGATGTTTCTTTTGGATTCAACATCAGGTTATGGAGAGTTTCATTTAGTATGGTTTTCAGAATAGCAGGAAATGCCCGTCTAAAAAATTTTTTTTTTTTTTTTTTTTTTTTTGACAAAATATGGAACGTCAGAGATGTATTGAAATGAATTATTGGAAGATTTCATAGTATGTGCAAATCAGTAGGACTGCGTACGGAGTTCTTCGAAGAGGTAACGCGGGTGTCAAACATTACCTGTAGATCTGACTCTGGACCAGTTTATATTATCTGTCCGAAGTCGAGACTGATTAAACTGCTGCTTATCCGCTGATTTTGGATCGGTTTTTTTTGTACCGATGCGGTAGTGACGTGGGGGTAACGCGATTGGCTTCTTGCCTCAGTGGAAAGGTCACAGAGTCCCCGTATGTTCAATTTATATATGATTCCAGGCCTACATCCTGTCCTTTTCAGGAAGATCTGCGTCGTAGGTGGCTGCCGATTTCCTGGCTCACCGCTGTTCGCCTTTAATTCTAAAGAATAAGTCGGTCAGGAATATTTAAAACATGGTAAGGATGTTAACTTCAGTCATTACTTTCGCTGCGAGCCTGGTTGTTAGAAGATTTAGGGAACAGGATGTCTAGCAAGAGAAAAGTCTTGTTTACATCCAGTCGCACGTGTCATAGACATTCTGTCTGAGTCTGACTGACTGACCGACCGAGACAGTGGTCGTAACAGTTTGGAAGGACATGCGATGCATCATTGGCTGATTATGTACAGTTGGGGTTTATTTTAGGGAATGAGCACGATATTGAATTCTTTACTTAAATGCTTTGTTATCGAAACAATGACGTTACAGCAGAGAGCTGTTAGCTATATTAGCTAATGCTAGTCGACCCAAACTGTCATGGTCGACGTTTGTCCCGAAGTTGTGCTGTTGTAATGTTTTAATTTATTTAAAGAGGATTTTGTCTATATGTAGGCATTTAAGGATACTGGCAAAGCCCCGGTGGAGGCTGAGGTGGCCATTCACCGCATCAGGATCACACTGACCAGCCGCAACGTGAAGTCTCTGGAGAAAGGTAAACTACTACTAGTAGTACAGTTTCATCATCATCATTTTCGTCCGCAATTTATCTAATATTCTCTAATGCTTGACATTGCAATTGTGTTTCTGCTGCTGTTAGACTTGGCACAGAGTTTATACGATGCTGGCTATGAGGAGAAAACTTGACACATGAGAAAAGCTGATTTTGTCTATACGCTATTCTGAGCCACCGACAACTGAAACTTTCTCTTTTTTTTTTTTTTGAAGCAGACATTGTTTTCTTAATTTTTTTTTTTTTTAACTTTCAGTCTGTGCAGATTTGATTCGTGGTGCCAAGGAGAAGAACCTGAAAGTGAAGGGGCCGGTCCGCATGCCAACCAAGGTACCCCGCAGTACCAGCACTGATCAGTGTTTTGCCCTGAACTTAAAGCTAGAGACTTGCATAAGATGGAAAGATTTACCTGGGGGAAAAAAATCTGTAGAAAACTGCCTTCCTATAGCAGATCACCGCTGGGATGAGCACTCCTGTTATTTCATTATACTTACATGTATTCATTTAGGTGACACTTTTTTTTTCCAAAACCACTTACAGTGTTTGGGTATTTCAAAGTCAAAAGTCACTCTACTTTATTGTCACTTTCCCAGTATGTTTAGAACATACATCGGAGTGAAATTGAGTTTCTCCTGGATCACGGTGTGACGGAGAACAAGATGTACTGTTACTACTACAGTACAATTTGCCGTAACTACTAAACTAACAACACTATGGAATAAAGTGTAGTACTTACAATTATTTACCCATTTATACAGCTGGGTAACTTTTTTTACTGAAGCAATTTTAGGGTAAATACCTTTGTTAAGGGTATTGCAGCCAAAGGTGGGAATCGAACCTGTAACCTTTGGGTTCAAAGGCAGTAGCTGGCAGTAAGTAGTCCACTTTTACGGTTGAACTGTTTGCTAGTATGTTACATGTAGTGTACATTCTAGAATCTAGTCCGATTTGTCTTTTGGGTTGATATAGTAAGCAGCGTAAATATGTGCATTTCAGTTTACTGAAGGGGTGCATTTGTAAATTGTTCATTTCCTTCCTAGACCCTGCGCATCACAACCAGGAAGACCCCCTGTGGCGAAGGTTCAAAAACCTGGGATCGTTTCCAAATGCGCATCCACAAGCGCCTAATTGATCTGCACAGTCCTTCTGAGATTGTCAAGCAGATCACCTCCATCAGCATTGAGCCTGGTGTTGAAGTTGAAGTTACCATTGCAGATGCATAACTGTTGTAATGCAATAAAGTTTGGAATGTGATGTTTTGTTGTGGTGTGAATGCTCAGTTTTGAATGTATCTGGAACAAAGATTGGGCTTTCTGAGCACCCAAAGCAAAAAGAGTCACTGGAAATTTAGCATTGATAAATCACATTTAGCAATATACAGAAGTTGGGATTGCACAAAGCTAAAGTGTACCATGTGTCTATGGTCTGCTGAAGTTAATAGTAATCACAATTTGAAGTGGTAGGACTGGTAGCTTATTTCAAAGACTTAAAAAAAAAAAAACTATATGGAAGTGTGCAGTTCTCCAGTTGAGAAGCTGGAGCATGTTATAAGTAGAAGTTTAGAGGACCTCACCTTCCTACCTCTACTTATATTTGGCAGCTCTGAAATAAGTATAGCCCCCTCTCTTTCAGTCAGGTGTTCCTGGTGGTGCCTTTATCCAAAACATTCAAGAATCTTTAGAAATACATCAGGCCTTGGGAAAGGGGCCATTTAAAGTGTTCTGTTGTGAAAGTATCCAATTATTAATCTAAACAATTAGTTCTATAGCCACCCTGGTACCATTGCAGCAATAAGTATCTTTGCTGTACTTATTTAAAACAAAATACACAAGTTCAGCAATAACTCCTGACCACTTTTGATCATTATATATTTTATTTATAAAAGAAAGTTACATGGGAACTGGTTATTCTCAGTTCCTGTTCAGTTGCTAGGAGACAGAGACAGCCATTGGGCCCCACCCTCTTGCCCAGGTGGTCTCTTCCAATTAAACACATCACCTGAGTTTGGCTAATTAGGAAAAAGTCAAATGAACACAGCAGCATGAGCATATCTTGATGTTTCAGTGAAAACCAGGGATATCTTTAAAGAAACCAAGAGAAAGGGCTAGTTTTTGTTTTTAAATGTACATATATCTTAACTTCTTCATTTTCAAATCTCACCTCATCTACTTGCCTTTTACAGCAGCACAGATAACTAAGTTGCAGAACTTTAAAAGTCTCCTCTTTAGATTATATTAAGTGGGGGAGTTAAACATTTTCTGACTTTTATTTTTTAAATAGATTAAGTTATTTTTTTTTAGCTTATTTGACACAGCAGTGCTCCTGTAGGTTAGTTGGGCTGTTAGCGCACACCGGGATGTCCACCCTCATCGACCTCACAGACGAATGCACAGTTCTTGTCCATCCGGACCTGGAGGCTATGCAGTCCACATGTAACGGCCTCCACCCGGGCCACCTGCACGATGGCTTGCTGTCAGAGCTCTCCACCATCTCCTCCATCGTTTCAGCACAGGTAGCCTGTTCTCATGCCATGTCCTTAACCATCCACTTCTGCACTAGAAGTTTCACATCTTCTAAAAGATGTAGTTTCCCCCACCGGTTTCTGTTTCTGAAGCAGAGAACGTGACCTGTTGTCTGCATGTACCTGCTCATAGAGATTCAAAAAGATCATGTCAGGCTTCCACCTGATCTCTCATGTCTTTTCAGAGTGATCCAAGTAGCTGCTCAGAACAGCAGCAACTGAAGGTCTACCTAAGGGTAAGACCCTTTTCCAAAGAGGAGCTGTCTTCTGATGAAGACCAGGTAATTATGGAATCTGATGTATGGATTGTCTCTAATCCTAAGGAAGAGCCTATTGTTTCACATTCCTGTGATCTCCTTCAGGGATGTATAGTGTTGGAGAACACCAAAACTGTTTTGTTACAAGCGCCGAAAGGTTCAGCCACCCTGAAGAGCAGTGAGAAGGGCGTTGGACAGGCCTTGCATAAGTTTTCCTTCTCCAAGGTTAGGGTTCTTTGTCCTTTTCTGGGTTTGCTTTTTTTATTTCAAATAAACATTTAACCTTTGATGCTTGGAGTCTTTTCTCCTCATAAATGTATGGGTATTTATACTTTGCCTGGGAATGTACTTAACTGTGCATTTTGAACAAAATCATCTGTCTAGATCTTTGGGCCTGACACTAATCAGGGCAGGTTCTTTGAGGGCACCATAAAAGCTCAGGTGCTTGACTACCTGGAAGGAAAAAACGCACTCGTTTTCACCTATGGGGTCACCAACGCAGGGAAGACTTACACGATTCAAGGTAAGATCAATATATTCACTAATCTGCACACATTCGGGCCTATGAATTTGACTTTGCAAGACCTAAGTGTGTAAATGTGCATTTCTACAAATTGCAGGATCCCAGAAAGACCCTGGAATTTTGCCACAAGCACTAGACGTGATCTTTTATCATGTGAAGGGGAAGCAGTATGACCAAATGGACTTGAAGCCCTATCTCAGCTGCGACGTCCAATATCTCAATCCAGATGAGGTCAAACAGGAGAGAAGTGCTAAAGCAGCAATCTTGTCATTGCTGAAGGAGGTGAGGGTTTAGACTGCAGTGTAGCTCCAGGCTTATCATAATGTACCTTTTGACTCCCAGATGGTTCCTCTGAGGACAACTGGGCTGCAAAATAGTGGCGTGAGTAACGGGTTGTGAACTTAAATTAAACACTGCTATTAGAAATTGACATCGCTCTTCAAGGTGAAGCAAAAGCGTTCTTGAAGTTCTTGCAGGTTGTTTGATGGGTGGCAACATATTACTTCCACATAAATGGAGTAATATGGGAAGTTCTAGCTTTGAGGTGCAATGTCAGACCAAGGTTACCTGGTGGTGGTGTTTTAACAGTGGTCCTACTCCACAGGAAAATGACCAATATTCAAAAAGTTCTTCCAGCACATCAGCATCTTATCCCTCCAGCCTGTCCTTTTCTTCGGTTTCCTACGACCAAACCGGTAATGTGCATTAAACTCTAAGGGCTGTTTAATGGGTGCTGAGTAGGGTTTCATTTTTGAGTTGTCACCTCCCTTTGTCTTTCCAACCAGCAGACTCAACGGACACAGCTGCTGATAGAGAGAGACTCCGCTTTGCTGTGTGGGTCTCCTTCTACGAGATATACAACGAGTGTGTGTATGACCTCCTGCAGCCCCTTCCATCTGGCAAGGCCAGGAAACGGGGTGCACTGAGGGTCTGTGAGGACAGTTCAGGAAACTCGTACATTCGAGGTAAGTGTTGTAAGAACATGGTAAGAGGAGTGTGAAATTTCTACTTCAACACATTTGGAGCCACTAGAGGGAGCAGCACAGCTTTTTTTTTTTTTTTTTTTTTTTTTCCCTCTTCTCTCCTCCCCGGCCCCAGGTGTGTGTGTGTGTGTGTGTGTGTGTGTGTGTGTGTGTGTGTGTGGTGGAGGGACGTATTCAATTTAAAATTTGAAAGCAGTAAGTACTCGGAGCAATTTAACTGACAATTTCCCTGTTAGATTTAAGATGGATCAATGTTCATAACTCGGAAGAAGCTTGCAAAATTTTGAAAGTTGGTAATAAGAACAGAAGTGCTGCTTCAACCAAGATGAATCAGTCTTCAAGCAGAAGGTAACTTATACAAGAAATCTCTACTCCTTTTAAGAGTAGATTCACTTGAATGGAAACATTTGGCTAATTTATTCCTTTTTTTGGGGCAATAAGCCACAGTATATTCACCATCAAACTCCTGAAAATTGATGGAACTGAGGTCCAGAGGGTAACAGAGTAAGTGTGTAACTGCCCCTATACCTTATTAGCTTACTGTTTCTGTTGAGGAAAAACTCCAAACTAAACACGAACCGCCTTCTTTGGAACAGGTTGTCGCTCTGTGACTTGGCTGGTTCTGAAAGATGCAACAAGACCAAGACTTTTGGCGAGCGTCTCAAGGAAGCGGGAAACATCAACAACTCCCTGCTCATACTGGGGAAGTGCATTGCGGCTCTGCGCCACAACCAAAGTGACAGGTAGAGAGTGCCACCAAGTGCGACCAAAGCCATTCAATCAGGGGACCCCTGTTCTGTTTGAGGGCCCAGTCTGAGACTCTTCCATGAGTCACCCTGTTAAAGCTGCACTGATATTACATGTCGGTGATACTTTGTACATGTCCACTTAAGTGGTCACAAGCAAGTAACATTTTTTTTTCCCCCATGTAAACATCTACACCTACTTTACTCTTAGTGTCTAGATCTGTAAGCAAAATTAAGATATTACCTCATGTGGTGTAAGGGTACAGTACAGGCAGTCCTCGGGATACAAACATCCGACTTGCATACAACCCGTAGTTACAAACCACCCCCTGTAAAGCCTACTATATTAAAAATTCGAGCTACATACAATGGTTCGTAATAAACGGGCCCAGCTTTGCAACACACATCAAAACATTACGTGTCCAACAGCGGTTCATCGGCTCGTGAACCCAAGGTAGGATCAAGACGTCTTTCTTTTCAGTCGGCCTACGTTGCTGTTAAGTGTCTCATCTGTTACTGTATTTGAATTTTTTTGTTTTACCCTCCTAACAATGGCAAAAAAGCTTAAATGAGATGCAAGTGATGGTGATGCATCAAAGAACAGGAAAGCAATCACGACTGAAACTAAAGTAGAAATAAAGCGATTGGGGAAAAACTTGAAACGAACATTGGAAAAGTAAACGTTAAATTTTTAATACTTACACACACACACACATTCTCTCTGTCTATTATAAAAACAGTAGTTATTGCATTAGAAATGTTTTGCTGTATCTGGAAGTGTTTCTTTAATGTTTTTTATGCATAGAAAGTACTTGATATACTAAGACAAACATTTGACTGATGATAGACAGACTTAGGAACGGAACTCGTTCATAACCTGGGGACTGTCTGTAATGTTACTAGTGCCAATTCTGGAATGATGGAGGTTCTTACAATCTTCTGCTCTTTTTTTAGAATGAAGAATAACTACATCCCTTTTCGTGAGAGCAAGCTGACCCGCCTCTTTCAGTCCATTTTTTGCGGGAAGGGCGTAGCATCCATGATTGTCAACGTCAACCAGTGTGCCTCCACCTATGATGAAACTCTTCACGTTATGAAGTTTTCTGCTGTAGCCAAGCAGGTCTTTTTCAGAAATGTTCACTTCAGTCCTGCTTTGGAGAACACGCAGTAGCCAATTTCTTGGTTTATGGGATTTATTGATAACCACTTTGATTTTTAAATCACTGATTCTCGTTTCTGGTCCTGATGACCCCATGCTTGATTTTTTTTTTTTTTTTTTTTGTTCGTTCCACCTCTACTTGCTTGATCCTTTAGAGCACTTAATGAGGGCTTTTTTTCACATTTGTAAGTTGTGGAACCTGTGTACTTTAACAAATGTGATTTCCTTCCACATTTCAATTGGCCAGTTAATTTTGGATCAACACAGCTAATTTAAATATTGTCTGTTGTAATGGGTGTTGCCCTCTCACAAGTGTCAATCACCAGTGAGAACTTGCCATGACTTGAGGTAACTTGCCATTAAATCTGCTTCTAATAATGCAAATCCAATGCTGTAGTCCCCTTCACCTTTCCTCATTAGGAATGTCTGTCAGGTTGTCCAGATCATCCCCCCAAAGTCCTTGGAGAGTCTGGCCCCCAGACTGGTGGGCAAGGATGGGAAGCCTCTACTGAGAAATGGAGTTATTGACACAGAGGCCTTGGACAGCTACCTGGAAGAGGAGGAGCTCTTGGATGAGGAGGATGAAGAGGACATGTCTATCCTGCCCCAAGAGGTATTGCCTGGCCCACTTTGCCTATAACAAAGGTTTCTGTGACTGAGCTCGGATTGATCGCTTCTTACTTCAGGACCTCCTGAACATCATCGAAAGCCTGAAGGAGAAGCTTCTGGCAGAGCGGCGCAGAAACCTGGTGCAGGAGATCGAGATCCGCAAGGAGATGGGTGACGCCATGCTGCAGCAGCTGATGGAAAGCGAGGAGCTGCGGAGGTGAGGTCTGATGTTCCTGAAATGGCTCCTTTCTCTGCTGGGACCTTCTTCCAAACAGCTGCTCCTTGCCAGCACAGCTGGAGATGTGTAGCACCTGCAGGCTGTTCCATCAGATTGCTGAATGAAATTTTGGTTGTTGACTTCATCTCCAGAGTTACAGCTTTAGTCTGACATTTCATGATCTTGTGTCCATGAACAACTTGGACACATGAGGCGGCTTTCTGTCTGGGATTTGAACTTAGCGAAATTCTCAACATGCAAACAGCTATTGGTGTGTGTATAAAACTAACCCCCACCACACCCAATGCACCAACAGCCGTCAAATGGCTGAGCTCAAGGAGAGCTATCAGGAGAAGCTGGAGAACACATTTGAGCTCTACAAGGATGCGCTCAAGGAGCACGCCTACCAGTGTGCCCTGGAGCGTGTCGGAGAGGAGTATGTGCCCATGGACGAATTCATTGCTGAGCAGGAGAAAGTGGAGGTATACCTAGCACTGCCATGGCTACAGCTTTCCTGGTTGGCCTTGAGTTCAGGGTTTTCAGTCTGCTGCTTGTACCTCCTACATGTGCTTTAGGAGTTGAAGACAAAGCTGTTGGTGGTTGAGCAGAGGATGCAGGGTTTTCCCCAGCCCTTCCCAGCTATACTTACTTTGGAAAAGGCCTGTCAGTGTCCCTCAGACCCCCTTGTCCAGGAGTCTCTCACAGGTACTCTACACATTTGTGGTCCATATGCTTGGGAAGAAGATGGACATGAAGGTTCTGCTTTCCAGGAATGTTTAAAAGCAGTTACTTTATTGACTTGTAATCCAGGACTGCTTTTTTCTGGTTTTTTTTTTTTTCTCCCCTCTCCTTCCCCCATGCTGCTCTTTGTAGATCGAGAGAGTTACGAAGCTTTATACGAGGCCAAATGTGCCGCTGAGCAGCTGTGTGAAGCCAGAGAGAAGGTACATCTGGTCTTGACTTGATATGTGGTGTAAAATTCCCCCCCCCCCCCCAGTTTATTTTTATAGAGCTCTGTCACACAGTGACACAGAGCACTTTAGCACAGGCATAAAGCAAGAAAAACAGATAGAAACAAAGAAGAGTCAACTAATGGCTACCATAATGAAGAACTTATAGAGCTAAGTATACCTGCTGGCCACTGGGGAAAGGAACAAAAACTCCCAACTGAAGGTTGAGGGAGGAGAGAACCTCTGGGGGTCCATGGGCCAGTGGTTGCCCACCCCTCCTGGGCATTCTAGGAAGTAATAATTGTAAGCCAGTATGTAACAATGATACATGCATGGAAATTTATTACTATATATTATATGCGCTACATGCAAGTTTTTCTGCCCCAGACTATTAAGTCCTTGGAAAAGCGGGTTAAGGAGCTGAACGAAACCCTGCAAGAGGCAGGGGAAAGCTTCATGGAGAAGGTGGATGAAATTGAGAAACTGGAGAGGAAGCTTGCTGACAAGGTAGGCGAGAATTTCTGCAATTCCATCGCAAGATGTTTTGAGATACTTGAATGTTGAGAGGGATTCAGTAGCTCTGAGAGAGACAGGGAGCTTATTCAACTGCTCTTGTTGGACTCTTTCAACATACTGCATTGTTCTGCCCCAAATGTAAAGCTTTTATTTCAGTCATGTACACTGCTTATGCCCTGTTATAGAAAATGAAAAGATCAACAATGGTTGATGCAGAGAGGAATCCAAATCAGTTATACTGCTGTGTTGGTTCATTTGTATAAGCAAATGGCACCTCTACTCTTATCCATCAATATGGATTCTAATAGTAAAACTTGGTTCCTGTTTTTGAGCTTTAGATCATTCTTTCCTTATGTTCCCCCTCCCATCATCCTGGACAGGGCCATGAGGTTGAGGTGTTGAGAAAAGAGCTGGAGGAGAAGGACAGGCTGGTAATCTTCTTGACCAAGGAGAAAGCTGAGTCTTCCCAGGAGTCCCCATCCAAAGGGAAGGTTAAGAAGGGTCTTCTGGCTAACATTAAGGAATCTGTCACTTCCCCCAGGAAAGGGGCCCTTGGAAGAACCCTGAGGAAATCTGTTAGGACTGCTCCCATGTCTCTGAAGAAGAAGCCAATGAACTGAAGTTGACTCATTCTGTTATGTTTAAATGCTTTTAATTGTTCTAAATGTATTAATAAATCCTACTTTAAATTGTCATTTTTAGGAACTTATTTAATGGCCCTTGGTTCAGGGCAGCTTTTAGGAAGGGAGATGTTCACTCGGGCACAGCAGCATAAGTCTGAACTTGGCAGTGGAGGCTCCATTTGGGGCAACATCACCGTTCATCACATGTGACTGGAACACTGGAGTCCTGAATGAAGCGTTAATGTAGTGGTTGAGGCACTGTAGTCATACTGGTTCAGCTTTTATTTGTTCATTGAGCTGATGTTGGGTTTATATGCTAAACTAATGGATGATTTGCCTATTTACACAGCAAAGCATTTTAGTGTAAGCACTATACCTTGACCAATTGTACTACAGCAGTGGTCTAGATGAACCCAAGACTTTGGACTGCAGTTACTTTCACCACAGCTACCTGCTGCCTCTAATTAGCTAGAACTTTCCTTTCTACCCTCATGCTTAAAGTACTGGTATATCAGTGAGCAAGGGGGGGAATATCCACCTGCATAAAGGGGCAAAGTTTAAACTTTGCTTTTAAATCAAAGCACGGAGGGGGGGGAAAAAAAGTCATAACTGGTTTAAAGTCTTTACTTAGAAAACCCTGCTACCTTAAATTTGTACATCTATTGCACACAGCTCATTTTAAAGAATCACATATACAAAATATAATTTATAAGTTGGTTAACAAACAGGAATTTACAACCCTTTGGTAGAGGCTGGTAGAAAAAAGCTGAAGGACTAAATTGCTGCCCTTGTATGGAACAGGAAGTATAGGTCAAGTCCTCATTAATGTGGCAAAGCCCTTCTCTGGTAAAATCATGTCTGTGAGATCATAATATCTGCTGAAAATGCTTGAATGTAATCAACATGTTTTTCTTCCATATGCTGTACATCCAACACTGGTTCCCGTTTCCATGACTTCTTGTATGTAAAGCGGAGGTGGTTTCGTCCGAGAATTTACATGTTCCCCTTCGTATCGGGACGATGAAAGACGATCCTTGTGCCTAAACAACATTTACTGCAGCAGCGGGGAAATAAGTTCAGCTTGCTTGACCAGACATTTGCAAGTCATAGGTTAAATACACAGCCCTGGTTTTGTTTTGCATCTTCCGGCTTATAAAAAAAAAAAGAGGGGGGGGAAAAATAGAAGGTTCATATTTGCTTGAAAAAATTTTTTCCTCAGTGCTACTGCCTGGTAACAAAGTGTCTTTGCAACATTATCCAGTGTGTAAAAGTGAGATGGGTCCCAGAGCAGGAGCACCACCTCTAAGGCTGCTGCTGGTACTGTCCTTCTGTGGCTGTGTAGAAGTCATCCACCACACTCTGGATGTAGTCGAAGGTGGGCCTATCCTCTGGTTTGGTCTTCCAGCATGTGAGCATGATGTCGTAGAGTTCAGGGGGACAGCTCTCTGGAATGGGCATCCGGTAACCCCGCTGGACGCTTGTCATGACCTCGCCGTTGGACATTCCTGCACAAAATAAATGTTCAGTTAATAACCTCCTCCTGTGCCTGGCATAGGCACCCTGTTTTGTGATTAACCTTTATTTACCCTGTGCTCTTGTCCAAGCTGGCATACAACGTTAGATAATTGACTGAATGATGATTTACCCATTTACACTGAAGGGTGTTTTTCATGGGGTCAGCTGAGATACGAACACAAACCCCATGTAAGGGTTTGAATGTCTATAAAGTAGTAAATAACTGGGGCAGCTGGTAGTGTAGTGGTTAGAGCTGCTGCCTTTGAACCCAAAGGTCACAGGGTCAAATCTCATCTCCAACTGTAATACCCTTGAGCAAGGTACTTACCCTAAATTCCTCCAGTAAAATTACCCAGCTGTATAAATGGGTAAATAATTGTAAACATTAACACTGTTAAGCAAAGAGAAAAGCATCAGCTAAATCAGTAAATGTAATAACACTACAACTTGGTCATATGTGGAATAAGAAGCAACACTACTCGTATTAACCACTAGATGTCACTAAATCCATATATAGGAAGCCCTTACATTCCTCCTGGATACATTCTCATTCCTAATATTATCAGCACCAGAATAAATGATCAGCTTCTAGGACTCACACCCCTGGTTGTCTCACCTGGATATGGAATTTTCCCATAAGTAACAATTTCATAGAGAAGGATCCCAAAAGACCACATGTCTGATTTGATGGTGAACAACCCGTAGTTAATGGCCTCTGGGGCAGTCCACTTGATGGGGAACTTGGCTCCTATAACAGAAGAGGGATTTACAGTTATTTATGCAGGATGAACTTAACTGCAACTGGACAGCCTTTTACTGTGACAAACTTTGTGATGTGGAATGAGTTTCGCTCGTGATTTTTCATCTAGCGTTTCGCTTTATCGCATCCATAGTATTACTGTTGAAGTGCAGCTACAGTAGAAGATCAAAACAAAATATTAAGCCTATTAATTGAAGAAAAAATATTCTTTGGACCCTTTTTTGAACAAATGGTGCACGTACTAAAGAAAGAATGGTTCTTAGGCCTTGCTGACACTTCCAAATAAGTGTCCAGGCTGAGAGCTCACCTTCCCTGGCGGTGTACTGGTCATCCTCAATGACTCTCGCTAGGCCGAAATCGGCGATTTTGCACAGGAGGCTCTCGGACACCAGGACGTTGGCGGCTCTCAGGTCCCTGTGGATGTAGTTCTTCTTCTCGATGTAGGCCATGCCCTCGGCAATCTGCAAACACAGCGCCACCCTCAGTACGATCCACATCAGCAGCTGCACAAAAATCGTCTCTGAATACCGTGGTAGACACACAGACTCTGTGCAGTAACAGCTTTTGCTGTTATCTGGTTTATTTTTAACTGCATTTTATCGTTCTTTCTTCCCAAATTTTGTGGCTTTTGAAGACACAAACATTTCCGGTTTGTCTATTTTTAACTGCATGTTATACGCCCCCCCCAATCTTGTTGCTTTTTGAAGACAGAAACATTTTCTGGTTTGTTTATTTTCACTGCATCTTCCCCACCCCCCAAATTTTGTTGTTATTTTCATGTTCAGCTGATAGAGGTCAGCAACATGCAACCTAACAGGCTATGAGTTTGAGTGAAATGACTAGGACACTACGGACTTTGTGGACAATGGTAGTGGATCTCTCCCATTTTCATATATAATTATATATCTATAATTGTTGTTGCCTGAGGCCCAGTCTTGCTGTTCAGGCAATAAAAAGAAAGAAAAAAAGGCCACCTTACTTCAACTCCCTTCCCCAGTGCTTACAGCTTGTATCTGGTGCTTCTGAGAATGGTGATCAGTAACAAGATGACAAACATTGCAGACGTCTTTGGGATTAATTGACTAATGATCTGCATGAAATAAGATTTTGTGGGGAGAACACATTTTTTTTTTTCCATTTTTCTTCCCAGTCATTTCATTTGCTATACTGCCATTATTTATTTGCACAGCATACCTACTGTACATAAACTGATATAAGAGGATATTGATGAAATTAAGTACCATTCTTGAAGGGGGGCGTGGTGGCGCAGCGGGTTCTGGGGTTTGAACCCTGCTTGGGGTGTCTTGTGATGGACTAGCGTCCCATCCTAGGTGTCTCCCCTCCCCTTGCGCCCCGTGTTGCCGGTTAGTCTCCGGCTTCCCGTGACCCCGCTCGGGACAAGCAGTTGTAGGCATTGCATTACATTTATAAAAAGCACAGAGAAAGCAGCATATATGAGGGTATCAACACGGGTAGGGCTCGAAAAACTAAATGCTCTGAGTAACATCTGAATGCCAATTAGAGCACCGGTCTCCATCTCTCGTGGTCTTGTCATCATAGCACCACACACGCGAGTGACCGCAGCTGTGCCGACTCCCAGCACAGCCCAAGGGCGTGGTTTCACTTCTCTGCCAAACCGTAGATCCTCTTTCGCTCTCAGATCAAGGAAGCGCGATTCTCCGTATTTCAACACGCCATTTCGACCGCATCAGCTCAACTTGCTGGGAAAGGGGTTCAAATCTCGTTATTCACCTCTCGCTCTTCGCCGTGTTCATGCGGCCCGTTTACGTTCATCGTTAAAAGTGGATAGCAAATATATCATTTTCGGAATGTGCATTGTATCAAGACTCTTAGCTACTGTATTGGATAAATGGCAATTTCAAGTTGACTTAATATTTAATCCACACAGTGAAAAGATGAGGAAACCAGAGTGCCCCTTAAGGTGGTGCGAAGAGCTCAACCACACATTACCAAGGAACGCTCTTGTGCAACCAAGGTTCCTTTTCTAGTTTAGTCTGGAAAAAAAAATGACCTCACTGCTTATCTCTGAATGCGGGATGTTGTGAAAGAGGCGTTCGCCCCGATTTCGGAGGAAAGCAGACAACAAGCTACCTGGGCGGAAAAATCGATGAGTTTGGGTAGCTGCTGTTTTCGCCCAGCTTCGCTCTTCAGGAAGTCCAACAAGCTACCTGGAGGTGACAGAGCAGAATAAAGGCATTTGTGGTTATTACAAAAAAGCTTTTCACGTCATAAATAAAACAAATAGTAAATACATTTCGATTTGATGTAATGCTGTTGGTATAGGAATCATATAATATTGCTATGTTGTACATAGAAGTCTTTCTACATATAACACATATACATATAATTTTGCACATATACCCGTTGTAAAATACATATACATTTCATACATATACATTTCATGCATGGGGGCAGTCGAGAGTGCAGTGGTTAGAGCTGCTGCTTTTGGCTCTGAAGGTTGCTGGTTCGAATACAGCTACCGTTGTAGTACCCAAGGTACTTACCCTACATTGCTCCAGTAAAAATGACCCCTTTGTATAAATGGGTAAATAATTGTAAGTAGCTTAACACAGTCACTTACAAGAAATGTCTCAGCTAAATGATTTAATGTAAATGTGACAAACGTCATACATATTCTGTGAAATGTGATCAACGACTGATTAGTTGTGAGAACTGCGCTTGTCACAGTTGGAGAAGTGGACGAGGTGAGCGCCTGGAGGATGTGGGCTCGCTTTACCATTGGCCATGAACTCGGTGATGATGTAGATGGGCTCGGTCTTGGTGACCACGGCGTAGAGTCGCACCAGTCGATCGTGCTGCAGGGTCTTCATCAGGTTGGCCTCCTCCAGGAAGGCCTCCGGCGACATGGTGCCCGGCTTCAGGGTCTTCACCGCCACCTTTGTAGTGTTGTTGTAGAACGCTGAAAAGGATGTCGATGGGGGAGGGGGGGGTGAGTGTCACTGACACGCATCACTAATCCAGCTAACCACACGCGTGTACAAATAGAACGACACTCAAATACTGACCCTAACAGACCTTTTTTTTTTTTTTTTTTTTAAAGCTGTTATTATTATTGTCATTATATCATCCGCCGCCGATAATTGCTTGTCCAGTGCAGAGTCCTGGTGGTCTAGAGCCTATCCCAAAAGCAGAAGGTATGAGGCAGGGTACCAGTTCACCACATGCCCGAGCACACACTACATGCAATTTTCAGTCACCAACTCAACTGAAAAACATGTCTTTGGACTGTGTGAGGAAACCAGAGCACCTGGTGTGAGCCCACATTAGACGGGGAGAACAAACTTCATACACGTTGAGCTGAATTCGAACCTGCGTGTAAATCCAAAACCCGCTGCTACAATTATTACACGACGCCACTATTTATATCACACTTTTTTCAGAAGCAGTTTACACTTCCTTAGACCTTAAAGTTAGAATCCAGTCATTTACTTCTAATTATAACTTAGTGTGCAATCGTTGTAATTTAGCTCTTCACTTGCGTTCACGGCAAAACGCGGTGAAATTAGCCAGGCGAGCCGAGCGCCGAGCTCCAGAACTCGAGGCGGAAAGGGCTCTCGCGGGCGGCCTTCGCCGGTCGAACCCCGACGGCCGAGGGGAACGTGCCGTCGTTCTGACGGAGTGACCCCGAAACAGGAAGCGGTGAAGCGGCCGAGCCGCAGAGCAGCCGTGCCTCTCGCGTTCGGTCACCAAGCGCACGCTTTGGCAACAGCTGCTACTTGAGCGTCACGAACACGCACCGCAGCCCTTAAAGGAGGCGTAAAAGCACAACAAAACAAACTGTTTTCATTAGCAAAGTGAGCTACTGCTAAAGACGCGTTCGGCTCCAAACGCTCGCCGAGGGAAACGAAACGGTAAATCGCCGTAACTGTGCCGAAGCTCCGGCAGGGCGAAGCCAACAGCGCAGGATATTAATACAAACAATTCATAATGAGGCCTCTGCGGAGAACGAAGTGTCACTCTTTAAGAAATTATTTTGTGTACAATTAGCGGGAAAAAGAAGCGCTGGCGAGGCGCCGCGGACGGTCACAGGAGCGTGGCAGAGGTTTCTCAGCCGCTTCCTGGAGCCGTTCGCGCCCAGCGGGGGCCCAGTAAACAAAGGGAAACATCTTGAAGCGGCCAGCGCGACACGGACCTGCTTCCTGGAGACTGCGACACGAGCGTAAACCCCCCGCGGAGCGCGTCGGGTCGCTGTTGCTGCCGTTTGGCGCAACGCGTTAGCAGAACCGTGAACTACGTGCGTTATATGAGCGTGTGGTGTGCGATACGCCCTGGGAAACTCCCGAAAAACGGGTGCGGTGGGAGGGAAATGGGAATCGGGGGGGCGGGGGTGGCGCTGACCCTTTCACTCTGCTCATGCAAGACTTTCCGCCCGACTTAGGGCTCCTTTAAACGTGACCTGTAGGGGGGCCGGACACTGCCGGGGTGGGTTGTGGGGCAGTGGTTGGAGCCCCTTGTAATCCAAAGACACGGCTTCGAACCCCACCGAACGCTGTCGTACCCCTCATCGACGCGTTCGCCCTGCACCGACACGGTAAAAACGACCCCGTCCGAACAGGTAAATCGCGGCGAGTAGCTGCGCGCACAAAAGCAGCACCAAGTCACCTTGGACAAAAGTGTCAGAAAAATAAGGGCTCTAATAATTGCTGCAATAATACCCTTCAGCAAGGGGCTTTCCCCAAACTGCGCAGTAAAAATTACCCAGCTCTGTAAGTGGTTCAAGGATTATAGGCAGGTTGTCATTGTAGGTTTTCTCAAGGGAGGAAAGTGCCCGCTAAATGAATAATGGAAATGTAATAACAGTACATAATAATGTGTGTGTGTGTGAGAGAGAGAGAGAGAGAGAGAGAGAGAGAGAGAGAGAGAGAGAGAGAGAGAGAGAGAAAATGGCAAGCTGCTGGTGAGTAATGCAGTGTGAACGGACACATTACCACAAACGCCTCTTACTGTACCAGCGCTAACTGGAAGTCGCCGAGGTTAAACTCTAATCAATTCCTCTTTTGCACTTGTGGAGCGGTTAACTGGGCTCGATTAAATCTACTGGTTTCTCCCTCTCCCTCCCCCCCCCCCCGATACGAGACACTGTAAGGGGCGTGACCTCCGAGCGCGTCGCTCGTTCTCCTCGCGCACGGCCGGCGGGCGCTCTCTCACCCATCCACACCTCCCCGAACTGGCCCGCTCCCAGCTTCTTCACCATCTTGATGGACTCTTTGGAGATCTCCCAGGCATCTTTGCCCCACGGCTGCTGGGCTTTGGGCTTCGCGCACGGCTTCTCCAGCTTCCGACAGAGGCCGTCGGCCTGCTCTGCACGACACACACACACACACACACACACACACACACACACACACAGTTTCACCGGGTTGCCACGGGGTGTCTTTTCATGCCTAGTCGGACCAAGTCTAGGCTCCTTGCACTCAGCAACAATTACTCGGTGTAAGACATACAGTGCTGCTTCGAAGTATGTGAAGCCTTTGCGTCGTTTAGTTTTACCACAAAATGGGTATTTCATTACAATCAATGTTTCTCGTGAGACATAACAGGTGCGTAACGACCCATTCCGTATGTTACTTTAGTGGAAATCATGTCTGTAGTAGAAACAGGGAAGTAATGCAGGTGTAAAAGAAGTGAACCCAAGTTGTATTGTTTGTACCAAGTATGTAAGTGAGATCAGCTGTGTAAATCAGACATTTATTAATTTTACAAGTTTATTTCAAAATGTATTATTAAGCTTGTATAAGTTTGTTATAATTTTTAATACAAGAATAATGAGCATCCCCGCGGGGTTCGAATACTTTCAAGCAGCACTGCATTTCTTCTTGGCAGCTGTGGGTCCAGTAAACATGTTTTCATTTTGAGTCATCATGTCCTGCTTGGGTTAAACCACTGTTAGAAAATAAAAATCATCAGTGCATCATCGGAATCTTGGAGGGAGCCGATGAGTATTACGGCGAGAGCCGCTGCCTTCAAATCCTGTCCGCTGCAGTTATACCCTTGAGCAAGGTACAGTGAAAGTTAACCCAGCTGCTTAAATGGGTAAATCGCTGTAGGTAACTTACCACTGTAAGTCACTGTGGAGAAGAATCCCCATAATCGGATGATTCTCAGTCGAGGATGTCACAGTACAAGTGATCCTCGACTTACGACCATCCAGACTTACAAAGGTGCGCCATTGACCTTATAATATTATTTCCGAGTCTCAATAATTAGTCTAATGACACCTAATGACGACGCACCATCAGCTGGCCACATTTTTTGTTTTTCTTTGGGTCTCGTTATTTAGGTGTCTGGCAGCGACTGTGTTTTACTTACGGAACTTTTTTGCTTGCGATTCCCTTCAAGTTACCTTTTATTTAAAATGGCTAGAGGGCAAAGGTCTGGTGGTGATTAAAAAAAAAAAAAGTGGGAGACAACAGATTTAAAAATGAAAGCGGGGGGGGAAAAAAAAAAAGTGCCGCACGAAAAATGCGACCCTATCATATTTATAGAATTATTCCATATTAGTATTAGTTTATCATGAGTAATGTATGATTGATGAATAAATAACAAAGCCCTGTTATTTAATGCAGAACTCATGCATTTTAATTGTTTAAACATGACTGCGGTTCACAAAAGGGGATTTCTGACTCATGACGGGGTTGTTAGAACGAGACCTGGTCATATGATGAGGACCTCCTATATGAAGTTTCCATAATGCGAACTGAGGAATTAATGCCCTAATGGAAAAAATGTGTGGAAGTGTTGAAGAGGACGCAGAGGGATGGTCAGTCCTCTGTGTGTGTATGTGTGTGTGTGTGTACCGCAGCGTATGCGGGTCTTTCGGCTTCTCCGCGTTCAGTCGTGTGATAAAATTCAGTCAGTCGGGAGCTGAAGCTGTCAACACGATGAGAAACCGCAGACTCCGCATCTCCTGGGAGCAGCGGCGAAGTCCTCTCTTACACCGCGGTAATGAGACTTACTCTGATAGTGCTTCACCATGCTGGTCAAGTCAGTGAAGGTGATCTTGGGCGAGACGTAGTAGCCGCCGTTGTCCAGGGTTCGGACCTTGTAGTGCTTGACGGCGTCTGTCCCCGTGCTGTCCGAGTCTCGGATCGAGAGCGAGTAACTGCCTGGTGAGGAACAACCACACATCAGTCAGCGGTGGAACCATCTGAGGTCCAATCCCCACGTCCAGGTTGTTCAGTGCAGCTCAAGGACCCTCCGACATGAAACGGGCCCCTTTCCCCATCAGGTAACACCAATAAAACCCACTTTTACACTAAAATCTCCAGAAATGTACTTTGTTGCAGCATTTTACCTCCCCCGTGCAAAACTGTACACCTTATAATAGGGTTTTTTTTTTTTTATTATTATTAGATATATGAGCAGCAGTGGGTTGCAGCAACATACAGGCGGGAAGAGTGCACTCTCAAGGCTTTTAACAAGAAGGTGCATTAATACTTGCGCTAATATCTAGATTTGTTCTTCTCAGTAATCACACTAGAAGAACATCCCTTTAATGGTTTCAATAGGAGCACATCAGACCGTCTCGATCTCGAACTCTGAAGCTTCTGCAGCGCACGTGCCACCGTAGGTTTTCGGAGACGGTCAAGAGCCGACTGAAAAACCCACCGAGTGCTTATTATATTTATGAAAGCACGTCAAAATGTCACACGTGAGCCGAGCGGCTGTCGGGAGCGAGGGGGGGGGAGAGCTGAAGGTCACGAGAGGCCTTCGCACCTTTCGACGTCTCGCTCTCCCGAATGAGGAAGGAGCCCGGCTTGTTCGCAGGCGCCAGCAGCTGCCTCTCAGCATCTTTCCTGGAGATGTCTTTAAAGAACCACCTGTAACGGGACAGGAAGCCGTTTGAAAAACACGGCGAGGGGGATGAGTTGGCATTTTTGTCATCCCTGTTTACCTAAACACGTTTTCCGAAGTTTTCTTGTGCCCCCCCCATGCCATGGCTTTCTCTGGCCGAGGAACCCCGTAACTTGGTCAATGGTCAATACAGCATATTCGATAACTGGTGGTCAACGTATTCTTTATTCAATGAAAAGTGAGTAAGGGTAAAATGGCAGCAAAGATTATCTTGGCCATTAAAGAGCAGGCAGTGTAACGGTTACAGCCGTCGCCACTCAAAAGACACAGGTTCAAATCCCCGCTTCTGCAACTGTCCCCATGAAGGAGTACCGGAGGTATTTACTCTGAACTAAAACAGCGATAATTTCCCGGCTGTGTAAGTGGGTCACGTAGTTTAGTGCACTAACCTAACATTGTAACCTGGGGGTAAAAAATGAAGAAAGAAGAAAAAAAAAAACTTACGGCTCCATTTCCATGGTGTCTGCTTCGGCCACATAATTGAAGGGGATGTAACCCTCTTTCTTGGAAGTCAGTGATTTTGCTTTCCACCACTCCCCCTTCCTGAAGGCCAGCAGAAGAAGAACAAAACAGACGTGTAAGCGGAGCAGTGACGCCGCAAGTGGTCTATGTTGCAGGTTAAAATCCTAGAAAGTATCAACTAAATCGCATTCATGCATAAATAAATAAATAAATAAATAAAAAATTATATATGTATGTATGTATTGGAGGCAGGCAATGTAGTGGTTACGGCTACTGCCGTCCACTCAAAGGTCCCAGGTCCCAATCCCTTCTCCCGCTGTGCTGACCCCGAGCACGGTACAAACCCTAATGGGCCCCAGTAAAAGTTACCCGGCCGTATAAATAGCTAAATCATTGGAAGCGGCTTCACACCGTAGGCGGCATTGAAGAGAAGCGTCTGCGAGACGAGTAAACGTTATCAGGAGCGGGTGAATAACAGCAGCAATACGTGGGAGGCTCAAGCGCAGGCTCGCACGCGCCGCAGCAGCCAGTCTCGAAACTTATCGACTGGACGCGGCGCCAAATAAATTGCGGAAACTGAAAAGTACGCTGCGCGTTTAAGTCGCTCCCGTCGCACCCTTGAGAAATGGACTCAAACCCCGATGGAATGAGGCTTATTCAGCTGTACAAAGGGGTTATAAGGACAAAACGGACTGCGCTTCAACATTTGGGAGCACGTTTTCGCGATCCACGGAGTAGCGAGCAAACTTTGCCGCGGTCGTACTCTTAGCGGACCGCGTCGGAGGGCGCGAGAGAGACGGCATCGTCCCCGTTTCACACAGGAAAGTCAGAGAAATACTCACTCCTCGAGAATTTTTAGCCTTTCGCCCTTCTTAAACGCCAGGTCGTCAGGGTGTATGGCTTCGTAGGGGTACAGGGCCACCACTATTTTACCGCGCTCTGTGGACGAAGAAGAGTTACCGTGTTTTACTCCCGTCCCCGTACAAGGACGTGAGCTGTGCCCACTCGTGCAGCTCATCTCAGGAGACGTACCTTCCATCTTCTGGAGCATCTGACCCGGGAGCAGAGGGCCATCGTGAACAGCGTTTTTCTGGGGAAAAGTAAAAGTGAAATGAATCAAGATGATGCAAAATTCGCTTCTCTGCTCCGTTTCCCTCATAATATTTATGGAGAACAATGAAGGTCTTGCTGGAGCGCGCTCACTTTTTACTATTTTACTTTAATATTTACTAGCCTTCACCGTATTATTCATCATATCTTTGCATTCTTTTCCTTTTCTTATTAGTTATTATATCTCTTATGAATAACAAGATGAAATTCTGAAGGAAATAGAAATAAACAGGGGGAAAAAAAAAAAAAAAAAAAAAAAAAAAAAAACCTCTTTTTAAGCTTTACTGTGTCTCATCATTGAGATGCCAAAGAACCTCATATTGTCTGAAAAATAACCAATAATCACTTAATGGCGATCTCACTCTTTTTACCAAATCTAACCTACAATTTTTATCCGAAAACATGACACTGACCGACCACAAGTGGTTTCATAATCCAGTTCATGGATGTTGTGAATACAGTATATATCGAAAAAAAGTAACTGGGGTATAGGTAATAAAGGAACGATATTGATTTTAAAAGTATTGCTCTTCGAACCTGAATGGAACAAGGTAAACACATGGTAATTATTTACAGTTATCGGATACGTATGTTCGCTGTCCCAATATTGTATGAACTTTGCTTTCATGGCACCTCTAGCCTCCATTCAAATTAAGTGGGGAAAAATGTACTTCTACAAACAATAAGACTCACTAACTGTGCAGACACTCAATAATCATGGAAGCATTAATGGTTTATTCGTATGACACATAGTGGACTGTAATTTTACACTATATGGAAATGGTGAAAAGTCAAAAATCAAAGTGTAGGGTGATGCGACATGAAGCAGCGTAGTTCAGGTTCACGTGTTGAGTTATTTTCACCGTGTAATTACATCAGTCGTTTCCCTGCACGTACCAACGACCCTAAATGGGAAGTGACGAATTAATATGACATAACCATATTTCAGTAATTCTGGCTACTGACTTGCACTCACACCAGTGCAACTCATTGCTCACTACAGTGTGCGGCTTCCTGGAAGTCGGATCTGGGCACGTACCGTGGGTGTACGAAGTACACCCCCAGCCCATGCTGCTACCACTATGTACTGTGTTACTGTAGGCGGCACGGTGGCACAGCGAGTAGCACTGCTGTCTTACAGCATCTGGGGGGTGTGAGAGGATGTGGGTTCGACCCCCTTCAGTGTGTGAGGAGCTTGTATGTTCTCCCCATGTCTGTGTGGGTTTCCTCCGGGTGCTCTGGTTTCCTCCCACACTCCATAGACATGCTGTTCAGGTTTGCCCATAGTGTGTCAGTGACAGAGAGAGTGTTTCACTGATGTATGGTTGAGTGACCCAGTGTAAGTAGTGTATCTAGCAGCGTAAATCACCACGGTGAATAAGGTGTGTGGGCTGATAACACTACACAGAGTTCATTGGAAGTGGCTTTGGAGAAAAGCGTCTGATAAATGAATAAATGTTATAATCAAAAGTGCATTAAAAGTGGATTTATTTTGTATGGGGCAGTTTAGTGGGACAGTGTAGTGGTTAAAGCTGCTGCCTTTGATAAAAGTTGCAAGTTCGAATCTCTCCTCTTGCTGTAGTACCCTTGAGCAAGGTGCTTACCCTAAAAATTACTCCAGTAAAATTACCCAGCCGTATAAATGGGTAAATACTAGTAGATGGCTTGTAAGTGGCTTTGGGGAAAAACGTCTGATAGATGAATAGATGTAAACATGTGGTAAAACCAAACACAGTTAACATTTATACGGTCCATAACCATTTTTACTACAAAAGTACACTCCAAATACAAAACTGGAAAATCCAACTTTGAAAAGTATTCACCTCCCTTCAGTTCTTAGGCATTAAATAGCTGCCTTTTGCGCAGAAATTACAGCCACAAGTCTTATGTGGTGTGTTGTAACCTGTTTTTCCCACCAAGTTAAATGTGTAATATTTGCTCACTTTGAAAGACTGCATATTATGGTCTACATTTACTACCTGATTTTTCTTCGCATCTCCCCCGGCTTCCTTGCTGCCGTCAGCCAGCTTGGATTTTCGACATCCCATGTTCCCTGTTGGAAGAAAAAAATTTGTTTCCAGCTGTATTACTTTTTTCATCCATCTTCTGTCCCGCTTGTCCTAAAAGGGTCGCGGTGGCAGCAGGGAGAGCAGAGAGGCCCAGCTGCCCCTGTCCCTCGCAACTTCCTCCAGCTCAACCTGGGGGATCCCCAGCCGTTCCCAGGCCAACTGCGAGATGTAATCCCTCCAGCGGGTCCTGGGCCGACCTCGGGGCCTCGTCCCAGTTGGCCGTGCCCGGTATACCTCCGAAGGGAGGCGCCCAGGGGGCATCCTTATCAGATGCCCGAACCACCCCAACTGGCTCCTCTCAATGTGAAGGAGTAGTGGCTCTACTCTCAGCTCCTCCCGGATGTCCGAACTCCTCACCCTGTCACGGAGAGCGAGTCCCAGCACCCTGCGGAGAAAACTCATTTCGGCCGCTTATATCTGCGATCTTATTCTTTCGGTCATCACCCAGAGTTGATGACCATAGGTGAGGGTAGGGACGTAGATCGACCGGTAAATGGAGAGCTTCGCCTTATGGCTCAGCTCCCCCTTCACCACTACGGTCCGGTACAGCGACCGCATTACTGCTGCTGCTCCCAGTCTGTGGCCGATCTCACGCCCCCTTCTTCCCTCACTCGTGAGCAAGACCCCAGGATACTTGAACTCCTCCACCTGGGGCAAAAACTCTCCCCTTACCTGGAGAGGGCATACCACCCTTTTCCGTGTATTTTTTTTAAATTAACATTAAATGTTACACATGACTCCATGGTTTCGATTGATTGGTTAACCATAAACCATAAGTCACGCACACACACTGTCTGAAACTGCTTGTCCCAAGTGGGCTCACAGTGAGCCCGAGCCTAACCTGGCAACACAGGGCATAAGGCCGGAGGGGGAGGGGGACACACCCAGGACAGGACGCCAGTCCATCACAAGGTTCCCCAGGCAGGACTCGAACCCCAGACCCAACGGAGAGCAGGACCCAGTCAAACCCGCTGTGCCACCGCACCCCCCTTAAACCATAACTGCCTACACCAATATTTAACTGTGCTGAGAAAGAGAGACCAAAAAAGAAAAAAAAAAATAAAAAAAAAAAAACAAGCCTGAAATGTTCCCTCCGAAATAAAACAGACAGAGGCCGTCAAACAAAATTAGTTTGCTAATCCAAACTATTTATAGAAGGAAAACCTATTCTATCATAGGAAGTTCCAGTTACCTTCACAAACTATGATTTACTTCGGCAGGGCGAACGTCTGGGCAAATGTGCAGACTGATATTATCAGTGTTTCACCAAATATTTTCTTCCCCGAGGAAATGGTAAACTCCGGGGTATTATTTCCTGACACACTGGTACTTAAAGGAAACGTTCAGCGCTTCTGCTTATCCTCCAAAAGACATGGTTTAAAAGCAACAAACGCACATTAAGTGCTCCTTCCACCGCAGCGCCATCTGATTTAAAATGTAATTATCAATATAATATTTTCCCCAATGTTTTCAAAGGCTCAGGAATTGAAAAAAATAAATAAATAAAAAAAAGAATAATTTTCTACAAGAAACATTAGATGGGCACAAAAGCACTGTGCGGATTTACTCGTGCAATCGCTCCGGAGGGTGATTAAGTTTAAAATATCACATATTAACTGTGCTTTGCATCTTTTACCTCTCTGTCATTGACTCTAATGGCATGGGGCTAGACATTAAATAAGGGAATAAGGAAAAGGGAAGTATGATTTAAAAAAAATAACTGCTATGCAAGGCAGTTTTTTTTTTTTTTTTTTTTTTTTTTAAAAATCTTCCTGCTGCGTTGAGCATGAGGAAAAAGATTTAACGTCGATGCACAAACTGCAGAAGTGCATAAGAAACGGCCCTCCGTTGTTCGCTAAGTGAGGACGGGAAAATGACACAATATAATGCTTGTTGTTCTTTTTCCGAGGGATGCCGACTGTCAAGTCAGTGTACTTCAGGTTCCGGTCAGGAAACTGGAGCGGGGTTTCGGTGAGATTACAGAGACGGGTCCAGCGCCGACAACGGCTCACATTTCCTCCGTAAACTGGGGCCTCTCGCGCCCGAGCGGGAGACCCCGAAAGCAGGCGAGCAGCGGCACGAAGCTCGATGCGGCGCGGAGCCGCCGTCTCACCCAAACACCTCCGCGATAATTTGGAACGGAAACCAGCTGGTTCAGCGCACTGTTCGCGGTTATGGGGTGCGAAGGGACGCTACATTTGCATTGCCATTTGCTTAGCCTTCAGTCTCATGTCAAATGACGTATTGTATGTTATTCATTTGTTTACCTCATTCAAAACATTTCATTGTCAACAGCAGGATACTGCAGGACATGGGAATGGGAGAAAATATAGCTGGCACCCTGCCCTACCCCTCCATGACTCACACCCATGGAGATAAAGTGACCTGTCGCGCTTCCCAGGTGTAGCGGCACATTTTCATTTACATTTATTCACCCAACTGACACTTTTCTCCAAAGAGGTCGAGGTAAACAAAAGCACGTGTCACCATGGAGCCGACGGGAGCCCGAGTGTTTCGAGACCCTTCTTGAATGTAGAAATGTAGAGAAGGATTCAGCAGCTCTGAGGGACCATGGACACGCTACTGGCTCAGTTGCAAGAGCAGCACTAATACAAGAACACGAGCTCGTTGCAGGAATAGTTCAAAGTTCGGTTCTAAGACCATCTCCTAGAGAATTCTCTACTCAAGTCACATGGTACATTTAGGAGGAGGACTTTTTAATATATATGTATTTTTTGTAACATATCCTCATTTATACATGTGAGTGACATTTCTACTAATGGAAAATGGCCTGTAAGGGAGGAGAAAGGTTGGGATTAGGAAAGCAGGGAGCAGCTCTTTGAAAGAGCAGAACCTGGAATGATTTCAGCTTCTGGTAGGGGTTCAAATGCAGGAAATGAGGCTTTGCTGGGAGTCCCTTCATGGATAAGGTAGGTGGATGCTGAGAACTTGTCGGTGATGGAATTGACTACGAACGAATAATATGACTGGTTTCTCAGTAGAACAGTTCGGGTTAAGAAGCATCTTCAAGAGCCCAACAGCAGATACCCCCTTGGAAATGGAAGTTCACTTTTGCACGTGCTGCTCGAAGTGGGCCAATGGCAATGAGCGTCAAGAGCTAAAAAGACCTGAGGAAATTCACATGGTCACACGCTCAAACCACAGAACTATATTCGAACCATTGTTCACAGCTGCGATCACTTGTGGCTTCAGGGGTGCGAAAAAGCACAAAAGTTAGTCAGAGTATACGACTATTCTATTTCCTGTCTGTCTGTTCCAATGTGTCTCTGTCCACCACTATCTGGATGACGTCTGAAATGTGGCTGACAAATTCATGAAGCTCAAGCACGCAGCTTCTAGAGTCAAGCACACACTCGTGCTGCGTGCCGAGGCCGATGCGATGGCCAACCTTGCTACCCAAAAATTACGTCCCGCAACGGTCTCATTGGTCACGCTCTAGAGTGAAGGTCACCGACAAGGACCTTCAGATTCTCCAATCTGAAAGTAGCATGGGGTCAAGGACTCCAAGAGTCTGTCGTAATTTCCAGACAGCCATCTGTCACTCATCACAAATCCTCAAAAGTGAACTGAGTCTTGATTCCTTTACCGAGGAGCGGTTCCAACTTCAAGAAGAACAGTTGCAGAACCTCACTGGCACCGTGCAGCGTTAACTGCACGATCATGAAAACATCATCAGATCGACACTTGATCATCTCAGATCGACGCTTTTTTTAACGGAAAGTAGCGGAAAAATATATGCATCCCTCAAATTTTCAGTCTGGATTTACACGCGAGGCTCACGCCTGTACACAGTTTCACGGCTTCAGCGCCGGCCAGACGTTTGCATCCACTGATCTTCACGCTGCTGTATAGACGGATATTTACAGGTTTCATTTGTATTGACATTCATTCGTTAGCAGACACTTTTCTCCAAAACTGCGTACAGCTCAGTGCAAACAGGAGTGCATTAAACTATTAAACTAACAAAGAGCTTTAGATATAAAGAGATGATTACTGACCCATGGAATTCTTCTCTGATGTCACCACTTTGCTGGTACATATCAGTCAAGCGGCCGCATGTAGAAATGAGAGTCATGACTGACTGATCAAGGCAGACAGTGCTGGGATAGCTAGCTTATGTGGAGATCTGGAGAGAAGGGATGGGTTTGAGACCCTTCTTCAATGCTGGGAGGGATTCAGCAGCTCTGAGGGCCTAAGGGAGCCTGCAGCTCGGTTGCAAGAGCAGTACTAATACACAAATTGGAGCTCATCGCTCTCCGAGCAGCGAAACAGTTCTGAACACCCTACTGTACTAAAGTGGCACATCCTGAAGAAATCCATACCAAAGTCATTCCGCTTTACACCAAGTATCAAATTGCTGCGCACTTTTTCAACGAAACACATTCTTTACATATAATGTTTCACCCGGATATAAAGCCGAATAGTTCCTCAGACGTCATTCAGATTAAGTACCTTTCTCAAGGTTAAGTGGCAGGGCTGGCCCTGTGACTTGGACTAGCCATTATTATTATTAATAATAATAATTATAATAAATTATTATTATTATCTGACTCATTTGTCCAAGGTGACTTGCAATGTTACGTTTGTAGGTCCTTAACAGCTACGTTCTGCTCTATGTGACGAAGCTTCCAGAGAGGTTTAAAGCAAGGTACCAAATAGGGCATCCATCAATGAATCAATCAGTGAATCAGTCAATGAATCAATCAATTGCATATGTGGCCCATATTAACTGATGCTGCTGTAAAAGAGAACCTAACATGCTATTTTGTCAGGCAAGCAAGTTTTACATGCAGACATTCATTTCAGTTCCTAATTACATTTCCTCCTCTTCCTTCTTCATTTTCTTCCAATAAAAGCAATGATAATAATAACCACAGCAGTTATTGTTCTTATTAGTGTGTAAATTAATTTTACTCAGTCTTTCACACTTGTAAAGCTACACAAAGCATTACGTAAATGAATGCGAGCCGTTAGATATCTAATTATAAAATCAGATTTCTCATTTGTTTTCCAGCAGTGTTCATAAGTCCTGCTGCTCAGCTGTGTCTAAAAAAAATTAAAAAAAACGGAAAAAAATTAATAAAAAAGGCCCAGCCACGTGCGCGGCTGGGGGACCGAGGTCCGTTTCAAAAAGTGAAACAAATGTGTTTGGGTAAAAAAACAAGAGACACTACAGTAACCGGGCAACCCACTGAAATACTGTACATATTTTACACTCGGAGAAACGTTCCGAGCGCGCGGCCGCGCCTGTCAAAGGGCACGTGCTCGGTGCACGCGAGCAAATGTACCGATTACATTGAGTTTTACTGTATTTCTCTGTCGCGAGTCCTTGTGATACAGTCGGACTTGGGGCCAGAGGGAGCTGATGCGGAGAGAAATGTAAGAAACACAGTGAGTGTGTAAAAGCTCACGGGCGAGGAGGAGGAGAGGCAGAGGGGTGTAAAACAGAGTAAAACGCCGGCGTGTTTGGAAAGCGGGAGGACTTCGAGGAGGGTGTAAAAACAGGGTAAAAAGTGAGTGGCGCGTTGGAGAAGCAAGTGACTCACCCATGATGATCGGACGTCCACGCGTGCGTGTGAGTGTGTGTGTGTCCCTGTCCTCCTGGCTCGGACGGTACCGGAGTGTGTGGGACAGGGGCACAGCGGACAGCGCGCGGAGCGCCGCAGAAACAGGAACTTCACACAGAGCCGCTTTACTGCACTTTTACTGCGGCATACAGCCGTACTCCGCTTTTTACTGCAGCTTCCTCAACCCCGGGCCGTCCGTCCGTCCGCGCAGGTCGGCACGCGATTTGCATAACGTCCCACAGACTGGTGTACACTGTTCTACACTGTTTTACTCTGTTCTAACACAGCCCGCGCGGTGTGTTCTGTCGCGCGCGTCTCCGGCGGCCGGACGCTCACATTTGTCTCCGTGCGCGCCCCCCCCGCCCACACACACTGAGTGCGACACCCTGGGGGGTTAGAGCTGTGTGTGTGTGTGTGTGTGTGTGTGTGTGTGTGTGAGAGAGAGAGAGAGAGAGAGAGAGAGGCAGAGTGCACCGACGCACAGAAAAACACACATGACGTGTTATTATTATTTATTACTGACTGTTATTGTTGTTATAAAGTATTTATATATAATATACAATATAATATACATATGTGTATGATTTTCAAATACTATATATATAGTTCTTTATAAAAAACCAACAGAACAATATTTTAGCGTTTTAGACAAGTCAATAATAAAAATAATAATAATAATGATAATGATAATAAATAATAATAGTTGTCCACTAGTAGCACAATGGTTGGAGCTGCTGCCTTTGGACTCTAAGGTCACAGGTTTGAATCTCACTTCCAGCTGTAGTACCTTTGAACAAAGTACTTACCCTAAATTACCGAGCTGTATAAATGTGTAAGTAATTGTAACAAGTCACTTTGGAAAAAGGCATCGGTTTCATGAATACCTCCGTGTGTCTGGGTGGTAAGAGGATGTGGGTTCGATCCCTGCTCAATCTATGTGGAGTTTGCATATTTTCCCCGTGTTTGTCTGGGTTTCCTCCCACAGTCCGAGACATGCAGTTCAGGTGGGCCGGTGACTCTAAATAGAGCGTGTGTGCTGTGATGGACTGGCATCCCATCCAGGGTGTACCCGCATCAACCTTGCGCCCAGTGTTTCTGGGATACCTGGGATAGGCTCCGGATCGCTGTGACCCTGATAGGACTAGCAGAAAGTGAAATTGGATGGATGGATAATAGTAATAATAATAATAATTGGCAAGATGATGGTACAGCGAGTAGCGCTGCTGCCTCACAGCGACTGGGTGATGGAAAGGATGTGGGTTGATCCCCGCTCAGTCTGTGTGGAGTTTGTATATTCTCCCCATGTCTGTGTGGGTTTCCTCCAGGTGCTCTGGTTTCCTCCCACAATCCAAAGACATGCTGTTCAGGTTCACCCATAGTGTGTGTGTGTGTGTGTGTGTGTGTGTGTGTGTGCCTGCCTATCAGTAAGGTTTTCCAGTTCACAGAGCTTCCTGTGGCCTGTGAGCTCCTCCCTCACTAATACCAGCTAGTGGTGCCTGCAGCGATGCAGCGTGTTGCACACTGGGATACTTGTTTGCTATACATCTTTTATATGCTTAATTATTTCTTTTAAAAAAAAGTGGAAGTAGAAACTTTTCAGAGGTCCGGCTCTCTTCTTCTCAGATCGTCCGAAACTTGCTCGGCATGTTCGAGAAGAACTGAGTCACTGACAGCGGTTTGGAGACTGTGGTCAGAGGCCTGTCGACACACTGCGCCCTCCAGACAGCGCACACTTGAGCTGCCGCCGTTTCGCAGGTAACACGGTGCAGTCGAGAAACTCGGGCGAGCCCTACCTCTGCAGTGTATTTTACCGCACCGGCTCCAGGTAAGTACCTCGATCTGGGTCCTGCAGCAGGAGTGGGGAATGAGGCTCGAACCCGAAACCCTCGGCTTCTAAGTCCACGACCTTAACTAATACTCTGCCTGCTTATAAATGTCTTTACCTCCCTGGGGCTGTGACCTGGGAGTGGAATGGTGTAATAAACTGTCCTTCTACCCAGTTTTACCACCAAGCTCAAGGGTCTGACCTTGACTGAAAGGGAGGGGCACAGAGTCGCACCTTTGTGGTGCCATGTTCTCATCAGTCTCTCCAGCAGGTGGCACAGTTGTTAGAGTCATCAACTGGGTTCAAATCCATGCTCCTGCTGTAGTACCCTTGAGTGAGGTACTTACCCTGGATTCATGCAGTAAAAGTTACCCTGTTGTAAAAATAAGTAAATTACTGTAAGTCAGTTAATCATCAAGCCTGACAGTGTGAGTCACTTTGTACAGAGGTGTCAGATAAATAAATAAAATCTAATGACTGTCCGTTTAGTGCGTGGAGAGCTGGAGAGCCCACGGCACTTTCACCGGTGACCCTCAGAAGGGCTTGGGGCCCGAATACGGCTTCGCGGGGGACATTTTTTCCGCGGACTTGCTCAAGAACGCCAACCGAGGGGAAGCGATTCGCTTCGTCAAACTCCCCTGGGTGCGTCCCACCAACAAACAGGAAGCAATCGCTTCTTGGAAAATAATGCAAGGGAAAAGGAATAAACCCGAGAAGGGGGTCATGGGTGTTTGCGGCGGCTAGCGCACCCACCTGCTGTCGTGTTCTGCGGCACAGTTGGTGATTCTGAGAGTGGCGAAAGAGGAACTGCGCCCCGGACTCACGACTGCGCAGCCGAGGGGAGAAAACACTCGGAGTCGACTCCCACGCAGCGCTGGGGGTCGGCACAGGCGCGGCAGCGATTCGTATCCCCATTATGACCCACGCCCAGAGAAGTCCTACCTCAACTTCTCCAAAACCTTGAATGGAAATCAAAACAGTGGCCTGTATTGATCATAAAGTGTCCATGGCAGCAACAGTAGCACTTCTACTTATTTGAACAAATCCCCTAAGGAAACTCAGTTTTAATTTTTATTAATATTATATGTATTAATTTAGCAGATGCTTTTCTCCAGAGCAACTTACAATCTTAATTACTTACAATTATTTACTAATTTGGGTAATTTTTTACTGAAACAGTTTAGGGTAAGTACCTTACATTAGGCTACTATAGCTGCAGGGGAGGCTTGAACCTATAACCTTTGGGTTCAGATGCAGTAGCTCTAAATACTATACTACCAGCTGTCTGTAAGTGTGTGTGTTAGTAATTCATTTAGTTGAGGCCAATCTCTAAGGCAGCATAGAATGTTAGGTTGTCAACAATGGTTTACCCATTTATACAGATGGGTAATTTTTTACTCTATCAGTTCAGGGTAAGTACCTTGATTAAGGGGACTATGGCAGGATACGAGCCCAGGACCTTCCAAATTCACATAAACATTTAGTGTATCTGACAGCTTTGTCTGAGATGACCTATAACCCTATAATTATTGTGATTGCTATTATATCTTTATTGTATTATCTGATGCTTTTCCAGTGACTTTGATGTCAGGTTTGTACACTGCACTACTTAAATTGATTTACATTTATTTATCTAGCAGATGCTGTTCCCCAAAGCAACTTCCAATGAACTCTATGTAGTGTTATCAGGCCACACACCTTATTCACAGCGGTGACTTACACTGCTAGATACACTACTTACACTGGGTCACTCATCCATACATCAATGGAACACACTCTCTCCGTCACTCACACAGTACGGGTGAACCGGAACAGCATATCTTTGGACTGTGGGAGGAAACCAGAGCACTTGGAGGAAACCCACACAGACACAGGGAGAACATGCAAACTACACACACACCGAGCAGGGATCGAACCCACGTCCTCTCGCACCACCCAGGCACTATGAGACAGTAGCACTACTCACTGTGCTGCTGTGATTTAGCCATTTATGCAGCTGGGTCATTTTTACTGAATCAGCTCAAGGTGAGTAGTTGATCAGGGGTACTATGGGTGATGGTAGTCATACCTGGGCTCTTTGAGTACAAGGCAGCAGCTCTAAGTGCTACACCACCTTCTGCACTTTTTTGTCTTTCACTGTTCAGGTTCCCCCACAGTGTGTGAGTGACAGAGAGAGAGTGTGTGTGTGTTCCACTGATGTATGGATGAGTGACCCAGTGTAAGTAGTGTATCTAGCAATGTAAGTCTTTGGATGCTCTGGTTTCCTCCCACACTCCAAAGACATGCCGTTCAGGTTCACCTATTGTGTGTGAATGACAGAGAGAGTGTGTGTGTGTTCCACTGATGTATGGATGAGTGACCCAGTGTAAGTAGTGTATCTAGCAATGTAAGTCTTTGGATGCTCTGGTTTCCTCCCACACTCCAAAGACATGCCGTTCAGGTTCACCTATTGTGTGTGAATGACAGAGAGAGTGTGTGTGTGTTCCACTGATGTATGGATGAGTGACCCAGTGTAAGTAGTGTATCTAGCAATGTAAGTCTTTGGATGCTCTGGTTTCCTCCCACACTCCAAAGACATGCCGTTCAGGTTCACCTATTGTGTGTGAATGACAGAGAGAGTGTGTGTGTGTTCCACTGATGTATGGATGAGTGACCCAGTGCAAGTGGTGTATCTAGCAGTGTAAGTCACCGCGGTGAATAAGGTGTGTGAGCTGGTAACACTACATAGAGTTCATTGGAAGTCCCTTTGAAGAAAAGCATCTGCTGAATAAATAAATGTAAATGTAATGTAAATTTAATAAGAAAAAATGGAAACCAGGTTCTCTATCTCATTTTAGTTTTCCTTGACTTTTGTTCCTCCATAGTCTTCACGCAGGACTTGGCTCTGTGCCGTACAGAACTGACATGTCTTCAGTCATTCGTTTAAATCATAGCTTCCCAGAAAGCCCCTTAGCTCTCGTCCAGCTGTCGTACAGAACAAAAGTGTTCATTTGCGCCGAAATACCGGTTATGTCACGGCTGCGCCAAAAAACACAGGAAGAGCAGAAAAGCTGAGGAAGTGTGCGAGATGAGAAAGGGGAAGAAGCGCAACATGTAATAATGTCATGAGCAAATAAAAAAAAGGCACGTCTTGTTGATAGAGGGCTTAGTGCAGCCAGCCTGCCTGCAGCAGCAAGGAGAAAAACGAAGAGCGCGCAGGGGCCGCGCGACGCGCTTCCTGGAACAGTGGGGCAAAGTTAGCGCGGCCGCTCTGCAGCCGTGCCCGTCTGCCCTGTTTAAGCATCTTTAATGATTCCTCGGCCTCTTATAGTCGGCAAGGCCGCCGTTCGGAGAGCAAGTGAATGTGTGGCGGTAGGAGCGCGTCTTTTTGTGGGGTGTGGCATCAGACGGCGCGCCTCCGGGGCTTACGCTGCTCAAGCCTTTCAGGAAATCCTGAGCGAAGGTGACGCAAGGCGTGAGCGATAACAGGGCCGTCGTGGCAGGGGCGCGCTTGTCATGTTGTCGTGCGTCTCGGTCAATAGATCGTTCCAGGAGCACGACCTTCCCGTAGCGTTAACAACCTGAATGGCTAAAAATTAAGCACATATAAAACAAGCTAATTGCCCATGGTAGCGTAGTGGTTAGAGCTACTACTTTGTGCTTAGTACCCTTGAGGGAAGTAATGACCCTGCTGAAAATGGGTAAATCATTGTACAAATGTATACACTGTATAAATCACCTTACCATTTTAAGGTGGTACAGTGAAAGGAGTGAGTTAAAGAAGTAAATGTAACATGTATGTTTGATTGCTTTGCACTGGAATAGTGTCCTGTCCAGGGCGTGTACCCTGCTCCATACCTGCTTCTTCTGGGGTAGACTTTGAACCATCACCCGTCATCGGACAAGCAGTTACTCTTTCCCTAATAACATTTTGTCACAATTCAGGGTTGTGGTGGTCCAGAGCATAACCTGGAAGCATTTTTTTTTTTAAATTATTACCCATCTATCCATCATCAAGAACCACCTGTCGGGAGAAGGGACCTACATGGCAACACAGGGTGCAAGGCCAAAGGGGAAGGGACACATGCTGAATAGGACACCAGTCTGCTGCAAGGCACCCTAAGTAGGGCTTGAACCCCAGACCCACCACACAGCCAGCACTGGCCAAACCTTCCATGCCACTTTGCCCCCTGGGTAATAATCGTATCACTATATAATAAATATTGGGTAGAGCGCATGTGATTGTCTCCAGCCATAGTCCCTAGTGTATCCTGGGCCAGAAGTTGTTCTCTACCACACTGATTTCTTCGGGCACCAGGCAGAGGAATAGTGCTACCTTTGAACTCCATGGAGATGGGTTTGAATCCCATCCCCTGCTATAGTGCCCTTGATCAGGGTACTTACCCCAAGTCGCTCCAGTAAAACTGGTCCAACTGTATAAATGGGTAAATCTGTGAAAGCAGCTTTGGAGTGGAGAGGAAAAAGTGTCAGGGAAACAAATGCAAATTATTAATACCAGGTTCTTTTTCGAAATGACTAAAAGACGCGGTCTGTTTAGCCCAGTCTCCTTGGATGCCTTGAACCTTGGTGGGTGGGATGGGGTGGGTTGAGAGTGGGGGTGTGCAGGGAATTCCCAGGAAGGTTGACAACACAACCTCCGGCTACCGCTTTGTTCTCCAATGCACACAGTTCAGTGAGTTCCCAACAGGGGGCACTAGAGCGCCGGGCCCCACGTCACAAATGAGAAATGGATTTAGCGCAACCACCAGGCACCGTGCCACTCTTGTCAAAGTTCACATTATTCCTGAATGCTGTAGCATGAAGGTGACACCGGACAACTGTGCAGAAATCCCTGTCAGCCGTTTAACTGGTGGTACCCAAGCAGGAAAACCAGAATAAATAATGAGGGCATTTCCTGTTGAAGTTTGGGAGTATCCAAGGAAGATGATAATCAGCACCCGGCCTATCTACAGATCTCTTAGTGGGTGCTGTAGCATATACCAGGATAGGCGGGTTTTTTTAAAACAGTTATGATCGTTAAAATAAAAAAAATAGAAGCTTTGTTAAAGGGGGTGGTGGAAGGAAGGGATTTAATATAAAGGGTTATGGACGTAACTTCATATATCCACAGTGAAAGAGTACCATCTAAAATACAGTGTATTTCATGTAGCAACCATTCATAAAAGGGGCAACAAGTAGTGTAGTGTAGTGGTTACTTGTGCTCCTTTGAAGGATACCTGTTCAAATCCCTCCTTCAGCTGTAGTACCCTTAGGCAATTTGTTTGCTCTAAATTGCACTAGAAAAAAATCATCCTGCTGTATAAATATGTAAGTCATTGTTGCTTTGGGAAATCCATCTACGAATAGCAACATTTTGAAGACACAAACGCTTTCCAATTGATTGATTTTTAAATTTCTGTGCATCTATTTTCTTAAAATGTTGTCTGTTGAAGCTACCTGCGTTTCTCCCGCTAGCCACTAGTTGGCAGTAAAATGCAGAAAAACCAAACAAAAGTACGAGACCACACACACACACACATTTTCAGAACCGCTTGTCCCATACGGGGTCACGGGGAACCGGAGCCTAACCCGGCAACTCAGGGCGTAAGGCTGGAGGGGGAGGGGACACACCCAGGACGGGACGCCAGTCCGTCGCAAGGCACCCCAAGCGGGACTCGAACCCCAGACCCACCGGAGAGCAGGACTGTGGTCCAACCCACTGCGCCACTGCACCCCCCTCAAGTACGAGACCAACTTCATTCAATTTGCTTACAGTGTTTGCAGCTCGAGTCTGGCGCTCCTTAGTATAAGTTCAGTAACGAGACGAGGAACATTGCACGTGTTTGTTTATGGGGTGAATTGGTCAAAAATCAGCATTGAACAGGAGTTCATGGAGACAATGATTTTTATTTTCAGCAGTAAAACTAGTTCTAATTCTAATGAAACTCAGGCTTAATAAAATGCTGAAATAAAGTCTTATAAAGAATCTGTTTAAATTATTACATCTTTATAATAATTATGTGTCACTGGGCTGTATGGACAGTTCCGTGACACTGGAATTCCCCCGCCCCCCAACAAGGTCCTGCTGCTGCCGCTGTCTCCCTGGGTTGTGGGGTGGGTCTCACACCTAAATGCTGTTACACACTTATCTCAGTGCCCTCAGCTACACTGTGAGTTTGGTGCTCTGGTCCCTTATGGGAATAAACTGAAATGCCCGCGTTAGTGCAACGTCATCATGGTTCCAGTATCTAGTGGAAATATGACAAAATAGGTAATCAGGGAACCCCCCGCTACCGCCCGTAATAGTACTTTTAAATTATTAGAATGATACGATGACATCAGGAAATGGAGAAAAAGATGGGAGGGCAGCTACTTTCTCTCACATGGCAGCCTGTATTCTGATGTGATTCAGGCGTGAGACGGCGGCGCTACGACAGCTCCCTCCGCCATCTGCCGTGAACCCTTGACTACATGATCGCAACAAGGTGACCCTTGACCACAAAGGGTTACTCTGCCTGAATTCGCGGAGACCGAGGTGCGTCCCACGAGTACTCCCAGCGCGCCGAGCACGGCCTAGAATCACAGGACATCCAGCATGACTGCATGCAGTTAAAGAGCTCATACATTATTTTAATATACTCTACATGCACATTAGCTGATATTCTAACGGTGACTCTAACCACTGCTCCACCTGCTGGCCAAGAACGGTTACCTCTCAATAAGTGGATTTTAAACATCAGACACTGTAGATGCTCACGCGGAGTTATAGCGGAACGTAATACATGCACCCTGTAATTTTTGCATATCTTTACATTTGAATGGTATAATGAGTACCTTGAAATTACTCTTCTTACCTCAGATGCCAGTCCATGACCTCAGCGAGCATGGCACGGATGAGGCAAATTTAAATATGATAAAAAGCTCGAGATTTCATTCAGATGAAATAACACATAACAGCTCCTGCTGCGTTACACCTAAGGGAATTACAGCATCCATTTAAATGCTTGAAATTAACATTTCAGACGGAGCCGATTTAAATTCTAAATATTCATGTTTCGTATACTAAGAATAAGTCTTGGTTTTGCACCTCCGTTGCAACATATACAGAAAGGAGACACGACTTCAGTAAAAGATACAGCTTCTGTTGGAATATTAACATTATAAGTGTGTCCCTGCAACAATATTTTTGACGTTACGTAACGGCATTTCTGAGCAATGATCCAGACTGACAAGTGATGATGCCCCAAATTCGCGGCAGTCTTTCCCACCATGAATAATACACGCTGTCAGATTTGCAGCAGAACATAAATATTGTAAGGAACTTCTATTTTTAGGTGTTTTCTGTTTCGTTTGCATTAAGACACTGCAGAAACAGCGAGGGCCGGCGGAGGGAGGCGAGCAGAGCGGACCTGGCGGACTCGTGCCGCTCTCCCGCACCACCACTAGGGGGCGCCCGGAGCCGCACCCGTCTCCAGCGTGCGCTCAGGTGAAGGGCCTTTGCTTACATTACATCAGCTGCAACCTTGAGTGCCGCACCTCCGGGAATTACATCACCCGCTCCAGCGAGGGAGCGACACGCGGCGAAGGGTCTTCCTGCACAATCGAGAGCCCCAAAGGACCCCCCACCCCTGCCCCTCCCCTCCGCACCCCACGCTCAGAGCTCGTGCTGCTTTGCCTCGCATACCGTATCATGAGACACTTTGCATTGCGCAGCGACAGGTAACACCTGCTGCGGGAGCCGCGGCTCCAGGGAGCGCCGAATGGAAAAGGAGCATCTCGAGCTCGGCTCCGCTCGCCAGGGCCGCTCGGGCGGAGCGCGGGACCTGCACGCACGCGCCGCGGTTCAGCCACGTAGCTAGGCAACGAGCGCTTCTATTCCCTTTCAAGTCGCTAATAAAAGCCGGCACCGCGTTTGTCAATAGCGCCCGTTTGGCGCGCGAAAAAAAAAACAAAACAAAAAACAAGGAGAGTGGAGCCGACTTTCGGAGCCCGTGCCCCACTACTGGGCTGCGGCTGGCGCTCAGTGCGTTATGTGAGGCCTGCCGTCTCCCAGGCAACGGTGCCCCCCCCCCCCCCTCCCAGGACGCTTAGGTGCGTGTCGGAATTGGGACCGCCGTCGCCAAGCGGCCCATCGGTCGAGCCTGTCAGCAGAAAAATGTGAGAAAGACTTTTTTTCTGTCGTGAGCTGCTGACGGCGGTCTTTCTGGCCAGGGCAAAGCGGGTTTGGAAAGATAAGCGACTTGTCGGTAAGGAGAGGCTCACCAGCAGAGGCTGCAGTGCCTTCACCCCCTTGGCCCCCGGGACTCGACTCCACCAACTGCTGTTTGCGTTGAGCCTCTCCGGTTTGCTTCTCTCCGACTCTCGTACACCGCAGCCCCTGGGAGCAAACCAGCCCCAGCATCACCTTCTGTCAGCCTCCCCGGTAGGACAGGAGAGCACCACGGTTAATGGACAGGGGCTCATCCTTGATTCCACCCTGGGAGGAGTGTGAGAGCAGAGTAATTCAAAGTAACTACAGAATGCAGTGACGCGGGTTGTGTTTCACCTACGAAAGTGTTCCCATGTATCTCCCCCGCCTTGTCTCTCTCCATTGGTTTCCTGTAGCTCCCTGTATCAAGTTCAACCCTGTGGCTACGGCCTACAGGACCAGTGGTGGATCTGCTCCCCGATATCTAAAGGACCTGATCACTCGTTGCTTCCCAACCACACTGCTACGCACTTGCACCTCCAGCTGCCAAGAGGTCCAAAAGTCAAAAGCTCAAAAGTCCTTGGTTCTGGCTCCATTGTGGGGTAATGATCTCCCTCTGCCCCTCAGAACTGCTGAATCCCTCCCAGAGTTCAGGAACAGTCTCGAAACATCTCTTTCAGCACTATTTCCCTCCTGATCGCCCATCTGCTCCATGAACTTTCACCACATTATCTAAATCCGTGACAATGACCCATCTGTAAAGCTGAATAAGTAAGTAATAAGTAAGTGGCCAGTTATACAAACCGAACATTGAAAATGACTTTGGAGAAAAGCTTATGCAAAATACAGAAATAACTTCCACCTAAAATGACAAAAATGCTGTTCAAATTATCTGGGAACGTCTTAAATACCTTTGACGGTAAGCCGAACTTTTAGTTATGCATTTCAGTCATACATGTGAGTGTGAAACAGGAGCCGTGCTCACACACACACACACACACACACACACACACACACACACACACACACACACACACACACACACTCGCACACAGATGTTCAGGCCCGAGGCCCATTGAGGTGCAAGTAAATGGCGGGTGGGACACAAGGCTGAAGCTGCTGTCACAGAAAACTCCCCAGGAGCCCGCAGTGAGCAGCAGGAGGCGCCGTTGAGAGCAGTGCGCTCCTATCAGCGTCTCTCCTGGCGGAGTTTCCCTGGTTCCGGCTGCTGCTCGCTTTTGTGTGTGTGTGTGTGCGCGTGTGTGCCTTGGCAGCCCCCCTCTCACCTTGCATTCTCTACCACCAGCAAGGTGGCACGACTCACTGTCACAAAAAACTAAGCTGCACTCAGTTGCAGAGCTTTCTTGGACTCTATAAATAAAATAAATAAATAAAACGTGTCCTTTCACTGACCTGTTCAGTGTCCGTTTGCCGCTCTGCTCCAAAGATTTTGGGAGCCTCTACTTTTGGAGGTAAACCCCACCCACAGAATATAAATTTTTTTTCTTCTGACCAACACTTTTCTCCTAAGCAACTTACAGTCTTAACTAAGAACAATTTACACAGCTGGGTAATTTTTACTGTATCAATTTAGGGTAAGTACCTTGGTCAAGGGTACTACAGCCAGAGGTGGGATTTGATCTTGTGTCTTTCGAGTGGAAATTGACTCCTCTCACCACCACATCAGCTGCTAACCCCCCACGTAGGGCTAGAAGTTTCCTTGTCAGCGCCAGAGACACCGGTTTTGTATGCGCTCAGAGCGGGTCGCCTCATACTACATGGCCTTAGAAACAATAGCTCCACTAGAGCCCATATCCATGGCGAGTCGCACCTTAGCAGTGATGAGCTTCATCGGAGCGCTGATGTAAATCTCCCCGTAACGCTCATTAGATGGGCCAACAGCATGAGCTAAGTTGATTTACTCTGCACTTCCCGGTAAAAACGCTCTTAAGCAAATATTTAATTAACCTCAGACATAATGAAGCTGATCCAGCTTAAGTGAAAACATGCTTTTGAGACACGAGTACGACTGCGAGAACTTCTGACGCCGTCAGTGTGTGGGGTGCGTGCGCCTTAACCGCTCACGCAAGCGCAGACATTGATTTGTTTCGCTCACGCTTTTCTCCAGATCGACTTGCGACGCTACGGTAGGTGGTGCAGCAGGCTTGGCCTTTGCCTGCTCTCTGGTGAGTCTGGGGTTTGAGTCCTGCTTGGAGTGCCTTGCGATGGACTGGCATCCTGTCCTGGGTGTGTCCCTTCCCTCTCCAGCTCTGTGCCCTGTGCTGCCTGGATCGGCTCTGTCTCCACGCAACTCTGCTTGGGATGAGCGGTTTCGGTTTGTGTGTGTGTGTGTGTGTGTGTGTGTATGTGTGTATCCAGGTGTTTTGGCAAGGAAACAGCAGCCCTTGAACCCACAGCCCTGCCTTCGGTCCCATATCCTTCAGAAAGCCCTGGCAACGCATGCAGCAGCACTTGAAAAGGGGGGGCAGGCTGGACGGGGGAGTGTGTTCATATCCCCAGAGGGACGCTACAGCTTTGGCTTTGTCCTCAAGTGAACTCCGGTTCCAACACCAGCGCTTCTGCCTCTAGATCTTTCCGTCTCAGGGGACGTCGGCGCTGGTTTCTTCTTCCCGCCCCCGCCATCTCCCTCTCGCCCCCGTGCTTTCTGCTCCTATCGCTCCTGCATTCCCGGGGCCTTTGATGGCTGACAGTGCCACACACACGCTCTCTGAAAAACACACGGAGCATCACTCGTAGACACTTGGAAAGGAAGTGCATTTTAGCGTTCCGGTTCATGCCAGGAGACCTTTACGGCTGAAGTGTAACTGAAAAATTAATATTAGAATTAATTTGAAAAATTAAGGTTTGACCTGACAAATTCTGGAAAGTCTGGGCACCCGTGTGGAAATTCCTCGATTGCGCTGCAAGATCATGCCTGTGAAATATTGCCACCTTTTAATTTTCATTCATTCAGTTAGCAGATGCTTTTTCTCCAGAGCGACGTACCGCTTAGTGTAAACGAAGTGCATGTCACTGACAAACTGAGGTATAAATGCAGTCGCATGATTCCCGTGGCACAGCCACTTTGTCCGATATTTGCCAACACATATTACAGTAGTAACATAGAATTAATATGCAATACAAATTTAATTTTAGCAGATAATTTTGTGAAAATGTGTGGAGCCTGTAGGAGATTAGGTGAGAAATGAGTATGGAGGTGATGGGTTTTGAGACTCTTGTTGAATAGTGGGAGGGATCCAGCAGTTCTGAGGGACTGAGAGAGCTCATCGAAACGACTAGTACATACTGCTCTAAAAATTATAGGGTGGGAAGAGAAACGACCCATACAGGAGTTGTATGAGGTATCTATTTTAAAACAAGCTAAAAAAATTGCTGCTGATGACACACATATTTTACATGAGAATTTTAACATGTTGCCCTCAGGGAGACGATTTAGGATTCTGATGTGTAAATCAAATCGTTCTAAAAATTCTTTTGTACCAACTGCCATTAAATTATTGAATAGAGAATTCCAAAACTGAGATTCGAGATTGGTACACGGTAGGTTTTTAATATATTTTGATTGTTGCTTTATTTCTTATTTTATTGTATGTTATGGTATGTATTGTTTTATGTGAATCCAATGTTGTGCGCACTGGCCATGTCATGGTTGTCCAAGACAAATTTCCCAGAAATGGGACAATAAAGTTTTTTCTATTCACCAAAACCAAACACACACACACACACACACACACACACTTTCTGAACCACTTGTCCCATCCAGGGTCACAGAGCCTAACCTGGCAACAGAGGGCATAAGGCTGGAGGGGGAGGGGACACACCCAGGACAGGATGCCAGTCTGTCACAAGGCACCCCAAGCGGGACTCAAACCCCAGGCCCACTGGAGAGCAAGACCCGAGCCAACCCGGTCCAAACCACTGCACCACCACGCCCCTCTCCAAAACCAAACACTTTTTTCGGAAACGGTCCACAGTCTCCAAGGTAAAGCAACAGCCCGGCCATGTAATGTGGCGATGGGGTGGGGGGGAGAAGCAGCCGGACCCAGGTTTGGGTATCAGCTGCATCAGGCACATGTACCCGGACACACCTCATTACTCACGCTGAGATTTCATAGTGACACCATCAGGGTAATACAGGTGGTGTAGTGGTTCAAGTCCCAGGAGCACCTGCTTCGTCCTCAAAAAAGGAAGTTCATCTGAATTTTCCAAGTAAAAATACCCAGGAGTGTAAACTGCAAAAAGGGACACCTGAAGCTATGTGGTGCAGGGCGCTCCAGCCTAGAGCATCAAGCAAGCACTAAGGGGTCCGGTGTTGATGGAGGTTGGGTCTGATGTGCCCACCGGCTGTGTGTTTTCCGAACTGCCTCCAGCATTCAGGACGCTGTTAGTAGGAAGACTGACCAGGGAAATATTAAGAAACGTTCAAGGTAGGACGTTGTCCACATTGTCTGACGAACGTCCCTCTTTGCCGACATCGTGACCTTTTTTAAATCAGTGACTTCTGATGCACACCCAGGGGTGTGTGTTTCACGGCTCCCGCTGTCCCCGCCCGATCTTCACGCTGTCCGTACCTTTTAGTCCCCGTTTCATCCGTGGACCGTGTCCCACCGTGACAGCTCGAACCTCAGCCCAGGCCCAGAGCTGTGTCGCTGGAGCGGGCGACGTACTTCAGCTTGCAAATGGGTTCGAACAGGTCGAACAGATGCGTACCGGAGATAAAACCGCCCGACTGCTTGGCTAAAAATGGTCACTTTGGACAGAGCTGAACATGTCTGCAGGAGACCGTGTGTGATGTTTTACTGTGTTTCACGCGTTTTCATCGTGACCACTTGAAGGCCTCCTTTTCTCTCGCCTTTGGGCTCACAGGTTGCACGCCTGAATCCTGCATCCCCCTCTAGTACCCTTGAGTAAGGTACTTACCCTGAGTTGCTCCAGTAAAAATTACTCTGCTGTAATGACACAGTCTGAACTGCTTGTCCCATACAGGGTCGCAGGGAGCCGGAGCCTAACCCGGCAACACAGGGCATAAGTCTGGAGGGGGAGGGGACACACCCAGGACGGGACGCCAGTCCATCGCAAGGCACCCCAAGCAGGGCTCAAACCCCAGACCCACCGGAAAGCAGGACCCGGTCTAACCCACTGCACCACCGCACCACTGCGCCACTGCACCCCCCCTTACCCAGCTGTATAATTTGGTAAAAAATAAATAAATAATTGCAGGTTGCTTAAGATTGTACAGTGTGCTGGAGAAAAGTGTCAGTTAAATGAGTAAATGTAAATGAATGATTGTCTACTAGGAGGGATAAATACCTATGAAGGTTAGTGGGAAAGAAATACAGAACACTATGTTGTCAGCATGGCTCTCAGGGTACATTTACCTTATGCTTTTCTCTAAAGCCACTTACAATTATTTACCTATTTATACAGCTGGCTAATTCCAGGTAAGTAGCTTACTTGTGGGTATTACTGGTGGAGGGGGGATGTGAACCTGTGGGTCCAAAGGTAGCAGCACTAACCGTTACTCCACCAGTTGTCCTCGGTACCATGCATGCCCAGTAAAAGCTGGGGTAGTGATCAGCTGGTCCTAGGTTCAAATCCTTGCTTCTGCTGTAATGTACATTGTCAACAAGCACTCATCCTGAGCTGGGTTGCAGGAAGCCAGAGCCTTGCCTGGCAACACAGGGTACAAGGCTAAAGGGGGGAGGGGACGCACTCACAGGAAAGGCACCAGTCCATCACAAGATACCCCCAGCAGGGCTCAAACCCCAGGCCCACCACACAGTGGCTACCAGCTGAACCCGTTACACCACCACATCCCCCACTCTGCTGTAATGCCCTTGACTAATCTACCTACCTTGAATTGATACAGTAAAAATTACCCAGCTCTACAAATGGTTAAGGGGGGGGCGTGGTGGTGCAGCAGGTTTGGACAGGTCCTGCTCGCTGGTGGGTCTGGGGTTTGAGTCCTCCTTGGGGTGTCTTGTGACAGACTGCCATCCCGTCCTGGGTGTGTCCCCTCTCCCTCCAGCCTTGCACCCTGTGTTGCAGGGTTAGGCTCCAGCTTGCCATGACCCCTGTGTGTGTGTGTGTGTGTGTGTGTAAATTACAGTATGTAGTGTACAAATCTAACAATGTAAGTGAAGTCGGAGTAAGGTGTCAGACACACAAGTAATAATAATGATTCTCTCAGATTGTTGCCCAATGTTCATGGTCTACAATTTCTTGTACAAACAGCTCTCTTTTGTCCAACATTGGTGGTAAAAAAATATATATATATATATATACTGTATATATAATGTAATTGTTAGCCGAAGTAAACTCTCCTAGCGTCAGCGGAGAATCCTTTTTGTGAGTTTCGGAGAAGGAATCAATATCACACCACCGGCGTCTGTACGTTCCCTCTCTACACAGTACAAGACAGATAACGGCTCCTTAATAATTCCTTTGTCCCCTGGCAGATTCTCATGAGTTCAGGACCAACTACAATATATTTAATGTGAAAGAGAAAGGAATTGAGCAAAATCAAAAGGGACAGCTGAAAGACCGTAAGGAACGTCTCTTTATTATAAATGCATCAAACTTACATTTTGCTTTTTATTGCTTTTTATTGTTTATTTGCAACAGAACCGGGTAACAATATACAAACATAATCTGTATACTAGGAAAATGCAAGTGCACTGCAGCATGCTGGGGGTGCCCGCTAAGGGAGTGGCTAGGTGTGATGTGGCACAGGTGGGTCTGATGGAGATTTTATTAGAAAATCTAGAATAAACAGCAGAACAAATACAAAAGAACATAAGGCAGATGCTTCGGGCAGTCTTTACGTTCACCCCAGTTCTGAGCTCCGCAGCGGAATGCCTTCTGGCCTTAGAAAGTTCAGGTAAATAGCATCACTGCACCTGAGCCAATAATGTCAGAGGTGGGTATGGCCATATTTCTATTTACGCCATACATATACAGCTCAGAGGGTTACAGTAGTCAGCAAGGTGGGTCATACATCTATAACCTCTTTTTCATCAGTCTAAGGTGCGTTTTCTCCTATTCAGGTGAGTGATGGGTGTCAGCCCTGTGAGCCCAGTTCTTCCGTCTTACATTTATTCATTTAGCTCATGCTTTTGCCCAAAGCAACTTACGGTGCTAATCTACCTACAGTTATTTACACATTTATACAGCTGGGTAACTTTACTGGAGCATTTAGGGTAAGTAGTTTGCTCATGAGTGCTACATAGGCAGCACAGTGAGTAGTGCTGCTGTGTCACAGCGCCTGGGTGGTGTGAGAGGACATGGGTTTGATCCCCGCTCAGACTGTGTGGAGTTTGCGTGTTCTGACCGGGGTTCATCCGGGTGCTCGGGTTTCCTCTCACAGTCCAGAGACGTGCTCTTCAGGTTTTTGTGCTGGTTCTTATTTAGAAACGTAATACTGTTCATAGTTTCCATGTCACTGTAATAAAAGTTCTAATAAAAATTAATCTAATTGTAACTGATTTGAATAAAAATTATTATTACAGTTCAATAATTTTAATAGTTAACTATTAAATAATTATTCATTATTAATTGCCACCAGGCAACATGGTGACACAGTGAGTTGCGCTGATGTCTCTCAGCGCCTGGGTGGTGCGAGAGGATGTGGGTTCGATCCCCGCTCAGTCTGTGTGGAGTTTGCATGTTCTCCCCGTGTCTGTGTGGGTTTCCCTCGGGTGCTCTGGTTTCCTCCCACAGTCCAAAGACATGCTGTTCAGGTTCCCCAATAGTGTGTGAGTGACACAGAGAGAGTGTGTGTGTTCCATTGATGTATGGATGAGTGATCCAGTGAAAGTAGTGTATCTAGCAGCGTAAGTCACTGTGGTGAATAAGGTGTGTGGCCTGATAACACTACATAGAGTTCATTGGGAGTTGCTTTGGAGAAAAGTGTCTGCTAAGTAAATTTAACCGACACTTTTCTCCAGAGCAACTGGAAATGCTGATCTACCTACAATTATTTACCCATTTACACAGCTGGGTAATCTTACTGGAGCAATTTAGGGTAATTACCTTGCTCAAGGGTACTACAACCAGAGGTGAGATTCAAACTTGCGGTCCCTACATCCGAAGGCAGCAGCAGCTCTAACCACTACACTACCAGCTGTCCCTGTCTTTTCTCCTCTGATTCTGATGCAAAATTCAGGAGCGACTCAAACAGATCGAAGCTGTGCAACACTAATCCTTTCTGGAATCAGTCCATTCATCCCAACCCTTTTTTCTGTGTGTGTGTGGGGAAATGTGTGCGTAAGGGTGGGGCAGTATGGACGAGGCCCAGATCGATGCTGAGAGGAAGAGGAGTAGGCGTGTGCCTGCAGGGAACAGAGCGAGGATGTCTACAGTTTGCACTTGTTATCGTGGCATGGGGAGCACGTTTCCATGATCCTCCGCACCGCCACCACCCTCACCCACGGACGTGCACCTCCGCAGCAGACACGGACAACGAGAGCGTCGACAAGACCCCCCACGCGTTACCAGGAGGGCGTCAATAGTACCCCAGCCCCACCCACGCTGAGCGGCACAGCTTTCGTTGGAAATCGCAGCTTCATCCGGTGCGCCGGAGCTTAGCCCGACATGAGCTCCAGCACAGCGGATGAGATGCACACGATCGATTTCCTCCCGGATGAAGAGCGCGAACCCCGGGAGCCGTGGCCCGGCCGCACCTTTTCGCACGGCGTCCGACCGACGGCCCCGGCTCTTGCTGTCTCTGGCTGCTTGGCCAAGCTAACAGGATTAAACGGATTCGGTGGTGAACGCACTCCGAAAGAAGCGAGGAAAACTACCGGCGGGATTATTATGTGCCTGTGGCCTTCCATGCTTGCTGCTTTAAATCCCAGGTGCACGGGTTGAGAGTCATTACTCCGAATGACTTCGGCTGTGCGTGCATGGAAGTGTCGACTGTTTACATCGGCGCCGATAGCAGCTTCTTCTCCGCACATGTTGCTTGGAATTAAATTTGAGCTGCAATCAGGTTGCTTGTGGAGTACCACGGTGCAAGCGTAGTACAGCAGCGTTGGGGTAAATGGAGCGAAATTGAACCCTGACACAAACATTTTAGCGCATCTGACGTGACTCATCTCTTCAGTATGACACATATGTTCCCGTAGCAGATTGAGCGTGGAGCGCCGTAACAGAGGATATTATGGTCTAGCATGAAAAAGCTGCAGGTCCAACTGGCTTCAGTGCAATAGCTTAAGACGTGCTGTGCACACCGGAAAACAGAGCGAAATAAATGCTGCGTGTCGGCAGATGTAATGGAGTTTTACACAGTTATTGGAATAAAATGTGTAAAACGCAATATCTGTTTCATGAACTTCAAAATGTATCATTTAAATTTTCTCATTATTTTAGAATTTATCATTCTCACATTTTTCGATGTAATTTCAGCTAAAGTTTTAATTTTAATTTATAATTAAAAAAAACTAAATGCATCTGCTTCTATAATGTATACTGGCGGGATGTGGCAAATGAACTGTATTGAAGAACCACATCTGCAACCGCATCTCTTCTTCTGTTGACGTCATGCTCTTTTGTATTGTTTTCTGAGATTTCTGTCGCTTTGGAGAAAATGAATGAATATGAATTTAGTGTAAATGTGAACTGGCTTCTCAGTTTATGAACACAATTGGGACTGGAGCTCTTTTTATTATTCAGTTTGTAGGTAAATACAAAGTCAGTTTTACCACTCGGTCACAATTAATAAAATCTTAACAATAAATACTTTCCTTGATTCGTTTATGGATTAGTTTTAGCAGTAGTCTTGGCTACAGCATAAAAAAAATGTTACGATACCTACAATTATTTACCCATTTATACAGCTGGGAAGCTTCACTTGAACAATTGAGGGTAAGTACTTTGCTCAAGGGTACTACAACAAACAGTAGGATCTTAACCTGCAACCTTTGGATCCAAAGGCAGCAGCTTTAACCACTATACTACTAGCTGTCCCTGGTTGACCTGTGCTGCAAATATTGTGGCAGGGAGATTAATTAAACTCCCATCATAAAGTACCTGTAAACACACATTCACACACGCAGTCTGAACCGCTTGTCCCATAGAGCGTCGCGAAGAGCCGGAGCCTAACCCGGCAACGCAGGGCGTAGGGCTGGAGGGGGAGGGGACACACCCAGGATGGAACGGCAATCTGTCGCAAGGCACCCCAAGCGGGACTCGAACCCCAGACCCACCAGAGAGCAGGACCCGGTCCAACCCACTGCACCCCCCCACATTCACACACAGTCAGTAATTTAGAGTTACCAGTCTCCATGAAATGCATTCCATTTTGGGAGGAAACATTCCTAAACAGGGGTTGAACATACAAATTCCATGCAGGTTGGATGGGCATTAAAACCTATAGCTTATCACACAGATCAGGTACTGCTGTATCACTGTACCGCCTGAAGATAATAACATTAAAATGAAATAAACTGGAAAATGACCGGTGTTCTTTCCAGGGCACACCCCCCTCTTCCTTGTACCCAGCAATTCCAGGATAGGCTCTGGACCCCCTGCAATCCTGATTGGGACAAGCGGTTAAAGGAAATGGATGGATGGATGGATGGATTGAAAATGTTCACATCTTTGAAAATATGTAACTGAAGACTTATAATAAGAAGCCTGTATTTTATGTCCTCTGTACTCATTAATTTACTGCTCTCCAGATTTTTATTGTATTTTCACAAACCTCCCCTAAATGTATATTTTCTGAGCATTTGCAACATGAAATGTCTAACTGATTGTTTGACTGTCATGCACCGTTACGATGAACAAATCGAGTCAACAAAACGACCCGCGCTTATTTATAACGGTCCAAATGTTCGATAACCAAATGTGAGAAGTAGAGCGATGTGCTGAAATACTTGCTGACACTCTGCACTACAGTATCCACGAAAAACTGAACGGATTGCCTTTGCTCATTTTGAACACCAGCAAGAGTCTGGTTATAAAAATATCTTCCGTATTCTTTCTGAAAGCTGAAAGCCATTCCGCAACCATTAGAAACGCACGCTAGCGATGGTCTGCGTTCGGAGGCTTATTTCTGATTATGACGCCTATAATTCAAAGAGATTTTTAAAAATGCTTGAAAGAAAACATGTTGACTCGTGTAATATAATCCAAACCTTGTGAACCCTAAAATATTAATTTTCCAGCCTAATATGAATGAGCGAGAAGGGTTCAAACAATTTGTTCACAGACTGCACAATGCACACTATTTTGAGCTTTTCTTAAATAAATTAACCTCTGGCCTCCCACAGCAACATATCAGTATATATGGAATTTAATTTAAATTAATGTTTGGGTGTGCAGTTTTGTTTAAATGATTTCACTGCACTATTTTCATAACGCTTGGCTCCCTTGTTGCATCTTCAAGACTCTGAAACAAGCTTCAGCGTACATATGTCATGCATGTTGCCTCATTCAGATTTTCAGTGTTAATATAGTCATTAAGTCAATGCCTTGGCTGGGCAATTAGAGTGTGGCTTTTTCTGTCCCGTATCCACGGAAACGCATTGTGGAGAAGGTTGCGACCAATCCGAACGTAACGTGGACCCGTGAAACGTCCCGTCACACCTGCATCTCGATCCCCTCTGACTGACAGCCTGAGAGAAGAAGGAATTAGCCGGATGTTCTGCTCAGTGGACGTGCCGCGATGCTCCCGTCCGAGAACCTTATTGCCAGCCTGTTCTTTGTCGCATTATGTCACAGAAGCAGCTTGGTCCACTGGTTCCTGTGTTAATGGGCCTCTCTGGGACACTGTTCCAGCACTCTTCTTTCTCACTCTCGGTGCAAAGCGGCACCTTAACCTGCACGTCACCGCCTGGTAAGGACATAATTTACTCTGTTCCAGTACCTACCCGCTGTTTGAAGAGGGTAATCCAATAAGTGAACCACGGCGGCGGGCGTCCTCAGGATACGGATACCGCAGCGGGCTGCTGAGTCAGGTGACAAGGAGCCGGATGACCGCGGATCGATGAACCCGCAACCCCGGTTATTAAATTTATATTACATTTCATTTATTCATCTAGCAGATGCTCTTCTTCAGGACAACATACATTTCAGAGGAGACAATGGGTTCGTTCAGCAGCAGACAAGGCTCTCAAATACAGAGCGACAAGTGACAAGAAAGTGCAATTAGTTTGTTATGAATGCTCATCAGCTGGTACTCATTACTAGTGTAATTTCTTCTAAAGATGATTCAAAAAATATGAAAGCGAGTCAAGCTACGCTGAGGTGTGTTTCAAACACGCGGACTTCCTTGAGACCACTGGGGATTCCGCAGCCCCCAGGGATCAGGGAGGCATATTAATATCCGAAGTGGTGTTAAAATCAGTTTTCTGATGCCATTTTAAAGAAACACAAATATACTTTTCGACACATTTAGTTTCTTCACCCAAAGGAACGTACGTAGCCTACAAGTTGTACCATTTTTACACAAAGGATTTGCGGTAAGCGCATTGTTTAAAAATACAGCAGCAAGGCTTCTCCTGGGAGTTGAACGCCAGGAAACGAACCCAATAAAATGAAAAGAATGGAAACCACGTGTTCTTCATTAGTGCTATTTTATTGTTATTATATTTCTTACTTTGCTCCTTGTGGAGCGCACGGCCATAACAAATGCACGGCCTGCCGGATCGTACATAGAAACATTTACCACATCGCTGCAGGACAACTCTTAACCTTGGAGTGTTTTTTTTTTCTTCATATCACAGTTACACTGTCGGCTCCTTTATGGGGCTGCAGGTGGCGTAGTGGTTACAGCGGCTACCTTGCTCTCAAAGGAACCTGGGGTTGAATCCCTGCTCCCTCTGCTGTACCCACTGATCTCGATACAGTAAAAATTACCCTGCTGTTTAAATGGGTAAATACAACTAAGCAATTTAATGTCCAAACCCAACACTGTAAGCTGCCTTGGAAAAAGGTGTCAACTAAATAAATGAACAATGAAAATAATGGCAGGTCAGTGGAATTTCGGGAGGACCACACTGGCACTGGAACCAGCAACCTGGCCATGAGACCATAACCTTAACCACAATGCTCACCATTGCTATGGACGCATGTGGATGGTTACTTAATATGATTATTTCTTGATGTTACCGGTTTGTCTAATTTTGAAAGATAAATGATCAGCCCCTGGGTTTCCCCTTCACCTCCTTTTCCCCTGAATGTCTCTGTAAAGGAGACTAACTGGAAGGCATCGCCATCATGTTCCCTCCCTTAAATTGCAAATCTACACTAAAATTCCCTCTTCGCACCAAGGAGCAGGATTGCTGATGTGAGGCTAGCCTAGTTCAAATCACCCTGGCCATTGATTTAGGCAAACTGTGCCTGCTGGTGCAGTACAAGTCCTGCCTGGGCAAATCTAGTCAATGAATCTGGATCTGGCACATCTTAGACTTTTTTATTCATATGATATAATTCTAAGAATTGAGTTGTTTTAATAAGATGGATCATTTGAGTCAATTGTGCTAACAGATCAGATTTAACAAAACCAGCTACGCGCTTCATTTCATCCTACAACGATAATCTGTAATTGAAAGCACAAGTATCCGTACATGACTGACAGTTTGCTATCAGTGGATTCACAGGCATATATTAAATTTCCTAACCCTTTTCCAGTTACCTACAGCAAAAATTGTGTCAGACTCACTCCAAGGCAGGGTCAATTTATATCAGGAAACAAAGTGAGATTAAAAGGGAAACAATGCAGAACATTACATTTACATTAATTTACTTAGCAGAGATTTCTCCAAAGCGACTTCCAATGGATACAGTAAAGTCTCAAATTCTCCACTTTCACCAGCTGCACATTGGCAGTGGCTTGTGTCAGTTCTTTGGGCTCATTCGTATACATTATCAGTCAAAAGTTTCAGTACTTTTGCTCTGAGAACAATTTTTTTTCTACTTTTGGTGAACAAATTTGATCAGGAAACGAGTTACCAGCTCTTCCCAGCCCTTCTGCAGCAGTTCCCAGAGCTGTAGGACACTTGTCTTGTTTTGTTGTTACTCTTCTGTCCAGTTCCTCCCATACAGTTGTTGCCCACATTGCCCAGGTGTGCTCAAACTTTTGACTGGTACCGTACATCAGTCTCTCCTCCATATCCTACTGCCCATTGCTGCTCAGAGAGATTTGTGGAACAGGTGAGAACCAGCAGATGTAAATTAAATGTATACAAAGAATTTTAACACTTATATGTGGAAACAAAGAAAATAATCAGCGGTACAACAACCATCCAATGTGCTCAATTTACAGCACATTGTTAGCTGTTGAATTTATGTCAGAATTAAGAATAAAAAAAATAAAAAGTAAAATTTACAGACAGCTGGTAATTGTAACACAGCTTTCTGTATTTGTTGAGTGAAATGACAGATTTGAAACCTATTTAGTGTTGGTAGTGGTTATATAACCTTTGATTTGACGATAAACAAATATATTTTTAATGCTTCCCCTAGTTTGTTAAGTTCTGACCATCTTATTGTGATCTATCCTTTTCACACATCACTCAGTTTCTCATCACATTATTATTATTTATTTAATCTTATGAAATATTGCATTTCAGAGAGAAAACCTTTATTGATCCAGTTCAAGTTACTGTGTCCTTCTTAGGGAGTTTTTCTGAACATTTTTGCTTGCTTTTTTGTGCCTTTCATACACTACATCTTGTCCAGAACAAGAAGCCTAATATTTGACATTATCGGAGGAGCGTTAGTGAAGAAAAAAAAACAAACAAATAAGTCACGACATCCAAGTAGCTTTTGGATTCATTCTGATTCAGTAGCGAGTGGCCTTAACCAATAAATCCATAATAATGTTCCGTATTCAGGCTCAGATTATTTTTCATTTGTCAACTTTCCACAAAACCTCTATTGTTAGAGACTTTGCAAAAAATTAGCACGCCTCATTCAACGTGCAGCGTTTATGTCACACATTTGAAACCCACTTTTTTTTCCCCTTCGGTGTTCCAGAGAGAGAATTAAAACATTTGCAAAAGAGGCCCGTGTTCATGATGTGAGTGAAGAAACGAGGAATCGCATTGTGCTACTTGACATATTACGCAAAAGAAACATAAAGTCATGATTGTTTGATTCGCACGGAGCTCGACAGTCGGAGGGCCTCGCGCGCTGACCGCTCGCTACTGTGATGCCATCGCAGAAATATGCAAATCCAGCACGTGACTCTGAAGAGAGGCGGAATAAAGGAAAGGATTATGGCTTTCAAAATTCCCCAAATGCTCGGGGATGTACATTAAAAGGCAAAACTGTGTGCGTGCGGCGGCTGGCAGGCTGTATGCTTGCCATATGCCGCACGAGCTTTATAAATAATGCTGTTTAAATTAAAATGAATGAAAACCTTGCGACGTCCACACTGTAGCAGCATTTTAAGCAGTGGGGTGAAGCGCAGTGGCGTCACTGGCTGGGGGGGGGGGGGGGGGTGCGAACCGCACGGGGTGACACCATCAGCGGGTGACACCAAAATGACTATAAAATTTTTTGTGCAGTCTTTCAGCAGAAATGTGTTATTTTTTTAAAAAAAATATCCCTGTAGTTAGTTATAACAACAAACACATTTTTCATTTAAAAAAAGCCCAGCTGACATGTATCAACACACGTACAAGGCTAAAAGTTTATGATAATTTACCTTTTAAACCTCCTAATGCGCTTCGCTCAGAGCTCTCATTATTACCCAATTACAGTGACGCTGGGAATCACGTGGTTTCATCTGCGCGCGCTACAAGCACGCGCTCTTGTTTTCGTCGCTGCTGTAGTCGCTGATTTTGTCCAGCTTTCTGGTGTTTTAGCTACAGTATTATGGTAATTAGTATTTGCAAACCTACATCAATAACGTTAAAATAAATATAATTTTGATGGAGTTCTTAAACCTTTTTAACTTTGAAGTCTGTATTGTTTTCTTACCGAATTTTCACTTAAACACATGAGACTATAAATACATGATTTAGCTGTGCATACATAAATGTAAGGTGTAATTAATTTTCCTAGTCGTTATGTCATTGCTATTGCCATTACATTCAGTCAGTGACATACGACTTACAAGTAACATATACAGAAAACATTATTGAGGATTCTGTGTGGTCTTCACACTGACCCTCGTGATGCCACTGATTTAAACTAAGTAGTGGGGTGAAGAGATAAATTGCGTTTACAAATCATGTACTATATAGTATACGGGCTGAAATCGCGCATCTTCTCGCAAAGTACTGTACTGTATATGCTCTTTTTCCCATAGTAAATCATGGAAAACGTCATTCGCTCGTTTTCTACAGGCCTTGTCATTTGGTGATCAAAACCATTAAACCACTAAGTCGTGCTTCCTTCAGTTAAGAAGCATAATTAAAATGCGGTGATTCCTTTGTAGACGGGATTCTGAGAAACTGGTTCATGCTTTTGTTTCCAGCAGGCTGGATTACTGTAATGCTTTATTGTCGGGTTGTCCATACCAGACTGTATCCAGGCTACAGTTGGTACAAAATGCTGCTGCGAGAATTGTCACTAGAACTAGGAAGTTTGACCATGTAACACCGGTACTTAAATCGTTGCATTGGCTCCCGGTCGCTTATAGAGTTGATTATAAAATGCTACTCTTGACCTATAAGGCAATGCATGGCATTGCTCCGGCTTACCTTTGTGAGGTCATTAATTTTTATATCCCAGGACGATATCTTCGTTCATTAGATGCGGGTTACCTTAAAGTACCTGTGATCAATAAGACCTCAGCAGGAGGTCGCGCCTTTAGTTATAGAGCACCTAAACTGGGGAATAGTCTACCAGTTACTGTCAGAAATGCCCCGTCTGTTTCTGTTTTCAAATCCCCATTAAAGACTTACATGTTCACTCGGGCATTCCACCTCGTAATGTAAGTCGACCCGCCTTGGTTGTTTATCACCTTTATAAAAATGCATATTAAATTTACTTAAGTAACAAATTACTAACTCTGTTCTATCTTATCGTTGAGCACTACCTCGCTACATAAGACCCGAGGAGGCCGGCCGGTGGTGACAGACGAATCCCGTGCTGACAGAGGATGATGCCCATCTGCCATGACGATCGAGAGGTTCCATGCCGAGCTGGGAATCCAAGATAGATGCCATTGAGCAACATTATCGTTATTACTTGTTACACACTGCCTTAGAAATTGTTACTTTCTAGAATGCCCAGGAGGGGCGGGCAACCACTGGCCCGTGGATCCCCAGAGGTTTTTTTTTTTTTTTTTCCCCCTCAGCCCTCAGTTGGGAATTTTTGTTCCTTTCCCCGGTGGCCAGTAGGCATACTCATAGCTCTATAATAAGTTCTTCATTACGGTAGTCACTAGTCGACTGTCTTCATTGTTTGTATCTGTTTTTCTTGCTTTATGCCTGTGTTAAAGCGCTCTGTGAGAAGAGCGCTCTATAAAAAATTAAAATAATAATAATTATTGTTTTAGATGATTGTTGTTGTGGAAAAAACAGTCATTGTTTGGTTTATTATAACTAATTTATCTATTCATAATTTAATAATTTTCTAACTAGCAGGATTCGAATAACTTTCAGGGTTATAAGTCATAAACCCTCACTGCTACATTACTGAATGTGCCAAAACAAGCAAAGCCAGGCATGAAGGAACACTAAAGTTATAATAATAATAATAATAATAATAATAATAAACACTTGAAAAAGACAAGTCGGTTCAGATGCTCCAGAACTAAGGAAAGGTAAAAACCGGGAATTGTCCCGCCGTCACTTTCTCTGACTACGTAACGGAGTCAATGTCACGCGCTACTGGCCACCGGACAGGTCAAACACTGAACATTTCAAGTATTTTTGGATTAAAGGATCAGCTCATTTTTACGAGCCACGTCGTAATACCATCAATCAATGAAACCAAGACGACGAATCCGGACCTCGGTGAGACCCTGTTCTACGCGGGGGGTCACGTTCCGACACGCACGACACCACGCGCGCGCCTTTAAAGCGCGCCCCACATGACCGCGGAGGGAGGAAATGAGAAGTTGCGGCGTTCGGGTCGCTTCGCCTCGCGCAGTCGTCCTCATCATACCCGGATCCCTGTCGCGCGCTCACCACGGTGAGTAGCGCGACGCACGCACGCACAGCGGCCACGGGACCGCACGCTCTCACCCCACAGACACACCTTTCCGCACCGGGCGCGCCGTTTGTTGGTGGCGGCGGCGACCAGCGGCTCACGCGGGCTGCGCGGGAAGCAGTTAGCTGCGCGCGCAGCCTCTTTGGTCAATGAAAGAGAGCAGCAGCCGTTGTGCGGTTGTTTCGCGGCGCTTTGGCGTGTGGCGCACCGTTGAGGATTTGTTGCGTGACGTTCCGTCTTTCTTTAAATTAGCCGCATTTGCTACTTTGCTCCTATTCTGATGCTCACAGGGTAGCGCGGTTAGCCGAATGCTAAATATGCAGCAGCATTTCCTGCGCATGCCATGATGATGCTGTTTATCTCATCTCTGCCAGACTCTGCGTGCCGTGCGTGCGTGGTATTTGCCTAGATACTGTTTTGGTACAGCAACATTTTCTGCACGTACTATTTTCCTTTTTTTTTATTTATAATTCACCTTCTACTGTCTGCGAGGTAGCACAGCTGGCAAGATCGATGCAGCTAGAAACTAGTCTAAATCCCTTCACCACACATGCAAGTTTTTTTTGACTCTTCTCTGAGCATGATCTAGTCAGGTCAAAAGAGGTCATGGAGGAAATAATGAAGTGTTGAACACAAGCTAATATCTATGATGCAATAATTGCATGAATACAGCGAAAGCTCAATAAACAGTGTGATCAATGTGCAGAGAACAACTACTACTGCAACATGATGACACCTAGCTAGCTGTGCTACCATGCAAAATCCAGAAGATCTGGAAAACCACAGTACATGCAAACTATGACTATTGTATATAGTAACTTGGCAACTGCGCTCTCTATGGTAATAGTTTCCTTTATGTGCTGTTTATTTGCTGATCTTTTGCTTCTACCACAGCTATACATCCTGTTTATATACACCAGTGTTACATTCTTGACTTAACTATTTATGCGTGGTAGTACAGCGAGCGAGATCTTTTGTGCTTTGCCTGAAAGGTAACTATTAATATGATAAACTGTGAATGAACAGGAAAAATAAAAAGACCACATATCATTACACTGTACTGCAATGTAATTCTGCAATCTATAAATGTCTGTCTGTCTCAATTTGGCCATGTGACAGGCTGTCAAAACCTGCAGTACTACATTGGCTCCTCGGCTTACAAACCCGTTAAAAACTGGAAGCCTGTTCGCTTTCACCAGTAAGTCACAAAATTACACAGTACAGATGCACCCCAATTTATTCAGAGGTTAGGTTATGTAAGAACCACATATAAAGCTATAATAACAAAAAAAGCTCTTACATCTATTATCAGTAACTCCTTGTCCTTTGCAGGGCTAGGGTGGTCTGGAGCCTATCCTGCAAGCAATAGGTGTAACGGTACACCCTGGATGGAACGTCAGGGATTTATTTGTTAGCTTTTAACTACAGGCACTTTAAGCTTTCTTCATTATCCAAACAGTCAATACAAATGTAATAATACTGGCATACCTTAATTCGTCTCTGGGTTGGGTTCTGTAAAAATCTTTGATCTAGTTGCAATAAAGTACTTTGTAAGACTTTTCATTGCAACTTTTCATTAACTTTCTGTTACATTAAAGCTAAAGTGTAAAAGTGTTTAAAATGGGGTGTCTTCACAGCTTGCCAGTTGACTGATTCAAGAAATATGTGCACTTTTTTTTTTTTTAAATGTTATTGATTATAAACACTTGGAGAAACGCCAAGCAAACTGTAAAACAATGGAAGTGAGCTGAACGCAGCCATCTGTCACTGCCGTTCTGCCTGAGTGCATTTTACCGCCAACTAATGGCTGGATGCAGAAATGCAGGTCGCTGTTAACTCTTCTACAGACATTTACAGATGTTTTAGACATTATAGAATGGTGATGGGGGGAAAAAATAAATACCCTGGAAAACACGGGTCTGTGAAAACGTGCAACTTTAACATTCGTAACATGAATAGCCCGCCTTCTGTACTAATTGACTAACAAATGAGACCGATGTTTGTAAGCAGTTCTGAATATTCTCCACCTTCATAATAGAAGCAGCAGTACCAAGTGTACCTGGAAATGTATCCTGTAATCCTTTTATTCCATTAATTTACTGTATGTGCTGTTCGTTGTTCAATCTACACTGGCTGTCTTAAGGAATGATGAGGTACATTTTAAAGAGATGGGCAAGAAGGGCTAACTTTCATCTTTTCCACTGTAGATCTGCCCCTGGTGGAGTCAGTCGTAGTAGACCCTTGATGCCTCTCCCCGGGGAAGGGTAACTGCAGGATGTCCCACGGAAATGACTCCTGCATGAAGGGGCAGGAGAGAGTTGGATATGTATCCTGCCTCGTCCAGCTGTGGGAGGACTGGGTTGCGCTGCGGGGTCTCGAGGACTACCTCAGCTACCTCGATTACCTGGTGTGGGTGTTCAGCCCCCTGGCCATCGTCTTCATCCTGCCCTTTTTCATCTTGCTCTTCCTCTACCTCTCCATACTCTTTCTTCACGTGTACAAGCGCAAGAATGAGCTGAAGGAAGCCTACTCCAACAACTTGTGGGACTGTGCGAGAAAAACGCTGGCCACGCTTTGGGATGGACACGCGACCATATGGCATGGTAAATAGAGCGTGTTGCTTTGCTCATAAACTGTTTAAGCTTTTTTTTTTTTTTTTTTTGGGTACGAGCATTTGGACAAACGGGTGAAAATCGGACACAAGTTATGTGTGCAATAAGCAGCCCAAGAAATATGTTATCGATGGGGTCAACGACCATATTTCTGTGCTAGAACACTAGAGATGCTCACTTCATCTTCAGAATGGTGCCAGTGTTTGCTTTTAATTAGGAATACCTGCATGTGTGAGGAACAGGTTCACATCATCCCGATTCTGGTGAAATGTGCAAAATGTTAATGAACTGAACTTGCTTTTTAAAGTACTCACCGCAGTCTTAAATCTTCTGCAGTATAGGATTGGAGAAGGTTTAGTTGCACCATATCGCACTCCACATTTGTAAAGCCCATAATTTTAAAGGCTATTGGGAAGGATAGTTATAAGTATTCATTGTGGAAAACGGTTAATTTCTTTTACTTTCACAATAATTACATGTTGTGTTTACTGAGCAAGGGATCTGAGTGTTTGGGGTCAATCTGAGTTAATTGGAACATGTCTGAAGAAAAATGTGGAAATTCTTGATGAAGTCGTCTGTCCGGGTTGCCAGGTCAACAAATGCATAAATGAGAAGTATAAATGCAGTAGTAAAATAGGATTTGATTATGTGAATAAAAAACTAAATGAACAAATAAAGTATATTTTTGTAATCTTATGTTCAAATTATTTTTTATTTCTGTATTTTCACCTTTAGTAAGGAGGCTGCTAAGAACGTTGGTTTATTGTTGATCTGTGCGGTACATATAATTGCTGATACCATATAGTATATGATGTGGTCATGGTAACGCATACGTACATTATGGGATTTACTGCTGCTGAATTCCTAACTCATTCTCCAGGACATGAACCTTTTGAAAGAATCAATGTATTGAACCACGTTGAAAGAAACCTTAGTTGAGGAATCCACATGCCTTTTTAATGGCATGAAGCTCAATTAATGTTGCCCATTTATTTGATCTTTCACAAAATGTAAAGAGAAAAAGAATGAAATCCAGTATTGGTTTATTTGCATCAATTTGTTTTTTTGTTAATAAGAGCGATTACGAATGCCGACAGGTTGCTGTAAGAGCTGTTCCGCTATATAAGGACCACTGTAGCCTTGCCTTATTTTTCATGCTAGTGGAGAATATTTTACTTTTAATACTTTTTTCTTCACTGATAAAGGTAATCCATGAATAAGGTAAATTTAGGTTAATTCCAAGATCTCTAGCACCTTAATGAGGTACCGTACTCGTCAGGTGAGGGCATCCCTGTGGACCGGAGCGTGGCAATAAAGTCGAATACCGCACTCTGAGGAAAAATGACAGTTCCTCACATCGAGGACCTGATGATGAAGCATCCGCTGTCCCGGACATCGCTCTGACCCTCTTTCTGATTTTATGGAAAGCCAAACTGTCCAGTTTGGACAGAAAGTACAATAAACGCAGTGTGGACGAAACTGCTGTATGTAGGTGTCCTTGCATGCTTTTGGCAAACATTAATTTTCAAGTTTTATATTGTCTGTTTAGTGATACTAGTATATTATTACTAGTTGATATGTTTGCTTGAGTACATTTTAAAGTTCAGTTACTTTGATTTCTGTGCCCTCAGAAAATCACTAACGGTAACAGCCTGGTCACAGCAGGTTCTTTTTTTTTTTTTTTAATGCAAATTGGACTGGATTAGGTTTTTTTATAAATAAAAAAAAGAAAAAACGATTTTACATAATGCGGCATATTGAATTTTGATGAACTGTAAACACTTATGGAATTGCGTGGCAATTTCCTGTTTCCAATTAGTTAGAAATGTCCTATGTCCAGGGCAGTCCGTAGCGTAGTGGTTACAGTTGCTGCCTTGTGTTCGAAGCATTAAAGGCTCCTGCTGTAGTAACCTTGCTGGAGATCCTGAATTGATACAATAAAAATTACTCCGCTGCATGAATGGGTAAATCTCTGTAAATAGCTTAGTGTACAAACTGCACATTGTAAATTGGAGTAAATTTAGAGAAAAAGCACAGTCATTATAAAAGTTTTGCGTTTTGAACTTCATGCTCTACTGTAACTTTTTAGGGTTTAAATTTTTTTTTTTTTTGACTGATGTCCTGCGGTCTGTAACGCGAAATTGGACGTGTGCGATGAACATCATGGTGCTTGATGGTAACAGCCGTGCAGAAAAGCCACGTGTGAGCACAGAATGCCCCCCTTTTCCAGCGCTTTCCGTCGAGACAGGCGGCAGGGACTCGAGCTGTATCGCTGTGTTGCGGGTGCCTGAGCGCGAGCCCTGCGGCCTGCGAAATGTCCTACTTTACATGTAAACGCGTAGCAATGCAGCAAAAGTTAAAGACCTCCCAGGAGGGAAGGCAGAAGCATCTTGTGAGAGCAATGCTTCATTCTGTAACCCCCTCTGTGTCCCCCCCCCCCCCCGCCTATCCCTGCCTCTCGCCCTCTCTAAAGGTTACGAAATCCATGGCTTGGAGAAGATTCCTGACAAAGGACCTGCCCTCATAGTGTATTACCACGGTGCAATTCCCATAGACTACTACTACTTCCTGGCCAACGTCATCATCCAGAAGGGCCGAACGTGTCACTCTGTGGCTGATCACATCCTTTTCAAGATCCCAGGTATCCTGTCTGCTTCCTGTTGGTAGTGTAGCTGTTAGAGCTGTTCCCTGGAGACCCAAAGGTCATAGGTTCAAATCCCACCTCCAGTGGTGGTAGCCTTGAGCAAGGTACTTACCATAAATTGCTCTAGTAAAAAAAAAAAAAAAAAAAAACCCAGCTGTAAAAATAGGTAGATAATTGTAAGTATCTTAATGTAGTAAGTTGTTCTGGAGAGAAGTGTCAGTGATTTGTGCAGGATTTGGGTTGCGATCGTAGCTCATAGCAGGTAAATGCTGGACTGTGGCTGACCTCCCACAGGCTTCAAGCTCCTGCTGGAGGTGTTCAGCGTGATGCATGGACCCCAGGAAGAGTGCGTGAAGGCCCTGCGCAGCGGTCATCTCCTGGCCATCTCCCCGGGGGGTGTTCGCGAGGCCCTGTTCAGCGACGAGACCTACCCGCTGCTGTGGGGCAAACGTCAGGGCTTTGCCCAGGTGGCTATCGATTCCAAAGTGGTGAGTGAGTGCATTTGGCTCTTTGAGCGTCTAGTGCTGTGTCCTGCAGCTGTTATTTCTCAGAAGTGATGTCATTTAATTAAAATTTTTTATTTTTTTTGCTGGTTCATATCTATGAAGCCAGTGTTACACATTATTGTGCGTAATGTTTACAGTTGTTGTTTTCTTATTTATGCAGCCCATAATTCCTATGTTTACACAAAATGTTCGGGAAGGGTTTCGATCCCTTGGAACACTAAGTAAGTAAGCGACATGAGATTTTTAGCAAACAGTTTTTTCATTTTTTTCCTCCCTAATTACGCACTATAAAAATGGTAACTTGCGTAAGGTTATGTGCGCCGTAGGAATGAAATGCAATAAATGGAACTTTTCTGAAAAGCCCGATTCGGGTCTGTCAACATTTCCCTTGGTGTTTAGCATGTTCACGATTTCTATTTCTCTCACCGCAGGGCTTTTCCGCTGGATCTACGAACGGTTTCGATTGCCAATAGCGCCTGTATATGGAGGCTTTCCGGTGAAGTTTCGTACCTTCCTGGGAGATCCCATTCCCTATGAGCCTAACGTAACTGCAGCCGAGTTGGCACAGAAGGTACTTCGTGCACTGTGCCCTTTCTTTGTGTTCTGTTACTTATATAGTATTTACACTATACAAGTAACATAACACACGTGTGTGTGTGTGTGTGTGTGTGTGTGTGTGTGTGTGTGGGGAGGGGGGCACGGTGGCACAGTGCGTAGGACCTGGTCATGCTCTCTGGTGGGTTTGGGGTTCAAGTCCGCATGGGGTGCCTTGCAACGGACTGGCGTCCCCTTCTGGGTGTGTCCCCTTCCCCTCCAGCCCTTTGCCCTGTGTTACCAGGTTAGGTTCGAGCTCCCCGCGACCCCGTATGGGACAAGCGGTTTCAGATGGTGTGTGTGTGTGTAGGGGGGGGTGTGTGTATGTGTGTACATATGTATACATATGTATACATAAAATCAGTGCTTCACACTTCTTGTATTTGGTTGTCTGCAGGACGGGTACGTTTTACTTGTCCCGTTAAATTCTGCAATTGTCTAATTTTGGAACATATTGAAAAGACAAAAATAAGTACATGTCTAGGTTGTAAATATCCCAGTGATCTGTAATGACAGCGAGGCAATTGGAGCCTCACATGATGAGAAGTGTGTTTACAAAAAGGCTCCAACATAAAGAAACAGCCCAAAATGGCAAATTATTGGGGCTGCTTCCCTTTTTTTTGGGGCAAGTTTCCACAGAGAAAACAGTTTATTGAATTGAAAGTGCTGATGATGCCGTATTATGATGGCAGTTGCCGTTTTGCGTAAAAATTTCAAATTTTTTTTTCCCCGTTTAATTTAGTGTCCATCTGTCTCATTGATGAAGATAAGTTTGATCCCTGTGTAGACGTGCAAGTGGTGGGTCTCGAACTCAGCCCTGTTGTCTGATTTCAGGCACAGCAAGCAGTTCAAAGTCTTATTGACAGACACCAGAAAATCCCTGGCAACGTTCTTGCGGCCTTGCTGGAGCGATTCCACAGAAGATACAAAGACGAATGACTTCTGTCTCTGTGCAGTAAAAACAAGGTGTAATTCATACTACGCTTGTTCCGAGTGGGTTCAGTTATAGTGCAATCACACTGTATAATCAAACCTCTAACCATCATAGTGGATAAAGCAATATTTTGGCAGTCATCTGACTTTCATGGTTTGTGTGTATGTGCACGAAAAGGTCTCCGCTGTGGAGCATCCCGGGTACTCTTGTCTGTAATCGCAAATGTTGTACTTTAAATACACAGATGATGACTTTAAATCAATGTGATTTGCTGCAGCCTGTTCAAAGGCATCTTAGATGCTAGATTTAGAAATGCAGCATAGATAGAAGTGTATGTATGTGTGAAAGTGAGTGTTTGGGTCACTGATCCTTGTACTGTTTTATACTCCCTGATTCAGTCTGTGTGGTGAGGCTGAATGCCTACAGAGTTCTGGTCACTCGGACCTGTGTGGCTCTGGAGAAGGTCCTGTTGCCAAGGCGCCAGGGTACCAGAGCATCAGAGTCTTTGCTCTAGTGTGGTCATTCCAAGTGCCTAGTGAGAATGTGGGCACTGTTTTCAAAGACCCCCACCCCCCCCCCTCAAATTTTACACTGATCTAAATCAGAGGCCCTCTTGGCTGGACGAACACGGTTTTTTAAACTATGGAACCAGTTCATTTAAAAAGCAACACTGCCAATCGTTGTTTCGTTATCAGCGCAATGTACACCTCTATCGAAATACACCACTCTTTTTAGCATGAAGTGACTGATTAAGTAATGGAAAAAAAAAAAAGGGAAAGTTTTGAGAAAAATCCCTCCGAGTAGCTGAATTTTTGGGATTATACTATTAAATGTGCGGTTTAACTGATACTGTCGGAATTTTAAACTGCTTTTTAAAATTTTTATACATGCACTTTTCGAATAACGTTTGCACTGCAAAGTTCCCTACTGAGGACATCTATGGATGCTGATACGGCACGTCTTCGAGAGGAAGGAGGGAAGATGTGAGGAGATTATACCTGCTGGAGAGGTGATTTTAGAAAAGCCAGGTGCTACGTGCGACCTCCAGCAATAGTCCCGCGTTTCAAGCTTTGTACCCGAATGAGGTAGTCCGTGGCATCCTAATTCGAGATTTCCGAGGCTCCGTTGAAAACGCTGCGGGCTTTAAGGTGTGGTACGGTGCCTTGTTAAGGGGTGCGAATCAGGGTGAAATGGTTACGTTACCCTAAGGGGATCCGACGAACGACACCGAGCACTGCTGGGTTAACGTAAGTGCAATAACTGGTACATCATTTACCATGAGTGCATTCTGGGTAAATATGACATTTTTCTTTACATTCTCTATTATCGCTGTTATATTTTAGCATAACACCCTTTTAGAACTTAATTTCTTTTTTTAACCATTCTTTTCTAATGAAGCACATTGAACTGTACGTGATGTGGAAATCAGTTTTTCAATTCAGGATGAGGAGTATAACTGGAATTAGGTTTTTTCCTCTACCAACCACTTAATTCTGAAGACAACTGAGTGCAGCCTGTGGTTTGTGTTTATTTTGGGTGCATACAATTAGGCCCTTTTGTTTTTATTGGAAATGCAATATGCTGTCTTAGTCATCTGCTGAATCTGCTTTGCTATGTGTTTATTGATGATTATCATCATTTTTTTTTTGTTGGGGAAAAAGTGATTTTTACTGTGTTTGTGTTTTGAAGTAGCAGCCCAAAGAAAATAAAATGAAGGTTCAGGGATGTCAGGCTTTCTGTCCCATCATAAATGTGAATTTTAAAATCTTCATGCAGAAAATGTTTCTATATATGTATTTACTGGTATGTGTATCACCGGAAAGTTTAATGGCTGTTTGTCTGATTCTTTAAACCTACTTGAAATTCCAGTTGTATTTAGAGTTCATAAGAAATGTTTCTGCAGCACCATTAAAATGTCAGTTGAATATTTTTGTGGCACTTGGTAATGTACCTTGTAAATATTTTTCTGTTCTTGCCTTTGTCTGGATTTGAGTAAAAAGCATCACAGTATCTCTCTCACACACACACACACACACACACACACACACGCACACGCACGCTCTTTGCTGTTATCAGTTTATCCTGTTAAGTCCCAACGTTGAGCTTTCCTTCATATTTATGCATTTATCTATCTCCCTTTTTAAACATTTGTATTTACTAATGGGTCTGTTGCAGTTTTTTTTTTAAGGTACTTATGTTGTTCCTGCATTACATATTTAGTATATTGCATTTATTTTTGTATTTCTTCTTGCTCAGTGTTATCTGCCAAACGCAACTAAATATGCTACTGCCAAACGTGGGACGAACGCCTTTCAGTTTTGATGGTAATGTATGTGCTCCATCATTTACCCCATGTTTTATTAAAATTTTTTTTTTTTTTTTTTTTTTTTTTTTTTTTTTTTTTTAATTCATTGCCTCCTTTTGTTTTAATGTTTGAATTGACAGCATAAAGTTTCTTGTTTTGGAGGACCCATATGATTAATAATGGAACCTGGGTCCAAGCAGTCGGTTAGGAGTTACCATGATGCTCCAGTTGGATATTGTCATGGATTTGATCTTGAGCACTTTCTGGTAATCTTGGTTACACATATTAAAGCTTCCAAATTTTTTCCCCCTCTATTGCCTTTGCATGGAATTCCCAAAAATATCAGAAATCTATGCTCAAATGTTCTGTATGCCATTATTATTATTTTAGTCTGTCTTTCTCTACCCATCAAGGTGCTTTTTGAGGATGGATTGTATGACAGGCCATGTATTTCCCCTGAGTGTATTATTTGTGTGTTACTCTGTGTGATTTTAATTGATGATAATAAATCTTCAGTGTTTCCAAGGCTGCTGATGTTGCTCTGTAATTACGGTTGAACGGTGTACAAAGAGTGTCTTTTTCCGAGGAGACTGATGACTTTGTTGCAGAGGGGTGCTCTGTCAGTGACAAGCAGTCATAAGTAGTAGTCTCTCTGCTCAAAATAAATATTTAAAGCAAAATATTAATTACATTTGGCTGAATCTTTTCTCCGAAGTGACTTCTGCTGTTGGTCTCCTTACACTGATTTACCCATTTAGAGAACTGGGTAGTCTTTACTGGAATGATTTTGGAAAAGTACCTTTCCTCAAGGATCTTATAGTAGGAAGTGGGATTTGACTTGACCAAGAAGGCCAGTACTTACACTGGCTGACCTATATATAGGTGGTCCCCGACTTACGATGGGGTTGGGTTACGTTCCGCAAAACCCATCGTACGTCGAAAATGCATTTAATATGCCTAATGCACACCTCTGCGTGATAGACTGGGAGATGCGGATTGCTGCCGTTGATTGATACTCACTGAGCGAGAGTATCGCTCCGGAAATCGCCTGCCCGGGAAAAATTCGAAATACGGTTTCTACTGAACGTCTATTGCAGGCTCACCGTCGTAAAGTCGAGAAGCAACTTTAGTGTATTTAATTGGAGAGTAAATGTCATCCAATAATTGTTTTATCTGCACCATAAAATTCTGCGGTGCAGAGTGCACCATTGGATTTAGGTGGATAACTGGGATATCCCTTTATATACAGGCTAATGAACAGATGAACGCTCTTGGGAATGGAAGTCTGTTTGGCAATTTGTTTTTTTCATAACTCTAAAGACACCTTGCTAAGTCACAATCAGTAGATTATGTTTGGCAACAACCCCAAATACAGGTGTAATAAATAAAAGTTGTGTCATTTTATTTCAAGCTGCACAAAAATGAAAGCTGATATAAAATCACAGAAATAAAAATGCTTACACAAACTCCTCTTCAACACCGACTGTTCACGATTGATCCTGTAGAACTACAACGTTCCTCATGCTGTTATTGATCACTGACACCGAGGAACACAGCTGTAAACACCGTGGAAGCGAGTTGAATTAAGGAAGCCCTACAGTCCTATTTTGTTTTAGGGGTGTTTTACTGACCTCTGTCCGCTGGATATGAAAACTTAGGTTTACAGACAAATTTAGAAAAACATATAACTGAAGAAAATTTGGGGGGGAGAAGTATAAAGAAATGGGAAATTGTTCGTTGGGAGTTTGTAAAAATTCCACACCCAGTCCTTTTAGTAGCGGTGATTTGAAAGAACAAATGAGGAGACTGATTCAATGACCACAGTGTACTTTATTAAATGAATTTGGTACCTTGTGTTGCAGGAAAATAAAAAAATGTACAAAAATCCGATATTTACAAAATTTTAAGGTTCCTTTCAGTTGAATTTTATACAGCAAAACAAAAGAACCAATCAAATGTGTTTTTAAGCACAACTTCAGACTTTCAGCACAAAATGCAACTTACTTCAGAACAAAAAGAAACATGGTATTTTTTTTTTCTTGTTTTCTCTTTTAAATACACCACATACACCACACAAGTTTAATCTTTAGTATATCATATGTGGCTGCAATCTTGAGACAACCACATCTAGTCAAGACACCCTTCACAATATGGACTCGGAATTCTTTTTTTCTTTGACATTGAATTTGCATACATTTATATACAGATAAAATATTCTATCAACAACTATTCCAATCCTCCATGGCAAATAAAATTCTAAATATTTTTGTACAATTTGTTTACACTACAAGCAAAACTAAAATGGCACTGTCCCCGTCTCCATGGATAAACCACTGTGCTTGTACTACAGGAGGAAAAAAAGTATACACAGTCAATATTATACAAAGGTGCATACAACTGCTATACAAAATAAACCAGTCAGTTATCTATATAAATTAAATTCCTACTCATAAAAGTCAGACTCGTTACTGAAACATTTTAAATCCTTTTTTTTTTCTCACCCTGAGCAGATCATCTTTAAACTTAACCTTTTCACTTTTGACCAGCTAATACCTGTATTTGGTTAAAAGATGTGTTCACCAGCAGTACTGTAGCACGTCTGACAACAAAATCATGGCACTGAAATGACTCTTATGAAATGTGCGTTATGAAATTGCTTCATTTTCACTACTGGACGCTTCATTCTTTACGAGCAGAACAAATCGAAATTAAAGCCATGCCTCTAAAATCGTTCTTTTTGTAGCCGTCAACCAATTATACATTGTGATTCCCAAAAATATGCTGTAATGTTTCATTTACTATTTGATCCTTTCATCCGAATGAACTTCTTGCAAACTGTGTTCTGGGACTCGGACATGAAGGTACTGCATTTCCACACTATTGTAATTCTTACACCAACACACTACTGTGAAACTTCCATTTGTTGCCTTGGTATCTGCTGATCATAAAGCATCTTGGAGCACTGTATGTATGCTCATCCACCTGCGATGACTGTAAACAACAAATAACAGAGTTTGACCGCGATCAACCTTCTTTTCGAATGTGTTATCGCTACCAGTAAGCTGCAGATCGCACCTGATCTGCGATGTAAACGCGGTCACAATCCCGAAGAAAAATACCACTGATGGGTTACACAATGGGTAAAAATGAGACCTCGACTGGTTCTGATCCAAATGACATTCATCAGGCCGATACAAAAACTTTAACAAAAAAAGAAAACAGACCAAAAAAGTCAATTACATGACAAGAAAGAGCATAAAAACGTTTTAAGGCAAACGAAATAAATAGAAGCAGCTTATAATGTGACAGCGGATGGCACGAGTGTATTCTAAATACGTAGTAAACATGTTTTGTTTACAAATACAGCATTCCGTTTTCTTGGATGTACTTAATGCAACAAACTGTACCCTCCATCACTGTGATATCTCTGTAGCCCCACTGCCACTCTTTGTTTGTGTTCCTCATATAAAGACACTGAGACGTTGGACTTCTTTCTCTTGAACCTTCCAGCGGCGCAGACACAGAGTGGGCCGCCGGGTATTCGGCCACTGCACATTGAGTTAATTAAACGTACTGAGGTAGATAAACGATAAACAATATACTGTGCACAAATCTGTCTGGGAGAAGAGCGTGCAAACGAAAAAGAAAAGGAATCTTCAACGGCGCGGCAAAGCAGCTTTTCTCCAAAGTAAACCCTGGTTACTCTGCTTCACTATGGTGACGTGAGGCCTTATAAACCACAAGCTGGTTTTTGCACCGAATAAGTGGATAAATCTTACGGACACAACATCTGTGGCGAACGATGGGAGTCCTGTCCATCGATAAGTGCGGTAATTCACTTACAGCTGCTCAAAGCTACGTTCTCAAGCTGCCAAAGTGAGCGTAGCAATTTGAAGCGCTAATTTTTCCAAGCCTGATCATTTCGTCCAAGTCATTTCCTCATACTGAAACTTGTCGGACTACAATAGTTTAATTAAAACAAAGCTTATTGTCTATCGTTTTAGATTAAGCTTCCTGTAAATAAAAGACCTTGAGTAGACCAACAACCATGGGAAGGTCGAGTGGAGGGAACGTTTCTTAGAGCGCATATTTGCTCGGAACAAGTCTCTCTAGTCTCGAGTCTCTAAAATGAGTGTCCACTTATGTTAATGTCTGTGTAAAGATTTTAAGCTCCATTTTGTGCCTTAGTTTTATCAAGTGAATGGAAAAAAATGCTTATGCTGTACAAAGCTCTTAAGTAAACCATGGGGAACACTGCTGCTAAATATTATATACTGTAAATATATATATATATATATTTGAATAAAGTTATGGATATTTGGATAAAGTTTTATACAGCTACTCGTGTGAAGAATATTGGTTCATATGGCGGAAAGAAACAAACCCTAGTTAAGAATCACGCGTCTACAACTATGTCTCTTTCCCCTTCGGCAATGGACAAATTGTATTTTCTATGAGGTGTAGGTCGCTTTGGAGAAAAGTGTCTGCTAAATGAATACATGTAAATGTAATGTAAATTTAAACATATGATAATATAGCTAAATGGATTATGAATATGGTTGCCTTTACTAAAAAACTTTTTTCAAAAGGACATTAAATCGATCTTGTGCCTATGAAATTAACCTTTCGGAATCCCGTAATGTAAAGTAATGCAAATGTTGTGCTGTGCCGCAGATATCGTAATGTGCTGTAACGTAACGTAAATGTTCAGTTTGATATATACATAAATATAGGGTCAATGTATACATTTTAGCTGATTCAAAGTACCAAGATTGGTGAGAGTACGGTTCTGTAACATTGAAATAATAATTACAATGCTTGCTCTTTCTGGGTTATTCTGTGATAAGTTACTTTGATACTAGACAAAGAAACATGAAAATCTGGACGCAATCATCTTAATCGTGAATGTTCCATTCGGAAGGTTCTAGAACACCGACATTTGCAGTGTGGCCAATTTCTGTCTTTGATGTGGAGTCATAATTTCCTCCTATTTTCTTGGGTTATGATTTTGCATTTAGATATCTAGCTAACTATAGGGCCTTAAGACTAGCGTGATGCAAATGCTTGCAGCTCATGATTAGAATAAAACCCATTTCGTATCTGCACTTCTATCAGTCTTTCAACGATTACCAAAAAAGGTCTCTGCCAAACACAATCCTATCAGCTCAGCACTTTCAGCAGAAAGTTCTCAAGGTGAAATCTGTCTGAAGCACAACAACGTTGCCGAGATGACATGCAAATGAGCCGAACGAATTCTGCACCTGAACTTTACAGCATATTTTGGCTGTGTGACACAAGCTTTGTCACAGCCAAGGAAACAAAGACCTTAACACCAGCAAAATTTTTAAAAATAGTTACATCTTTCATCTATTTGTCTCTCATTAGTAATTTCAAGTATTTTTTTTCTTTCAGTTGTAAATGCAAAGCAATTCAATAAATTAATACTCTTGGATCAATAGCCCAACACTTAACAGGTAGTGTAACATAAATATTTAGTTGACAGTTTAGCCAAGAGCTGTTAATTTTGACACAGCTATAAATATGCATATTTATGCCATCTTTTTTTGTGCAAGTTAAAAATTGGGTTGTCGTAGTGTCAGTTTTTTTCCAAATTGGCCCCTAGCGTCTTCTCAACACTCGTAGTATGTCATTCTGTGTGAGGAACCTTCTGAGTCCCGAATCACTGTCATGAAGAGTGAGGCGGCCCCGAAGCACGTCCCACGTCATGCCCTCATTGCAGGGAATTTATCAGCTCGTTTCATAATTAATACTGTGCGCAGAGCAATAAAGAAAGGCATTACGTAAAAGAATGTAGTATCCGCCTTCAAAAAAAGTAATATGTAACAATCAATATAATTTTCAATAAATACGCAAAAATCTTAAAAAAATGCAAAGACAGACAAAAAGGAAAATTTTCTGAGAAACCTCTAAGCTTTTTTATGATTCAACCGGCACTCCCCACAGGGTGTATCTCAATGAAATCATTAAAAAAAAGATATATTTTTTTACAGATATTTTTTTTCACAGGTTCTCCATCCCTTCCTGCATTGTTCTAAAGCCTAAACATCTGGTGCGCGAAGAGAAAAAAATTAAATGATATATTCCTGCTGCCTTTAATTATATTATTTATGGTGACACATCTGTAACCTAATGTATCACAAACAATTTTAATAAGAGAACATTAAACATTCAGATGCATTATTCATTAGAGACCATGATAAATGCCCTCCACTGAGTAACCAGTTATTTATACACTTATATAATAATTTGTCACACATAACCCTCGGAGAAATATTTAAATGCAAACAAGTTAGATGTCAAAGTGTTTCTCGCCAGCAGGCTAACAAACAAAGCGGCTCCTTCACAACAGGTGATATTATCTCAAGGGAGGCGTTCGAACGGTTACAAAGCGCTGCTGCAAGAGCAGACGACAATGTGTGGGGCCACCCACAAAGACACCACGGCTCACCGCGGATTGGCTCACCGGAGCTACCGGAGTACCACTACCACCAATCCCATTTACTGCTGAAAATGTGGCAAGACGTACTAAATGGGTCTTTTCGAGCACCATCCTTAAAAATGAAAGATGCGTGTGCGCTATATGCTGCCGTCCATTCATCCACACACACGTCATCTGAAACCGCTTATCCCATGTGGGGTCGCGGGGAGCCGGAGCCTAACCCAGCAGCACAGGGCGCAAGGCTGGAGGGGGATGGGACACACCCAGGATGGGACGCCAGTCCATATCAAGACACCCCAAGTGAGACTCAAATCCCAGACCCACCGGAGAGCAGGACCCGGTCAAACCCACTGTGCCAGCGCACCCCCCATCCAGTCATCCATCTATTACCAATAACTGTTAGTCCAGTGCAGGGTCAAAATAATCCAGAGTGTATCTGGGGACACGTAGGGTGTGAGGCAGGGTACACCCTGAATGGGATTCTGGAAAATAAACCAGGTGTCAGCTAAAGAAAGGTAGTGTGCTTCTGGAGAACAGGTTCGGCTGCCTGCAGGCGCTCTATGAGAAGAGTGTGATGAATCATGAAGGTCCTGACACAGCCAGCTTCCCCACACTGCTACATGATGGATCCTCTAATGTACTTTCAGTGGTTTGGTGGAGAAGAAATTATGAAGCCTTTTATAAAATTAGCGTTTCCATCTGTTGTTCGCAGAGATTGTGCTGTGCAGCTGGACGGCACATGTGCCAGAGGAAAGCCAGCTCGCGGCTGCTTTGCGCGGCACAGGCTGCCTGACGTGATTACATAATGCAAGGGACAGCCTACTGTGTGTGAGAGTGTGTGTGGGAGGGGGTGTATGTGATTATGCAAATGTACACACTGCAGAAGTTGCTTTCGGGGTGATCACTCCACCCCAGATTAGACTTTAAAATGGGACTGAGTGGAAAAAAGTGTCCTGATTGGACAGAGTGGAATTAAATAACAGGTTTTTTCTGCAGACCTTTTCATCCGAGGAGAGTTCCTTGGATTTAACACTGACACTGAGTGTGACACCACCATACTTATCCTTTGCTTTGCTTCGCCGCACACATATTCATTAATAACAATTGATGATTTTAAATTTTGCTCCTAACAGTTACTAAAAAGACTTCTGTGTTACAGGATGGATCGTGGAAAATGTAGAAATACACTACTACACCGTCATACATTTCATATATAACATAGGCCCAATTCGAGCACCGATGCCACAAAATATTTTCACTTTCTTGTGATATGGAAAATTTTGAATGAAAAATATGGAAATCCTACGTATAACACCTTTTGTGGACAAGTCTGCCGCTCCAGCCTTTAAACGAAGCAACCTTCATGCTCCATTCTGTAGCTCTACACAGAACGAGACCTTCACTTTTGAATGCAAATTCCATCTTCAGACTGTTTCTCCTACCAAACAGAAAGAACTGCTTGGACTGGAATCGAGAGTATGAAACTGACGTCTTCTGGACCTACTCTGTCCGCTTAACATTCTCATGGAGATGCAGATGGTACGAGGCTGTGGCAATGCAGTCCTCTTGCTGAAACAATAAGGCGGTGCTGTGAGAACTTAGCAAGGTAACAAACGTGATGCTGAAATAACATCTACGTCGTCATCGTCTGCGCCATCAACATCGGTCTCCCGCTCTCGTACGTCTACAGATTGCAGACGGGGCGGTGGCTGGGGTGAAGAAACGTGAAACGTGCTGCCCGTATGGATATGGAACAAGCACGTGACGAGAAAGAAAAATCTACCAAGCTTTGACAACGTGGTGCATGTGAAAAATCAACAAAATATAGAGCGTGTGAAAAGACGCCCAGCAAAAACTAATGGAAAACGGTGGCTACCTGTGCACAGGGGTCCCAAACCCAGTTCCGGATGGGTACATGTAAACCGGTCACTGCTGCAAACACTAAATTTATTATGCCTTTATGACAATTACTGTATTTCTATATATATGTATATACAGTTTTTTTACTTATGAATGTGCAAATTTCTATAGAAAATATTGTTGCTGCTTTCACAAAAGATTGTTTTCATCTGTATTTAGGGAAATGTTGCTATACAGCGACACTGGTGGATAATTGGGAGTGATCAGGTAAGAAGTAACCCTAGAGAGTGGGCACATGGTAAAAACCAGTACAGACATGGTCCCTGCACACAGCTGTGAAACCTTTGAAGAGCTGCTGCTAAAGAGCGTACGGTGACACACACCCTTTCTGGCCATGGATTGTGAGTAAAATGAATCTAACCGCAGCATTATCACACAATTACAGGAGCATATCGCGGATGACAATTTAGACGCAAATCAGAATGCTGGATCTGGTTTCCCTTTGTGCCTCATACAGTGCTGAGCTGTAGCTCTGTTATTGCATCTCATTTTCAACGTTGACATTTAATTTATGTCATGCCCAAGATATGCCACCGAACATAATCGTTTGTCTCATTCACAACAAATTAAAAACGAATGGAACGACACAATCTTCAGTGCCGTTCATGCCCAGGTGGAGGTGGTCGACGATCTGTGAGCACGGGAGGAATTTCTAGGCCTTAGCGACTAGAACAGATTTAGGACACAAACAACCGCAAGGGTGACACAACCGAGCTGAGCACCGGTAATATCCTTTCATTGCTCAAAATTCCAAATTTCCCATCCTTGCGGGCAGCTATTTATAGGTAGAAACCCAGGAAAAGAGCTCATCACAAGAGTAATATTCTCCCTAATGAAACTTCATTAATCTAAACCGTAAAGCAGTTATGCAGAAGGTCCTTCCTTAGTACAATAAAACAAATGACTTTAGGATTTTAATATTGATTACTCTGCTTCCTAAATTAGAGTCTAAATTTGCCAACTTTGTTATCTTAATGGGTGCCGTTGACAGCAGTGACGTTGACTGTTACAGGAGAAACGAGGACCTCGTTTTCGTTCGGGCGTCAGTTTGAGGCCAGTGCGACACTAGGTGAAAACACAGTTTTTTTCCTCAGCTATTAGCTCGATTAGGAAAACAACCGGTAATTGCGTATTCCTGATCTATACAACCCATTGATCTCAGTGACATCTCTCACTTCATTGCGTATATTCATCGACGCCACCAGCTGCAACTGCAGAAAGTGTTACTGGCATGAAGAAAACTGGTATTGAGAGCACCTAATCCAAAACTTTGTCTCAATTACACACATTCCACAGAATTCATGATCATTACTGAAAAAAAGTCATGTCTACTTCTCCCATACAAACAGGGATGTATCTACTATGAAACTGTGTTATCGGCCTTAGTGGTATTGTTTCCTCGAAATGTCACATTCCTCTACACAAACAAAATAATCGAAAATGAAATTCTGCATAACAATCATTATTTACAAGCAATCCCGAAAAAATTCTACAAAGTATGACCATCTTGCATACCAGTTTTTAAAATACCTTGCATTTGTCTCAACCAAAACATGCCTAATATGCAAAAATAAACACATTTAACATGTTCCTTGTCTGTCCAACATTGTCGCCTGGGTATTTCTTCTCCCGCAACAAGGTTCATTCCAGGGACAATGGAATTGTGACTACTTTTCCTGTCTTTGATACAAACTATAATATAACAGATAAATATACTCCTCATTATATATAAGTATGCTGAATTGCATGTAATCTCTTCCCAAAAATAAGAATAGTAATTCTATCTATTCCTGTAGCAAAGCAATGGAACATTTGTGTGGGACACATTTTGATCTGTTTTACATTTAGTCATTAGTAGTTTATACAGTAAATAGTGGATTTCTACACAAGGTATTAACATCCCTTACAAAAGGAAATATATAAAAATATAAAATCCAAAATATAATAACTATGTTTCTGATTATTAGGTATAATTTATGCAATACAAAATAGTTTATATTATTGCCACCGTTGTTTTACCAATTTTAAGCATACATCGAAGAGACATATATTGTAAGTTATCAAATCATTCATTTATTCTGTACAAATAATATATAAATTTGCATCAACTAAGAAAGCGGCAATAATCTACATATTTTTTTAAACATTTTAAATTAATAAAAATATAAGTATTTAAATTTTAATATTTAAGGATTTTATACTTCTATATATGTTGCCTTTTTGTAATGGACCTTCTTTCAGGCATAATAAGTGGGTCGTTCTAGGCACTGCTACTCAATACACAAGTGTAATAATATAGCAAACATTATGAAAGACATTTTGTCCTTTGCTGTTGGTTCTGTTTCTTTCTAAGTTTGTTCGCTCAGTAGAGGTCTCGGGTCAGCTATAAAATCCTCTTTGCGTATAGCTGTGATACACAATCAAGAGTAGCGCAAATATCAGTGTACCAAAGTGTGGGACCACGCGGGGTTGAAAGCTGCCGCACAGCTCAAACCGCTTTGCCTAAACTTCTTTACTTGTTCACTTCCTTCCTGTTGCCTATGCATCGGCTGGCTGTGGGATACACCGTGTACAGTGTATGAATATGTAATCTTTAGGGACTGGATACTGAATACAGTAATATTTATATGTGACCTGATTATCACACAATTTGTATTTTTATTATGTGCAGCACTTATCTTTCATGAGGTGATATCTACAGGGCAGGGATGATCAAACGCTGTTTATTTATGTGTAAATTTTTACTGTTTTGTTGCCAACTGCAATATTTTAGATTATACGACCCTAATTGACATAAAAATTGCGTAACATGTAGAAGAGAACTTTAGTAAATAATGCTGTGCTTTTCATCTAATGTCTGCCAAGAATAATTACAGAGTAATTATGAATCCCTCACTAATCATTATAGTTCAATCCACTGTTAAGTATCTGGATTTTTCATCACAATAAAGGATGCTGCAACTAAACATGTGCAGAAAAACAGTGTTATTCAAATCAAATCCAAATTTTTACTGAAAGATGGGAGCTCCGCCATTTATCATTTGCAGGTCTTACCGAGGAGCAGTAGGAGCGAAAAACAGAGACAATTTTTTTGCAAAATGAATAAGCCAGAAGTTGTAAGAAATGCTAAGGTGTAGGCTATTATGGCGTTCCACTATATGGCAACATGATTATGAGACTCGTGAGTTCATAAGGAAGATCTGGCAGTTCAGCCCATCTTTGAGTGGTTGTTTTTCGTTGTGGTTCCGCTCCTCACGGTACATGGAAACTGGCAGGTAAGAAACACGTGATGTAACGGAATGCACGCGTACACGCGGGAAAGTGCCGCTGCCACTTCCTCTTCCGCCCGACAGATCCTCGCGCCGGGCTCTGGTCCGCGCGCCCCCGGCCCCCGGCAGGCGCAAGAAGCCTTCGCGCGCTACAAATTTACGAGGGAAGACGCAGACGCCGTGCACGCGCAGGGTCATTTCTCCCCGTTTAAAGAGACAGTATTAGTTTCTCGGTTACGAACACCTGCTGCGCTCAACAGTCACGCCTTAGTAGTGGTGAATTGAATTGGTCGCATTCTGCGGTGCGCCTTTTTCCGTGCCGCTTTCCTGTCCTTTTTGACACAATTGCTGTCACACTGGTTTATATGTAGGCTGTTTTCAATTAGTGGTCTAATAAGGTAAGGTAGCCCTTACTTTGTTCTTAAAATAGAGCAGCGAGGTGCACGCGAGTGCTTCAGAATGCATATCTCTCGTGTTTCGCGTTCTTGCCCTTGACTCTTACGAAACCACAAACGTCGCCGACTGCATCGATCGAAGCAAACTACCCGTGTCTTATAAAAGGTACTTATATGTGCCACACAGTCAAAAGAACACATAGGGAGGGCAAAGGAATGCTGCATCTTTAATCCCATCAATAACGTAACTCCCCTTGTTTCGTCACACGTACAGTGACGTCACGTTTGGCACGAGGAGAGCGCGGGCTGGGCTCTCGGAAAACGCAGCAATCTGAATCCCCTTTCAACACAAACATATCATAAAAGAAATAATAATAATAATAACAACAACAACCTATTTGGTCCCTTTTTCATTTAAAAATAGAATGTATTTTTTCCCTTTTCCATAATCAGATAAACACTTAAAGGTGCAGTGATTTTTATTTTACTGTCTGTGGGGGAAAACTACAATTTCCTTAGAATGCCAGTTAGTACTTTATTCTGGGAACTACATTTAGGTGTTCTGTTACATGAAAAACAAATGGAAGAAAGGCCATCCATTGTCTAGTCTGAGTTTTTGAGTTTCGGTCGAAAGTATTTCCGTAGTGACCCGCTGTGCTTTGTTTTGACCTTTGGCTAAACATCTGTATTTGGGAAGATCGTTATTAGTCTTACTCTTAATCAGGGACTTTTAAATGTGGACATAAGGGTGGCCTTTCACTAGATTCCCTGATACGTTTAACAATAAAAAAGTGAAAATTTTAACTTTGGAAAAGAAAACAAAGCATTTAAAACATGTCAGTAAATCTCTTAACTTAGCGATAAATCACGTTTCTCAGTAGCCCATGACAGTCAACATCGTGGACGTCAAGGTTCCATGCTGAGCGAGAGCAACTAACTTATTGCCACAGTCCCGCTGTTAACCCTGGCTGTTTGTCTGCTTGCGACTTCCTGTTTTGTTTCTGCGACAGGGATAGCTGAGGGCTACAGGGTGGTCTCGTACTCCAGGCGCTCCTGCACCAGAGCATCGTCCTTGTACTGGAGCCGCGGTGGAGTGGGCGAACATTCGAAGGCCAAGATGGCCTTGCGTATACTCCTGTCCAGTACGTGCCTCTCCCAGGCTGGGTACCTGTTTCGGAAAAGGTCTATCTTAATGACCGTCTCTTCTATCCGGGGTGCGCGGGAGGATGGTGTGGATGGAGCTGTTGGCCTCACCTGGAACACGGGCACGCAGCCGTCCCGATCCGCGTGCTTGAGGTCCCTGTCGGATGCCCCGCTCCCCACCATGCCCCGGGTCTGGCCAGCCCTCAGGGAGTTGGTGGCCCCCTCGGGGGGCGGGGGAAAGGTGGTTTCCTCAAGGGGGCCGCTGGGCGACTGGCCGAATCGGGGCCCGTTGGGGTGAAAGAAGGCGTAGTACATGAGCATGAAAACGACGCCCGTAAGGAAGCTGCTGAAGATGACACAGAGGGCGGGCACTGCGAATGCGTCGGTGCTGGGGGGCAGCCGGTACAGGTACCAAAGAGCACTCAGCGCTGCATTCTCCAGCAGCACCACCAGATAATAGGCAAACAGGCGGCAGCGGGTGTGGCCCTCCTTCACGTTGAACCAGCTGAAGATGTAGATGATGCCCACCACCATGTCGAAAACAATCTCCTCCCACTTGGTGACACAGAACTCCGTCTCGCAGTGCACGATCCAGAAGGTCATGACGCACCAGTGCAACACGATGAAGACGCCAAAGTAGAGCTGGAACACGGAGGCGAAGAGCGCGAAGGTGATGACGCGTGCGGCGATGGTGAAGAAGTGCCAGCAGAACTGGATGATGACGGCCAGGTAGGAAATGGGCTTCTTGTCCTCGCGGGAGTCCCGCAGGGCTTTCTGGTAGGAGGCTAGGGCCCAGGCCAGGGATACCAGGGAGGCAGCTGCTGTCAGGCCTGCGAAGGAAAGGCAATGCCAAATGGAGTTTGAGGTCAGGCTGGGAAACCTCTGAATGTCACAGAAACATTACATCATGCATCTCTGCCAGGGTACACCACCATAACCAGTGCAAACAGATTTCCCTAAAATGTTAATGTATGCATTCATATGCTGCTGCTGACAAACAAATGTGCTTTCAAGAAACACTTCTGTGTGTAAACACAGCAGACTTTCCAAATCGACACTTGCTCTGTGCTTCAACAAACTGCTTCGTGAAAAAGGAATTGCTTTAATCCTGCTGATGTTGCCTTGCTCCAAAGTCTCATACCTGGAGGGACGTTTTGTCTTTGGCTTGACAGAGTCCGTTAAAGACCCGTCGTGGCAGGAGAACAGAAGACCCAAGGCTCAAAGCGACACCGCTGGCTTCCTCTGAGAAAGATGCTGTCCTGGCAGCTGAGAGGGGCTGGCTCATCTTCTCCAGACTCATCACACAGCCCTGAGGCCTCTGAGGGACTGGTTCTACGTCCCTTCTCAAACACCCAGTAACACTCTGTGTATATATGTGTCAGTGATTGAGGATGTTATTCTAAGACAGACTATACATATGTTAGTATACAGCATATTTTGAACACAAATGTGAATCTGAAAATGGGTGTGTGTGTGAGACAATTTCTGTGACTGTGGCTGTGTTATGTCTGGCTGTGAATAACTTTGTGTACGTTAAACTGAGTCAGTGTGTGTCTATTTCAGGGCTGCCCTCAGGCCTGTGTGAGAGGTCAGTGTGATGACAGAGTGGTTCCTGCTGGCCATGATGACGATGGTGGACTCTCTCCAGCCCTTGTGGTACAGTCATCTTGGAGGATGAGCAACAGAGACCACCGCGATCTTGTGTCACCGCCAGAAATCACAGCCGCTCTTAGTCTCGGTGGAGACTGACTTTCCAATAAAGCGTACAGTAGACAGTGTCAGGCAATTTTCCCCCCTGGGTTTGCACCAGTTCTGAGCTCTTAACAGGTTTAGGCAAAGCCCTTAAGTGGGGAGTGAAAGACCCGTCCTGCCTTTTGGGTCCAGTCAGACCACCCGAAGAACCACATGCATGACCAATGAATGAGTCTCATTGGCTGGCCTTGATGTCTATCAAAATGAACATAATGCCCCATGGGTGCACTTTGTACACATTCTGTTTTATTACCGCACTGCACTTTGACAGAATGTTAAAAGTGGGGAAAAAAAACAGTTTGTGTTCTGACTACAGGTAGCATGGAATTGAAAAAGTACTTTCTTACATGCTTTACAGGACACACATGCAGTTTTCATTCAAGGTCAATGAGTTCATTTAGCTTATGCTGTATACTCACACAGCTAATGTGCTTTTGAATCCCTGCCTGTCATGTTTTTCCCCCCAAAACCCTGATCTTCATAAACAGTGTACCTTTTATGGAACAAATATATATGTAAACTCCTGTTTTAACGTAACATACAAAGAGTTTCTGAGCTATGGTATTTCCATTTTTTCCATCCTTGACACAGCCGGTGCTGACTTTAATTGGCTGTTATCAACAACTGTGCAAAACATCCGTCAAAGCAGGCTATAATTATTAAACAATTGGGAGCCTGGGAAAGTAGGTCAAACAGTGGAATAAAGTTTTCTTTTAAAAATGAAATTGTAAAGTGAAGATTTAATTCTGCATTTTATCTCACACAGGCCATGGGGTTAAGATCATACCCTCTTTTCTCATGGATTTTATGACAATGAGGCCTGACATCCAGCTTCCAAAGCAACGATCAATCCTGGTAAGTCAATATCCCATCAGTCTGCCTTTTTTAAAGATGGGCACAGATGGTTCTCGCCCTGTCTTTACTTCCTGTGTGAAATGGAGTCTCTTCACTTTATGCACAAATGCTCTGTGCTTTTCTCATTTGCCTGTGTGCAGCGGGAGATGAAAACAAGCAGAGCTGTTGCTCTTGACCGGACTTCACCCTTCCTCCCCACCCCCCCAGTAACCCTCAATCCCTACCAGTAATTCATTGTAAATCTTCATATAGCGGTCTTGTCCATGCGACAGTACCAATGAGGTTGTGATGCATGTGGGGAAAGAATGGAGCTATTCCATTGCTTGAGCAGCTGAACTGATCCTCTCAACTAAAAACGCCACCTTGGAGATCCCGAGTCAATGGGATCTCCCTCTTTCCTAAACTCTGACTTGCCGATCCATCATACTATGTTTAGTCCCGTCATCTTCTGCTTACGCTGCACATCTCCCTTGACCCAGCAAGACAAGGTATGGAAGCTGACCTTTTAATACATATGAATTAACATGGCATAGGCAATTCTCGATATTGATCTCCTTGGTGTTTCTTTGCACAACAAATACAGCCTAGGATGCCAGGAAAAGACCTCTGCCAAGAATATGTCAAATATGGTCAAGATATATAGTGTGAATACATTGCAGCAATGTTTTACTAAGGCCATTTATGTATATTTTTATATACATATCTCTATAGCTGTAAAACAGATGAACATTACTGCACAATAGATGGTCCTTAAAAAGTACACCTTTAATGAAGTACCCTTTGGGCACTGTGTGGAAGATGAAACCAGAACAAGGCAAAACAGCACCTCGCAAATGACTGTTCTTTGGATAAGCACAGACATACCCCCTTTTTCAAATGAAATGCAGATTTGAGTGTGTTAAGTCAAGCATTATATCAAGTGGCAAGGTTGAAACAGAACTGAAGTGCTGTCAGAGGAGATGCCAGCACCATGCAGAGGAGCCATCCAGGCACATTTAGCATTCCTGCTCTCTTAGATTGCAAAAAAGAGCCTGTTTCCCCAGACAGGCTGTCAGTCAGTTCAGTTAGACTTTAACAGTGTGTACAAGCAGAATTCCTATCACGAATGATGAATAAATCATTACACAAGGTTAACAGAGCAGCAAGGCTTCTACTAGGAACCACTGAAGGGAGTAATTAGAACCTCCTTATGTTTGAAAGCAATTAATAACAAAAGACAAACAGCAGACTTTTATCCAAAGTGACTTACATAGCTTGCAATATATCCATTTTTATAGCTGTGTGTGCTTGGTGATGCAGTACAGCGTATATACAAATCCTGGAAACAGGTTTTTTACCGCTACGCAGTGCTATCTGCTGTCTCATTAAAATGCAGTTTACTTCCCAATTAATGTTGCAATTTTAAATGCAGGAAAGCATTCAGGTCAGTTGGGATTGGTTGAACTGGGCAGAACAGTGAACATGAAGCATCCTACAGGTTTCTACAAGTGTATGTCGTGCTTTTAACATGTACTGCACACAATCATTGGACAATCTTCCTATTGCAGGAAAATGTGTCACATTGACCATATTATGAATTGGAGGCTTGCAGAGAACAACATGGGTGCATTGGAGTACAGAGTTCAGCCCTCAACACTTTTAAAGGTTAACTAGGAGAAACAAGAGAAAACTGGTGCAAGCCCAAGATGGATGTTCTTTAGCTAGCTTCAATGGTTTTGAAGAGGAATGGCTCACAACAGCAGCAGCTTTCTGCCAAAAATTAACACTGTCTTCTACACTGAAGAAGTCATTAACAGCTAAGGTGGGTGAAAGTTAATTTGAAAACACAAAGCTTCAGTCATCACTGTCGCTGACTTTTGCTGGAAGAGCACAGATATATACAACAAGGCCCAACTGTAAGTAAAAATTTTCAAACTGAATAAAAGCCTACAATACCACAACTCAGACAATATTGGTTACCATAGCAGGATGTTTACCAGCAGTGTTTGCATCCCAGTAGAATGGTGACCCATCGGTGAGGGCACTGGTCCGTGCGGCAATCCAGTAAACGTACAAAATCTCTACTCTGCAAGGGTGTTGACTGACGTCAGCACAGCACATAGCAAGGCAAACCCATTTTGAATGGTGTCCCTATGAAAAGCATTCAGCTTCCTCGCTTGTAAATTCTTTGGGAGACCTTGTTATTTCTCTGTGCTGTAAACAGCACCCCTGTTAAAAACCAGCAGCTGATTCTATGCCATTGTATCCTGTGAGGTTCTTGGGTTAAATTCTATTCATTTAATTTATATATAGCACCCTCCTGACATGGTTGCCTCAGAGCGGTTAATGTGGAGTGTAGCCATAAAATTACAAATAGACTCAAAATGAATTAAATTTAGCAACAGTGATACAAAGTGGCTTGAAACAATTACTGCTATGTAATTTAAAAACGAGTCCAAAAAAGCCAGAGGGGAACAGAAGAGTTGAAATAACATCTCACAAGGTGGATTCTGAAAGAAACCTCGGAGGGGCTGGTCGAAACCCTGATGTTACTTTTACTGCGGGGACACTGATGGTCGGAGCCACGCAGTCAAATAACGTTGTTATGGAGACATTTGAAACTTCTGTTGAAGGAAAATAATAGATTGGGCCTCTGGCTGCTTGTAGCAGCTTTACCTTCTGAGGTAAATTTGTTAGCATGATCAAAGGAGATATCTTCTGGTCAAAAGAGCCATGTAAATGTTATGAATGAATTGTTTGACCAGTTAAGTGGTATCACAGCTCAGCTTTCAAAGGTAGATGAAATGGATGGTGTCAGTGCCAAACTAAAGAAATTGTCCTCCTGTGTTGCAGCTATAGAAATAGAACTCACCAGTTTAATTGACTATAGGAACAACTTTGAAAGCCACGTTGTCGGCACTGAACACTCGATCTGTGCTGTAGACGATGCGGTTGAATCACCATCCCACTAGTCACCCTGGAGCGAAAAGCTGAGCTGTACCAAGTGCAACTGGATAAAGTGGAGTATAAAGACTGCAGCAACAATCAGAAATTTGTTTGGATTACCTGAGAATGCTGAAGGAAACCCCACTCTAAAGCAATTTCTGAAGGACAAGCTACATTCCTGGGTGTAACTGCCAACTGATTCTCCTCCTATTAAGATTAATTTTGCCTACCGAATCCCCAACCGCACTCCTGACCCAACACTCATCTGAGGACTGTTCTGGTTTGATTTTTGTGCTTCTCTGACATAGAAGACATTGAAAAAGCTACAGCGACATCATTTTTAAAGATTCCCATTTGTGATCCTGCCTGTATCTGCCATCTGAAATTGTGTGACGACAAAACCTTTGAGGTTGCAAGAGCTTTTAAAGAGTGCCAAATCTAGCATGGTTTCTTTCCCTGCTTAACTGAGGTGTCTACACAAAGGGAACGTCCTCCAGTTTGATGGCCCGGCGTCCATGTACACTTTTCTGGCAACTTAGTGTAGGTCAGTTTCTGTTTCTATTCCGTTTCTTTTGTAGTTACATTGTTTTTATAAACTTTACTCTTTATTATTGTGTTTTTTACTTGTTTGGGGGAGTTTACGCCTTCTGTTTTATTTATGATGGGATCTGGAGGGAAGGAGCAGTTCGGGACATTTAGTTAAGAATTAGAAGGTACATTCTGTGTCAGATACCCATAAATGAAGTGGTCGCAGACAGACCTGCCCCCTGAGGGAGGATGGAGGTGTTTGACAAAAGTTTTGTTTATAGCTCAATTCTGCATTCAGGGCTTTGGTATGACCCTCTTTTGTTCTTTCTCTCTTCTTTTTCTAATTATTAAGATTTTGTGACGACTTCTACTCAATTGCTTCACTCGCTCAGTCTTGACAACTGCTTGTTCCTCGGTAAATCTTTTTATGTACACAAATTAGGTTTTGGTTTTCCTCTACAGCTTAGAAATTTTCACTAAATTAACTTTTTATTTTAGTTGTTAGGGCTGAGAAGAAATTTGATGCTATTGACATATTTTCCTAAACCCTAGAAAGGACAAGTTATTAAATTTAAAGGGCTTCAAAACTGGTTACATTCAGACCATTTGACCTCTTGGGCCTATATGTCGGACAAAAGCCACATACAGTACTGTCTGTGTTTAATGAAAAAATCTAACAGTGCATTTCAAACATCTTGTAGCAACCACTGGAAGCTACTTTGTAAATGATGTTTGTCATTTTTGTATTTTTTAAAGATGGGTAAGGTGTAATGTCTGCTGTGGTTTATATTTCTTTTCCTGACACATAAAATTTTCCAGTTGATGAACACAGGTCAGAAAATATTCTATGGCTGAAATGTTATTGTTGCTGGAGGGGCAGCATCAAAGTAGACATTGTACTACATAAAACATGCTGGCACTTTTACCTCACCTAGCCAGTTTCTTTAAAAATTTCAATTCTACACAGAATACATTTTAAACCATACTGGGCTTCACTCAGAACAGATACAGAAATATTTTGACCTCCTGTTCTATTTGTGATCGAGTCAGGGGAGATTTAATTCCTGCTGTCTATAAAAATGCCTTTATATATGAAGTTCTCCAAATTATTGCCTTCTGTGACTGAGAAACCTGATACTTTATGCCAGCCACATTGAGGCTCTTGTCCCATCCATCTCCTGGTTCCTGGCCTTTATCATCAGGGAACATTGGAGCCAATTAAATAGTTATCGGACTCAAACATGTGGCCACATGTCATGCTCTTTAATTACTTTCACTTCAAGGCCACGTTGGATGGAATTAATAGAAAAAAAACTCTTCTTTCTGCAGCCATACGAAAGGACAAAGTCATCATGGTGTGCGAGAAGCATCAAAGATGGCAGAAAATAACTCTTGGCTCTCTTCTGCACATCCGGATATTCCAAATCAGCAGGATCTCGTATTCAGTTCCTTCAGTACATTTCAGCGAGCGTGCCCAAAAAGAAAAGCCTAAGGACTGCTAACCCAGGCGTATTGTAAATCATGAATATAAAAGCAGTTTTCCACAAATATGCAGACAGACAACGATAAATATCTTGTTGACTTAGCGTTAATTTCATGCTGCTGAGAAATGAAGGGGGTAATAAAAAATATTTCCTCTTGTCTTCCAAAGGTGTGAGAACAAAGACGAAAGATAACACTTAATTTAACACTCTCAATTAAAGAACTTTTACAAAGATACAGGAAGAACCTGCTGCAAGGTCTGTTTTGGTTTGCCGATCAGCCGTGCTGTTTTTGCTCATCTATTATGCACCTTGTCGAACGGAGGACTTCCATGCATCCCTCCTTAAGAAAATATCTGTACATTTTTTGCTAATTTTTATGTAGGCAAGAGAGAAAAGATACAGTTAAGATGGTGCCATTTACCAAAATATAAATACAAGTACTGAGTATTTCAGTAAAGTTCACAAGGCAATAAGTTACACACTATCAAGAATATAGGATTACTCTTAGAGGTGTGTGTCAAGGTGTGAATATTTTTTCTAAGAGATTAACTATTGGCTACAAATCCTTTGATAATGTACTTAAATTTATTTATCAGATTCTTTTCTCGAAAGCAACTTCCAATGAACTCTATGTAGTGTTATGAGCCCACACACCTTATTCACCGCAGTGACTTACACTGCTAGATACATTACTTACACTGGGTCACTCATCCATACATCAGTGGAACACACACACACTCTGTCACTCACACACTATGGGTGAACTTGAACAGCATGTCTTTGGACTGTGGGAGGAAACCAGAGCACCTGGAGGAAACCCACACAAACATGGGGCGAACATGCAGACATTTACATTTACATTTATTCATTTAGCAGACGCTTTTGTCCAAAGCAACGTACATCTCAGTAAAAGTACAATATATGCATTACGTTAAGAGAATGAGACATAGCTGGAGGCAGACGTGTGACCCAAGCAAACCTAATTTGTTACCTACCACTTGCGGCACCAAAGTTCATCGTTCAAGCAGGTGCATAAAACACAGGATAGACAAAGCCTGATACCCTCCAGACTCTACACAGACTAAGGGGGGATCGAACCCACATCCTTTCACACCACCAAGGCACTGTGAGACAGCAGGACTACTTGCTGTGCCACCATGCTGCCCTTGTGCTGTACAAGAGGCCATGCTTTATGACAGCTTCTCAAATACACAACAGAAGGATACGCCAAACATGTTGAAATCTGGGTTGGGGGGGGCAGTGGCATGGTGGCACAGCGGGTTCAGCCAGGTCCCGCTCTCTGGTGGGCCTGGGTTTCGAGTCCTGCTTGGGGTGCTTTGGGACGGACTGGCATCCCATCCTGGATGTGTCCCCCCAGCCCTGCGCCCTGCGCTGCCAGGATAGGCTCCAATTTGGTGCAAGCGGCTTCAGACAGCGTGTGCTTAAATACTAAACACCACGGAGTGCAAGAATTACAGGTCTTTTGTCTTTTCAACAACACTCAATTCAAATTTCAGCTTCTTACCATACTTTATACTCGTTTTAATAACGGCTGTGATTGAAGAGCTTTAATACTTTAATGTGGGCTCCCTCAGGAGCCGAACGCTCCCCATCTCTGGGCTGCCGTCGAGAAGCAGCACTAGTTAAACCTGTAAGTGAATCTGATTGATCCTGCAGGATTTGTTTTCGCTGCATAAAACCATTAAATTAGATTATACCGAATTTAATACTCAGGGAGAGCAATGCCGGCTGTCGGCTAAGACGGATCGGGCGTACGGGGCCTGGGAGGCAGGGGTACCTTCTCCATCATCTCACAATACTGTGGATGATATAAAAGGGGAGTGTTTAGAGAAACCTGCAGACCAAGAATAAAATACATCACAAGTGCTGTAAATCGTTCGTCTGTATCCTGTTCGGAAGAATTTACAAACCGGGCAGTTTCTGTAAGCTTTGAAAAAGTCCAATAAATACCTGATTACGATAATGTTACGTAAAGAAGGAAAGATTTAAACGAATGTTAAAATACTTTGTACCTGTACAGAATCCTTGAGAAATACCCTATTGTATGGTCTGCCTGCATATTATATACTTTATTACTGCTTGAAAAAAGGGCAATATTATGATGTTTCAAAAAATATTTCCTCTTTTCAGCCATAATCAAAGGAGTCCCAGATGTTTGATTTAATCTGACATTTAAGACTACACTCTAAAGTGTACTTTTTACATAATATTGAAATGAATGAGTTTAATACTAGTATTAAGGATGAAACGGTTCCCAGTTGAGCAGGGTGATAATTAGCATAGCAGACTGAAGGGTTTTAATAATACAGGTTGTCACGCAGAGGTGTGTATTAGGTGTATCAAATGCATTTTCGACTTATGATGGGTTTCGCGAAACATAACCCCATTGTAAATCAGGGACCCCCTGTATTATTTTTCACGGGCTGGAAAACACTGGTGGATGAAAGAAGGTTGACAGTTACATCAGGGCAGGGGCAGTTCTCAGAGACACCGTGACACTGGATAGACTGACCTTATGTGGAACTGCATGCCCAACTCCAGCTGGTTGACCTGAGGCCTTTTGTCTTGACTGGGTGATGTAAACACTGTAAGTATGTGAGTGTGAGTAGTGTATCTAGCAGTGTAAGTCACCTTGGTGAGTAAGGTGTGTGGGCTCATAACACTACATAGAGTTCATTGGAAGGCACTTTGGAGAAAGGTGTCGGCTGAATAATAAGTGTAAATAAATGTAAGTAAACAGACTTCCCTCATCTCAGTCACCACTAGGCGGCATAGTTGTTAAGGGCGATGATCAACATGGCTTTTTTAAGGTTGATGCTTTGGTAATTCTAGTAAACTTTGTTTAGATTTTTTTTGCTGCACGTGGCTCTCAGCTGTGATCAGGAACTTAAAACCAAGTGCAGGACGGTGCAGGATGAAGTCTCAAATGCAATTTGAGAAGCAGCTTTGATAAATTCGTTATTTGATACGTATTGTTTGAATTTTGTTTACTGGTGTCCTTTAATGTTTATGTCTGCATGGGCAAAAATGTTTCAAGCTTACAGTATATAATTTTAGTAATAACTGCATTTCACTACATTTCGATTAATAAGATCAAAATCTTTTTAAATCTAATAAAAAGTATCTGCTAAATAAATAAATGTAACATTAAATATTGCATCCCACTATTTACTTCATTTTGAGGATAATTTTATTCATTATTGTTTTAGAGCTGCCAAGTACTTCAGTCTGAAAAAATGAGTTATTTTCAAAGGTTGAAAAATTATTTTTTAATCATTTAAGCTTCAACTAAAAAAACACTTTGCATGAATTAGCCATGTAACTACAGTTGGTCCTTGGTATATGGGCTTTCAGGAAAAAGAGTTTTCAGATTTTCTTGTGCAGTATATAGTTTTTTTTTACATAAAAAGAGTTAGCACACCAGTTGAAATCATGGACCAAAGCATCAGCCGAAAACTCCCAGAGATAGTGAGTGTGACTAATAAACACTGGCGTAAGCTTTTCAAGAGTCAAGAAGCTGGAAAAGCTAAAGAAAAGGTGAACAAGCTGTATGTGATCCTTGGCCTTTCACATTTACCGCTCGAGTTGTCGCCTTTCCATCATCCTGCGAGTCCATGTAATATCTCTCGATCTCAGTTTATATGCATTTGTGCTTCAAGGTAAAAAAAACAAACTTTTTTCCAACTTCTTTTAATTTTTTTCTTATTGCACATATGTTGGGTATCTGAATTTCTTATGATGTATAGAGTAAAAAAATTATTGTGGAAGTGACTGTCAGCACCAGCACTCTGGGCCACAATTGTTTATTGGGCTTTCTATACATTTATTTATTTGGCAGACACTTTTTTCAAAAGCAACTTCCAATGAACTCTATGTAGTGTTATGAGCCCACACACCTTATTCACCGCAGTGACTTACACTGCTAGATACACTACTTACACCGGGTCACTCATCCATACATCAGTGGAACACACTCTCTCTGGTTTCCTCACACTATGGGGGAACCTGAACAGCACATCTTCAGACTGTGGGAGGAAACCCACACAGACACAGGGAGAACATGCAAGCTCCAAACAGACTGAGTGGGGATTAAACCCACATCCTCTCGCACCACACAGGTGCTGTGAGACAGCAGCACTACTCGCTGTGCCATTGTGTTGCCCTTATTTACCATGTGTAAATATATCCCCCAGGTGTGTGCACGAGGCATCCTGGCTCACCAGAGGGAGGGGCTGTTTGCCTCCTCACAGTAAATGATCTGCTAAAGTGGGAGAGAGAGACAGTCCAGTTACAATTTTTAATCTATCAGAAGTTACGTACAACTCCTTAAATAAAAGTGCATTTCCCAACAGTTCAGCTGCTGCACACTGTGTGGCGGGTCTGGGGTTCGAGCCCTGCTTAGGGTTCGCCGCGACCCCTCTTGGGATGAGCGGTTGTTGACGATGAATGGATGGATGGATGAGCGTTAGATACAGATGTGATTCTCGTAGCCCACTCAGTTCGTCCAATGCCACAGTTTTTTCTGGTACTTAGTTTCGGAAAATGCGATTTAGCTAAATTAAGCATCCTCACGTCAGGTGACAAAATACGGCCTGTTTTTCCTGTGTCATATTAATGTGCTTATTCTAGTCAATGGAGGCAAAGGGCATAAAGGAGTAGATTTACTTCAGAAACTGCAGTGCTAACTGCAGTCTAGAGTGACGAGGGATGGGAGACTCAGTCAGGACAAGGAGCCGTGTAGAACACCTCAGACAAGCACTGAACCTTTGGTTAATTTCACCCTTGGATTGAAAGCTTTTAGCACATCAATTGATCATTAAGTTGTTGCTGAGAACAGATTGGTTGCTCTGTCCAAAACAAAGACTTACATGCCTCCTATCTAGAAAGGAGACAACGAGCTTGTATTTTAACTTAATTGCAATCTTACTGCAAGAACCCTTTTAATCTCGGCAAGGACTTAATGATTAATTGATGCGCTGAAAGCTTCCAACGTAAGGGTAGCTGTAAAAATCCCGTATTTTTACATGGAGTCCGTGGCCACACTAGTCATGTTTCCCACATCGTTGCTACGGCCCCGAACGGCTTTCGGTGTGTTATGTTATTCCTTTCCGTGTTCGTGCGTTTTTGCTTCCCGTACTGGTCCGTTATCTACTATAGGTTCTCATCCTTGTTCATCATCATCGGCCTTGTTTCAGTTCCTCAGTCTGGACCAATCACCTCCAGGCTCTCATCATCAATCATCAATGCCTTCCACCCCTCTTGGGGCACAGGCTGCCAGCAAGGGCTCTCCAGGCGTCTCTGAGAGTCTTGGATGAAAGAAGGGGTATCGGTCTAGTGGCTTCCAGAGTTATCCGACTCTCACCATCAGGTGTCATATGCCTTCTTGTGGAAGAACCATTCTCTCCAAGAGCTGAGATGTCTTGAAATTTCCATGTTGGCGTTTCTGTAGCTGACAAGGTTTTTACAGTGTGGGGTAGCTATCCCCACGCCCAACCCTCCTCCTTTCTCAGCCAAGCTTGGGACCGTCCATGGCGGAGTTCTTCTCCAGGCTCTGCCATCTTAAAAACTCTACCATTTGTCAGGTGAACTCCAGATTTTTGTCTGGGGCTTATCTTTGGATAAGTGACCCTGCTCCTTTATGTGTTTGTTTAGTCATCTATTTTGTGGCTTATTTTAATGATTAGTTGTTTATTGACTTGGCAGTGTTGTCACACCCACACCCTCGTGCCAGGCGACCGCACCTGCAGAGAATCAAGGAGACGGGGTATAAAGGGACTGCTCCGACGCACCGCTTTGCAGAACCTCGATAGAGCCACCGCAACAAGCTCACGAACAGCAACCTTGCCGCCCTTGCCTACCCCGTATGCCTCTTGTTCTGCTCCCCTGGCTTTCGACCTTTGGCTTCATCAACTAGACCTCGTCTCACCCCCCATTATGACGTTTGTGCATCGGCAACACTCTGCTTGTTTTGGACCACAACCCTGCCTGTTCCTGGTCGGAGTTCACGAAATAAAGCCCCTGCACTTGGCTCCGGCGCCTCTGTTACTTGTGGCCATCATGACAGTTGTCTTGGGGAGGGGGGGAAGCACGTCACGGGACCTACATAACACATAGATTTTAGCAGCCTGTCTAGACACACTGAGAAAGAGGTTGGTGCCACCCTGTGTACTTTTGTTTTTTTGGTAGATAGAGTAGGTTTGTTAGGGCATCATAGATGCTGAAGACCTTTTTTTGTTTTGTTTGGGTACTCTACTAACTTGAGATGGTTTGATTTGCTTTTCCTAAGTTCTTTGTCACTGTCTCGGTTCACGGATGGTGTCTCTGTACCTTTTGTAAATGATCGCCTGAATATCTACACCAATTAGCACAGTAAAAAGAACCTGCACTTAGCACTTCATTCTTGTACATGTGATTTTGTTGGCCCCTTCTTACTGCTGGTCACCACTCACCTGTCGTTACACCCTAGCTAACCATAGGTGTCTGGGGATGTAACAATCATAGCTGTTGGAAGGACTGAAACACTGACCTGTTTCATGGGTCGAGTCTATCCTTCTCACATGACAGCGTAACATTAATGATTCACACTGCTGTTGGCATATGATCATTTGTAGACAATGAGCACCTTTATCTGAGTTCTGATTGGCTCATGCACTTAAGACCAAACAAAATTTAATCAGTGTTAACTGTCATGTAAACGATGAGGCCTAAACAGTGTTCTGTATTTTATATCGAGTGTAAGCATGATTTTCTGCCATCTTGAGGCTTTTGGGTTTCCATTATACTAGTGATGAACGATGTGGACTCATGAAAGTCCCAAGAGGAACCTTTCCTGCTGTACAAGTAAAAATATCCAGGTGTTGCATATAAAACTGGAAATTGCAAGAGTCAATTTGTATGGTCTGCTAAGTGAGTAAATCCTGCAAACGACACCTTAGTCACTCAAAACAATACCAAATTGATAGGGTGGAGTTCATTTGTTTTCTTTTTCTGCTCATAATTAAAAAAAATTCCCTGCACTTTTCTGCGTATTCAATACTGTAGCATAACCTCTGTAGTATCATGTTACAGTATACAGGTATATCTCTAAATAATTTGCCATCTAACCCTAATGTAATGGTATGGGTAGCACAGCACCAGGGTGGTGCAAGAGGACATGGGTTCGATCCCTACATCCCTACTCGGTTTGTGTGGAGTTTCCATGTTCTCCCTGTGTCTGTCTGGGTTTCCTCCAGGTGCTCTGGTTTCCTCTCACAGTCCAAAGATGCTGTTCAGGTTTCCCCATAGTGTGTGAGTGACACAGAGAGAGTGTGTTCCACTTATTATATGGGTGAGTGACCCTTTGTAAGTAGAGTATCTAGCAGTGTAAGTCACCACGGTGAATAAGGTGTGTGGGCTCATAACACTACATAGAGCTCATTGGAAGTCGCTTTGGAGAAAAGTGTCTGCTAAGTAAATGAATGTACATATATGATGTATTGCATGTCTTTTGTCTCTCCTTGCTGACAATCTGCTTTTTCTTCTAGGTAGCATGGTGATATAAAGAGCTTTTTCCGAGGTCTAAGCTGAGTGGCAGTTACTGTAATCAATTATTGCACTTTTATGAATGCCTCATTGCATACCAATGTTTCCTTCAAAACTGCAATTTATTACATCAGGTCTTATTTAGAGTCATAAAATCAGCAAATGAACTTAATTGCCATAAACCAAGAGAGTCACTTTCTCTCCCTCTCTCAACAGTTGAATTATGTGGGTGTATTTACTGACACGAAGAGGCGAAAATAATTCCCCCTACATTTTTTACAAGCTTTGGACTTCACGTCCATTTCCGTGCGCGATAACGTGATTGACAAGATGGCTTCCATCGGCATGACACATCTTGTTGCGTTGTGCTCGGCGGATTATGTGCGGCTCACGCCAACATCATCAAAGGAACACCTTTCAGAACTGCAGGGGCTGGACTGAAATTGGTGATTTGTCACTCAGCCAAAATGATCTTTCAGCAAGAGCATTAAGAAAGACCTGCTGAGAGAAGCCTATGCGTTTGGGGATACAAATTATTGCTGTGAAAATATTCAAAAACCTTATAGCAGGAATATTAGTTTGATATGCGAGTTACTCAGAATTGGGACAACATTAAAACAGGCTTAGCTATACCATCCTTTGGCTCTGGGAAAATTATAATAATAGAGTGGTGTCTAAAAAAAAAAATGCTATTTTTGGGTTTTAGGAAAAGATTTTTGATTTGCTTTACATTGACTAGATGTTATATATGCATACTAACATACATAGGTACTGTTTTGTATTCACTCGCATGCAGTATTATATTAAATTCAATTGTTGGCCCAAAGTGAAGATGGATTTTTATCTCATGATCGCTGCACAGAGATGCTATTGACCTGATTTCAGAAATGGTCATTATAACTGACTGATGTTGCGGTGCTGTTTACTTTCACCGTGGATTTCACCGAAGCCTTTGACTGCGACTCGGTGTCTCATTTGAGCGGCAGGGATGGGTGTTAATCCCCAAGATGACATTATTAATTTACAAGTCAGAATTATCAATTTCAATTCTACTGGCCTGGAATTACAGCAGCGATTCTGTTTTGAGGGATCAGCACTGCAATTGTATTGTAGAAGCAAGCTGAAGGGCCCTGGTGTGAACAAACTAGGTGGGTTTAGTTATGAACACACGGTTCAGGTGACCTCATAATTAGACCGGGCTTCTAGTAATCGAATGGAGAGCAGAGTATGGTGAAGAATCTGGCCTCACCCAGTCATCTAAATACAGTTACAGATACTCATGCCATACACACACACACACAGACTGATACAGATGCACACATAGCTACAGATACACCCTGCCACATACACATTCACAATTATTTATTGAGCTGACACTTTTCTCCAGAGCAACTTACAGTTATTTATCCATTTAAGCAGCTGAGGAGTTTTTAATGGAGTAATTCAGGGTAAGTACTTTGTTGAAGGGTACTACAGCAGATAGTGGGACTTGACCTCAGGTCTTCTAATTGGAAGGTAACAACCCTGTCTACCGTACCCTGGTATACAAATGATAGCAGTACATACCGTCTTGCTCCCCCCCACCCCCCAAAAAAAGCCATCTATTTTACAATCTCGACAATATTCCAAGCCCCACCCCAAACATGTCACATGGTTTCAACGTGTAGAAGGTAATCTGCAAGGTGCGTTAGGACTTGGTGTTATAGCATGTACAGCTTAGGAGATAAATTCACGTTGTCCAGAGTGGACAGAAATAAATGGCTGGTTTTGAGGACAATCGCACCCCTCTTCAATAACACACTGCTACAGATACAGATAAGGAGCGACACACAGCCACGCAGTGGGACTCGGATGTGTGGAGAATTGGCTCATGGCGTTGAATCCGAGTTTCTGAGCCACAGGCCCTCTTTGGGTTGAGCTGCAGCAGCAGAGATTTTGATGGAATGATATTCGAAAGGCCTCCGTTTCCAGGAGCTCGGTGCTCAACAAATGGGTCAAACGGCATGAGACCGCTTCATTCACAAACCTCACTCTGTGAAAAACAGCCACAAAGAGCCACAAAGCAGCTCTATTCGGAGGGCGAGCGGAAAGGATGAAGCCATAAATACCCGTTTAAATCCGACAGATAGACAGGAGCTGCCTACCAGAGTAGACAGAAAGCTCGGTTACCCCAGTGCTGACACAGGGCATCCTCAGAATGTCCATACTTCCATAGCGGTAAAGAGGGAAATCAACGAGATTTTTAACCATTTAAGCCAAGCTGTGATACGTTTCAAGGACTCGGTGCCGGTGCACCTCCACCTGCCTTTCCGAGTCTTTTCGGAAACGGAATACCTCGCCACACGACCCAGCAGGTGACACGCAGAGTACAGTCACGAGGTGCACGTGTGTCGCTGGGATATGACCAGGCTCTGATTCCCCAGAGGCCTCTACGCTCCAAGGCTTTCCCATTGAAAGGGAAAGCAGGCTCGTGGGTCTAAAGAAAGCAGGAGTAAAGATGAGCCAAAGGGTGTGAGGGGAGGATGAGGAGCTGAAGAAGCCCATCTGGACTCTTCCCGGACCACAGACTCGGGACTGCAGTTGGAAGCTGTTTCCGGAGAACGAAGAGAGATGGCTTTTCTGTGAAGTTCCGTGACGGAATGTAAAGGTCTTTCCGACTTTCACTGTTGCCATGGCAACCCTGTGGCGCAATTAAAAAGGACACTCTCCAGGAATCGGTGAACTCTTCGGGGACAAGCACAAATTTTCCACCGAGGCCGTAAGACAGTGTCGTGTTTGTTGGAATCATTATTAACAGATGAATATGTCCTTCGGTGGAAATGTTAAGGGGGCAAAAATAAATGCCACTGAATCTTATGCAAACAGGCAAATAGTTTTTACTCATCGGAGAAGTTTGTGTAAAGTTGACGACTTTGACTGTGTGACACGAACTGTTGGCAGCCTGAGGTCGTATGTCAGAGGCAGCCTGTGTCGTGCAGAGCACCGCGGAGAGCATCCCAGGGTGAGCATCTTCACTAATGTGTGGCCACATGTCAGGAACTGGACATGTCCATCAAACCATAGCAAGACCATGGAAAACGTGTCCTCTGGGAGTGGTCAGTCCCCATCCAGCACAACGTGACAGAGACCATCTCGCTGGTATGCGGTCCCGGGTGGGGAATGGATAATATCTGGCAAACCACAGACGAACCATGGAGAATATCGGCCCCTTCTGTGGTCACAGGGCAGTGTCACGCCGTGTCCAGAACTCCACTGCCCCGACGCAGAGGTTGGATCCCCAACAGCACAACAGATGGGCCTCAGCAAGATTAGTGTCTCTGCATCTGAGGTCTTCTTCTAAAGGCTTTCTGCTCCTTTAATACACAGAAAACGTCAAATATTACTGTAATGCATATTCTTGTGTCATGTGTATATTTTTTCCAGTGGATCCGTTGTTTCGAAGCTCCCATTAATAAACCCCATTTACAAAGGGCAGCTGGACCAGCGCAGGTTCAGCTCCCAGGGAGTTGAGAAAAATGCAAACTAATACGGAGCAACATGGCTGGAAAGGAAATGGCTGCAGTGTTTTTCGCCGCGTCGAGTTTGGCTGATGTTGCGAGGTGCGGCAATGACATAGCTGGGGCAAGACAGAGCAGCGAGTGTGTTTGTCCGCTTGGAAATACATACTGCTATAAATAGGTTCAAAAACAGGCATCATGGGGGTCGCCTCAATCATTCTGCTGGGATTTAAATGATTCACTTTAAACTGAATTGCATGCAGAAAAGCAGGCACAAAAAACCACTTGATTAACACTCAACGTTCTACCGAAAAAGGTTTCAAAGGAAAGATAAGGAGGACCCTCCAGTCGACCCTTCCCCCTCCACCCACACCTACCTGCTATTAATATTGTGCACAGACACACACACAGGAGAGCACACGGTGTAACGGAATGAGGTGCAATAAGCTCGATTTGCTCGGCGGGGTCGCGGTGCTCCCGGAGTGGGCCGACTCGAGTGCGCCTGACCTTGTGTCACCTCCGTCGCATCGACACTCAGCTCCGAGCAGGCGAAGCTAAATGAGTCCGAACGGCCCCAGTTCTTCCCCAGCAGGAGGGGTGACCAATCTGCTGGCTTCCCCCGTACAGAAATGACATAACGACAAGGACGGCGATGATTTTTGGGGTAATTAACTTTTCCCTCTTTTTTTCCCAAATACTGATTAGTCTGTCAAAGTGTACTTCGTGAAACTATTAATTAATGGAAGTCTGAAATAGCTTCCTGCTTTTTTTTTTTTTATCCTCGGAGCAATCCATTAAAGTGAGATTCTTCGGAAGGGAGGGGGGTTTGGTGAGGTGATTGGGGGGGGGAATCCGAAACGCCTGTCCCTAAGCTTTAAAACACTGCACTAAACTGAGGTCGACAGTCCAGAACTCGTTATATATGTTCGCTCTTATTCGGTAATAGAATGCCATTTTATTGATGGTACAGCGCACTCTCGAGGGCTCATGGAAATTGAATCCTCAGACGACCACCCCGATTAAAGAGGTGAAAAATGACTTATCGTGTCACATATCTGCAGAAAATGTTCCTGAACCAGAACAAAGCTGGTGAAATTAGAAAGAAGACGTTTTCCTCCAGAAGGCAGGAGGAGAGCTGGGGTCCCGCTCAATCACACGCGCTGTTCAGGGTCTACCTCCAAGGATGAAACATGGACGACTACGAGGCAAGGGACTTTGTCGCTCCATCTACAGTCATAATCGCACGAGAACCTCGTGTTCGGCGACATCAGGAATATGAATGAAAGGAAGGTCGTGTGCCGGGAGGAAAAGAGGGCGAAGCGAGCCGATATATTCAGCTACAGCGGTTATTAACGTTCTGATACGATCTTTACGTTCATTTTGCATTCTCTCGGAGTTTGGTAAAAAGACAAAAAAAGGTTTGGAGTAAAGAAGACCACTTTTTGACAGCCTGAGAGAGACACAACAATCTGGAACATGAGACACCTTGCTGCTCTGAGACCTTTGTCAGACAAACCTGTAACTCTTCCACTCAACTTTTCAAAGGTGTGACGTCCCAGAGCCGGTAGTTGAGCAGTTGGCTCCAGGTGGGAGCCCCATGGAGCAGAGCCCCAGATCAGTGAACTCTTCGTTTTCTGATGGGCCACATCGGTCTGCAGTCTCCATTGGACTGCGCCACCTGAAAGGGTCAAGTCACTCTACCTGCAGGACAGGGGATGATGTTCCACCACGGCACCTCTTGATAAGTTCAGGGTCTTCTAGGTATAGCTGATATTGAAAGATGCCTCTGCCAAAATCACAACACTGTGCTTGTTCGGTATGTTTCTGAAGATATGAGCATGGATCAATTTTAATTATTTGCGTATAGCGTTTTTACTGCGGTACACAGCAGATTCACTGCTCTTATTAATCACTTGCTTAGCAGTAACCCTTGGCTGTCAATCACCTGGCAAACCACCTGCCATGTCAATTATACAACGAAAATCTCTTCCAGCAATTTGGTTTGCCTTTAAAACCTGGAATTAAGGTACAGGGACCTTGGGTTCTGGGATGCGTGGATGGCAAGGCGTAGAAAAACGGGTGCTCACCTTGCAGGGCCTGCAGCTTGTGAGTCTGGATGATGATGCAGAGCTGAAGGACCAGCTGGGGGGCGCTCTCCAGGAAAGTGGCCAGCAAGTGCAGCATGCTGACGTCCGCATACTCGTACACCATCCTCCAGTAAAAGCGCCAGCGGTCGTGCTCGCTGCTGCGCCGGCTTCTGATGCCCAGGTAGATGGTGTGAAAGTACCTGCAGGGCAGAGAGTAGCACAGCTTTTCAGGAAAAGCACAATTTCAATATTCATCACATGACGTCTTGGTGCAGCAAGCACCTTTCAAGCTTGACGGTAAGCATCTATCATAGTGGTTAGAACTACTACTTTGGGCAGTAGTAGGTTTGAATCCCACCACCTGCTGTAGTACCCTTAATCAAAGTATTTAGCCAAAAATTTACCCGGCTGTGCATATGGGTAAATCAGTGTAGGTAGCTTAACATTGTAAGCCACTATGGAGAAGCGTCAGCTAAATGAATAAATGTACTTTTAGGAGACAACAGGTCAGGAACATGTTGGGGCCATTGCTTTGAAGTCTAAAGGTCCTTGGTTCAAATCCAGCTCCTGCTGTGGTCCCCTTAATCATGGTACTTACCCTGAATGGATACAGTAAGAACACCCTGCTGTACACGTTGTTCAATAATTGTGAAGCTGATTGTCTAACATTGCAAGTGTCGTTGGAGAGGGGTGTCAGCCGAATAAAGGTTAATGATAATAACAGAAGGAAATGGACTTGTAACCACAAGGTTTTGAGTTTAAATCCTGGAAAGAGCCCTGCTTTCTTGTCCTTGAACACAACACACACACATTTTCAGAACCGCTTGTCCCATACAGGGGGTCACGGGGGAACCGGAGCCTACCCGGCAACACAGGGCATAAGGCCAGAGGGGGAGGGGACACACCCAGGACAGGGCACCAGTCCATCGCAAGGCACCAGTCCATCGCAAGGCACCCCAAGTGGGACTTGAACCCCAGGCCCACCGGAGAGCAGGACTGTGGTCCAACCCACTGGACCACCACGCCACCCTGAACACAACACATCACATCTCAACTGCTCCAGAAAGAAAAAAAAAAAAAACATCCATTAAAATTAATAAAAATGTAAAATTATCTTTCAGGGTTGTAATTTGGACAAAAGACTCGCCAGTAAGAAAGATGCTATCCTTCGATAGCAAAGTTTTTAAATTATACATGGATTTTGAGAAACGCTTAAAAAATTTAAGCTTTAATGTACAAAAGGTTTCTCCGCAGCAAGGACTGTATATCGCCCACTGTGTCAGTTGACAAGGGGTCACAGAGTTCACTGGGTCATTGGTTATCACCGCTCACTTATCAACCAGAGTTTATTGCTTGCGTATGAAGTCCCTCAAACCAGTATTACAGGGGTTCACCTGCTCATGGTGACCACTTCCATGGTATTCACGGTAAAGGGGGGTACTGCTGCCCATCAGCCAATCAGCACAGTGCGTTAGTGACATGTTCTCACATACGTACAGCGGGCGTCTACACGTCCACCAACTGTAAATGGAAATGAGTGTCTTATGAGGGTCACACATTCTGTCTGATTGTCCTGTTCTGTGCTGTGGCGCCCCCCTCCCCCAGTGTCAGGCCAAGGCTGCACGCAGAGACACCCACCAGCCCGCGCAACACTGCAGCAGTGTGATTTATGGGGCCCCAAATGTATCCTCACACTGTTACTGTAATCTAATGCTGGTCAGCCTGGCCCACAGAGTCCCATTAGCGAACATTAATAGACCCCAATTCCAACCTGATGACAATATTGACTTCCAGCTAAAGGCCCACTTACATGATTTTGCGCCAGTAATAGTAAATCAATTCAATTAAAGGGAGAGGCAGAAAATCAACAACGCTCAAAGCACCGGGGGCCGCTCCTTCCTCGGCAACACTTCTCATCTCGTGACACGCGGCAAAGTTTTCCCTTCTTGCCCGCACTTTACAAAAATAATCGTGCCTTCAAAATCTCCGATATCATTTACGGGAAATTACAGCGCGTTTGTGAAGGCGTCCAAGAAAATTGCTTGCACTTTCCTGTGTTTTCTTTTTCTTTTGTCGAAGCAAATCAGTATTACCTGAAAAAAAATGAATAAAATCGCCCATTTTGAATAATTAATGTAACCATAATGAAGACTGCGGTTTATTTGCACAATAGACTAGAGTGTATTGTATGTTTGTCAAAAAAGTCTACATTGTTGGCTTGTAGCTGCTCTGTTGTACTTCCCTTTTTAATTAGTTCAACTATAAAGTGAATGCCTGTAATGTACACAAGTGTTATGGTTTCAATTAGCTTTATGCAAAAGCTGGAGAACTCATGAACTCTCCAATTTATATAACACCACCAGACGCAAGCAAAAAATTATGATAACTTCTTTGAATTCGAACACTGCAACTGCTGCCACATTTTCACGGGCGAATAAGGGAAATGGGAAGAGGCAGGCGCTAAGAAACACTATTTAGTTTGGATCTGCATTCCCCCAGTTTATTATTTGTGTAAATATCATTAACGATACTGTTTATTTGCACGCTCCTGCTCCCGCTTGCAGTGAGATGAAAGGCAAATACAGCCTTTGCGATGCAATGAGAAGTGGGAAGCAGTAGAATGGAATACGGAAAACAACAGACGCGTGCTGAGTTATTTTTAGTTGCGTGACGGCAAAGCCGAAATTCTGCATTGACGATCAGCGCCCCCCCCCACACCGCCGACTTTCTTTGCAAGCGGTACAGGTGATGCTAAATACACCCTGCTACGGTCCTCGCTGAGATGAGAGACGCGCCTGTGCGGTCTCGAGCTGTCACGGGAACCCGCTTCCTGCTCTCGCGAGCTGCCGGGGGTTCTGGGTCGGAACGAATAATTAAAAGATAGGCGGCGGCCTGCAGGCGCTCGCACCGCTCGACGATCCTCTCGGTCCTGCTCGGCAGCGGACCGAAGCCCCTCCTGTCTCACCGTACATTTAATTAACTTCAATTGACAGCGCTTAACTTCAGCGAGCCTTGGGTTGGCGTTTCAGCTTGAGGAGGTTTTGCCGAGACATGCCAAGACAGGGCCGTTTTCCTTCTTGTGGGGGACACAGAATAGTCCCCTCGAACTCGCGTTGACCCCCCGTCACGGAAAAATATGCCAGGCCATTTGCTTGTTTATTTGACGTTATTATTCATTTGTGTAGCAGGAGCGGGTGCGTTTCTCCATGGCAGATTTATTTCCCTTACAGAGCTGCTACCTGCCCACTCAAGCAGCCTGAGAAATTCAAGAAGTTGAGCTTCTGTGGTTTAAGTACCGGAACCACTCCTTACAAAAGTACCACCGCCCTACTGCGGCTAATACCCTCTTCAAACAGAGTCAAACGAAATATTAACACAACTTGTGTCACAAGGGCTTGCGGTTCTAGGGCCGCACTCGAGCCGTAAAAATACTTGCAGACCTGACTTGACCACATGAGCCTGAGATTCGAATTGAGAGTTCAGCATAATGGCTCATTGACGGTGTCTGAAATTAAATCTTTTTATAGCCGTCGTTTTCACGCTCTGCACCGATACGCCCGAAACGCTATGCAATTTGTTGCCATGGTGATGTAATGTTGTGCAGGAGGACGTTCGTCCATTCGCTGCATTTGCACAATTAACGGTAAGACTTCAAACACAACACGCCACTTGTATGAGAACAAGTCCGAACAGACTAGCTATTTAGCGCACAAACACGTATTTAGTGGCACTAATCTACAGACGTGAGGTCTTTTCTTAAATTTTTGAACCGTTATAATAGTTTAAACACTTCATAGTTATTATATATATTATATTACCTATATAGCTAGTTCTACTAATGATCATTATACATTTAGGTGATGTTAAATGGTAACAGTTAAACAGCTAAGTAGAACAAAGTAGCTAAGCAGCTAAAAGTATATAAAATCATTTGTTTAAATCATTAAATGCTTACATAATGCATCAGGAAAACCTGCACAAATATCTTCAGTATGACATAACATTACACATAGACATATAGTAAAGACTAAATACCACTGGCTGTTTTATTTATTCACGTAGCTAATTGCTTTGCTTTTTTTCCAAAGCAGCTTACAATTATTTACTCATTTACACAGCTGGGTAATTTTTACTGGAGTGTTTTAGGGTGAGTACCTTGCTCAAGGGTACTACAGATGGAGGCGGGATTCAGACCTGTGACTTTTGGGTCCGAAAGGCTCCCGCTTTAACCACTGGGCTGTTTAAGCTGAGGTCATAGTACTGTTAACCAGGGCAACAGAATAACTGGTAAACCAACTTGCTACAGAGATAACTGTGTAAATATTTTCACATTTATTAAAATTCTCCTGAAAATGTTTTATTTAATATAACCCAACAAGACGTGTCCAGGATGACCTAATTACAAGTCTGGTTAACTGACTTGATTATTCATTTTAAAAAATATCCATTCAGAGTTTAAAATATGAATCCAGTTAAAAGTTAGGATTTTACAATGATACAAGTTTATTTTTACAGTATGTGCTTTTGCTGAAATCAGTGTTTCATGATTGTTTCAAAATATGATGGAAAGGTACTGAATTTATTTTTAACTGTACATAGCAATTTAACTACTAGGTACACCCGTGCCTTTCAATGAACTCGTTCCTGCTTTCAAAAACACATTTAATCAATCGAGAGGATTCAGTAGTTGTCCAGACTCATTTCAGGTTTACAATGACTATCCAAGTGTGTTTACATTTCTGGATCTGATTGATTACTTTCCCGTTATGTTTCTAAGAATTTACTGAAAATTAAAAAAAAATATATATATTTTATAAAAAATTATTATTATTAAAAACATTACACAAAAAGCGTAAATGCGATTGATTTTTACTCATTACCCAAATTACTTCGCCCATGATCTCTTAAGTTCATGTAAAGTGTAAATGTTCATGCACTATAACTTTAAGATCATGCTGGGATAAACCTTTACACAGCTACTGTTGGAATGTAATGTAAATGTTTATATATATATCTAAAAAAAAAAACTGTATATATACACAGGGACCAGGTGCTGTGGTGGATTCGGTGCCCCGTGTGTGACGGGTCTGGGGTTCGAACCCTGCTTGGATTGCCCTCCGGTGGACTGGCATCTCCTCCTGGCTGTGTCCCGTCCCCCCTTGACCCTGTGCCCTGTGTTGCCAGGTAAGGCTCTGGCTTGCCGCAACCCTGCACGGGACAAGCAGTTGTTGACGATGGATGGATGGATATATATATTCTGTTAAAGTTTTATGCAGCTACTCGTGTGATGAACATTGGTTCATACGGTGGAAGGAAACAAACTAACCGCACTTAATAATCACACGTCTGCATCTAAGCGTCTTTTTCTCCTAATGTAATGAACACATTGTATTTTCTATGAGATGTACGTCGCTTTGGAGAAAACCGTCTAAATGCTAAATGCTAAATGATTAAATGTAAATTTGAAAGCAAAATCAGTAAAAGTATAAAAAATGAAAACATTAACTTCACATTAATAAAACTGTACATACAGTTTATAACATTAGGTATAGCATTGAAGACCTGTTCCATTAAAGAAAACAAATATCTAAAAAAAGGGCAATTAATAGGCCGTTGAATTATGGAATATAATACAGGATAGCATTCAATGTAAATGAAATTGAGCCGTGTGTGTACATTCTGCAGAACACATTACTATGAGGCGATGCTTCTCACCGCAAACTGTACATACATTAAAGAGTTAAAAATGCCGTGTTATTTATGGAGTATCTCTCAACAAGACCACAGATACTCGAAGCTCTTGTACTGGTTGCTGAAGGACCTGGAACGGCTTGAGATGAAGTGCCACAATCTGGGGGAGCCGCGAAGGTGTCCCTTTTAGGCTGTGCCGTGGAGGACGCATCGGGCCCGACCGCAGCGCCAAGACGCGGCCGTCCTCCAAGAGGCAGATGGCAGGCGTGGCGGAGGCACGTGAGCGCACCCTGCGTCAGCTCGGAGGGTTTTCGCAGGCACGCCGCTCTTGGCACGCGGGACTGCGGGGCTCCACGCGCCCAGAGTTTAACGCTCTTCCGCTGGCAGGAAGCTCTCAAGGTCAGAAAAAAAAAAGCGACGAGCGCTCGACGCGCTCCCGCTCTCGGGAGGCACGCGCTTCCTTGCTCGTGGAATTGCAAAGATGTGCAGTTTTTAAGCCTGTTTGCTCTTCTCCTGGCCTGCTCTGGCGGTAGGGAAATGCGATGCACGAGAGGTGGCGTGATGCTGTGGATGTTTGTATTGTCACTGACATTTCTGGTCTCCAGCTGTAATGGAAGTCTCTTTACCCAGGGGACCATGCAAGCAGAGCTGCTCCACGGACCCTTAAAAATGTGGGGGGGCGTGAGCTGCGAAAGGCCGACCGGGGGCCTCTCCTGCTGACGACCTAGATGATGTGACATAGACGGTTGGAGCAGTGGAGGGAGATGGTCCAAGTGTCTGCTCTGAGCTGATAACAGCACACAGCCTTGTGTCCTTCAGCAAAGACCCACTGTCTTCTGCCTTCTACGTGAAAATGTATCTCTGGCCCCCGCTAAAAGGTAGTGCAGCGCTTAAAGACCTGGACTTGCGCCACAGATGTTGTTTCAAGTGCCAGAAATGGTCTTCTTGTTGTGCCCTTCAGCGAGGTACATGTTTCCTTGAGTAGCATTTCCTAACAGAAGAAATAGGTGGCACAGCAGGGAGCACTGGTGCCCCCCGTACCTGTTCTGTGCATTTCAATAGGGGTTCAAACCCAGGTCAGTCTGTCTGCAGCTTGGACATTTCAGTTTCCCCATGATCACATGGGTTTCCTCACACAGCACAAAGACATGTTTCAATGGAGTAGAGATTCTTAATTGCTCACGGTGTGTGAATTAATACACATTTAGCTGACATTTTTCTCCAAAGTGACTTACAGTGTTAAGGTTACAATTATTTACCTACTTCTACAGCTGGGGATGCAGTGGTGCAGCAGGTTTGGCCAGGTCCTGCTCTTTGGCAGGTCTGGGGTTCAAGTCCTGCTGTGGGTGCCATGTGATGGACTGGCATCCCATCCAGGGTGTGTCCCTCACCAGCTGCCAGCTTAGGCTCTGGTTTGCCACCACCCCACTTGGGGTAAGCAGTTTCAGACAGCATGTGTGTGTACAGCAGGGTAGTTTTAGGGTAAGTACCTTACTCAAGGGTATTACAGCCAGGGATGGGGATCAAACCTGCAACCTTCACATCCAGAAGCAGTAGCTCCAACCACTACACTACCAGCTGTCATTATATACAGGATGTGTTACAACGATCGGGTGTAAAGACGGGCGATCGACCATTAACAATCGCCCTAGATCACGTTGGAAGGAAGTATCTGCGAAATGAACAAAACACACACCGTTTAAGTACACTTGGAAGAAAGTGCAAGGCCTGCAACAAATGAGCGAAATCGCCCTTTTACGTGTAATCTTAATTAATTTCATTTTCAGCAGCAACAACTAGCCTTCGCCGTCTCATCCGTAGCGTTGGAGAGCCCTTCGAGAAGAAATGCTAAGAATTCCGAAAACATAGTGCAACTAACAGCCTGGCCAGCATCCCAGATCTAAGCCCAAAATACACCGCTTACGCCCAGGGCTATTTGAGCGCTGTAAAGCGGCAAAGTACACTGTTAAGTTAAAAGGTGTTCAGGCAGGCTACCAGCATTAAATTTGGAGGAGGCCCGCGAGCGCTAGAAAGAAGATGAAGACGAAAATACCGAAAGAATAATACACGCTATATTATTCTGCTCTTTTTCTATTTTCTTCTTCTTTGCTTTCCTCGCTGAAGAAGAGCAAACGCCAGGTGCGGACTGAAGACGCACACAAGCACCGCAACTCCGCAACCAAACACACGCAAGCGTGAGCATGATGAAGTCGGGTTGCCATGGCGAGAACCCGAGACAGCCGCCCGTGGCCGTAGCGATGCGGTGGAGGAATGGCGTGCGGCACCGCAGACCCTGTCGCGGCGTATCTGGGTTAACGCAGCGGCCGTGCTCTGGGCTCACCTGGGAGAGCGGCAGGGCTCGGAAGCCGAACGGACGCACGACCACCTGCCCGGACCCCGGGAACGCGGCAACCTGGGAGAGACGTGTGGCTCTCGCGAGTCCAAATGTCCCCCACGTAAGGGACATGCGGGAGCAGAACTGTGGCCTCTGCTTCTCAGATCGAAAGTGTTTTTGCGTGTGTGTGTGTGTGTGTGTGTGTGTGGGGGTGTGTACGTGTGTGTCCGTCTGCCTGGACTTGGCTGCTGTGCAGAACCGGTTAAACTGTAATAATAAGAAACGCAATTTCCATCGATGTGTGTTTGAAAAATGCATCTATGTTTAGAAACACATTTTCGGCGAACACCTGGACATCTGGACACATTTTCATTTTCTGAATTCTAGTTTAGAAACCATGTTCCCACTACTCACAGTCACACTCCAGTGCGCAATACTCTTTGGCCAGCAGGGGGCGTAGTGGTTTCAAGTGCTGTCTTAAACTTGAAGGACCCAGACTCAAATCCCATCCTCTGCTGTTGTACCCTTGATCAAGGTAATTACCCTGAACTGACTCTGTCAAAATTACCCAGCTGTACAAATGGGTGAATAATTGTAAGTAACTTAACATACAAATCTAACATCCGAAATTACTCTGAAAAAAGGCTGGAGCTAAATGCAACGTTATATTAATCAGTTTACCGGATGTTTTACCACACTGATAAGGACTTGGGGTGGCCAACTGGCTCCCGGTCCCTCCTGGGGGTCCAGGTGTCATGGGAAGGTCATGGATCCACCCCATTCCCCTCCCGTCACTCTTTCGGACATGTCGGAAGTCCAGCCGAGTGTCGCCTTCCCAGCTTGCCGGGGGCCCTCCCGCTGGCCCTGCGCGAGCGGACGAGGGAGCAGCGGAGCGTTAACCGCGCTCACAGCTGCCCTCCCGCAACACCCCGGGCCCCGCGGGGTCCAGCTCTCCCTCTTTCACGGAGCTCAAGGGCCGAGACCAACCACGGCTCCTCGGCAGCCGGCGCTCCCCACAGTGAATTAATCTCATTACAGAGCCAGCATCCCCACTGATTCTTAATCTGAATAAACTGTTCGGCGTTTCCTTTTTAATTGAATCCCTGCTTTTCTGCATTAATAGGATTTGCTTAACTTTTACCACAGTTTACAATGGCTTTGCTTGTGTTCGGCTGGATGAGCTGTTTTCAGAAAGGCGCGGTCATGTGTCGGCAGTCAGCGGTGCGCTGCGTCCGTTAGTCATTTAACTCCCCGGACATTTCTTGCACTCCACTACGCTGCCTCTCAAATACAAACAAACAAACTAACAAACTAATATACACACATAATTATGTACATATAAGTGTATCGCTTACATGCAGGCACATATGTATTTATATATAAGCATTATAAGTATACATAACACACACACACACATATACACACACATGCAAGTGTGATATGATACATATCATTAATGAAACGACACCCTTCTGCATAATTTCGGGTGCGGAACATGCTTTCAGTGACAAGCAGTGATATTCCGAGTGACCCTCTTGGCACGGAGTGCACCGAACAGGAAGCCGAACCCTCTCTCCATCGTGCGCATGGCCACCGGATGCCTCTGGGGATGTTAGTGGTGACAGGTGCCCGGGTCGGCCTTTCTGGCAGCTCTAATTAACATCTTCGCCAGCGTTTCCATGGCAACGCCGGGGACGCAGTTGAGGGAAGCGGTGAGACCTGAGCTGCAGTTTTTGGCCGCTGCGTGCCGAGTTATGAGTCGCGGGTGAGCACACGAGTACAGCCTCCTTCAGGCCTGGGCTCACAAACCTCTAAACTAGCAAGTGATGCTTGAGGAAATGATTTCAGGTGGAAAAAATGAATTATCCAGTCATCCAAATCATTAGATTAATAAAAGAAGGACATTAAAGGTGCCGTGTGGAACACTCATTAGCCGAAACAACAGTTGTTTATGTCTGGGCAGCAGGCGAAAGTGTTCAATCAAATATCTGAGCAGAAAATAACTGACTGCTTTCTATTGGTTAATTGTGCAGCTATCAGAACAAAAACTGAAATAAAAATGTGTTCTTTTGACCAGACACTTAAAATGTTTTGCAGAAAAGGTGTCCAAATACTGAACCATATGATGGCGCAGCGGGTAGCGCTGATGCCTCGCAGCTCTTTGGATGTGGGTTTGAATCTGGCCCAGTCTGTGTGGGGTTCATGTTCTCCTCGCATTTGTGTGTGTTTCTACTCCCAAGCCAAAAAGAGGTGTTTCAAGTGGAGTTACATATGAATTATCCATATTGTGTGTGTTATTGTCCTGTGAAGGACTGGCCCCATTCTAGATGTATGCTACCTCATGCCCTATTGCTCCAGGATAGGCTCTGGACCATCATGACCCTGCACTGGACAAGTGGTAATTGATGATGGAAAGGGGTTAATCCATTAAAAAAACACAGAGGCACTGCGGCATTACAAAGGTACACAGCGCCAGTTGAGTAATGAGGCAGTTACGGAAGTAGGTTAAGCAGGTTAAAGAACTGAACCTGTGAACAAAATGTTTTGGGTTCAAGCCTCAGTGGAGGCTTCCACGTTATATCCCAGAGGCAGGAGACTAATGCAAATTGCTCCAGTAAAAACACCCAGCTGCAGAAACGTCCTTGACTTGTGTCAGATGAGGACTAATTAATTTCCCGTTTTGCTTTTTTTCCTTCCCTCCTTTCTTTTCCGGAGACAGCTGAGAGGCAGGGAAAGCCTAACTCAGATGTCAGACAACCCCTGCATCCGCATGTCTGAAATTCTTAGAAATGTTCTCATTTGCATTAAACAACTGCTCCAGAAGTGTCAGAATAGATATCCATACAGTTGTTAGAGCTCCTGAGCTATTTTCATCCACTTTTCAAAATAGACTGTGAACAGAACCTATTCAGATGAACGAAGAGCGCGACATTGGGTGGATCCAACTATGGAGTCCAGTGCAACATGAACGTATATCAATTCTGTGATCCAAAGGCCTGTTTGGTCATAGATTAATAAAACATCCTCAACATGGTAATGAACATGCAGAGATGAAGACCATCACTCCTTCAGTGACCATAGTGGGAATTTTCTACAGTCCACAGAAGCGGACACTTGGCTCTGCTCTAACAAAAGTTCTATCGTTTCCCGTTTGTATTTCGGGATGCAAACCTGCTTCCGATTTGTGTTTTTACTAATCGAGAAGGTCATCTATCAATCCATTATCAACAACTGCTTGTTTATTGCATGGTCATGGTGGTCTGGAGCCTATCCTAGAAGCATAGAGCACACCCTGCATGGGACACCAGTGCATTGCAGAGCAACCACATGCTAATATATACACACAGTGTGGACAATTTAGCCACCAATTCATCTGAAGCACATGTATTTGAACTGTGGGGGGAAACCAGAGCATCTGGAGGAAGTGCACATGAACAATATGCAGTCTCCACACAGAGCTGGATTTGAACCCATGGTGGAAACTTAGAGCTCAGAGGCACCAGCGCAACCTGCTGTGCCACACTGCCACCCGCATGGAAGCACAATCGATTTAAATGTCATGCAGAGATGCATGATAGCAAGACCCAGGGACAGCCCCAACATCCGGCTTCTAAATGGGGGCACAGGAAGTGCAGTGAATCAACCAGGACCTCTGGATAACACATGAAAACCAGGATGATCCTAAGATTTCCCTTCACAACCTCATTTGCACGACATCTCCCCTTTCTGGGGTCAAACCAAATCTTAATGTGGAAAACGTGCAACAGAAGCGCTGAGCTTGATCTTCATTTCTCTGCAAGAAAGACCCTGAGTGAAAGAGAACGCTTGCAAGAAGAGTTCCTTAAGTGCCCAGACACTTAATTAGGCTAAATAAACAAAAATAACTGACTAGTGGTGCCGGTGGCGTAAAAATCAGATAAACGTGGGAGTCCAAGCCAGACTGATTCATGTAAACATGAATCAGCCTGACCGCATTTGTTTTGGGCATGTACCGCATTCATTTTTTAATTTGAACAAATATCTCAGTATCCAAGCCATTAGGGGCAAATTACATGTTTGCATTAAAGTTTAGCGAAGTGATATAATTTTAAGCAGTTATTCAGTCACTGGGTGATGGGATCAATACAGGGGAAACACTACAATTAATCCTGGCGCCGATCCCAAGTGTGCTATTGGGGGGGTGGCGTACTGTATAACGGGTGGTTTTGGGATTAGAGGGGAAAGGCTGAATCAACAACGAATAAAAGCGTGCGAAACTCAGAGAACAGACTCTGCACACGGTCCCAGTACAGCAGCATTAATCTGTTCTTTATTGTTGCGTTTTAAGAGAAAGGCTAGACCTTCGCATCCCTCCCCTCCAAGAGTAGGCAAGGCTCAACGGTTTCGTTGGCGAATCGGCCACCGGCCGCACGGATCCAGCCGCGCCTCCGAGAGCGGGAGCCATGACTGCAGTGTTGATAAAGCCCATTCAAATGGGATTAGTCAGATGTCGACACGCGTCCCCTCTTTGATGGGATTAGGTGGGCGACCGGGTGGTTCCTGATCCGGGAAGGGCAACGCAAAGCACGGCGGGCATGTGCCTGAGCGGACGCGCGACTGCGCCGCCGCTTGCACCCAGGCCACCTGACCCCAACGTGCTCAGAGTTCTCTTCCTCTCTTTGTCATCATTTCAGTGTCTTTAGAGACACCCGTGTGGGACGCCTCTGCGAGGAGTTCAAGGTGCGGGTGGTCTGCCTCCGCAGAATATATGTCCGTTGGCAACGTCACCTCCTTGACCCGACTGCGCACTCTCCCCGCCCACCCTATTCCGTGACACCACCCTCCGTTCTGAACGGTGAAATGGAGGCCATGTCCCAAGACCCACTGCCCTCTGTGCGCAGCAGTGAGATATCTCCATGGCAACCGACTCCTCCCAGACAACCATTTGGGTCAGGTTCTCACCTGCAACTGACTCGGATGTGAGCTTTTGTATTACTTGCGCTTATTGGCAGTTTTCCAAGAACGATGAACCTTTTGTTTATTAATAAATAATTGTGGACTATCATAAAACAGTGGAACACACTGCTCTCTGGTATATATATATACATATAGGTTACATGTACAGCTCTGCCTCTCCATGTCTATTCATCCCTCTCACCATCCACTCTGCAAACATTATTAAAAAAATGAAAAGAAGGAGTGAAAACTCAAATTTCATTTGGGACTTGGAAGTATCGAGCCTAAATGCCATCTACTGGAACGTGTGGAGTGTACGCGAGTCGCCAGCGGCAGTGATGTCACCCCCCCAGGTGTGAATGCAGGAGCTGAGATTCACCGGCTCCCTGAGGTCAGCGCTCGGCCTTTAGCCCAACAGTCTCCAGAGGTTCCTCTTGCCAGGAGGTTGTGCATCTTTAAGAAGTGTGTTCCATCCACATGTTTGCCTCCACCTATTTGTTTAGACAGTGGCTGAGGAAAGAGAGGGAAAACACTTTCCTGTCTTCACCTCCTCGCTAAACCGTGTGCAAAATCAGTTTCCTTACTGTGGGGTATCGCTAAGTATGACAAAACTGTAGCGCCAGTGAAGCTCTGCACACAAAATATGTACGTTTTCACGTCATTTTTCATAATTTAATCTCAGCGTTTTAACGTTGATATTTCTCATAGTCACAAGATGCTGGTGCAGTGCTGGCATTTGTCACTATGTTGCTCCTTAGATAATTTATGCGTTTTCATTTCATCAGTAGATTAGTTCTTACAATAATTAATCATTAATGTTGTTAACAATATTATTTCTTCAGTAAGGAAGAATACTCTACAATGGACTGGCATCCCATCCAGGGTTTACCCCCCAGCTCCGTGATCAGCAATTAATGAAAGTCCATCCGTCCGTCCATCCGCCCATCTGCCCATCCGCCCATCTGCCCCTCCGTCTGTCCATCTGTCCATCCGTTATGAATAAACGGTCGTCCAATACAGGGTTACAGTGGTCTAGAGTCTATCCTGAAAGCAAAAGATGCGAGGCAGGGTACACCATGGATGGGAAGCCAGTCCATCAATGGACACACATTCATTAAGTCACAAACACACACCCAGGGCACTTTAGAATCAGCACTTCCTATGAAACAGGTCTTTGGACTGTGGCAGTCAACTGGGCCATCTAGAGGAAATCCACAAACAGAGGTGAACACAAAAACTCTGCACAGACAGAACCAGATCCAAAGTGTGAAACACAGGCAGAATGAACAGGAACATGTTTCTGAGGACAACATATTCCTCAGCATATTAAATAAAGAATAAAGAAAGCAGTTATAGCACAGCCAGCAAATGTTCGTCAGTGTTAAAAATTACAGGGTATTGCGAAGGATATCTAATGTCAGCCTTTTGATGCTTGAATATCTATAGTTAGCTGCTGTCAAACAGTGACATTTACTTCTGAGAAAGTGGTCTGGTAGCACTTGACCTGCTACCCATCGCTGGAAGCATCAACGGTCAGCTTCACAGACCTCTGGCTCTTATACGGGAAGCAGTTTCTGAAAGGGTTGGGCTCTCCGTGGAGCCTCGGGGTGGGGAGCATAAGATACGCAAACTTGTCTGCGCTTCGTGTGTTTGGTTGCTTAGCAACGTCAACCGATGGACTCCACTCAAGACATGAACACATTAATCTCGAAAGTAATGCTGTTAGGTGAACTTTTCGATAGGTGATTGAAAGTCCCTCGCTCCAGACCTCATGAGAGTACCTAGACAAACATGCGCACACACACTCAAAAAATATGAGCGTTCATACATCTCTTGGTTGATGCTGCACTCCAGAATACAGTTGTCAAACTGTATTTCAGATTTAATGCAGAAAGGTCAAGTCTGCACAGCTTGCTGCTCTGTGAAAGTCGACAACTTTTCTCTGTTATTTACGGTGCTGTCTCCTTCGCCTGCCTTTCTTTAAATATAACTAGCTCTTTCCCATGACCCTTTGCAGACAAAGAATTTGTGCTATAGACATTGTGTCACCCAAATCTCCAAACCTTGGCTATGGCTGGCTTTTCCCTTTCCCTGCCCTATCGACGATGGTGGCCCCTTCCCTTTGCTGGCTGCGGACATGGATAAATCCTCTTCTTTCCTGCTCTACGGGTTCGAATTACCCCTCCTCTTCCCGTCCTAATGCTTAGATGGCCCCTTATGTTTGCCACCCTATAAATGCAGGCATCTACCCTGCTGTTCCCAACTGGCTGACAGCAGAATAAGCAGATACTCTGCTCCCACTGCTGCTCAGTGTGCTCCAACTCCCAGATTTGATGGATTCCCCTCAGCTCCTACAAAGGGGTGCCATCTTCCCCTAAATCAACTGAGCCTTGTTATTCTGCAATTACTCTGATTTTTCCCCCTCTTCTTGTTGAGGAAGAAGGTCAGCGGGGTACACTGCCATAAATAAAAATGCTGCTGGGTAATATTGTATGCAACCATCTTGACATTGCTATCTTTCTTACCTTTACTAATCCCTACAGAGCCTTTGGTTCAAGCTGAGCCTGTGGGAGGAGAGGACTTTTTGGACAAAACTTCCTCTGATTGATAACACCAATAAAGAGGATGCTCTGCAGGAGCGAAGGCCACCGATGCCTCGCTCACTTTTCTACTTAAGTTAACAAGCTACAAATCTGTGGAAACATGACCGAAAGCTCTCGAAAAGGCAGACTTACAGTATGTTCCGTACATTTTACACTGCATTTGCAGAGATGATTATATGAGAAAAAAAAAGTCATTTATACACTGTTACAATTGTGTCATTGTGAAAAATATATAATTACTTCCAGCTGAGCTGTCTTAGCATTGTTAATTTTGTGCACCAGGAAAAAAAAAGTCAATTTTGATTCTTTTGGTTTAGTGGAAGATGAGACGTCGATTTGCCAACATATTTTTGCAGTGCACAGTTTGCAGTTTTTTTTTTTTTACACAGCTGCCTTCAACCAGCATTGTCAAATGCAAAGAGAACATGAAATTCAAATGGACCCTGGAAGGAGCCCTGCAGAACACCCACAGTAGGGAAGTGACTGGCAATATTACCATCAACACAAGTATAAGCCACCTTACGTCACCGTGATCGATGGGGACAGTTTGTGTGGTGGGTGGATCTCACACACACACACACAGTCTGAAACCCCTTGTCCCAAGTGGGGTTGCGGTGAGCCAGAGCCCAACCTGGCAACACAGGGCGTAAGGCTGGAGGGGACACACCCAGGACAGGACGCCAGTCCGTCACAGGGCACCCCAAGCGGGACTTGAACCCCAGAACCGCTGGGTGGATCTCTTTCCTCCAAAACTAACAAGCATTGCTCACCTCCACAAGATCCAGCTCTTCCTGCCTCCCAGCAGTCCATTGTGCCATTGCTCTCCATATTTAATTCCACCCTCATTAGCCACCCGGAGAGCCTGTCCCTTCAGGCCAGTGTCACAGATTAATGACTAAACGTTTCCAGTCCTTCCAATCCTACTCTAGCATGGAGCCATTTTCTCTCTGGTTCCCCTTCCAAGTAATACTGAAACAGTACGCACTCATACAGTTTTCCAACTTATTTAAAGTCATACTGAAGCGAACAGCAGACTAATCTGAGAAAAGCCTTTGCTCCTGTATCCTCAACATTACTGTTATCCTGGACAGACAATGCAAGACAGAAATGGACCCCCAAAGTATGGTCTAGTGCACTGTACAAGCGCAGTAAGTCAGCGTTTTGGATGTTTTCCATTGAGAGTGTGTGTCCTGCAGCATGCACGGCTTAGGTTACCCTACTGTCAGTACAATGACTTCACCTGTCAAAAATATTTGATCAATTTAGACTTGGTGAGCAAAGTGCATCTGCTGCAGGAACACATTAAAACTGTGACTGAGATCAAACAGTCAATGCTTGACCTTTTCCAGAGCAGAAATTTGCATGACTTAGATAATTCACCTGTGTGATGTACTAGTTTGTCCTCTTGAACCCACTGTCCCCAGAGAGTGACCCGAACCAGCACTGCACGGCTCTTTCCTGCAATAACGTCTGGGTAACTCTTAGAATGGGATCTGACTGCTCAAAGGTTTCAACCCTACAGTTTAGAACACAAATCCTAATTCTCATGCTCCAGTGGTTAACATGGAATGCTTCCTTGGGGCCAGGGTTTCTGACCTCAAGGCTCTACTTGACTGGATTACCAGGCCAATGGTCTGCAGTGTTCAAGAGTAGCTTCATTTAAAGTTCCTGAATTTGTCTGTGTCTGGCTCTTTACCAGCGTAGTGATGTGAGCTCCCGTAGGTCATGCTGGTTAGACATCCAAACTACAGGAAATCACTAGTATTCTCTGAAAATACTGCAGGTAAATTGCAGGCCAGACTACTGCCAGGACTGCAGCCTTATAACATCTCATTGCAGGCTGGCTTTATTCCCACTCTTAGCATTCTAGCCCATGCTCCTCTGGATGGGGAATCATCCAAATTACCTAACCCTGCCACCTGTATAGAGTATGGAAAAGTTCCAAGATTTATAAATAACAATTCAATCTAGACTAAATCTTCAGCATTACACTAGAGGCTGTGCCCATGTGTCCGTAATCTGACCGATTTAGCACTTCTGAAACCATCATCTAAGATGCCTGAACAATCGAAGTGTGCTTAACGTGCTCTCTATTACACATTTGCTCTTTAGTGGATAAAGAAGTTCTGGTTAATGGTATGATGATGAGCTCCAGATCTAATCTCTGCTTGTTCACAGAAACCTTCATTAGACCCTCAGAGACCTTTTACCCCTTTTTTGAAGCCTCACCTGATACCTGTATGGTTTTAGTGAAACTTGTAACTCACAACATACACAGGGGCTTGCAGGTATAAATTCAAAAGTTCTTGATCAGCTGGAATTTTCTGACATACAAATGTCGGGTATGAAAATGGAACTGTCTTGTGTTAAAGCGCAGACCCAGTTGAATGCACCTTAGTTGAATCTGGGGATTTTCTTTCAGGTTTAGCTGCTTAGAACCAGCATGTTAGGTGCCTTCAACATTTACACCGATGCTGGGACAAATACTATTGGGAAAAGCTTTCTATTTGTCCTGAATACATTTATGCATTTGTTGACTGATTTGATGCTCTTGCATAATCATACTCTAAACATATGCATATTATGTGGAGTGGATGTCCAAAATATTGTCATATCACCAGTAATTCATCTCGTTCCCGACTATTTGTGAAAACAAATGAAATAAAAGTGACAATATCAGAGCTCAGATCCAGCCGCCACATAACACCAGGGATGGATTTTGTTCTGTATAAAAGCAATGCTTTAGCCTTTATAAGACTCTTACAAACATGAAGTGGACAAATTAATTTTTAAAATGATTGCTCACACCTGCTCTAGCCGCATCATTGCCAAACAAACTTGGATCATAATATATGTGCAAAGTTGAATCCTGACTCCAACCTTTCATTTCTAATAAACGTTCTGGAAAAAGGAGGAGCCGTACAGCTACAAAGAAATTTATTACATGTAATCAACACAGACAGCAATAGTTCCAACCTGGAGAAATTACCGTACGAATGCATCGAAACCTTAGCATGGTCTTTGATTTAATAGATCATACTTCTCATCCATGGGTTGGAACTGTGTTTTGGGAAATTGAGCAGTGATTTCCCTCTTATACAGACAGTCATTTTTAGTATGTGCAGATTTCTGACCGCTGATCCCAATGTTAATGTCTCCAGTTACATATGGAGCGCCGCAAGGTTCAGAATTGGGACCGATGCTGCTCCTCTCTTTAAATGTTACCAATAGAGAGCAGCGCATGCAGAAACTTTAATTTCTTCTACTGGAATTTCTCTAACTGGAAAACCCAGAGTGAAATAAACTGGGCTGAAACCTGCAAACCTGCAAGCCGTCCTCAACCTCAGTCTTTCATGGGTACTTTCTGGGCCATTAAAGATCACCTTTTGGCTCGACAGGAGGTGTCCAGACCACCACGTGCCCACTGCTTCACTGGCTCATTGACCACTAGTGTTTTTCTGTTAATTGCGTAGGACAGACGGGACATCGGTCAACCCCGGACCCCCGTTTTTTATTCCTTTAGCACCTTTAGTAGTTTTGTTTCTTCTCCTCACTTGCCTTCTGGATTTTCCCCCACAGTTGTTTTGAACTGTCTATCACTGCTGTTAATTGCTGCGCATCTCTGTTTCTATGTATTACCCTCTGTTTGATGCAATCTGGTAGGAAGGGCACTACACAAAAATAAACTGATTTAAATAGAACCAAATTATCTTCCACCATCTGTGTGACTTGTTTAACACTCTGTGGTATTCAGACTTTTTTGGAGAACCGACTGGTCTTCAGTACAATGTGTTGCTGCACACATCCTACCATGTCAAAGGTAATATATGCATATTTCAAATGTAACATAAAGAAGGATAATAATATAATGATATTTGTATGGTAAGAATTATACAATATAGCAGTATTAATGTTTTTTACATTTACATTTACATTTTGTAAATTTGTAATTCACACCTTGTGTCTTCTTTCTTTATGTCCTCATAATTTATGTCATAGGCTGCTGGGAGGATTCACAGAGTAAGAATTTCATTGTATGGTGTAACAGACTGTTTACTGTACATATGACAATAAACTCTTGAATCTGGAATCTTGAATTGATTCATTTAGCAGACGCTCTTCTCCGAAGCGACGTACATCTCAGAGAAAATACAGTTTGTACATTGCATTAGGAGAAAGAGACATGGCTGCAGGCATGTGATTCTTAAGTTAACTCAGTTTGTTACTATCCACTTTATGCACTGATGCCCATCGCACAAGTAGGTGCACAAAACTCAGGATAGATGAGTCCTGATCACCTTCCTACAATTTTTTCTTTTTTTTTTTTAAAATTTTAAAAAGGAGCACAAACATTTACATGCAGTATAGGAGTAGCGGCTGTGTGAAGGCGTATCTGGGGATGATCATAAAGTTATGGTGCATGAACATTGACACCATACATGAGCTTGAGAGATCATGGGCGAAGCAAGTCTGGAAAAGGTGAGTTTTCAACATTTTTTACATTTCAGGTCCTTAAAATATGCATCATCGCAGGGGTTCAGATTCAGATCTATGTTTGTTTAACGTCCCATATGTGGACGACGCTAATCCACTGCAGGAACCACCACAGCCTTGCTAGTCTGCCTGCTGCACACAACCAAATGGAATGAGTGGTCCGTCATGACCGTGTCAATCATCCGTATGGTGATTGGCAGCCTGTCAGCCAGCGGGTCTCCATGGCAGCAGGGGGTGCGGGTTCAAGGAAGTGCTCAGTGAACCCACTTCTCCAAAGAGATGGCAGATGAAATTCACACCAACGAAACACTATATCTACTGCGAAACACTGTAGACATTGTTTACTATACATCCCTCAGAAAAACCGTATCGCTTCCATTGTCTGCAATGCACCAAACATCCACATTCACACAAAGCATCGAGGAAATGCATCCACAGTATGAGAAATTGTGTTTCTCTCTATAAAACCTTCCTTCACAGCAAATTTTTGACTTGTTTAGTGGCATTTTCAGGAAGAACCGTTTAGATTTCAGGTCCAGTTTTCTGAAAAAAGGCAAGATATTGTCATATTTCAATCTTGACATAATCATACAGGGATCTGTAAAAAACAAACATAACTATATAATGATATAGATTTTTGGCTTTGAGAGAGGAAAGTAGCACAAAGAGTCAGTAGAGTATTGGTTAAGGACATGAGATTTATAATAATTTAGTGCCTGTTTAAGGCTCACTGGGTGCCCTGCTGTAATACCCTTGAGCACAGTACTTAACCTGAATTACTTCAGTAAAACTGTCAGATTCATAAATGTGTCAAGTTGTAAGCGTTGCTCAAAAGATTATATTCAGCAACTATAATACTGGCAGAATAATTGTTTATTAAAGAAATTTACCTGAAGGTTTTCAAGTGGGCACATTCTGTGTTTTTCTAATGTTTGTGACAACTGGACTCCATATGGAAAAGGGCTGTTGCTGAATGGCACAAATGCCATTTGGGCAAAAGTGGACTGCGTGTGGACTGCGTGTGGGCTGCGTGTGGACCTACATGACTGCCTGCTTCTCCTGCAGTACAAATTATTTGTGGGATTGCTGGCATGTGTCCCTGCCCTCGGACTCACTGGAGATCCAACAGAGGCACCTGGAACGTATCGCTGCCCTTACCGTGAGTATTTACTATTGCGCCTACGTTTCACATCGGTCATTTACAGCACGCCCCGTTACGGTAACCCTCCCGACCGTCAGCACACAAAAGAAAGCGTGGAACAATTGAAGGGAGGGGAACTCTTTCCTCGTACATCAGTACTTGAGACTGTGTTTATATCTTTAATTTCAGAGTTCATGCACATCAGAATAGGGGTGAGTAATTTATATTGTAATCCGTCCCTTTCTTCTGCTGTGAGTCTCCCACTGATCCATGCTTCTTTCAGATAATCTCAAAGGGTTCTGATTTTCTCTTTCTGATATTCGACATATTTGGAGAAAATCCCTGCAAGCGAAAAGCGTACGGCAGGACGGACCGTTCTTTGGGAAACGGAGCTGCGCTTCTCTGTGCCACTTGATATATGAAGCTCTGTCACTGTGGAACCACTGTGGTAAATGTTGTCCTTGATGCTGATGTTGTTAACACATTATCAACAAGCTGCCTGACAGCAGAGATGTTCCTCTGTGTTGGGCCGACAGTCTCTCCCCGACTTTCTTCTATCCCGAAGCACCACGAGGACACCGGTAACGACATTTAATACGAATCGCTACGAAAACTGTGAAGTCGCACTTTGCTGTGCGAAAACCTGGATGTGGAGAAGGCAGGGATGTGGGTAAATCCACGTGGAACGCGGGAAAGTTGTTGCGCAACAGTCATCTTGCTGAGTTATGTAAAAAAGCAATATGACAATCCTGAGATGTGCGCCGCTGCAACGTCAAATTTGAGCGAAGGATCTGCTCTTCGGGGGAGCATCCTCTATTCACAAAGCAGGTCTCTGCAGAAACTTAGCTTTCTTGCCTTGGTTTACTGTAAAGTTTTGCAGTGGAAAATCTTCGCCTTCTTCCCATAGTTGCACCACATGTGAGGGCAGAAGCGATGGCGGAACAGGAAAGTGTCAGTAAGGCAGCTGGTAGTGTAGTGGTAATAAGGTTGCCTTTGGACCTAAAGGCCACAGGTTTGACACCTACTTCCAACCGTAGTACCCTTGTGAAAGGTAATTACTCTAAACTGCTCCAGTAAAAATTCCCCAGTTGTATCAATGGATAAATAGTTGTGAACTTAACATTGTGAGTTGCTTTGGAGAAAAGGGTCTGATAAATGTGTAAATGTAAGCACTGCAGTTTTCAAAAAAGTGTCCTGACACCCTGGTAGTGGTGGCAGTTGTATAATAGAAACACATTTATTCAGTTAGCTGATGGTTTTCTCCAAAGCGACTTCCAACGAACTCTATGTAGTGTTATGAGCCCACACACCTTATTCACCAAGGTCACTTACACTGCTAGATACACTACTTACACTGGGTCACTCATCCATACATCAGTGGAACACACTCTCTCCATCACTCACACAGTACGGGTGAACCGGAACAGCATGTCTTTGGACTGTTGGAGGAAACCCACACGGACACAGGGAAGACATGCAAACCCCACACATAGACTGAGTGGGGATCGAACCCATGTCCTCTCACAACAGCAGTGCTACTTACTGAGCTTAGGATAAGTATCTTGCTCAAGGGTCCTACAGCTGGAGGTAAGATTCAAACCTGCAACTGTTGTGTTCAAAGGCAGCAGCTGTAACCACTACACTACCAGCTGTATCCCTTTTGAGTTTTTCAAACATTAGTGAAAAATGTGTAAAACATATAAAACACAAGCATAAACACACACACACAGTCCAAAGACACAACTTTCAGGTGAATCGTGGTCAGGAGGTTGGGAGAGAAGTGAGTCTGAAAGATTTGTTTTGGACCCTTCTTGAATGTTGAGAGGGGTTCAGCAGTTCTGAGGGACAGAGGGATATCATTCCACCACATTGCAGCCAAAACTGAGACCTTTTGGGCTTCTGAGTTTGAACGTCTGACCCACAAGCAGCCAGAAGCAAAGAACCATCGCACTTTGCTTTGGTGTAGCGAGTAACCAGGGCCTCGTATTGGAGAGCAGATCCGTTGATGACCTTGTAGGTCTTGAATTAATAATACTGGTTCTTTCTGAGTGGAAGACATCTAGATGACATGCTGTGATGAACCCTCACATGTTTCACTTTGTGTCAACTGTGCATCTGTGGTTTTTTACATTAATATAGGAGAGGAATAAACAGCATGCGCACTCCGTGTTGGGCTCTCTGAGGAAGCCGTGTTGAGCATGGCCTCATGCATAAATTAAGTGAACGGCAGTGATCTTCTTATTGGCTTGGAGTCAAAGGCGCGAGAGGAGACTTGACCATCCTCTGGTACCCACCATCAGACCAGCTCCCAGTGAGAATCAGACATGCTGTATGACTAACACCGGGCTGGAAGGTCCCGCCACTGCTGGTACTGCGCGGCTCCGCAGGAGGTTCTTCATGTTCGGCTTTGCCTCTTCTCTCCAAGCCTCAGTGATCGGTTTTTCACTAAACAAGCCCTGCTGAAGCGAAAGCACTGAGAGTAACACCGGCACACCCAGTTACTACCCTTCAGAATTAGCTTTTGGATTAATTGGAAGCCTCCGAAGAACTGTACAGCTACCCTGTCTGATGTTGGCTGCAGAACCCAGATTTTGCCTCCCAAAGCAATTGGAGATCCCTCTCTCACTCGAGAGGCAGAAATCTGTGGCCTGAAAAGCAACCTGGGTCGGTTTTCAACTCACGAGCAGATATGTTTCCGAATGATTGTAAGTGTGCTTACGTGAGTGCAGAAGCGATGGCAGAACGTTAAAATCCAAGGAAAGCACCGCACAATTTTCAAAAGACGTGCCCTGACACCTCAATAGAGGTGACAGCTGTGCAGTAATAGCACCTTTTGGTTTTTTAAACACCCTGTGAAAAATCTGTAGAACATATAAAACATACACACACGCGCGCGCGCACACACAGCCCAAAGGCATATCAGTCAGGTGAAGTGGTGATTTTAAATTGCCCCTAGTGCATATATGTGTGAGTAAATGAGCATGTGTGTGAGAGTATCCCATGATGGACAGGTCTCACATCCAGGGACTGGACATGCGGTTACTGAAAACTGAAAATAAATAAATACATAATCCAAATGTATGTGTATATAAGCTGTATATTTAAGTAATATACAATTTTCTATAATATATGTTATATATTAATGTCATCTCATCACACACATCATCTGAAACCGCTTATCCCACACAGGGTCACGGGGAGCCAGAGCCCAACCCGGCAACACAGGGCGTAAGGCTGGAGGGGGAGGGGACGCACCCAGGACGGGCCGCCAGTCAGTCACAAGGCACACCAAGCAAGACTCGAACCCCAGACCCACCGGAGAGCAGGACCTGCACCCCTATATATTAAAGTATTTATATTTATTATATATTCATATATATATACATACAGTATATACACATATATACGCATATACATATATACAGTACGTACATGTTTTTTTCCAAAAGCACCCAGTGTTTCTGACAACCTCTTGCTACCAAGCTGCCTCTTTCTTCAGAGTGGAGCAGGAAGTAAAGGCTCTGTCATCAAGATTGATGTGATGTGACATTCCGAGTGGACCGGAGAGCCGCGGCGGTGCTTCGGCACCCAGCCTGACCTGCGGAACGTCCCTCCTCCCTCCGCCAAATTTTTCCACGCTGAACACAACACATGTAAATTATGGTAACCTTTGGGAAGACCTACAATGGGAATTCTCCAGCACCAGCCAGATTTCATCTTTGATTATCTCTGTGGGACAAAAAGACATCCTTTGTTCTATATTTAGACTCAGCTTAGCTTTATTATCGGCCCAACTGGGTATTTTGTACACGTTTTTGCGCTCGGACAGTGGCTGGAAAACATTTATTCTTATGGTACGCTGGGCCTCTGTGATCCTGTTCCTTGATAGCAAAAACCCTGATGATTAAATGTAATTTACCTGCAATTTACCCACCTAATGTACCATGCTTTGTATAAATGATTACTTACCCTGTGTGACCCAAAATTACTTTAATCATTAAGTATGCTTCGTGCCATGCGTTTAGTTGGAACAACATAAAGCATATGAGGTCACCTTTCTCAGTGTTTTTTTGGGATCTTATCCTTCTTTACATTATTTTTTGGGGCAAAACTTGGACCTGGAATGTTTTGCAGGCTCTTAGCTGCTGCTGATGACACGTTCTCCTTTCATTGCGTAGCACATCTCAGGATAGGTAACTTAACAACAACCCATCCTCATCCCCTGGGACCCCAATCACAAACTGACATCCTGGGGGACCCAAACTAACAAGCAAACAAGAACAGGAAATGCGCAACAAAAGCTGCAAATCTATACATGAGATGAGAACAAATGATCCTCCAGAAGGAAGAAGGTCGGTGGTTCCACTTGGGTCTGTCTGCGCTCCGAGCTGCGCATCCACTCACTCCTGTTGTTTATCTCCCATTGACTAACCCGACTCGACTGATCCTGGGGGCGACTCTAATATTTTATCTGGGCTTTACTCTGAACCCACAGCAGGCTCTGCTTATTACTTCCCATCAGGCTCAGCGCTGGTCCCTGGCTGGACCCGGGTGTGTTGTCCATGCCAGTAACCAAGACAGATGCCTTGCAACCATAAATCTGCGTCCTTTGATTCGAGTCCCCTGTTATCAAGATTGACTTTTATTTTTTTTTAACCACTCCGCTTTCGCCTGTGGCCAGATGAATGACATCTTGGAAAAACAGTCGCCATCTGAGCTCTCTGCTTATCCTTGAAGTTAACGTTTTGATTCCTGTGACACGGGGGGACAAAATAGGAAAGCCTCATTGCCACATCATGCAGAAATCTTCAGCAGTCTGGGCAGCCGCTGGACAAAAATTTCCCTTGAAATACAGGCAGATGAACTGTGCTAATCTGTCTTCATCTAGTAGACAGTCACACCCAGCCTGCAAAGGTGCCTCGATGGGTCGACTTAGAGGTAACAAGGACCTGCTTTATCACACACACCTCCAGACCAGTCCTGGGCATCTGGGTATGATTGTCTTTTTGGTAATTAATCACTAATATGTGTAGCAGCTGTGCTATTGTGGCTATAATTGTAATTCTCCATAACTCACGTCCCCCAGTGAGGTATAAAGGATGTTGCCTCTCCAGCTGCAGAACACTGGGGTCAAAGACCTGCAATCTGCCGTGGTGGCGCCAGGGTAATTTATGCGATGAGACACCAGGGAACGATTGCAGGTGTAATGTGGGAGCTGAGACATGCTGTGTGAGTTGGTCATTGGGTGGGGCCAGACCCCCGGCTCATTCACCATTGTGTTCAAGGGGTAGAAGCCTTGGGATGACCTGCAAGCATTTCCATTACATCCTGGGCTCTGGTTCCACTCAACACCCTCAAGGGCCTGGCGTTGGGCGCCACTGTGACAAATCCATGGGCTACGTGCTTGTCGAGTCGGGGCTCTGGATGATGTTTTTTCGTTCACTGCTTTCCGCCTTGGTTCCTCGAAGACGTATGGTTCCCCACTGCATGGCAGGATGGAGGTTAGACACAGTGGGCTTCGAGAGAACCAACATGTTATCGCAGGAGTCCAAACACATCCAAGCACCCAGGTCTCATACCCACGCTCTCTTCTCCCTCCCCTCCACTCTTCTCACGCACACTCGACATCGTGTCACTTTTAATAATTATCAATAACTATTTAATTTCATAGTTTATCCATTATTAAAAATGGTTAATAAAATTTTGTGTCTTGACGGAGACACCACGGTTTTATTAGATTCCGTTTATTTTTTTGGAAATTGGTTTCTAAAACAACACTGTTGAGGACTGTCTTTGGATGCGATGGTTGCTACCTGCAAAACAAAGGAGAGATAAAAAGACAGGTAACGAAACCGGAAGGCCCTACAAGCAAGGTTGGTCTTAATCACGAAAAGATGAGCTGGCTCCCATCACAAGTTGCTGCACTGAGTAAAACTGAAGTCCCCCCCCAAAAGCCCTTTAATATAAAAAGTCGTCCTTCGTTTGAGCGATTTGCTGGCTTTATGATCGGTTCCTTCCAGATGCCGCAGTGATGTGCACGATACCGAGTGGCGCTCACGCCTACAGCGGCCGGCCAAAATGCAGCCTTCAGAGGGGCGCTGAGCGCTGCCCATGGCTTCAGAGTCAACGCTGGTGGGACCCTTCATTCATTTCCACAACTGTTTATGGATTTTTAAAGGTCTCTAAAGGCCTAATTCAATTTAAGTGCAAAGATCTAAGCCATAACTCAGTCTACTTTGTCCGCTTCCCTGTCGGCGCCACGAATGGCCGCCGCGGTTTATTCCTGCCATAAGGGTTTGTGATGGCTTTCTCCAGTATATGATAAAATGAAAGCCCTATTCAAAGATCATAAGGGCTTCCTCCACTAGGAAAATGTCTCCCCAAATACGTTCCACTGAAGGTACTACTCCATCACGCTTTAAATTAGTTATCGGAAAGTGAAGAGCGCAGTCATTTCGGCCCACGCCGTACAGACACGCTGTGGGTGGGCTCAGCGGAATATAACGGATCAATGCTGTTTTAATTGAGACTTAAAGCCTTTATTTTCTCCAAATCCTCTGAACGCTGCGCCTTCACAGGCAATTGGGAACAGCAGGTGGCGCTGTGATTAAAGCTGCTGCATCGCAGTTTAAGTACGAGTTCAAACCCCTGCTGCAATATCATAAAACGATATAGCAAAGATCACCCGGCGCTATAAATGGGTAAATATGGTACAACACAAAGGTGTGCAATGCTAACAGTGTGAGTTGCTTTCGAGAAAAGTGTCAGAACTGAAAAAAAAGGAATTCTTTCTCTCCTCTCTCTGATTTTTTGCTCAGCGCAGCCATTCTGTTGACCATCAACACAATGTGAGACTGTTTTCATTTAGGCAAACACCTCCTGCTGTGCTTGTTATTAGTGAACCTCTGCATGGGGTCATTAGCACTGCAGTCATCAAGGTCCAGCAAAGTGCTGCTCACTCCAGGCAGAGCCGTTTATTCCCGCAATTACGCAAGCGTAACATGACATTAACACACGCGGTTTTACCGCTCTGTAAAACAAATACATGATACTCCACCATCGCGGCGCACGTTTATGAATTATTTTGGGATCTGGAGGGAAATCCAGCATGTTACCAAGACCTTATCTTGAGCATCACTGGAAACTACCAATATTTTACAGTATCTCCCCTAACTTGATTTTCAGCGCAAGAAAGCTGAACGATGCACTGAACGACACATCCTAGCAGTTTCTTTGTTCTTTTTAATGAACAATACAAGAAAAGTGTCTCCTACAACATAGGACAAGTGAGTACACCAAGGAAATTAAAATCCGTACAATTACGGTGAAAGGCAAGCTTAAAGGCGAATGGTTACAGTACCGAGCAACGGTGTTCATTCAGCCCTAAGAAGGTCCAAAAGGGTGACCGCATCTTGCAAAATTCAATATAATTAGGATTAAATTCAAGAGTTACTTAAGAGGTACCTTTTCTAGTGGAAGAAAGTTTGAAGCTTGAGAAACTGGAGTCAAGCGCATATTTGTAGAGGGGGCTTCTGGGGTGGGCCATCACAGCAGGGTTATACATACAGTTTCTTGTCAAATATGCAAGAATGATCAACGTATGTTCCGTAACTTCCACAAAAAACAGAATATTTGCTGTGGTTTAACAGGGCTCTCCAGGGGAACCACTTCCTTTAAGGAGTTAAGAGCACAAAGTGCCACCTCGCCTTGTTTTTCAGCTGCCTGCGAAGCTCTGCCTAAAGGGCATTCAGACCAACCCAAAGCCGTGCATCTTAAGCGGGCCATTTTTCAAGCATGGAGGCCTTTATTAGATTTCCCTGGATGAGGCCATTTCAGACCAAGGGCCCCTTTTGCAATGCATTATGTCGGTGCTCTGGAAAAGGACACAAGTCAATTCCAATCTGCCCAACGTTCAAAACCACACCCTCAACGGCACTGACTGAATGACCAAAGACCTGGAAAACCACCATCATGGTCACAATGTGATTTCTGTACGATTGTCATGGTGTGATGCAGATGCAGATGTCACCAAAGCATCAAGAACATGGTTGATTGTCAAAAGGAGCCCTCAGTTAGCGTGCGCGACTTCTGGCCTAAGGGTTGCTGACTATGAGAGGTGGGGCTCTGCTGTCCCGAACATGACTGGCTCCAGGGGAAAGGCCCCACTGTACGAGCAGCTCGATGGGTGGCTGTGACACACACGTCACTGTCGACAAGATTCTCGGCCAACAGGAACAATCAGCATTCGTAGGATTTACAGCTCCGCCTTTCCGCAACGGTAAGTCGCATGCGCTGCATGCCCCAAGCCGCAGAGAGGGGCAGTTAAATGCATTGTGTTTCGATGTTCTCCTCACGTTCCGCCACTTGAGCGAGTGCATCTTCTGCTCCTCTGATACTAACTGTCACCAGTTGGTGTAATCAAAAGATGGAGTGTTAAATGCGGACGCAATTCCAGATGGGCTCGAGGAAGAAAATAGCTGTGTACAAAAGGGGAAAAAAACAAACTGAAAATATATCTTTTAAAAAAATTAAATGCATCAATGATGCCGCCGGGCTGTTGGGAGAAAAGACACGGGATTTTTTGGAATATTCTGAAAAGGAGGGGCAATACTAAGGAGGGAGGGTGGGAATTCAAACGGGTGAAGAGAGGGCCCACAACGATCAGGACATTCCTTGGGGGGCCTTTGTGTGGCCGTTACCTACCAAGTGCATACAAGGGGCAGAAGGGAGCACAGTGGTTAAGAACCTAACTGGCAAGAGGGATCAGCAAGGTACTGAACAACAGATATTCCGAGTTAAATATCTAGCAGTACTGATGGGTAATGAGTATAATAATAATAATCCATCCATCCATTTTCTTGCCTGCTTGTCTTTCTAGGGCCACGGTGGCAATAAGGAGAGCAGAGAAGCCCAGACATCCCTGTCCCTCACAACTTCCTCCAGCTCAGCCCGGGTGATCTCCAGCCGCTCCCAGGCCAACTGGGAGATATAATCCCTCCAGCGGGTCCTGAGCTGACCTTGGGGCCTCGTCCCAGTTGGCCGTGCCCGGTATACCCCCAAAGGTAGGCGCCCAGGGGGCATCCTTACCAGATGCCCGAACCACCTCAGCTGGCTCTTCTCAATGTAGAGGAGTAACGGCTCTACTCTGACTTCCTCCCGGATGTTCGAACTCCTCACCCTGTCACGGAGAGTGAGTCCCAACACCCTGCGGAGAAAACTCATTTCAGCCGCTTGTATCCGCAATCTTATTCTTTCGGTCATCACCCAGAGTTCATGACCATAGGTGAGGGTAGGGACATAGACAGACAGGAAAGTAGAGAGCTTCGCCTTATGGCTCAGCTCCCCCTTCACCACAACAATCCTAGTCTGGAGCCAATCTCACACTCCTTTCTCCTCTCACTCATGAACAAGGCCTCAAGATACTTAAACTCCTCCACCTAGGGCAATTACACACACATTGTCTGAAGCCACTTGTCCCAAGCGGGGTCGCGGCAAACCGGAGCCTAACCCGGCAACACAGGGCACAAGGCTGGAGGGGGGAGGGAACACACCCAGGACAAGACACCAATCTGTCACAGGGCACCCCAAGCAGGGCTCGAACCTCAGACCCACCAGAGACCGGGACCCGGCCAAACCCGCCACGCCAGCACACCTGGGGCAAATAAGAATAATAAAAATAATAACAGCAATAAAGCAACAGCAGAGTGAGCACCTGCAAGATGTCCACCACAGGCCAGGGTACCACTGCACACACACACTGCATCCTCCCTGTCCAATCACATCCCCTGGTCCCTCCTCTCCCCAAGCACCACTGTGTCACCTGTTGGACCTCATCTTCTCCACACTCTTCCAGGCCCCTTGGAGACCTGACAATGAGGTCCGATAAAGCTTTAAAACAACTTTATTTGTGCCATGTTTCTCTCCGGATGTTACCAATCATGCAGCTGCACACTTCTCTTCTGCATGACGGGTGAGTTTTAGGGATAGCTAGTAGCGTCGCGGTTAGAGCTACTGTCTTTGAATCTACAGCTTGCAGGTTTGATCCTCACTTCTGGTTGTAGTACCCTTGAGCAAGGTGCTTACCCTGAATTGCTGCAGTAAAAAGAAAAAAAAAAAAAGTACACAGTTGTATAAATGGTAAATATTAACAACTTTAACATTGTTAGCTGCTTTGGAGAAGAGTGTCAGCTAAATGAATAAATGTACATGCATACCAAGTGCTTCAAAAGCAACACTCACATCGGTGTCATTCTCAAAACATTCCTATTGAACCAAGGTTGTCTTTCCACAGTTCCACTTCCACTGGTGGAAAACTTTAAGCAACCAGGTTGATTTGTTCTGAAGTTTCTAGAACTTTCTACAGTGCAGTGCAACTTTACACAGAACAGCAAGATGTGGAACATGTAAAGTAATAAGAAGATACAAAAGAAGGGAAATGCATGTGTGACGCACCGACATACACGCACATCCAGAAACCTCCCGTGGTCACAGCTAACAGCTGAGGAACAACACTGACATGTCTGAGCACCATCGGTCATGGTTGTTTAACCGTAAGTTACCATGATTCCTTCATTTACGCCCCCCTGCTCACAAAGAGAATCCTTTAGACGTTATTCCTTGAGCGAGGATCTCCACCGACAGTTCTGAACCCCTTCTCTCCGATACCTCGCCCAGCCTAAAATATCGCTACAGTTGAATGGAGATCCTTGTGTCCACGTCCTCTAGTCCCAGCAAAGCAGGAGAGCTGTCACAGCACGTACTCGGATTACTCATAAAAGGTATGGAATTGGGCGAATAAGAGGATAAATAATACAAAGGAGAACACAACCCATGACAGTGCGTCCCGGAACCGCTCGGTTTGTCCCGTTCTTGGCACGCGTGGAACATGAGCAGGAGGGGCTGGACACCCGGCTCTCTACACCTCTCTCCCTTTACACCTCCAACTTCATACGGAGATGAGTAGGAGTCAAGAAGTGCGATTTATTTCAGCAGCGCAGCTTTGCGAGCTATTTCAGTTTCATAGGTGTAATCTGTGGGTGGACGTAAATGCCCCCAACGACGCTATATGGACGCGTTGCCGGGACCTGACAAGTGCTTTTAGACACCAGTTTGACCTCAGAGGCCCTTGCGTTGGACTCTCAAGCGAAGAACTGAAGCCCCGTTGCTGTAATTAACATGCAGCTCCACTGCGGGGTCATGTTTGAACCGTGAGCTCAAAGAACTTCATTCAAGTTCCCTTGAGTAAAATCACCTGCTATGGAAATCAAATAAATAAATGAATAAAGATAAAGTTCTGGAAGGCAAAGAGCAGCCGTTGGACCCGGACAAACACGGCTGGGTCGTACCTTTCTGCCAATGCCAAGGAAGGCATTACCCATCTGGACGGCACTCCTACACTCCTCTGCGAAAGCTCCACTAACCGGCCGTCTTTCCTTTTCAATTCTCCGTCCGCAGAGACGCCGCTCGAATAAATTATGTACTACTACAGCTAATCAAAACAGAACAACTTTTTTATATATATTTTTCCCCCCACACATCCATCCCCCAAAGGCAGACCGGAGTGAGAGGACTGAGGCTCGATGCTCTCCGCTGGATTAGGAACACCTATAATCAAAGGCATCCCATTATGTAATCAAAGCATGTAGCCATCGCCATGGAAACAGATCGACTCCCTGGAAACCTGTGTTAAATAACACGGCTGGGATAAAAACGAACGCAGACAACGTTGTGAGAGCAGACAGAAGCAAATCTTTGGGGGGAAAAAAAAAGAAAAACATATTTAGCATACAACTTTAGGGCTGTACTCTGCGTTCAGAGTAAAGCCGTCGCTCTTGAAAGGTTTTTGAGCCCAGTGACATGCAGTGCGCTGGCAGGGTGTTTAAACACCGATTCTGAGGCTAAACGCTCAGTGATCGCATTGTTGTATCAGTGCAAAAGTTTGATGGCAATTTCGCAGGCGCGTCGCCGCTTTGCTCCGTTCCGCTGCATTTCTGCACCGAGGTGTGGCGCGCTGGACGAAGCAAGTGAGAGAAGCGTACTGTTCTGGCACGGCAGTGACACTGGAGCAGAGTCAAGAGTGAAGCAAGCGCCGTTTCCTCAAGTGTGCCGTCCCATAATGCACTGGGCCATCTAGCCAGTACACCAAATGCCAAGAGGGTGGATAATGCGCAGCAGCTAATGTGGTGAATACCTGAACTTGATACAAGCTTACGGGAATAAATGTCAGGTGGTGGACGGTGTCTGCGTGCTGCAAACAGCATGAAAAACTGTTAAAAAAAAGGAAAACAACTATTGTTAATAACCGCTTGTCCAGTGCAGGGTCGAGGTGGTCCAGAGCCTATCCTGGAAGCATGGGGCATGAAGCAGAACGGACAGAATGAATGAAGGAATGAATATTCATTAATCCCCAGTGGGAAACTGAACAAGGTCGTTGCATCGTTCAGTAAAAAATACACACAGAAATGAACCTTGAAGGAATTAATAAGTAAATAAACATATTTGAACCAAAAATGGGGGTTAGTAGAGAGGAAACTCAGTACCACTCAGCCACACACACACACACACACACACACACACACACACACACTATGGGCAATGTGGGGCTTCCAGTCCATATGTCTTTGGACGGTGGGAGGAAACCAGGGCACCCAGGGGAAACCCACGAGAGCACAGCTGGAAGATGCAAATGCCACAAAGACTGAGCCAGATTCAAATGTACGACGGAAGCCACAGCCCAGGAGCCGTGATGCGCCAGCGCTACCCGTTACCCGCTGCGCCGCTATGCCACCTCCCAACAGTAAAAGCAAACATATTCCGGGCGCGCAAACAGTAATTTTTTAATGCATTTCATGAGTTCGCACATCCGTGACGCGCAGAACTCTGGTGTGTCGCACAGCTGCACGAGTACAGTACATGCTGCGTGCCATCTTTGCGTACACAATAGATGCTGGACGATGAAAGTCCTCCCCCTCTCAAACCTCTGGCCCCGTGTGGGACAATTGTTGCTTCAGCAGCTGTTTCTCAACCCCTCCCCCCGACAGATTTGCTGTTCTTAAGCGCCAAAAGGATTACATGCCGACATCATTAACGAACACAATGAACGTTTTATGCTCCCCTTCTCTTTTTTGCTGGGAGCCATCGCCAGAATGCGCAGCAGACGCGCTCAGCGTTCCAGAATGGTGGACAGATTGGGAGAGCCTGGCAGCCGCGCTTGGTAATTAAGGTTTCTGGCACGCCGGTGGCCACATAAACGAAACAGAAAGACTCGCCGTCCTGCGTGGGTCCAGCTGTCATCAACGGCTACCCTCCACACCACCCAGGGGCTCTGGAAAGAGAGCCACTTCATTTACCGGGGAAGGATGGGTCTTCAGGAGACTTAGACAGAAGCATGTGAACATTGAACACATAGCATATATATGGTAAAACATATATCTTACTAAGGTAATTTTATGTATATGTGTGTATGTGTAAGGGGCGTGGTGGTGCAGTGGGTTGGACCGGGTCCTGCTCTCTAGTGGGTCTGGGGTTCGAGTCCCGCTTGGGGTGCCTTGTGACGGACTGGTGTCCCGTCCCGGGTGTGTCCCCTCCAGCCTTCTGCCCTGAGCTGCTGGGTTGGGCTCTGGTTCCCTGCGACCCCATATGGAACAAGCAGTTCAGAGAGTGTGTGTGTGTGTGTGTGTGTGTGTGTGTGTGTGTGTGTGTGTTGGTCAAGGTCACAGTTGTCCAGAGCTTATCCTGGAATCACTGGGTACAAAGGGGGGATATATCTGGGACACCATGTCAATCCATTGCAGGGTTGCCATGTGCACACAAACACACTCCTCCTTTGACTTCACGAGAAGTTTTAACACCTCCACTTCAGTTTATGGGGCATTTTTTTCACACTTGGGGGTGAAATTTGGATTTTGAGCGAAACATTTAGGTTTATTAAATTAGCACATGGTTTCCCTGCAAAGTGAAATACAGAGATTACTTTTTAGACCTGACACCAAAGTGATTTACAGTGCTAAACACCCAGTACCGAACTCCACACAATCATTTGCCTATGTATACAGGAGAGCGGAGAGCGGCATCTCACACACACACACACACACACACACACATACACACACACACCTTCTCTAAAGAGACTCCGTTCATCTGCCTACAATTATTCACTCATTTATGCAGCTAGACAGTTTTTAGTGCAGTAATTTAGGGTAAAAGCACCTTTCTCCAGGGTGCTACACAAAGAACTGGGATTCAAACCCATGACTCTCAGATCCAAAGGAAGAAGCACAATCTAGTGCATTTTATCAGCTTTCTCAATCCTTTGCATTGTTTTCCTTCATTTCTGTGGTCTTTACTGTTCTGTGTTTTTTTTTTTTTCCATTAAAGTTTAAATTACGTACTACGTAAAGACTGATTTTCCCGCGTTCCTATTCTCAGTTTGTGAGCGTTCATTAAGTGTACGGAGCGCAATACCGACGAAAGAGCTGAACGAGCACAGGTACACAGCTGTGCAGTGTTACGGCGTAATTAATGATGGAAAAACACCTTGTTATGTTCTGAAAATTAATGTAAGCTATTGTTAGTGATCCTGTCCCATGACACACAGCTACTACTGTGGGCCTACGAATCCCAGAAGGCTGCATTGTTTGTCTCACCCTGGACCGGCACGCGACGGTCTGGGCCACTTTTACGGTTCATTTAAAACCCGGTGGCCAAATCGGCGCCAGTCGGTCCGTCGGAAACCAGGGTTAAAAAAAAAGACCCTCAGCACCACATCTGCTGTTGTTCAGCTGATCCGGAGTCTGAGGTTCGCCGCAAACTTATGGCACAAGTGCGGCTTCGCAACGGAGCGCGTTCTCAAGCGAGCCGCGAAAGATCCCGCGAAACACCCCTGGGGGAACGGAGCTAAATAGAGACTCCACTCGCCTTGCATAACTTTCATCGGAACAGTGTTACGCCTACAAACAGAGCGAACGCGAGCGCTGCGATCAGAAAGAGGGAAGTGCGGCATTAAATTATGCATATGGCTGTGTCTCGCACCGCACTCTGAGATGTCACTGCAAAGGGGGGGGGGGGGGGGGGTCCCTCCTCGTGGAAGAACCTGTCCCACTTTTGGGTTTCCGTACCTACACCTAGACCTCACCCACTTGTTCTTACCAGGGCGTTAGACTAGCTGTGTAGCTTTCAGACAGGGCATCCACACACACACACACACACACACACACACACACACACACACACACACATACACAGACAGACACCTGAACAAGGTGGCAAGAGTCAGTCACCAGTCTGCCTGAAACAGATGTTCCTGTGGGAGGAAACCAGAGCACTTGAAGGACACCCAGGAAGAGAGAGGGAGAATATGCAGACTCCACCCTGACTGAGCCACATGGGAACTGACAACCCAACAGCCCGGCTGCTGTGAGGACCCAGCGCTACCCGCTGCACCACCCTGCCACCCTTACCCATAGCTCTTCAAAAAAAGGTTACATAGCCAGCAGGTGGTGCACTGGCTAGAGCCTCCACCTTGCAGCTGATGGACCTTGACTGGAACCCCACCTCCTGCTGTAGTGCCCTTGATCGGTTACCCTCCTTGCCCTGGACTAAGGCATGAGGGTTGATGACAACTACAGATGCTCTTTGACTTATGATGGTTCGACTTTACGACGGTGTGCTAGTGATAGACAGTAGAAACCGTACTTCGAATTTTGACTTTTTTCCCAGGCAAGCGATACGCGGTGCAATACTCTCTCGTGATGTCGGGCAGAGGCAGTGATCCGTATCCCCCAGTCTGCCACGCGGTCGCTAGTGTATAAAACCGATACTCTACAGTGTTCTGTGTTGCCAGCATTTTTTTGGAAGCAGTGTTTTTTACCCCCCCCACCACCACCGTATCTACGTTGTCTTTTGTGCATCCATCATGTCTATAAAACGTCCATCTGTGTCTCCTGCTACTGGCGAGAAGAAGAAGAGGAAGGCAATTACTGTTGTGGAGAAACTCTAATTAGTAGGTTTATAGCTATAGTATTTATTTTTATATTGTAATATCTTCAGTTTTTTACTGTGTTTATTGTTTTGTTTAATAATTACTGTACTGTCCTGGGCTGTTTTGCACACGTATCGCACACATGCACTTTATGTAGTCCTGTGCAGGCAGCTTTGTGTTGTTTCTATGTAGCACCGTGGTCCTGGCACTGTATTCACTGTATACTGTACCGTCTGCAGACAGATGAAATGACAGTAAAGTCACTTTGACTTTGACGAAGGTGACAAGCCCGTGATGGCCATCACACGTGAACTTGGACTTTCGCAATCGACGATCTCGACCATCTTAAAGGATAATAAGCGACGATGTTCGGTAGGTAAGGTGTATTAAATGCATTTTTGACTTACGATATTTTCAGCTTACGACGGGTTTATCGGAACGTAACCCTATCGTAAGTCGGGGAGCATCTGTACTTTCAAAAAGCAATTTGTATTGTGAGCATGGAATTGACAGGACACTGTGCTGCGAGATGCACACTATTGCTGGGCAGTTAATCACACACACATTGTCCGAAGCCGCTTGTCCCGAGCAGGGTCGCAGGGAGCCGGAGCCTAACCCGGCAACGCAGGGCGTGAGGCCGGAGGAGGAGGGGACACACCCAGGATGGGATGCCAGTCCATCACAAGGCACCCCAAGCGGGACTTGAACCTCAGACCCACCAGAGAGCAGGACCCGGTCAAACCCGCCCCACCCACCTCTGGGCAGTTAATAATAAGCAATAATTTGCTTTGCACCACTTACAGGATTCCTGTATTAAAAGGCCCAAACAAGCGATCGATGTTAAAGAACGGTGTCACTGTGGCTCCACTCGCACTCTCCCACCGCAGCGAGGGCAGTCTTGGATGCGTAAGGCCCGCTCCAGAAAACACGGACAGAACTCTGGGAATTTTTTTCCTTTTTTTTTTTTTGACTGCCTGAAGACTCTCGAGCGCTCTTTACTTCCCTTTCACACGCCACGGCGAAGAGGCAAGCGGCGCAGCTGCTCGTACCACAAAAGCTCCGGCACCGGGAAGCAGCGTGAGCCCTGCCATGAAAGGGACGGAAATGATCGAAATCTCGTCTCTGCGCGCTCGGGTTCGGCGCTCTGCGCCATTCGTTTACGCGACATTGTCGCGAAGAGGAAACAAAAATCAGCCGCATTGCGTCCCTGAAAGACGAAGCCGAACCCGAGATCAGTCGATAACGTGATTCCTCAACCTTCATTCAGAGGCGCACGCTTCTCCAAAGCCATTTGCACACCTGAAATTACATATATTACAATGAATGAATCGATGGTCTCATTTCATATTCCAATAAAACATGCATTACCTCGAGGCACATTGAGACTAAATCAGATGGTTGAGCTACCAGATCATTACGGGGTGTTTATTTCCTCTCCATGTGTTCTTTATCCTTGGCGAAGCAATTCGGATGACCTGTCCCTAGGGTAAAACTGCAAGGCCCCCTTCTGGGATTCGCACCGCTATCCTTTGACTGACAAGTCAAGGTCTCCGCGGCGAGGTCTGCACATACTGCTGATGCACCCGATGAATGACACAGAGAGAGTGGAGGCCAAGTTGATTAAAGTCTCATCGGTCCAAATGGAAAGGTGTGTACCGAGTGTCATTCTGGGACTTGTTCAAAAGCACATACTTCTGAAAAAAAGAGAGGGGGGGGGTGCGGGCTCTGACTAAGCGTTTTGAGACCGGAGACACTCTGCGACAGAGCCGGTCGAGGAGTCGATGTCAACGATGCAGGGATCCTGCTCCTACAAACATCAGCACTTGAGTAAGTCCTGGAAATGGTTCCGGCTCCTATGCGATATGACTGAACTTGACTGTAGGATTTCTCAAAAAGTTTGTTTTGCATCACAGCAGCTCCGTCCACCAAAGAGAAGGACATTTTATACATCAAGGGCCAGAACAAAGATCAAAAGGGAAAAAAAGACTGATCAAACAATCCATCCATCCATCCATCCATCGCTTGTCTAGCACTGGGTAGTGGTGGTCCAGAGCCTATCCTGGAAGCACATGGTGTGAGGGAGAATACACCCTAGTTGAGATACAATCACACTGGGAAAGCCATTACATTAAAGTCATCGGTCCACTTGACTTGTACGTCTTTGGACAGAGTGGGAGGAAACCAGAGTTGCTTGCTTCAGTTTAAAATTTCCAGATTTTAAAAAATGACATCTGGTGTTTATTATAGAAAGCGTCCATTTTTCAGTGTTCCACAGAACAGGTGGAACCGTCTCAGCACCATGCTGTCCATTTTATCTCGAAAGACCCCCCCGAAGACCACGTTGCCCCGCCTGTCTCTGGACATTTGAAAGTGGAAAGCCTTGTACGTGCGAAAAGCCGGAACCCTCACCGTTCCGCAGCAGGCTTTTCAGTCAACAAAACCATCTTGACACGTTTCCGTGTGCTGGTGCGCAGCGCTCTGTGATTCAGAAGAGAAAAGTAACAGATGACGGGAGCTCATTGAAGGGACGGAGTGACATTCCGTACGCCACCTGTCCTCCTGGGTCGGCTTTGGCTCACACTGCTTGTCTGGACCCTCGCTCGCAGTTCGAGCTAAGGGAAAGCATGGTAACGACACCACACCTTCGGTGTCGGTCACTTTCTTGTGTCCTGTCTGCTGCACCACCTTCTGGGGTCGTTCAACAGTCACCCTTGGTTAGGATGTCCGGTTACCTGAATTATTAAGCTCTTTTGGGGCAGCGGGTGGCGTAGTGGTTAGAGCGGTTGCCCTGAAAGCCAGGACTCGCTTTTGAATGTCTGCTCTTGCTGCAATATCCCTGACTGAGGTATTTACCCTGAATTAATATGGAAAGCAAAGGAAAAAACCAAACTATTTACGTTTGTAAATAACTGGAAGAAGCTTACATTATCATTTACATTTATTCATTTAGCAGACGCTTTTGTCCAAAGCGACGTACATCTCAGCAAAAGTACAATTTATGCATTACATTAAGAGGAGTGGATGAATAAAGGCTTTATCCGGTGATGCTCATGAAGTTACGATGCATGAACATTTACACCGCACATGATCTGGAGAGATCTTGGGCGAAGTGGGTCCGGAAAAGGTAAGTTTTCAGACCCTTCTTGAATGTAGACAGAGTTTCAGCAGTTCTGAGTGAGAGGGGGAGATCGTTCCACCGCAACGGAGCCAGAACCGAGAACCTCCGTGCTTTACTTTTCATGCATGGGACCACCAAACGAGCAGAAGTAGACGAATGTAGCGGTCTGGTTGGGGTGTAGCGGTTGATCAAGACCTGTGAATAGCTGGGAGCAATTCTGTTGACGCATTTGTAGACAATAACCAGGGTCTTGAATTTGATTCGGGCAGCTATAGGAAGGCAGTGCAGAGAAATGAGAAGAGGAGATATGTGAGAATGCTTTGGCAAATCAAACAAGCTTACTGTGCCCTCCTGATACCGTGAAAAAGAGGTTATTTATGTTATATTTCTACACAGCTAGGAAGGAGGGGCAACAGGTCGTGTTGTGGTTAGAATTACTGCCTTTGGACCCAAAGGTTACAGGTTCAATTCCCAGCTGCAGTACTCTGGAGCAAGGTGCTTACCATAAAATTGCTCCAGTAAACTTACCCAGCTGTGTAAATAATTGTAACCTCAACATTGTAAGTTACTTTGGAGAAAGTGTCAGTGTTTTGGGTGGCACAGCAAGGTGCGCTGCTCTTTCACAGTGCCTGGGTGGTGCGAGAGGACGTGGGTTCGATCCCCGCTCAGCCTATGTGGAGTTTGCATGTGCTCCCTGTGTCTGTGTGGGTCCCCTCTGGGTGCTCTGGTTTCCTCCCACACTCCAAAGACATGCTGTTCAGGTTCCCCCATAGTGTGTGAGTGACAGAGAGAGAGTGTGTGTGTTCCACTGATGTATGGATGAGTGACCCAGTGTAAGTAGTATATCTAGCAGTGTAAGTTACCTTGGTGAAAAAGGTGTGTGGGCTGATAACACTACATGGAGTTCATTGGGAGTTGCTTTGGAGAAAAGTGTCTGCTAAATAAATAAATGTAAGTTGTCCAAGCTCCACCCCCAAACATGTTGTGTCATTTAAAAGCATAGAATGTCCTCTGTGAGGGACATCAGGAGTGAACGCTGTAGCCAGACGAGTTTGGGAGATTCACTTCCAAAAGTTACTCCCTCTGGAGTGGACAAAAGCGGATAGCTGGGGTTCGAGAGGATTTCTGAGAGTGTAAATCCCCTCACAATGGCAATGGCAAAATAATAGTTCATCAATAATAATTTGACTGCCACAGCATTGATGGAAGGTGAATCATATGGCTTTATGGATGTCCTGAGGTCTGCTTAGAACTGGCTCCAGCTCTCGTTAACTGAGCTTTTCATTGAAATTTTTGCAGTGCTGCAATTTTTGAATGGTGCTCCTCCGAATTTGTGTGGCGGAAAACCCGTTCTGGTCAAGACAATGGAAAAGACACACGCTGACACATTTCTGCCAATAAGTTATGTTCTCTCTATCTGATCATTTGTGAAACATGAAAGAGAATAAATTAGTATTGAACTTGAAAAAGAATTGATTAAATGAAATTATTTTGTCAACGAAGGGCTAAGATCACTATAATTCATATTAATTCCAATGAGAGAGAAATTTAAATAATGAATAGTGTATTTTCGCATTTTTGGGGGCAAAAAATAATAATAATAATAATAAAAAAAACACATTTTCACCACTACAGGTACTCCACAAATATTGAAAAATTGTAGCAAGTGCTTAATTGGTGCTTTTTATTTTTAGCCCGATTTGAATGGTATTAATCAGTCAGAGAACACTCAATCACGGCTAATTAACCGAGCGCTCGGTTCGAATGGAGCGCAGCATTTAGCGGGGTCCCTGGAACAGGACCGGGGGCCACTGGCATGGCACATTAGTTCATTCGGAGCGAGCAGCAGCTTTAAGCACTACGCCACCTGCTGCCCGACACACAGAATGCAGGGACACAGACCCCCGTGGGGGAACTGGGGAGGGTCCCCTTCTGCAAGCAAGCGAGGCCGAGGGTGCGAAAGGAGGGTTTGGTGGGTGTGTGCAATGCAGGCGTGCACGACATCCATGCATCAGCGTACACCCCTCCCCTCCCCTAACGCATTGTTCCGAATATGCAAATGACAGGCTGACTGGCCATTAGCAGGTTATGAGACTCATTAGGAGGCGGCGTTGCGGCGCTGGCTCGACTCCAGACAACGTGACATCCGCCGGACCTCGTTTTCCTTCGCACCTCTCTGCGGGGACAAATTCCTCCCCAGCCCTTTCAAAGCTCACGGTTCGGCAAACGCGCTTCCCCGCCCGCACGGGGCCCCAAAACCCCTGTCCATTCGCCACAATATATTTTTTTAAACCAGTGGCTGCTGAAGCGCTCTGCGCTTAAGGCTCTTTGAGGGGCAATTTATAACATCGCATTGAAGGAATAATTAGCGCAGACATCCATTGTTTATGATGTGATCAAATTTGCCACGGCTACCACCATTTGCTATAATTGCTCGTTCCCGGTACTTTTGCCATTAATTCTATATAATTATCCCAGGAGGTGCCCTTTAGCGGCGCTAGATTTTTACTTAAACATTACATTTAAACATTATGTAGAGATGGCGGGAATCCAAGGGCGTGTGCGTGTCACAAGTGTGGTATTTATCCCTTCGTCTCACTTTGCCAACGGCAATTACAGGTCAGGCAAGGGACCGTCGTTTCTCCCTCTTCGGCTGCATGGCTTTCCATGGCAGCGCACGGGACGGGGAGCCCGGGGTTCCGCAGCGCAACACTGCATGGCACCGCAGGGTGACTGAGGGCCGATGACGGATGACTGCGCATGCCTACACAGAGCTGCATACTGTAATGCCTTTATTAGTCACCGGAATTCAGCTGATGCTTTCGTCCATGGTCATTTACCATGCTACATGGGTGGCACGGTGGCACAGCGAGTGGCGCTGCTCTCTCACAGTGGCTGGGTGGTGAGAGGACGTGGGTTTGATCTCTGCTCAGTCTGTGCGGAGTTTGCATGTTCTCCCTGTGTCTGTGTGGATTTCCTCTGGGTGCTCTGGTTTCCTCCCACACTCCAAAGACAGATAGACAGAGTGTGTGTGTGTGTGTTCCATTGATGTATGGATGAGTGACCCTGTGTGAGTAGTGTATCCAGCAGTGTAAGTCACCAGGGTGAATAAGGTGTGTGGGCTGATAACACTACATAGAGTTCATTGGAAGTCGCTTTGGAGAAAAGAGTCTGCTAAATAAATAAATGTAAACCTACATACACCTCACTAAGCTACCTACACCTATTTGCCCATCGACACAGCGGAGCAGAGGTCCCTGCATCAAATCTCAGACAGCAATCTCTAGACAGATGATGCCCATCTGCACATTATCAACGATCCTCCGTCCAGTGCAGGCTTGTCATGATCCACAGTCTGTCCCACAAGCAGAGGGTGTGAAATCTGTCCACCCTGAACACGGTGCCGGCAGATCGCAGCGCAGTCACACACACACTCATTTGCACAAACGCACTAGAGGCAATTTAGAGTCACCCAATTCACATGAGAAGCACACATCCTTGGAGTGTGGGTGGAAACCAGAGCAACTGGAGAAAGCCTACATGAACACTCCGAACATGCAAACGCCACACAAACTGAACTAATTAGAACCCACACCCCAGGTGTTGTGAGGCACCGACGCTACCCATTTTCTGGGCACTGAGCGCAGCTACCCAACAACGCACAGGGGAGCAGCGGAAAGGGCGGCACGGAGCTGCGCGCGACTGCTCATTTCTCTTTGGCGTAACTCCTTCAGAGCGCCGTCATCCACCTCTCCCCCCCATTTCCAACAGGAGGCGAGCCGTACTTCCGTCTCTTATCGCGGCTCCCTGTTTGCGTTGGCATTCGCTGCCTCGCAAAAGACCGGTAGGCGTTGCGAGGCGGCGAAGATCCTCGCGTTCTGATTCGGAGAATAAAAAAGGTTGTTGACACAGTTCATCACCTGCTGGAGTCTGGAAGCATGATGTGTAACAAATGAAAAGCCCGCTGCTCGAGACAGCCACGGGCAGCGGCGAACACGGCGGGCGCGCGTTACACGTGTAGCCCATCTGTGCAAGAGGGACGGAGCAGAGAGCGGCAGGCAATAAGCGCCATTATCATCTTTATCACTATTACGTCATCACAGTCGTCATTATTTAATCATACATTATGATAGATCAGTATCATAAGCGGATGCTTTTCTCCAAAGTGACTTACAACATTGTCTGTGCACTGAGCTACTTGCAGTTATCTACCCAGCTGGTTTTTACTGGAGTAATTCAGGATGAGCACCTCGATGAAGGGTGCAACAGCAGCAACGGTTTTCAAACCTGCGTCTTTCAGATGCAAGGCGACGACTCTAACTGCTGCACCCCCTGCTGGCCTAGAAATATGAGCTCATATTTAAACAATGTCTTTAACCAAGGTGACTTACGGCCTAAGGGGGTGTGGTGGCACAGTGACGCGGTGGGTTTGGCTGGTGCCCCCCTATGTGGCGGGTCTGGGGTTCGAGGTCTTGTTGGGGTGCCTTGCGACGGACTCGCGTCCCTTCTAGGGTGTGAACCCTCCCCCTTCGGCCCAGCACCCTCTGTTGCCGGGTTATGCTCCAGCTTGCCGGGACCCTGCTTGGGACAAGTGGTTGTTGACAGTGGAATGGACTTACCGTGTTATTTACAATGATTTGCCAGTTTATACACACACACACACACACACACACACACACACACACACACACACACACACACACACACACACATTTTCAGAACTGCTTGTCCCTTACGGGGTCACGGGGAACCGGAGCCTACCCGGCAACACAGGGCGTAAGGCCAGAGGGGGAAGGGGACACACCCAGGACGGGACGCCAGTCCGCCGCAAGGCACCCCAAGTGGGACTCGAACCCCAGACCCACCGGACAGCAGGACTGCGGTCCAACCCACTGCGCCACTGCGCCCCCATTCCAGTTTATACAGGTACAGTAATTTTTACCGTATCAGTTAAGGGTAAGTACCTTCATATTTCAGAAGGGGGGACTTGAACTAGGAACCTTCAGACCGCAAGAAGGTGACTCTAACCATTACACCCCTTGTTGGCCTATAAATATGAGCTCATATTTAACCAATGCCATCAACCAAGGTGATTAACAGGGTTATTTACAACGATTTGCCATATTATATAGATGGATAATGTTTACTGTATCAGTTCACTGCAGGTACCTTCATACTATAGGAGGGAGACTTGAACTAGGAACCTTCAGGCAGGTGATTCTAACCGTCACACTCCCTGCTGCCCGCTGCGAATGATTACAGCACATTAGTACAATATACATCCGCACCAGGTAAACGCGCGGTGATATCCAAGTTACCGCACCCCACTTCATTTTCCCCTTAAAGAGTGATTTGCCGTGTGCTCGTCTTCCTCGGCAGCCGTTCGCAGAGCGTCGCTCGCTTTGGGGAAAGTTGTCAGACGAAGCGCCGAAACGCTGTTGAGTAGGAATCGCACAATCGGTGCCTCGGCGACACGTCGCGGGGAACACACATGATTGACGCCGTGTTTAGCATTCCTGTCGCGGCGTCCCTGTCGCGCTGCCCGCCGCACCGCTGGGACACTTGACAGCCGCACAATAAAACTTGCTCCAACGCACCGATGTTTTTGACATCCAGCGGCACAGGGCTGGTGCACAGGCCCGGTCGCCCCAACGTTTCACTCTTCACCCGGCCGCGCGACCGAGTAGGGATGATAACGCTGATCCCCGAACCTTCCATAGGTGTATCAAACCACTTGTGTGATTTATTAATCCTTATTATTAGCCATTATTACCATTTTCATTGTACTGTTTACTGGTATGTGCAGTGCTGCTTGAAAGTATGTGAACCCTGTAGGGATAGTCGTTATTTTTTTATAAGATATTAACATAAACATATAAAATCTAAATGTGAAACCTTAAAATAAGCTTATAAAATTAATAAATGACTATGATTTACACACCTGATCCCACTTACCTACTTGGTATAAACAATACAGCTTGGGCTTCACTTATTTTTTACACCTGCACTACTGGCACATTTCTACTACACACATTATTTCATCTAAAGGAACATATGGAATTGGTCGTTGCACACCTGTTATGTCTCACGAGAAACACAGATTCTCATTAAATACCCATTTCGTGGTAAAACTAAGGGACGAAAGGGATTAGCATATTTGCAGACACCTTTGTTCAAGGCAACTTTGCCAGCTGGGTAAAAATTTTTTTTTTTTCTTTTTTTTTAACTGTGTCAATTCATGGTAAATTCCTTCAAAGACACTACAACTATTGCAGGGACGTGAACTGGGTCTTTCAAATGCAAGATGGCTCAAACCGCTACGCCACCTGCTGCCCTAACGACTGAACTGCATTCAAGTGCTATATGATTTTCTTTGTTTTTAAAGTTTCATTTTGGGAATAAATGTGATCTTTCCTCTATTGTGAGTCACATTTCTATATGTTGCTGTTAAGTTCATATTCAAATGATGTGACTCGTGAGTTGGTTTTAGGGGTTTGGCGTATGACGTGTGGTACTGTGAACCCCAGTTGTACCGCATCTACTACATCCGCTGGGGGGTTATAAACCACTCTTCTGGATCAAAAATCGCCCCTCTGAGGGATTCCTGCTTCCGCAGGACACGCCTGCGCTGTGGAATTTGGACGGCCCCTGAAATAAAGTAATTGCGGCACGTCAAGAGAAAACACACTGCATATCAAAGAGCCTTTTCAGTCATTACAATGATCACTGCATATAGTGATCTCATTGGGCGCCATGCAGGTGCGTTGAGTGTACAGCCTGGATTTGGTAAAATCTCGTCGAGGAGTGCAGTGCAGAAAGCCGAGGGAGCGGAAATGCGGCGGAAACGGCCTTAAAGGGAAAAGAGATCAATACGGCTCTTCTGGGGAGTGTAATTTCAAGAAGGAGCGAACAAAAAAATAAGCGTTCGGTTCCCCCAACAAACCAAGTCTGATTTGATTACATTTATTTAACAGGCGAAAGGGGGTGCGGTGGCGCAGTGGGTTGGACCACAGTCCTGCTCTCCGGTGGGTCTGGGGTTCGAGTCCCGCTTGGGGTGCCTTGTGGCGGACTGGCGTCCCGTCCTGGGTGTGTCCCCTTCCCCCTCCGGCCTTACGCCCTGTGTTGCCGGGTAGGCTCCGGTTCCCCGTGACCCCGTATGGGACAAGCGGTTCTGAGTGTGTGTGTGTGTGTGTATTTAACAGGCACTTCTCTCCAAAGCAACTTCCAGTGAACTATATGTGTGTTATGAGCCCACACACCTTATTCACCAAGGGGACTTACACTGCTAGATACACTACTTACAATGGGTCACTCATCCATACATCAGTGGAACACACTCTCACAGCATGTCTTTGGAGTGTGGGAGGAAACCAGAGCACCCAGAGGAAACCCACACAGTCGACATGCAAACTACACATCGAGTGAGTGGGCATCGAACCCACGTCCTCTCTCACCACCCAGGCTTTGTGAGACAGTAGTGCTACTCGCTGTAGCGCCATGCTGCCCATTGCAAATTTGATTCCGTTCCCCTTCTCAGGTCTGTCTGAGTCTGCTGAGTCAGCAGGCTTTGCGCCATCCCATCAAAGGGGGGAAGTCACAGGTTCAACGGGGTCCTGCCGTTGTACCCTTGACAAAGGAGGTGGACGGCAACCTGGAGGTTTCAGAAGGAGATTCAGCTCTGAAACTATACAAATCATCATGCAATAAAGAGTTGCCAAGCAACATGGCGATAATAACAAGTAATACTTTGCTTTGGAGGGACTCTGCAAAAGCAAACCATTCCCTCCATTTCTTAATAAATGATTGGGCAGCTTGAAAATATTCATATTCATATTGATCTAGATTTATCCCCTCTCAACAGACTTGTTCTAAATTGCAAAATAAAAAATAATAGAAAAAAAATTATATATTGGATCAAGTTCGTTGTGGCTGGGAAGGGTTTTGAATATGCAGGGGAAAACAACATTTTGAAGCAGTTATCAATTATGGAGTGGCGGCGCCTGATGGGATGTCGTCGAGGTGATGCCATGTAGGTGCAAAGGCTGATTTGCCAGAGGCGTGGAGAGTGGGGAACTTGGGATCTCAAAGTCAGCAGTGGCCCGGCATAGAGAGTTGCATATTTCTTAGCTGTATTAATGTTTGTTTACCTGCCACTTTTTCTCCAAAAGCAACTGACAGTTTGAGGTTTGTCACCCAAGTTACTGCATTTACTCGTTCGTACAGTAAATTTTACTGCACCAGTTCAGGGTACGAGCGCCTTGCTCAATGGAACCGCAGCAGGAGGTAGAATTTGAGCCTAATTTCTTTGACTGCTATCGAATGCTCTAACCGCTACGCCACCTGCTGCCCGTCGCCGCACATTAAAATTCCAAGGAAGATAAAGTGGAACACAGACCATAAAACTCTGCTCCGAACTGATGGCTAAGGAGTTGAAACACAAAGGTTACAAGCTCGGGTCTCAGGGACGGCCTTCCTGTTGTATCCTGCATTTTGAACGTAATACAAGGCACATAACCTGAATTTTTTTCCGAAAAACACCCAGCTGAGGAAGCAGGCGGAATATGAAGGGGGGGGGAACTGAACTGTGAGGGCCGTATATAATTGTAGTAAATATTACTATTGTTGTCGTTAGTATTATTGATAACAGTAATAAAACAGCTGACCCCACTGTCTCCTGGCTTCACACTCAGTGTTACAGAGATGAATGGGGCTGGAATTTAATCTGCAGGCCAGTATTCAATCTTGCGGTGGAAGAAGGGTTGGGGGCAAGATGCGCGGTTCGAACAAGGTGCTGAACCACCCACTGCAATGCGCTCTGACCCAGTGGAGAAATCATCGTTATTTATCGGACCATTTTCTCCAGTTTCTACAATGGTAAGTTTGAGTATTTTCCTACTTACAGCGTTTTGCCCATTTATAGCTCTTGATACGTTTTCTTCCTGGAGTAGTTAAGGATTTCGGTGCCACAGCAGGAGCAGGATCGGAACCTGGGGTCTTTCGATTGAAAGTTGACGCTTCAAACCACTGCGCCCCCTGCTGTCCCTGAATGAGCAGATTTCTGCACGCAGAGCAAATGTGCTTTTCCTCCTCTTTTACCCCAATCCCAGCACTGGCATCTGATGTTAGAGGGCAGCAGGTGGCGTAGCGGTTCGAGCTGTCTCCTTGTAAATAAGTCGAAAAATTTAAATAATAATTACACACACACACACTTTCTGAACCGCTTGTCCCATATAGGGTCACGGGTAACCGGAGCCTAACCCGGTAACACAGGGCATAAGGCCGGAGGGGGAGGGGACGCACCCAGGATGGGACGCCAGTCCGTCACAAGGCACCCCAAGCGGGACTCGAACCCCAGACCCACCGGGGAGCAGGACCCGGTCCAACCTGCTGCGCCACCGCACCCCCCTCTAATAATAATAATAATTATTATTATTATGATAAAACAGAATGGAAGAGTCCCTGTAAGGTGCTTAGCATACAAGCCTCACATTGTGAGTTTCTCTGGAAAAATAAATGAAATCAATAAATGAGCATTAATTTCTAAGAGAGCCCCCAAAATTCTGACAACTTCGCTGCCGCTGTCACGCACGATGTCCCACAATGCATTGCTGCCAGCGCTCGGGGATATGGGGGTCTTTGTTCTGCCCAGCGGCTGCTCCCATACAGTTGCTTTGTCTCATCCGCCTGTTGGCGGAGCGAGAAGAAATCGGCGCCGTCGGATCCGGCCAGCATCAAGCGCCAGGCTGCGCCTTTCCCAGCGGTGAGAGAACCGTTTGCTCCGCGCTTCGTTATTTTGTTTGTTTTTGCTTAGTACGCGGTGGCTCTGGAACCTTCCGCTGCCTCCTCAAAGGTGAGAATCCAACAATAAATAAGAGTGATGGGAGCCATAACTGGGGGGAAACAAGATACAAAAAGGAAAATCAATGGTGCAAGAGGCCTGGTGGAAGCGGCGCGGTCGGAGATGGGTAGCGAGCGCCTTTCGCTTCCGTTTGATGGTGACTTTGACGGCGCAGCCCGGGCCCGCGTTGCGCCGCGGGTCCGTGCAAAGCGATGTTCAACGGCAGATTAGGCGCTCGCACGGGGCCCCCGGGAGCCAAAGTGAATAAACAAACGATTCCGTCGTTTCGTTTTTCCGCTCCCTTTCACGCACAATTGAAAGATGATATACACGACGTACACCTTTTTTTGTTTAAAAATTTTTTTTGCTCTCCTCGCTCAGCTGTGCGCCTGTGCTGTGCCAAAGAATTGTATCAGCGCTAAATTGTGAGCAAACGAAGCGAAGAGGCGCCGGAGTTTACTTTTCATTTGCATTCGGTTCCGACCTGGCAGTCAGCACACAACTCTTCGCCGGCTGAACTGTTCCAAACTGAAGGCGACCGCGAACACGACCGCCGTGAACAACACCCCCACCCCGATAACAAGGTTAACGATGCTCCTGGGACGCGTGTCGCATGGGGCAGCGGGGGGCGTAGCGGTTAGAGCCGAGACCCAGTTTGCAATCTCCGCTCCGGCTGCAGTACCCTTCGTCAAGGTACAGCGCTTGCCCTACACTGACACAGTAAAAATGACCCTGCTGTACAAATGAGCAAAGATAAGTAGCTGAACGCTGTAAGCCGCATTTTAAGAGAAGAGAGTCGCCTGCAGGAACAAGTGCAAAATGTAACCGGAGAAACCTGCGCTTGCAAACCACTTCCATCCATTCCTGCTACCAGAATATATTGCTTGAACAAATAAATTTTTAATACTTGTTTAGTGATTTATGTGGTCCAGAAATGAACTGGATTTTAATCCAGTTTTTAAGCAGACAAGAATATAAATCTATTAAGGCTGCCTGATGATGCAGCTGGAGTTCAGATTTAATGCCACCCCCCCCCGGAAGATCAGCTGCTGTATGAACATCTCACAAAATAAACATACAATGCAAACGATTGCATTTATACATTCATATTTAATCCTCCAGCTGATGATTTTCTCCAAAGTGACTTACGATGTTACGTTTCCTACAACTATTTATCCCTTTGTGCAGCTCGGTAAATTTACTGGAGTAATTCAGGGTCAAGTGCCTTGCTAAATGGTAGTCGACGGGTGGGTAAGATTTGAACCGGCAACAGTCGTGCCCAAAGGCAGTACCTCTAACCGCTGCACTCGCCCACATTCGTACAACTGAGACTTTTCTCCGAAGTCACTTACAGCGTGAAGTTTATTTATTATTCAGTCACACTGATTTACCAGTTTATACAGAATTCAGTTGCTGCCTCACCAATATGTGTACACAGAAATGAACAGTACAACACCAACACTGAAACTGCGCAAAAAGAGGAGCAGAACGGTATACGTGTGAAAAAATATAAGGCACAAATATATGGCTACAAGGAAAAAACTGCACGGAGTCAGAATCGGAGAACGAGTCTATAGTTCTCATAGGCTGAGCGTAGTGTTTTGGAGGGATTTCAAGGACGAGCACAAAAGTGACAAGTGTGCAGGGATTTGGTGGTGCGCTGGAGCTCACTGAACCACGTACACGGTATCACTTAACTGTCGTGGAAAAGCCCACCCTTGCGGACACCTTTCTTTTGTGTGTCTGCACGGGGACACGCTCGACTGAACGGCACGAGAGGAGAAGCTGACGCTGGACCTACCTCTTCATAAGCACCACGTATTTAAGATGCAACAATTAAGATTCAAGTCTGCATCAACAGCAGGAATTTTTACAAATCTCAGGTGTCTTTGTTGCTGAGCTGCTGCTTTTGCATTTACTTTTACATTTATTCATTCAGCAAACACAAAGCTGAAGTACCTTTCGCCAACACACAGATCACACACACACACACACACACACACATATATATATATATCTATATATATATACACACACATACCTGTCTGTTGTGTACAGAATTGCCTTAAAAGTACATATTAGTTTATGAAGTACATAGAAGATTGGGAGACGTGGCTCTAAAAGTAATGTGTTTTTAGACTCTTCTTGAATGCTGAGAGGGATTCAGCAGTTCCGAGGAGCAGAGGGAGATCATTACACCACACTGGAGGAAAAACAAGAACCTCTAGGCTTTTGATTTTAGACCTCGTGTGTTTCATGTTTTATCCAGCTGACCTTGTTTTTTTTTTTTTTTTTTTTTTGCTTGCAGCTATATGGCTAAAGGGGGGTGCGGTGGCGCAGTGGGTTGGACTGGGTCCTGCTCTCCAGTGGGTCTGGGGTTCGAGTCCCGCTTGGGGTGCCTTGCGGCGGACTGGCGTCCCATCCTGGGTGTGTCCCCTCCCCCTGCGGCCTTATGCCCTGTGTTGCCGGGTAGGCTCCGGATCCCTGCGACCCAGTATGGGAAATGCGGTTCAGAAAATGTGTGTTTGTGTGTGTGTGTATATGGCTAAATTGAGGAATAGTTTATATTTACATTTATTAGTTTAGCAAATGCTTTTTTTTCCAAAGTAACATAGAACTGAGTTAATAGATGCGTATTTCACAGCAGATGAAGTGCTTTGGGGGCAGACATGATTGTTAAACAAGAGTCAGAGAGATTGATATCACCATTTTTGCCAGCACACAAAACTGGAGTAGTTGCCTATAGAACTGAACCTAATAATGATGATGATGGAAAACATAATGGGGATCTCAGAGATGGTGTAATGCAAAGAAATGGAGCAGTTAGGAGATCAGGAGAGAAGTGGGTCTGAAGAGATGGGTTTCAAGACCGTTTTTGGATGCAGAAAGGGATTCAGCAGCTCTGAGGGAGAGCGGGAGCTCAATTGACCCCATCGGAGCCAAGACCAAGAAACTATGGACTTTGGAATTTTGACCAATATGGATTCGACCGCCAAGCAGCCAGAAGTGGGGAGTGTGCTGCTGTTATTGGGATGATCACATGATCACATCTTATCCACATTCTGGATGAACTAGAGAGACTTACTTAATTTCTGGGTCTTGAACCAATCACCTTCAGGTTAGGGGCTCGAGGGTGAGGACAGATCAGCAGAGGAACGGTTGCGTTTGCCGAAAGCAGGCATCCCTCCCCAGTTGTGCCGATCCGCAATCACACACTAATTACTTCAGCCCGAGCTCTTCCTGTTCATCTGTGCTCTAACTGATTAAGCGGCTGTATATTTTGTTCCAGTTTTACATATATTAATTCAATATAATTAATTGCAAGATTGCATTGTCACATACGCTCGGGCTCCTAATTGTAAGGAAATTCTGCAGCCGAATGCCAAATTATTCAGCCGCGTTACGCACGGTCCATTGAACAGGCCCTCGTCCTCAGTCGCCCGCAAACAACTCCTCATAGTCTGTGGAATAATGACACTCCATACACCGCCTGGCTTCATTGTGTTTTTTTTTTTTTTTTGCGGTCGCCCCGTGATTAGTTGTGATTATTCTCAGATTCGTTAATGTTGCATCAAGTCAAGGCAGCTCTCAACCTGATGCCACATTAACTAATCAGAAGAGACACGAGGGCTCTTTCAATGACCACGCGCATTTTGTACCAGTCTGCTCTCGCGATCCATGTGGATCGCGGCGGCCTCACGGAAGAGACCGAGGGGATCGTCGGCAAACGGTCGCCGCCGCTTCTTTGTCTCCCTTCGGCTCCTGGGTCGATCCGAGGGCCCTGGCGGAGAAAGGACTCGGGCGACTGGCTATGCAAAGGCAACGCGGAAATCTATTTATTCTCACGAGCGCCGCCTTTACCAAATGCCCGTCTATCAATAAGACGCTTTATGATCCGTTTTTATTGTCTGCTTTAACTACGAGCCTCCGGGGCAGCAAGGTCATGTGGATATTGCAGAATAGAGTCGTATGAAAAACTATGAGCGCAATGTATGGGAATGTGTAATCGTCTAACGATATCGGCATTAACAGGGGCTCTGGGACTGCTTCCAGAGCTTTACCGCATGTGCCGGAGACCACGTTGTTTCCATTAATAGGACATTTACGGTCGCGGATCCAGACTATAAATTAAGCGCTCTTAATGGACGATCCAATCGACGCAGAATAATTATGATTATGATACTGGATGCATCGGCAACGGATTCATGACAATGCCGCGCGAGGCCTGATGATTTTGCCGGAACGGGGTCGCCGTCGGAGAGCGAATTGAACGCAGATTCGCTTGAAAGGCCCCACCCTCCACCAAGACCCTGAGGATGGGAGGTAAGAAGCCACACACACACATGGAATAAATGATCAAGTGTATAGGCATGACTTTACCAGGCAGGAATTTACCAAAGTTCAATCCAAATATGCACTTTTTTCAAAGGTAATTCAGCAAATATGCTCCTGGGGCATGATCCTTAACCGCCCCGCCACCAGCTCCACATAAATAAACTATCCCATGCAGCGGGTTAAGAAAGAGCCCAAACCAGCCCAGGAGCTGTTCCCCATAAGCAATTTTCATCAGACATTGATAGCATGATATAATTCCATAACCACATGATATGAATATGTATGTTTTTAAACAGAAGTTGGCAGGAATATAAAGTAACAAATCAAAGGCCTAAAATTAGAACAAACATCTTTAACAAGAAGTTACAAAGAGGTTTGCTGGTAGAAATAAAGAGAGTCCGCTGGTCTCGTGAAACTGAGTGCAGCAAAGTGCGCGGCGTATGAAATGTGTGCTGGCATAAGTGTGTCAGCGCAGGCTGTAGCCCTGGACTCATCTCCTTCTGCATCGCAAAGTGTAAGAACGTGTGCTGTATTACCACTAGCACCACGGTATCCTCATGAACTTTCCAAAAAGCTAGTAGGCTCTTAGTTCTTTTGCATCAGATTTACCATGTTCGTATCCTCCAGTCTACAAGAGAAGTGAGTTTTTTTTTTTTTTTTACATGCCAGCATATCTTAAGGGGGCACGGCGGTGCAGTGGGTTTAGCCGGGTGCCGCTCTCTGGTGGGTCTGGGGTTCGAGTCCAGCTTGGGGTGCCTTGCGATGGACTGGTGTCCCGTCCTGGGTGTGTCCCCTCCCCCCGAGCCTTGCGCCCCGTGTTGCTGGGTTAGGTGCTGGTTTGCCGCGTCCCTGCTTGGGACAAGTGGCTTCAGACAGTGTGTGTGTGTGAGTGTGAGTACACCCTCCTGAAAACCAGCCATTCATTTTTGTCCTCGGAAGAGGACATCTTTTTAAACGTATCTCCCTAACTATACATCTACAATATTTACCCCTAATGCAGCTTTCACAGGGCATTTTATGCTTTTAAATGATACCACATGTCTGGGGGTGGGGCTTGGAAGACTTCCTGGAAATTGTATAAATCTATCCGAAAACCGTTTTTTGCTGGGTCTCAGAAGGTGAAATACCCAAATCAAATGTAACAAACAGGGTTTTATACATTTTGAAACATGTTATGTTTTATTTGTATACATCAGTCTTAAAAATATGCTCGTGAAAAATAAAAATTGTGCTGGACACATTACGTGCAGTTAAGAAGTGTAGTTCCCAGGACTTTGACAGGAGACGCCGCCACAGGATCTAATGATCATTATTAAGACACAACTGTTACCAGACAAAACAAAACGGAACAAAATCGACGCTTCTTGCAGTAAAACTGTTTGCGGTTTTAAACACTTTGGTGTTGCTTACAAAAACAGTTAGTTCAGCAGATTGATCTTAGTTTTTAATTATACAACATGCCGTATCAGTGGATATTCTGAAATACGCGCACCTCATGGATTTTTAATCTTAAAACTGTGCATATAAAAGAGTGCATTGAAACAAACAGCAAAAGAGAATAAACAATGTTTTTCATCATATTTCCATCCTGCCTGTGAGGGATTGCCCTCCTGCCCTCCTGCATACCCTGTGCTTCCAGGATAGGCTCTGGACCACCATGACCCTACACTGGATAAGGAATTATTGTTTGGATGGATGGATGGATGGATGGTTGGATGGATGGATGGATGGAACAGTAAATCTGTGGATAAAAGGGGAGTAAAGACCTCCAGCCCACAACCCCTCCATCCAGGTGAACTCTCAGCAGGACAGGTCAGCGTTGTAGAGACCAGGGGTTCGAGTGCTTCACGTATCCAACGTGAAGAACAGCCTCGACCATCGCAGGGCCTCCCCATGTGAAACAGGCACAGGTGAGGGTCACTGCCAAGGTGACACGCTGACGGAAAGGTCTTCCCACAATAAGAACTCATTTCTTTCCTCATCACACCATATAACTCAACATTTCCCCTCATTGCTTTGTCGTTCCCCTCTCCCTGTGAATCTTTGCGTTGGATTTCTAGGAAGATATAAAAGAACAATAACTACTGTGGCCTGCTGGTTCTGTTCTCAGATTAATTCAGACCAGCAAGCCTGGGGCACCACAGATGTGTATCTATACACACACACACACACACACACACACACAGACACATAATAACATTTTCACATTTTCAGACTGCTTTATATAAACCTACCTGCAGTTTTCTGCTTCTTTCCACTGTACCTGCCACTTTGTTGGCTTATCATCATACAGCATTTAAATTAAATCCTTAAAGCACAGTAATCCTGCAAATTCACTATACATTTCAGCGGCTTATTACACTTACTTACGCATAAAATGCTTGAAATATGTGGGGGAAAAAAAACAAACAAACTGTGGGAAGTGGGAATTAGGACCTGGACATACACTGGCCAAGTGTACAGGTTCAAATCGCAGGGATCTCACAGGAGTGGTATCACGTTCAGTTTCCCACACTATGTAAATAACACCACTGTGCAGCTGGGTAACGATATGAGGGAACTGCGCGTCCCTCACTGGGTTCTCCTCTCCCCATAATTTGGCACCGGTTCTGACCCAATCTCCAGCTGCGTTTTGTTCACCACCACCCAGCCCAGCGTGTGCCGCTGAATCACGGCGCTGCGCCTCCCCTCTAGAGGTCCATTTGAAATCCCTCCATTGCTGAGGCCTTTCAAGTAAACTACCTGCAGCAAGTGCAATGTAAACTTCAGGGATGGGAGAGACCCGGAGAGACGGGATCCACTAAAGCGCCGTATGTACGCCTGCGGCACCCTCTGCTAAATTGCTCTTATAAGAACGAGATTTTGCATATAGGAATACACTCGCACGCACACGGCGGCTGTTAAACTGAATGAATCCCAGCAGGTGACGTATGAACCATCACCTAGTGACTAGGAGTAAAGGGAACTAGTTAGCGGAGCGAGAGCAGCTTTCCGTCAGATAACCGAGTGAAACAATGTTTCCATGTATAGAGAATCAGGAGTTACGCAATAGCCTCTTGAAACATCTCCATCTACGTTCTGTGAATAAACTGGACCGGAGCTCCAGCTGTGTCATGTAACACAAAGTAAAGTTACAGTGTTTTACACAGGGCTCCAATTCTTCTTTACTTATCTGACACCTTCGACCAAACTGAGTTGCACTGTTTGATCAAATGTACACTGATTTACCCATTTATACCGCAGGGTGTTATTACTGAGGCCGGTGCGGTGGTGCAGTGAGGAGCGCTACCGTCTCGCAGCGCCTGGGTGGTGTGAGAGAACGTGGGTTTGAGGCCTGCTCGGTCTATGTGAGGTTTGCGTGTTGTCTGCGTGGGTTTCCTCTAGGTGCTCCTGTTTCCTCCCACACCGCAAAAACATGCAGTTCAAGTAGATGTGTGTGTAGATGCACTGGCATGCCGAACAGAGCAAATCCCGCTCAGCTTTGTGCCCAACATTTCCGGGATAGGCTCCGGTGCACCATGACTCTGCTTAGGTGAAACAGTTAATGAAACTGGGCAGTGTTCTTATTGCATCAGTCCATGGTAAATACTTTACACTGGAGTGGGATTCACAGGCTGAACTACTTGGCAGCTTCAGAGCTTTTTTTGTTTCCATATGTTATTTTCCTTAATGGAAAAGAAATACCTTATGAAGGAAACCTTAATGCAATTTATATATTTGGCTGACATTTTCCTTCATACTTCAAGCATTCCACTATTTATCCATCTATACAGACAATTTCAGCTGTTTCAACTGGGCTAAGTGCCTCAACCAAGGGAACTACAGCAGGAAGTGGGTTCCGAACCCGGAGCCTTCCAGCACAAAATGACAGCGCGAACCACTGCGCCACCTCTTGCCACTTGGTAATTAACGTGGAAGGGAAAGCAAACAAATATGAGCTTGATTTTAATTTACACTAAAGATTGAACTTCAAAGAATGGACCCGCGGGGACACTTTAGGAAGATAAAAACATAAATGAATCTCATTCAGGAGAAACTGAGTAAACGAAGGTACATCTGAAATATAAATGTTGGGAAATTAACAGAAACTCTTGCTGTTTTTCATGCAAATGTTTTCAATGTAGTACAAAGCTACACAAACTTTTATACTGAACGTGATACACGCTGCAGCCTCTAATGCTTTAACTCAATAACAGTAATAATAATAATAATAATAATAATAATAATAATAATAATAATAATGCTACTGTCTTTGCGCCCAAAGGTTGCGGGTTCAATTCCCACCTCTGTAGTACCCTTGAGCAAGGTACTTACCCTAAATTGCTCCAGTAAAATTACCCAGCTGTGTGAATGGGTAAATAATTGTAACCTTAACATTATCAATTGCTTTGGAAAGAAAGCATCAGGTTAGTGTGAAGAAGAATGATGATATTATTGTTATTATAATGGAAATTCAGGGTAAGTACTCCGATCAGAAAGTGTGTGTGTGTGTGTGTGTGTGTGTGTGTGTGTGTGTACTCCGATCAAGACAGCTACAGTAATCAGCAAATGAGATTCAAACACACAACCTACAAGTTAGAGGTATGTTACAGGCCTTAACTTTTACTATAGAAACAAAATGCCTCATATTTATCCATTTTATTACCATCAGATTATGACTTGTGCCATTGGAAGGGGTGTATATAAGCTGCTTGACCAGCTCTTTTCTTCTGCAAATCCAGCATTACTCGTGTAACCTTCTTTTTGCTTTTCTCTTGTATATTTCTATCGATTGCTGGAGAAGCCATGGCGTGCGCCATTACCCCCTGCGCACCAGGAGGAGCGCAGAGACGCAGTAATGTGACATTGTCTTCGCCTCGTTGGCTGTACCTCCACTGCACTCATTACAGAAGAGAGGGGGAAAAAAATCAACAACATAAAAGCAGCTTTTGGAGCAGGTAAATGGAGGTTCAAAAAGTTAATGATGCCTCATTTCGTTTGATATTTTGCAATTAAAAGAGCTGAAAGTGTAACGATTTCTCCAAAAGGGGCCTGTGGAATATGACCAACATGTAGGGGAAGACACTTAGAAACACTAGATAGAAAAATAATGGGTTTTTATTCCATGTAGTAATAATAATAATAATAATAATAATAATAATAATAATAATAATAAAATTTAAGACATGTTAATTAAACAGTTCCCAACTGGTGGGGGGAAAACATTTTGTAACTACTTACAACCAAGCTATGACTATCTTCTGAAAGAGTGAATAATATCTAGTTGGCTTCAGAAAAGAGGAAAAAATCTGATGTGTCTTTAATGACATCAAAGTACAGTGACGCGGCTAAAGGCCCCCCGTAAATGTCCAGTCCCCACTGCTGTGTACTGTATTACATGAAGTGAACATAAACCAATAATACATCTTTCCCGTTTGCGATAGCGCCGCTACGAATCTTACACGTCGGAGGCGGTAAAACATACCATGGTACTGTAATAAAGTAATAGTCTCTCTTTGACTCCAGGAAAATATTTGTCTCCTTTTCTTTCTTCCCCAAAAGCCCTGCTAATATAACGCTCCTCTGAATTATTGTGATTGTTTGCTTTTTCTCCAGTGCAATTAACAGCGTTTGACCCACTTACAGCAGGGCTTTATTCTCTATCGGCTCAACGGTACGGCGGTGAGAGCGGGACTCGAACCAACAACCCGAAGGCTACACGTCCGCGCTCTCTGAGTCTGTGAAACTCTCAGCCTTCTCTCATTCGACAGAGTCCCCACGCCACTGAGACAGAAAGCAGAGCGCGGGCACTTTTCCACGCGTTCTTTTTTTCTCTCTCTTTTCCGTTCACGCGTGCCCACGGTGGCGGAGCGGTGGGCTTGGAGCCCCCCCCCCCCCCGCGTTCCCGTCCCCCGTGCCCCGTCACTCACAGGACACAAGTTGCATCTCATTCTGCTGGTGTATCGATCATTCATTACTGAAATTTTACAAAAACGAAACGGGCTTTTTTTCGGTGACACCGCAGCTCTCGTGCCTTTGTTTGTTCCCTTGTTCGTTTGTTTGTTTGTTCTGGGGGAAGGGGGGGGGGGGGGGGCGATTAAAGAGTTCCTCCAGCGAAGGCACGGTCACATCTTACCTCCAGATCTGCCCCAGCTGCAGGATGTGGATGACGGACTGCAGGAGCCACACGCAGAAGGCGCAGGACGCCGAGCTCCCCCCGCCGGCGCGCCGCGCGCTCCCGCCGCTTCCGCTGCCGCTGCTCTCGGTGGTCGCGTTGCTCTTGCTGGCCGTGGACGCCTGCCGCTGGGGCGTGGACGGGTGCGCGCCCACGTCGCCGTGCGAGGCCGAGCCGCTCAGCAGCTTGCCGTCCATGTGCGCGCAGCCGGCGGCGCTCGCGCCCTCGGAGGCGCCGAAGTCGTGCGCGAACCAGCGGAAGCTGAACACCTGCACGGACACGGAGCCGAGCGCCACGAAGAAGAGCGTGAGGCCGAACCACCAGTAGTCACGGCGGAGGTAGTAGTCCACGGAGAGCCACACGTCCGTGCCCACGTCGGCCAGGTACACGGCCACGGCGGCGAGCACCCACAGGCAGTCCCACACCGAGTAGTCCTGCTGCTTCCTGCCCAGGCGCAGGCACGCCGAGGAGGAGCCGCAGCAGCGCGACTCGCGGCTCCCCAGCTCCCCCTCGGCGCCTCCGGAGTCGGGCTGCGAGCCCGCGACGAGCCCCTGCGCCGAGCCCGAGTGCTCCGAGTTCTGCAGCGGCGTGAACGCCACGTCGCTCCTCTTCATCTTCATCAGCCCGTCCGACTTCGCGGCCATTGCGGCAGCCCTCGCGCCGTCCAGCGCGCGCCGTCCTCCTGCGCCGCGCGCGCCCTTCCTGCGCTGCTTCGCGTCCGTGTCTCTGCGCTCGCGCTCGCGGGCACAGGGCTCGGCGACCTCCTCTTCCTCCTCTTCCTCCGGCCGCAGCGCCGCCCGCTCATAACAAAGCGGCGCGTCCTCGCGGCGGCAGGTGCGAGCCGCACGCTCTCCCATGGCACGCGACGCGTGTGCACTATGACATCATTGACTCTCCCACTCCCCCCCACCCCCCACCACCACCCCACCCCACCCCACCCACCCTCGACTCAGCAGCTCGTCCTCAGCCGCTCGTCGCGCACGCGGAGCCTCGGCACCCGCGCCTGCTGCAGTGTGGGCAGCTCCGCCGAACTCGCGCGGGATGAGATGGGTGCCGGCGCGTGCCTCCCCTGCCTTTGATCGCATTTGGTGGCGAAAAATGATCGCTGCGATGATGTAACCGTGGAACAATCTGTCGCCCGATCGCCCTGCTTTGCCGCAGTCTCGCGTGCAATTAAACACGTTTGCCGGAGTGTGTCATGCTGTTTGAGTCCGTTTCAACACACACACATGATTTCGCAAACTGTGGAGCGAGCGCGAGAATCTCGATTCCAGGATTATTCATACGCTGGCCCGTGGGATCGACGTTGGGGGGAGGGGGGAGGGGGGCGGCGGTCGCTGCCTTTCACTGACGGATGGAGCGGAGCGTCGCCCTCTGCCATGTGGATGTGGATGTGTAAGGGTTCGCTCGTGCCATCATTGCCGTCGTTATTATTGGGTTTCTCTTGTTATTTTTTTTTTATCAGTGCATTTTTCAGCAGGGGTTAGTGCGCATGGAGCTGAAAGGGGCGCGTCCGCGCGCTACAATTCAGCACCGTGGAGAGCGCCTTTTCAGACGAACCCGATAATCTGGGGAAGGGGGGGGGTCCTACGTCACGAACCCCAACGGGGGAGTGGCCAATCGGTGACCTGGGAGAGGCTTCATTCAGCGGGAGGAGGACCCGTCCTATTGCCGCACGTGGCCCTCTAACTGACTCTTCTCCATAGCCACTTACCATGGCAAGATACTTAGCTATTTACCCATTCGTACAGTGGGGCATTTTTTTACTGGAAGATTTCAGTGTAAGGACCTCGGGTACTACAGTAGAAGGTGGCATTCGAACCTCTGTCAATCCACCACAAAGGCACCAGCTACACTCACTCCATCACCTCCTGCCTCTGTAAGCCTTCTTTTATCCAGCACTTTTCTCTAAGGAGAGTTAACATGTTGGGTTTGTTTTCTTACAGTGGTTTTTCCCATGTATACCCTGGATAATTTTTACTCTGGCAACTCAGCACCTTGGTCCAGCAGGAGGTGGGATTTGAACCTGATTTTTTACGGTGAAGTGGACGAGCTGTAACCACTACACCGCCTGCTATATAAATTTATACATCTATTTACATTTATATACCTATAAATAAGGTGAAGTGTACATATTTATACGGATGTTTATAAAGTGTTCAAGTAAAAATGCTGTACTTTTGGACTAACACACACACACACACACATTTTTTGAACCGCTTGTCCCATACGGGGTCGCGGGGAACCGGAGCCTACCCGGTAACACAGGGTGTAAGGCCAGAGGGGGAGGGGACACACCCAGGACAGGACGCCAGTCCGTCGCAAGGCACCCCAAGCGAGACTCGAACCCCAGACCCACCGGACTAACACTATTTAACATATAGATATTTCTCACTTAACAGAGCATCTTTCGCATGTTGCTAGTTGCTGTAACTCTTTCTCACACACCCTCACACACGCCCTGTATGGGTTTGTACCCTGGTATCCACAAAGCCCCTTTTCCTCCTCCTTTTTCCTTGCAGTAATGTGAACAGCGGAGTGTCAGGACGACCCCTCTGTTCACCTCCTGCAATCACGGACTCGTTCGTTGTGGCATTATGGGGCCTTTCAGAGCCGACCCGCTGCTCAGCACACCTCCTTCGAGGACCTCAGGTCTTTGCGAGGTTCTTGTAATGTGTGAAGAGGTGCAGAGGTTCTTCTGTGGCTCAGCCCTGAGAGAAAACTGTGGTTTACTGTGGCTTGCTGAGGCTTACCATGCTCTGACAAATGAAGCCTGTTGCAGGCATTCTGAGAAATAAATATCTTTTTCTCTCAGTGGTTAGTACTATTGTAATCAGCAGGTTTCGGGTTCAAATCCTCAGTCTACCTGCATTATCCTTGATCATGGTACTTGACCTGAAATGCTATAATAAAAATTATCTATAATGAGTAAATCATTGTAAATCACTTAGTTTACAGGCCTAACAATGTACACAATCTTGTATAAAGGTGTCAGATACATAACAATAATAATAATAATAATAATAATAATAATAATAAGAAGAAGAAGAAGAAGAAGAAGAAGAAGAAGAAGGATGATGATGATGATGACAATGCAAGGGGGGCGGGGTAGTGCAGCGGGTTTGACCAGGGCCAGCTTTTCCATCGGTCTGAGGTTCGAATCCTGCTTGGGTTGCCTTGCGACGGACTGACATACCGTCCTGGGTGCGCTCCCTCCCCCTCCAGCCTTATGCCCTGTGTTGCCAGATTAGACTCTGGCTTGCCGTGACCCTGCCTGGGACAAGTGGCTTCAGCCAGTGTGTGTGTGTGTGTGTGATCATATGACTTAAAAATATATCACATCATTTAGTAAGAAGCAAATACTTTGTAGAAGATGTATTATTTTGAGAGGGAGACCACAGCACACACATACATATACATACAATTGGGCAATTTAAAGTCACCAGCCCACCTGAGACACATCTTTAGATTGTGGAATGAAAGCCATGTGAACACAGGAAGAACATGCTGTCTCCACAGGCTGAACTACATTTGAACCCATATCCAAACACACAACCCAGGAGTAAATGCAATATAATCCTGGTACCTTCACTCTATTATGCATCACCTCAAGGGGGGTGTGTTGGTGCTGTGGTGGTGCTTCAGGTTTGGCCTGCGCCAGTTCTCTGGCGGGTCTGGGGTTCAAGTCCCGCTTGAGGTGCCTTGCGACAGAGTGACGACCTGTCTTGGATGTGTCCCCTCCACCCCCAGTCTTGCGCCCTGTGTTGCTGGGTTAGGCTCCGGCTCGCCGCAACCCCGCATGGGCCAAGTGCCTTCAGACTGTGTGTGCGTGCATCACCTCAACCACAGTTATTGACTACAATCCAATTCAGTTTGTTGTTCACACACACACATCTCTGCAGACTGACCTGCCAATTTAACCTTTTACTGTTTCCTTGCTACTGGCACCATGTGTTGTTCAAGTACAGGTATAATATGGACATTTGAAGAATGTGTCACTTGTCCCACTGAGGCTCCACACATCCTCTCTTTGAGTTTGTCCACAATATACAACATAACGCTTCTGTCTGAGCCTCGATTTTCCAGGATCTTTCCCAAAAAGTGTACTTGACAGCAGCCATCAGATCTCCGCTCAGCCTTCGCCCAGTCGTATTTGAGCGAAGCACGGTGGCCATAATAAAATGTAATATGCATTGTTTAATCTTACACAAGAAACACTTGTACCTTTTGCTCTCTGACCCATCTTAAAGTTTTATTAGTCCCTTGGTCCACCGAGGATCGGTTTTATAGCTGCTTGGTTCTCTGGCAGGAGTCCGGGGGAGATGGGATCATGTCCTTGTCTGATTTAATATGCATGCATGAGGCCCTTTTACGAACTTCTCGTTGTCCGCGGCTCGGTTTTAATTAAGACCCGACCGCGAATATATCCGTTTAGGGAGCTCTGTGCTGAGACGTTGCTGCCTCGCGTCTCCGACCGTGACCCGTCAACAAAAAACTACTGGTGCCGATGTGCCCTAACCACCTATATCTCATCGAGCCAACACTGACCAGCCTCGTCACCGAATTCCCTGCTAATGCGTTTCTCTCAGGCCCAAAGCAGCTGAGGACAGCAACTGGTAATTTTAGATTCTCCTTTGTGGGTAATTGCTTGAGTAAACAATTGTTTATTTTTTGTGTACATTATTTATGACATTACATTATTTATTATGCCCAGCAGATGCTTCTGTGCAGAGGGTAGCTTAGAACAGTGTGCTTTGAATGTGAGGCGGAGGCTTTGTAGCTCGCTTAACATTTCAGTAGTTGTCCTCTTGGAAGAGCAAACTGGAAACAAGTCACAAGGCCAGAAATGTAACTGCTACGCCCACTGTTGGTACATCACTGCAGGTACATTTTGTACTTTTGTAAGGTATTTGTAGGATAACACTTTCTTCTTTGGGTGAAATACAGTTTAAATATTTTGTCTGTGGCTTCCGTAAAAATGAGGCTGACTTAGAGTGAAATATTGTGTCCCTTTAGTGCTAAAATCCCTCATTTACCTGATTTAGGAATCCGAGGTTGCAGAAGATGTCACGTGATTATTGTCACGCGGAACCGAGGTTGCTGGGGCGGCTGGACCCAAGTGCAGGATCGTTCGTCAGGAACCAAGGGGTCAGGCGAGTTCTCGTTGTCGAGGACAGGCGACGGTTGATCGGCGGTCAGAGTGAGAGCGAGGATCCATGGATGTGGTCAGGGGATGATGCGAAGGGTCGAAAGCCGGAGAACGGATACAGGAAGCAAGGGACGAGGAAGAACAGGACATAGCGCAGACGGGATGGTTGTCTCAGCAAGATTCCGCAAGGGAGTGGGAGTGGAGGAGGGTCTTTTAAGGGTGCGTGTACAGATTGATGTCTGGTGCTTGATCTGTGTCAGGTGCTGACGATGGTGATGCGGGTGTGGACGTGAAAATTATCAACCTTATACTCATTCACCCATTTATGAAGCTGGGTGTTCTTACTCTGTCAGTTCAGGGTAAGAACCTTGATCAGGGGAATTACAGCAGGAGCAGGATTTGAAGATGGGACCTTCAGATTGCAGGATAGCAGCACTCACCACCACGCTACATTCTGCTCTCGTGCTGAATCAGACTCAGCATTTCTCTGCTATAATGGTCCATTGTCTGGATCTCTACTGATCCTTTTGCACTCATAGATGGGTCATCTTTGAAAAAGAAAGTCAGAGATTAATCGTAGACATCAAGAGCACAATACATCTTCCATCAGTGAATTAACAGGTGGTCATTCATAATCATGCCTTACTTTCATTCAGGTACTTTCCTCCAAAGTACATTACAATGTTGAGCTACCTACAGTGATTTACACATTCATTCACCTCGGTAACTATTACTGTGTGAGTTCAAGGTAAGTGCCTCGATCAAGGGCACTACAGCAGGAAATGCGATTCAACTCCAGTTTCTTTGAGTCCACAGGTGGTGAAATAATGACAGCATTTGTTGATGGTCCTTACTATTGTTGGGTTTGGTGCCCAGATGAGTTATTCTTCAGTTTTGCCTTAAAGGGGCCACGTCCCCCTTTTTTTTTTTAATTTTGCTGTGTCAATAAAAACCTTATTTACGTGGAAACCCAGCTGTCCTTGGCCACTGTTCCACACATGTTATCGTCTTTATCTCACAAACGGACACAATATAAACGGCAATTTAAAATAACAAAATAAAAGAAATTAAATAAACATGCAGTCTATCAATCCGCTGCTTCCAATCAGTGTTCAACATCCACAAGGCAGCTGTAACTTCTAGAGCATCGCGTTCAGCACGATCATGGTCAAACAGTAGTCTTTCCCACTCAAAGTGCAGCTGGTGAACCTCCTGGTGATCCTCTTGTGAGAAGCACCTTGGCTGAACTTCAAATAAATCACTCTATTGTATAAACATGCAACAGATCTCTCTAGAAGATGAGTTTCTCTGAAGGAAAAGGGAAAAAAGAAAGAAAGAAAAGTACAGTAACCACAGTGCTGAAAAAATGGCCACGATAAGGCATTTCTAAAAGAAAAATTAAGAAACCGTGGTATTCCCGATTCTTTCATATGAAATCTGTGTGAGGACACGTACAGATATTAAACAAACCTGTCGATTTAAATGTTCATAGGATCCTGCTGAAATGATGCTTGAAATCAATAAATATCAAATGTATGAATAGAATAATGCGGGCAGCTTTTTTCTGAGCAAATAATTCGGGCGTACGGTAACTAATCAAAAGTTTGAGTACATGCGGGTCACCATGTGTGAGGAACTGGAGAGAGGAGTGGAGGAAAAGCAGCACACAAGAGTCCTACCTCTCTAGAAAGGAACTGGGAAGACATGGCGCCTAATTTTCTGCGCCACCTAGTTCACCGAATGCCTGGTGAACAAAAAAAAGTGGACTCAAATGTTTCACTGGTAACGTATGCACGAAGCATGATTTACAGAACTCCAGACTGTGGCCTGCTTACACAGTCAATAAAATGAAACAAAATCAAATAAAATAAAATGAAATTTACTCAAGATGACTATCCCTCGCACAGAGCAGTGTGAGATTCAACACATCCAACACAGGTTCCACAGCTCCCACTCACTCTGCTCCGTAGGTCGCCTGACTCATCCGAAACGCTCGCAGATCCTAGACTGTGTGACATAAACAACGGCGCGACTTAGAAAGGTCTCTTTGTTTACCCAAATCCAGCATCGGGGATCTTCATTAGAAAAGGAACAATTCCAGACTACGTCACGGCCATATCCCAGAAACATCGGGTTTTGCTTGTGCCCCGTTCTATGTGTCATGCTCTTTCAGGTTGTATTTCGTGCTTTTTTGTTACTGACACAGTTTCAGTGTCTTAAGTCCACCCAGGTATGCAGCTTCCCTGACGTGGACGCCCCCGAAGAAAAACATGTCAATCGTGGGTACTGCTAGTGACCCGTGGTACCCAGCGGTTTGTGGGGTACTCTAGAGTGCCGCTCAAGCTGTTGAGGCGCCGGTGACCCCGGACGGCACCGCGGCGCTCCGCTTGGAGATGCTATCTCTGAGTGGCCAGAGGAGCGACAGACTCTGAATGGTAAATGCAGCGCGAGATGGAAAGAAACTGCAGAAGATAAATTTGACGGCGGGAAGTGTTATCTGTAAGAGAAGTAAGCAGGCTGATTCCACCCCCCTCTGAGGATGGGAAAATGGCAAATGGTGGGGTACTTCAAAAGGAAGCGATTGCTGGAAGGACGTTCAGGATCCCTGATGGAAGGGGGTGGGAGGGGTGTAAAAAACACAGGTTGGGAGGAGGACTCAGGGTACGAGGGGTGACAGTTCTGCGCATCCGCACAACTCAACCCATCCTGCTCCCGGGTTATGCATGAGCTCAAGTCCCATGAGTGGCTGGGGGACCGGTGGGTGGGGGAGGGGTTGATGCAGAGAGCTGACAGCATCTGTCTTCATTAACCAGCTGACACGACGCCACACATGAAAAATGCATCGCGAGGAGCGCAGGGAGGCAGGGAGACAAGTGGGAGGGGCTGCAAACCAGTCACACGGTCCCAGGGTGAGGGGTCCTGCTTGGGAGCGCTGGTACCTTGAGACCACGACACTCGTCCTCTGCAGCCATCGCTCGATCAAATGACCGCACGTTACAGAAACAGGAAGTCAAACGTAGGAATCACTGCATCCCAGTACTTGGACTTACAGACACAGGATCGATGATGAGGAACAAAAAAAGAAAAATCTAAGCGATGACAATAATTTAAAAAATTCCCGCACTGTGGGAATACGAGTTGTGCCGAAGCGCTGTGCGCCCGTGAAAATTCCCTGCAATTAACACGGCCCGTATGATGGATGACTGATATCTGTTCCCAGAGCAGCTGTTGGCGGCGCCTGGATTCGCAGAGTGGCGGCTTCAGGCTTGTCTGAGGGAAACGGAGTGCCACACGGCTCCTCGCATTGCAATTGGGTGAGCACGGGACATGGCGCGCCTCCAAAAATAAGCGTGCGAAGCAGAACCCGGCGCCTGCGGCCGTCGGAATAACCGCAAGCAAATCGCAGCTTATTTTACAGCTCTTGGCCCCACTCTGCCCTCTGGCTCCACAGGCCCTTGGTGGCATTTAGAAATACAGCTACAGAAACACTGCATTCATCTGAGGGCTTCAAGGTGGCGCAGGGGGTAACGGAGCAGCGCCTCGCCCCACCTGGGCTGTACGTCTGGACTTGGGTTAAAATCCCTTTCAGTGTTTATGGTTTCCCCATGTTTTTCACCGGTTGCCGCTGGGTGCTCTGGTTTTCCCCCACAATCCGGAGACGTTTTTCAGTTAAACTGGAAACTCTAAATTGCCCGAGCGTGTGAAGACCTGGGAGTGAATGAGTGTGTGTGATTGCTCTGTGATAGACTGGTGTCCTTGTCCAGGGTGTATCCTGCTTCACATTCAGTGCTTCCAGGATAGACTCTGGATCACCGCAACCCTGCACTGGACAACCAATTATTTACAGTATAATGGATGGATAGCTGTACGGATGGATGGATGGATCTATACATCTCTTTTAATCAGCACACGATGCTTGATGTCTTCTTCCACAGGTGAGTCTGCTTTTAAACTATAATGAATGTTCTTTTCTTTTATAAATTCCCTGAAGTCACAAATGTTTTGCATGGATGTACAATGCTGCCGTGCACTCCCACAGCTCAGATCCCACGGCCAAGGCGAGAAGCCATCTTTCCAGCAATGTCCTGATGGGATTCAGCAGAGGTCTTGCACAGAAATGAACAAACACACCAACAAACTGGTGACCGGGGCGACCGCGGCCACCGGCCCTGAGTGGGTGAGCAAAACAGTGCGTTTCAGCAATTTGGCGGAAAGCTCAGCTGCTTTCACACATCTCAAAGCGGTGCCTGCTGGTTCATGCTCAAAGTTGAGGATCTGAGAATTTGGAGAATTTGGTCCCAAGCAACACCTGCTGCTCCACCACCTGCTGTCTGATCACCTACCCTGGCACTGCTGCTATGGCAGTCTGCTGATTGGTACCCAAGGGTGAGGGGTTCGATGAGGACACTAGTGTTGTTTGTCGTCAACGTAGGGGTTTAAGTGGTCATGAAGACCAACCCGGTACCTTGGAAAAGCCCTCCCGTCCCACCATCCAAGAAACGGCTGCTGAATAACCTTGGGTTTAGGGCTGAGACTTCAGTCGTGCGAAAGTTGCATCTAAAGAGGTTTAATAATTCGATCGATGTGCGACACATCGGTGTGCGGAGAGCAAAGCTCAGTTATTCCGTCTTGTCAAATCTGGGTTTATGTTTACTCTTCATTGTCACATTTCTCTGTAGTGCCGAAATGACATGAGGCCGTGAAAGAGAAACAAGAGTAACTGGATCCAGCAGGAAGGTCCATCCCTAACCTTTGGCCTCCATCTCCTGACCCGTCGCAAGTCCTCTTCACAGGCTTCCTGTCAAGTGCACGTCTTTGGAAATCACGCTTCTGCAAAGCTATTTTTTCATTTACATTCTGCGCGTATTTTTCCATAAGCAGCAGACTAATTCGCTGACTGGAGCAAAACCCGGCGATAGCAGCGTCTTTAGCATTACATTCATCACATGAATGCTCTGTTTATACTAATCAATCTATTTCCTAGAAGCCTAAAGATTCAGTCAAACAAATGCGATCATTCTGCAGTTTTTTCACACGCCAACCAAAGACAGACTGAAAAATACTGCTTTTCATGAACCTCCCGATTATGTGACCCTGCCTTTTACGCAGCTGAATTTTGGGGACCCCTCATTATGGTGGGTTTTCACTGTAATTTGTTTTCCTGAATTTGCTGTCCAAGTTCCCCGGGAATTTTAACAATTCTGGGGGCTTCTTCCTGTCCATGGTTACCAGTACTACTTTAATACACTCTGCCTCGCTTTTACTGTATTTTATACTCCTGGTACCATGTAATATTGTTTGGGTTTTGTACACATTAACATTTACATTTATATTTATTTATTGAGCAGATGCTTTTCTCCAACGTGACTTCCAGTGAAGTCTATGTAGTGTTATCAACCCACACACCTCATTCACCAAGGTAAAAAACGCTGTACATAGCCTGCATATTTATTTGACACAGACCAGACTATGGTAACTTCTTTTACAATTGACTGTAGATATTGCATCACCCTGTCAGGATCAATTCCTATGACTTTCCTTACTGTAAGGGGGTGCAGTGGCACAGGGGGTTGGACTGGGTCCTGCTCCCTGGTGGGTCTGGGGTTTGAGTCCTGGTTGGGATGCCCTGAGATGGACTGGCATCCTGTCCTGAGTGTGTCCCCCTCCCCCTCCACCTTTCGCCCTGTGTTGCCGGGTTAGGTTCCGGCTTGCTGCGACCCCGCTTGGGACAAGTGGCTTCAGCGTGTGTGTGTATTGTAAGATGTAGTCCTTAGTTATCATCATACTCTCAAAGGGGTGTTTGGCCTACAAACGTTTAAGGACCTCTCATTTAGAGGATCACCAACCTTGTTGTCCATCCTGAGATGAAATGTTAATTTTGATAGTTTGGTGACCACTAGCAATTGAAAAATCCCTAAAAAAAAGTCCCTACATATCCGGAAGAACAAAGATCAGAATTGTTCAAGCAGTGGTACTTTGAGAAATTCCCTATGGAATTGGACTTTGAAGAAGCAGGGCATGAAAAACGTGGACGCTTTTGAACCGCGCTGCTGGAGGAGACTTGAAGACAGCACGGTGGACGGGCAGGGAAACAAAGAGAAGGATCAAATCAAAGCAGAACCCTCAGCAGAAAATGGCGAGACTGGTGCTATCAAGCTTTGGAAACCTTTACAAATATCTTTATTGATTTAGCTGACGCTGTTCTCCAAAGCATCTTACAATTATTTACCCATTTTTACTGGAAGAAATTCAGTACCTTGGAAGTCAAACCTGGTCGCTTGGAGTGCAAAGTGGCAGCTCTAACAACTATGCCACCTACAGTGGAAGAAAGCAATGATCTCACAGCCAATGATATGAAATATGATGCATGATGCGAAGTTTGAGTCCTCTTGAAATGGTTGGAAGCGTTTGTGTCATCAAGGGTCTCGGAGCTGGAGGAAAAAGAAGAGGATAACCAGCGACCGCATGGACCAATTCGATCATGCTGACAGTGGACACACAGCCTTCAACCCCAAGGGGAGATCTGGAGGAGAAAACAATCTTGAGGGATCTATTTACTTGACCCACAGGACTCCGCATCAGACCGACGGGCCTTACCAACAAGAACTGACCATTAAATTCTCTGAATTGTATGATGTTTGGAAAGGAAATGATCAGCAAAGGCCATCTTCCTGAAATCCATCCAAGAGGTGTGTCCGTAGGTGACGTAAGCAGACATGACCACGGTTTTTGGTCGGGGAGAAAAATAGCATCCTAAGAAAAGTAATTTACTTTACACCAGAAAGTCGAGGGAGGCCAGCCAGTATTAGAGTGAGGTACCTTCTCTAAAGTGAGATCGTATGAATGGCAAAATCATTGAAAGTCCCTTTGGAGGAATGTGTCAGTTAAATGAATAAATGCAAAGAAAAGCCGCAGCTGTTACACATGAAAGATGCTATGAAGACCTTGCAGTTTCCACACTGCCCTCGACGAAGCCGTTTGTGGTACTGCCGTGCTCCGTTTGTGGTTCGGCTAAGGGTTCTGCGACTGGAGTCCCTTGACATCTGTCCATGTGGACATATTGATTCAACAGTCGGGTGTGTGAATGTTAATGAAGTGCCCTTTTTTTGGAGGCGAGGGAGGGGGGCTCTGGCTTTTCCCGAAGAGGCGATAATACATGCAGAGGTTATTCTGAATTAAGTGTCTCAATGAAGTCCTCCCAGGTTCTCGGCAGAGAACTGTCAGCGCGGGGACACGTTGAAAGGGTGAGGCCTCGCTCGCACTGGCTGTCACAGTGAAATAAAAGGCTTAGACACAGAGGTCTGACAGCCCAGGCTCCCACCCAGACTGGCTGCCTGGCTCCCTCTTATCAGCCTGTGTCACCGTCCTCAGCCTTGGGGGACGCTGTCCCGAAGCGCTGCTTCTCCTTCACTGAACCCACAGCGTGTTCCAAACACTGCTCTCCCTCCTCTTCCTCGCATCAGGTTCTGCTTCTCGGTGTCCCCCTGCGACCCCCTAATCCCCCTCCTTGCCCCCGCCAGAGTCCGTCTCCACCGGTTCCGTGATTTTCTGCACTAGAAACTCAAAGCTCTCTCGCTGCGGGGCCGAGCGGGAGCGCACACCTTCTGCCGCAGCCGCACACGGCGGAGCGGCGACCGGACTGCTGAGGAACGGAGAAGGCAACACGCTGGTGACAATCAGTCGTTGCAAATCTCTGTAGGAAGGAAGTTGTCATGATGCAAAATTATCATTTAAAAACACACACACACAAAAAAAAAAAACACATTTAATGATTTCCCACTAAGCTTTACAAATAGAAATAATTTACAACAATATGAAAATGATTATGGCGCTTTATGACAAATAAGCATTTCTTAATGCTTTTTTATGGCACTTCAGGAGAAGAAATCATTACATTTATTTAGCAGACACTTTTCTCCAAAGCAGCTTCCAATAAACTCTATGTAGTGTTATGAGCCCACACACCTTATTCACCGTGGTGACTTACACTGCTAGATACACTACTTACACTGGGTCACTCATCCATACTTCAGTGGAACACACACACAACCTCTCTCTGTCACTCACACACTATGGCTGAACCTGAACAGCATGTCTTTGGAGTGTGGGAGGAAACCAGAGCACCTGAAAGAAATCCACACAGACATGGGGACAACATACAACCTCCACACAGACTGAGCAGGGACCAAATCCATGTCCTCTCACACCACCCAGGCTGTGTAAGACAGCAGTGCTACTCGCTGTGCCGCCTTGCCACCTGTTTATAACAAATACTATAACTAAATGCAGTATGTTGTCATTCTGATATTTGTCTATTTGGCTGGCATGGCAGCCTTGCTACATGTGCCTCTGAAAGAAGATGTCATTTATATTTACTCGTTTAGCTGATACTTTTCAATTAAAGTTATTTGCTAGGTTTATACAGGTGGATAATTTTCTCTGGACCAATTTAGGGTAAGTACCTCACTCAAGTGTATTATAGTAGGAGACGGAATTCAAATCTGGGATCCTTGGGTCTAAAGATAGCAGCTGTACCCCCTAAGCTACGGTTTGAAAGATAAGTAGCTCGTTAGGTTCTGGGGACAGTGTCCATGTGGAGTCTGAATGCAGTGCAGGTTGTTGTGTACATATGGCCTAATCGAAGACCGTGTCAGAGTTAAGCACCACTTTGAATCCCACATTTGCTGACTCGATGATGAGCATAACGATGTGTAGTGTACCAATTACTTAATTATAACTGTTAGCGCAGTGCTTAGACTTGCAAGTTCAAATCCCACTGCTGACTGTAGTACCCATGAGCGAGGTCCTTACCCTAAATTGCTCCAGTAAAATAATCCAGCTGTATAAATGGGTAAATAATGGTTGGAAGATTAACATTGTAAGTTGCTTTTGGAGAAAAGTGCCAGCTAAATAAATAAAGGTAATGGGATGAAAAACCATACTGGACTTGAGCATCACATCAAACATCACTTGACGGTTTTCTAAAATTTTTCTTTGCTACCTGTTCTTCCATTCCCAGCCTGTAGATATCAGTAAAGGGCATCAAGACAGAATAACACACACATTTCCTGAACCGCTTGTCCCATACGGGGTTACGGAGAACCAGAGCCTAGCCCGGCAACTCGGGGCGTAAGGGATACACCCCAGATGAGACACCAGTCCATCGCAAGGCACCTCAAGCAGGACTCGAACCCCAGACCCACCAGAGAGGAGGACCTGGTCCAACCCACTGCACCACCACACCTCCCCGGTGGAATAACACTGCAGGACCAAATTAACTGAACTTCCACAATATTTACAGCTTGCAGTTCTGGTGGTCTGGTGGCACAGCGCCTGAATAGTGTGAGAGGATGTGGGTTCAAGCCCTGCTCAGTCTGTGTGGAGTTTGCATGTTCTCCCTGTGTCTGTGTGGGTTTCTTCTGGGTGCTCTGGTTTCCTCCCACAGTCCAAAGAGATGCTGTTCAGGTTCACTCATACTTGTGAGTGACAGAGAGAGTGTGTCTGTTTCACTGATGTATGGATGAGTGACCCAGTGTAAGTAGTGTATCTAGCAGTGTGAGTCACCTTGGTGAATAAGGTGTGTGGGCTGGTAACACTACATGGAGTTCACTGGAAGTCGCTTTGGAGAAAAGCATCTGCTAAATAAATGTAACTGAACTTCCATAGTATTTACAACTTTTTTCTAGCGTTGCTGAATATTGGTCAATAACTAGATGACAAACATTGCATATGATAAGATAAATACGAATACATGTTATTTTATTTATTACACTTATATCTGGAATTTTTACAAACCCTAATCCTCGAAAAAAATTAAGAACCATCTTTTTTTAAGTTTTACTGATTGTGATTTCGAGGTAAAAGCTAATTTCAGGTTACAGGTAAAATGACTTATGGACAGACTTACGTTCCTAATTGTGTTTGCATGCTCAGGCATTAGCATAGGTGTGTTTGGGTCAGAAGAATAAGAGCCCTTTCCTCTTCCACCTGCAGATTCCGCGACTGGAAACCATCGACATCCGTTCCTACGTTTATGCAGATTTTGGCTGTCAGGCCCACAAGTGCAGAGGAAACAGGATGAAGACGAAGGTCTTTCCAAATGAACTATGAAGCTTAAATCTGCAATATATGCGGACGTTGCTGTAAATTAAGTGTAAATCGAAAGAGCTGTTGGATGGGATTTGAACTTTGGATGTGATGACTAAACTGCTAAGTGACTCAGACCAGAACGGCCTGTTGTTTTGACAAAGCCAGTTATCCACACTTTTGTGATCATGCCTAACGATCCTGAACAGTTTTTTTTTTTTTCTCATCCAGAGAGGCACAGATGGTTCTGAGATGTTTCTGCAGTTCAGGGATTGGAGCTCCTTGCAGTGCCACAACAATGGGGATCACCCCGAGGCTGGAGGAGAAGAGGGTAAGACACACAAAGCTTTTCCAGCACACCTTAAGTGTCAAAGCAGACATCCCATCCCATAATGCCATGAAATCTCCACATCACTATTGGCATGTAAAGTGAACACACACTTTACACACTTGACAGCTGCTGTTCCCCCAAAAACACACACAGCAGCTGCGAGAGGCTTCAGTCCAGCGGATGGAGAACAAGCTCCGATCTCGTTGCGGTTTTAATGCAGCTCAGCTATGTTTGTATGAGCGTGTGTGTATATGGGGACAGTCAGCGAAAAGTGTCACTTGTGTGACTTCCTGCTCTTATTGTTGAAAAGAGCTCATCAGTTCCAGGTCTGCACAAGCCTAGCGGTAACGACTATGTCATGTTTACATACATGGGTGCAGTGAAATAGAGCAGTGAGGCCCAGTGGCCTAATGGATAAGGCATCAGCCTCCGGAGCTGGGGATTGTGGGTTCGAGTCCCACCTGGGTCAACTCAGAGATTGTTATTCTGATTCATTTGAATTGAATGCATAAACTGTTGCTGACTCCCTTAGCCTCCAAGGCACTTTAGAGAACAGGATCAGCAGCTCACAGAAATATAAGTAGAGTGGGGTTGCTGCCTCTGTGTTAGAGGACTTTACTCCATGTAGATGTTCCAGCTTCCTCAGAAAGAACTGAAGGTAGAGGGTTTAGGTGAAGTGGTCACTCTCAGTTGGTGTAAGATGAAACAAACTGGCATGTCCAGGTACGATGTGTCTCGCTCTGCATCTCCTGGGATCAACTCCATGCCATCGCAATCCTGTTTAGCCAAGCGGTTTGTCAAAATGGACCATTTAGGAGTCATTTTGAATGAAGATACATGGTAACATCACTGGGCTGATTGGCAAGTGTCAAACCTCTGCACTATCTGTCCAGTTATGGGATTTGGCCTTGAGACAGGAAAAGGCATCACTTTAATTTCAGTCAGCGTGAAAATTAATTTCCTTTGCCCACCTGCGCCGGCCTGTACCTGTGAAACCTGGCGGATCCGGGTTCTGGGGCTCCCGAGACATTCATACCGAGACGGGTTCAGACAAAGACCCACAGCTGGCTCTACCAGACCTGCCCCATGGTGTCCCGCCACAGTCCTTCTTGGCTCTCGACGCAAATGAATCACCAACATGACAGTTAAAAGATATGAGTTTCACAGAAGTGTTGTTACAACAAGTCTGAGTTGGGGCCAAGTACTTGGTCGGCTCCCCTGATGCACCCTGGGAAGGAGAAAAACACACAGCTGCTGCACAACAAATGGTCACATGGTTACTCATTAGAGGAGCCATGCAAGCGCTGCTGAAGAAATGGGTCTGTCCACAGTTTTCAGCCACAGATTTATGATCTCGTGGAAGGTGGTCTGTTACAGGCGGCTGTTTCACTGAATATTTCCGTATCTCTGATGTCGACAACGTTTCCACAACAACCCATGAAAGCGAAACCACAAAACTACGGTTCTGATCCGGCTCAGTCTGTCTGGAGTTTGCTTGTTCTCCTTGCGTTCAAACAGATGCCTTCCAGGTGCTCTGGTTTCCTCCCACACTCCAAAGACATGTCCGTCGGGCGGATTAGTGTCTCTAAATTTCTCCCTGTGTGCTACCGAGTGCGTGTTAAACCGCCGTGCTGCGTAGATGGACAGACAGACTGCAATGCGAAGCGTCACCATTGCAGAGTCACTTTGGCTGAAGATATCGCCAGACTACAAGACAATAATTATGAAATTATCAATATTCAAAACAGTAGAATGTTCCTATTTCATTTCAGCTGGCCTGCATCTAGCAATTTTGTCCTTCCTGGAAGAAAATATAGATTGCGCTGTAAAAATGTGCTGCACAGGTGCGACGAAACTCTCCGAAAAGGCAAAAAAAGAGAAAAGAGAAATGATGACCCCATCTGCTCTTCGTGAGGACTAACCATGATGCTCTTGGGCAGTTCACAGCTCATAAACACACAGGTCAGAGCAATCAGGGCCGGGATGTAACTCAGAGGCAGAATTATGATTACATATTTCATAGTATTTGACGATCCCATTTCACGATGCTTACAGACTGCTTGGTCAAAGTCATTTTGACCGAACTACTTTAAACGCTTCGCTTATAGGACTCGAAGCATCTCTGCTGTAAGCCCTTGTTGGTGTCTCTGCGGTTTATATTTCAAAGACATTTTGCTTTAGTTCTGATGAAGCTGAAGCAGGAGGGCTTTTAAATTTGAAACCCTTCTTTTTTGATTGTTTTCCCTGCCGTTTCCCAGCCTGCACCTGGCGCTCTGCGAAAGGAGCCTTGCGATGTTTTCATGTGTTCTTCCCAGCTTATGCAAAGGGTTCACAGACACACACACACACACACACACACACACACACACACGCTCAAGCTGCACAGAGAGCAGACAGCGGTGAGAACACACCCCGAGGAGCCGCTGTCACTCGACCACGCCTGACGACTCTCCCGGGGAGCCTCGCTTCCCTCTCTGCCCGTCTGCCTCGCGTTCCACTGTCTGGCTGCCGTCGGCATGGAAACGCAGCTTCCGCGGTCCTCCCGCAGCTCTCCCCGGCTCAGCGGGAGGATCCGGTCCGGCGACCGCCTGGCCAAGGGGCTGATGCCGGCCTCCGTTCCCTCCCGGAGCTCCCCGACCCCCAGGGGGAAGACTCGGAATGGAGAGCAGAGAGGGACTTTGTTAGCGTCTCCTTAATTACAGCCGCAGCTCCTTTAAGAAAGGAATTAAAAAGCGACCTGGAACATTAGATCAAGGCATCGAAGCTCCCGCTGCCGAGAATTTACGAAGTGCGTCCTGCGCCGAGGATGACGGCTGCGACATTCAAGCGAGCCGTTATTGGGGTTAAAGGTGTATCTTTGTTTTGTGCTGATAAAAGCACAACGAGGAAGAGCTCATTAAGACTAAGAGGGAGTCTCATTTGTTAACTGCATAAATGTTTGCCGCGGTACCGGCACGGTACCGATGGATGTGCAGCAACCGAGGCCTGAGCTGCATCAGCTGCACCCAGTGAGCAATATACACATGAAAATATGAACCTTGTTAACTGGTAACAGCAGGAGGAGGAATGGGAGGGTGCAGGAGGACCACGTTTAGACATCGATGTGGCAGCAGGTGGCGCTGTGATTAGAGCCACTGCCTTTCAGTGGGAGGAGCCAAGCTGGAATCCCTGTTCCTGCTGTAGCACCCTTGATCAAGGTACTTATCCTTCACTGATACAGTAAAACTTACCCAGCTGTGTAAATGGGTAAACAGTTATAAGTAGCTTAGTGTACAAACACTGTATATGAAGAAAAGCATCAGCTTAAAATATTTATTTTACAATAATAAATTAAAAATTCACATTAATTATTATTACATTTATTTGTTTAGCAGATGCTTTTCCCAGAAGTAATTCCTAATGAAATCTGTGTAGTGCTATCAGCCCACACACCTTATTCACCACGGTGACTTACACTGCTAGATACACTACTTACACCGGGTCACTCATCCACACATCAGCGGAACGCACACACACTCTCTGTGAACCTGAACAGCATGTTTTTTGGACTGTGGGAGGAAACCAGAGCACCCAGAGGAACTCACTGAAACACAAGGAGAACATGCAAACTCCACACAGACTGAGCGGGGATCAAACCCACATCCTCTCACACCACCCAGGCGCTGAGAGACATCAGCACAACTCACTGTGCCACCATGTTGCCTGCTGACAATTAATAATGAATAATTATTTAATAGGTAAACATCAAAATTATTGCACTGTAATAATAATTTTTATTCAAATGAATTACAATTAGATACATTTTTATTAGAATTCTAATAATTTTTACTGGAATTTTTATTACAGTGACATGGAAACTATGAACAGTATTACGTTTCTAAGTAAGAATCAGCACAAAAACCTGTGACCCCACCCTGTTCTGTTGGGATGAACCCTGGAATGTGTGCGCGCGTGTGCGTGTGTGTCTGTGTGTGTCTGTGTGTGTCTTTGTGTGTCTTTGTGTGGCAGCTGTGACAATTGCCGTTCATCCGTGCCGAACACCGACTCTCCCCTCCGCTCCTCATGTCAAGGACACCCGAGATGGCAAGGATCAAAAACGTCAGCCCGGCATAGGGAATTCTGGGAGTGTAGGAGGACAGCAAGCCCCCCCCCACCCCCCATCACCCCCCCATCATGAGAAGAACCACCGGCTGTATCCAGGCTGCCAGTTCCCCTGGTATTTGCATGAAATGTGAAATGAAGAACGTGCAAAGGAGGAGAGGAGTGTGCTCTGCGTACTCAGGTGAACATATACGGTGCGCAAAAGGCAAGACGGCGGCGACAGCAGATGTGGACCGCTGAACCAGGAGCTGAAGCAGGAGTGCACGTCCGCGCCCAAGGATGCTGGATGACAGCAGCGCTTCCGTGAGTGGGGGGGGCGAAGAGGGAGCTCTACAAAGGGTTCAAAGACGAGACACACAGCTCCATTTGCCCCACTTTATTAGGTGTAGCTGTGCCCAACCCCCCCCGGAAGCTCCTGCGCTGTCCCCAGGGCTGGCCCCTGCATCTCCAGGTCATATTTTATTAATACCTAAATTTTGATGTTAATATTTCATACCTTCGAGCACTTCAGAGGAATCAATACTTTGCATATGTTCATCCGTCCGTTATCAAGGTGCACGGTCATTGTGGTCCAGAGCCTATCCTGGAAGCATAGGACGTGAGGCAGGGCACACCCTGAGTGGGAAGCCACTCCATCGCAGGGCAATTGCGCACACTCATTAACGATCTCTTTTACACACACACACACACACACACACACACACACACACACACACATACACACAAACATAGATGCACTCACAAAAACTACAGGCTATTTACAGTTACCAATAAACCTGAAGCTCATCTTTGCACTGCGGGAGGAAACCAGAGCACCCGGAGGTAACCCTCGCAAACGCATACCCGACATCCTCGCTCAAACACCCCATGACTCGCTTTCCCAAGATGCACTGCTTTTCGGTTTTCATTCCTGACTGTAGCGGATCGTTTTTAATTACGTTTCTGGACCAGTTTTCGAGGTTTCACAATTAGAGCAGTACATTTACAGGGGCCTGTTTCCAGAGTGCACTGAAAGCTTATGCAACGATTATCCTGACGTTTTCATTTAATTTTGCCCACTTATAAGCATAATGGGCCCATGTGAGTAATATCCTGATTCAATAATGGATTCCCGCTGTCAGCCGAGCTGGTCTGCAGGAGCCGCCGAATTAGTTGTTCTCCCAACCAGTCTTCCTCGGCTGACTTCCTGGCGCTCGTGCTCTTCTGTGATTATTTTTCGATGAGTGTGTGCGTGTGTGTGTGTGTGTTTGTGAGAGAGAGATAGAGAGAGACAAAAGGCACATCCCGCTGCATGTTCTGCCGGAGACCAAAATCAATTGATTTCCCAGAAATGCCCATATCGGATAGCGATGTTCCGGAGGGGCCAAAATAAGAGCTTGACCTGAGTATGGTTTCCCTCTGTTTGGGCTTTTCTCATGAGTCACCCCCTACACCGCCCCGCCTTGAGAACCTAGTGGGGTGGGGGTGATGGGGGGGGTCACTGCCAGGGCAATTTCCCCCTGGATGGCACATCTAATTAAATAATACAGTCATTAATAGCACACAGTTGTTACAGTTATCTATTTGTAGCTCTATGCTGACCTCCTGGAATGATGTCGCTGCTTGAATAAACTGACAAGCCCAACTTTTGCATATTCTAACAATATTATTACACTTTAATATGGATCAGCCATAATAGCTAAAAATCCCAATAAAATGATGTGACCACATAGTTATGAGATATCAGTGGCGCTTAACTGAAAGTGAACGATGCTGATAGGTTGTGCAGAGATAAAAGAGAGAAACAGTGTGGGAAAAAAAGTGTTTTGAAAAATGTCGGGGGGGTATTAGTTACATTTTTGTAGTAATACACAAACAGGAGTGGATGAGATGGTGAATGTAACACATAATAAGAACATTTAGCTGATCTCACCCTGCACTGTGTCAAATGAGTTTATACCTGCTCTTGGTCACATGTTTGTGTCAGCAGCCCCCTCCCTGCAGCTGCTCCCTCGTCTCCATGGAGACAGAAGTACACGTCCCTCTTGAAATCAGACTTCTTTGTGTCCCTTGCTTGTGTACTGACACCTTACCTTAACCGCCAAGATGGAGGAGCTAAGTGTTCTGCAGCACTGCAATGCAAGCCATGAGAACACTCGTGCGTGCGTGTGTGTGTGTGTGTGTGTGTGTGTGTGTGTGTGTTTGCGCGTTTGGAGAAATATGTCTACAAAGACAGCGAACTGAAAAATAAATGCGCTGCTGAAATCTCCACAAGGTTTGAAAAAATGCTTCTTATTCAACTTACATTTTTAAATTTTGTAGGGGTTGGGGTAAAGAATTATTTATTGCCTTCGCAGTTAATGCGAAGACCCCATAATGATATGGAAAAAAGAAAACGTGTGTGTGTGTTCGTGCTTGGTTTGCTAAACTTCTAGGATGTTTTTGAGGAAAATTAATCTGCAAGGATAGTAAACCGAGAAATTTAATCTGTGTTGAGATCAAATGTATTTTAATGCATTTATTTAGCTCATGCTTTCTTCCAAAGCTACTCATAATTATTTAAACATTTTTACAGTGGGATCATTTTTACTGTATTAGTTTAGGGTAAGTACCTTGATTAAGGATGGTATTGCAGGAGTTGGAATTTCAAACCTCAGTCTTTTGGATCAAGAGGACAAACTACGACATAACTTATTGCTCCCGCTGAGTATTTGAACCTTTTTTATTAATAATGAGTGAGCGATACCGTACTATTCACAAACGGAAAAGAATCCTAAAACAACTGGAATCTGAAAACTGGTCAACGTTCCCAGTCACTAATGCTCATCTACTATTTACTTAAAAAAAATATGTCATTCTTACTCTACATCATGTTTTCTGGGCCAGTTCTTCCAGAAATTTGGAAGGAAAAGGCAGACATTTGGTTTGCACTCTACCTTTTAACTCTTTCGTTGCCATGACATGTATGTCATGAACAGACACAAGGGCTGGAGCTCCAGCAGCTCCCCGAGGTTCTCAAAATCATTAACATCAACGGTTCACTGATTCAGACTCGACGCCCACGTGCTCCCAACCCGACGGTTTCAGCCGAAACATGTCGGTGTTACTCTATCCAGTAAAAGTTCCTGGGTACGACAGAATCGCTGTCGGGGATCACAAATACCAGGTTGCAACAGTTTATGACAACTGTCACAGCCTGTTATGAAGAAAGAGGTGGGTGATATGTAACACAAGGCGAGGTGTAATACTGTCAGGTGTGTATACAGTAACCCTCCTTAAAAGCCTTAGTGTACTAGTGCTGCGGTTATGACATCAGAGCTCAGGGTTTGAGAGTGGGGTTCAGTTCTCGCTTGTGTTTCCACCATGGATGCTGCTCTATTCTCAGAAGAGGGTGTGATGACCTGTATCTCACTGATGATGATCAGTGATTAGTTTATATGATGACAGAGTCCTGACTGGTTATGCTTTAAACGATGGGCAAAGAAATATAACCTTAACACCTAGAGGACCTGATTACTCCCTACACCCCAGGAGGATCTCTGGGCTCCTCTATTTCTGGCTGCTTGGTGGTCCCTCTCAGAAGAGGCACAGAATCTAAAGCTAATAGGTTCTCAGTTTCAGCCCTGTTGTGGTGTAATTTATGTTTATAAAGTGCTCTTTTCATCAGAGTGACACAGTGCTGAACAAGGTTGTAGCATTAAACAAGGTTACTGGAAATTATGTAAAATTACAGAAATGACAGATATAATTAACTATGAAGTTAGCCAGGCAGCGACAGTGGAGAGGAAATAAAAAAAAAAAACTCCCAATCACAGCAAAAGAGTACGAAATAAACCTATGGGGTCCAAGTACCAGTGTCTGACCATTTCTCTTGGGAACTTACTCCCACTGTCCCTCATAGCTTCTGAATCCCTTCTGGCATTCAAGAAGGGTCTTAAAACTCATCACTCTTGGGCAAACTTCCCTCCCAAGCTCCTGAGACATTTCTATCTATCTATCTATCTATCTGGGATAAGTTTATATTAACTAAAGCAATGCCTACAAGGTTACAAGGATAAGCAGCTGACAACAATCTAGAATGCAACCAGCACAGTCAGGCACAGAAATAATCAATCATTGTAGCACAAATAATAAGCAATGATTTACCATTTCAATACATAATTCAAAAAGTTCTCATCACAGACTGACAGTATATAGTTAGCACAGTGATAAAAGACTGAGTAAAAAAAAGACCAGAGTTTGGCTTTTCCAGCATAATATTTTAGATACTTAAGAAGGTGCAATGAATAGGGCAAAAAGGACAGTGAGTGTGTGTCCTGTGCTTGCAGTTCTCCTCATCACCAGCAGGTGGCATAATGGTTAAGTCATTGGAGGGGCCACCCAGTTGTCACAAGTCTGCGTACGCAGGGAGGGAAATGCTGTTCTTCGCTTGAATTCACTGCTTGTCTTTTCAAGCTGAACGAACAGAAATGAGTGGGAACATAAATCTGTCAGCTGCGTGAGACGCTTCGGAAAGAAGAAAGGTACTTACAAAGCTGATGAATAGTGTAATGAAAGAATAACATATTCACTTTTATCTGTCGAGCGGACCCTGAGCTGTGCGGGAGAATCTTTTCACAATGCGTCTCACCGTGCGGAGTGAGAGGGGGTCGAAGAGCTTCCTCGGAAAGGGGCCGTTGACCTTTGACCTATACAGAGATATGATCTTAACCAGCCGGGCGATCAGCTCTGTCCCTCTAATGAACCTTTTTCTTCTCATTTCCACTCAGATTTTCTTCACAAGCTTTTGGAAACTTTCTTACCGTGATCTGACAGATGGTTTGTTAGACAAGACGTAAACACAACAGTTGTGTCGGGAATTGGATTGGTTTTTGTCTCTTTTTTTTCCCCCCCATGCAGCCATAACGAGTTTAAGCCAAACAAAAAATCCTTTAGCGTTTTCATCTTTGAACAATCTTGGGCTGAATCATCAGTTCTTATCCTTTAAACCCACTTTCTGTGAGTAACGTGGCCATGGAAGCCCGTCAATGCACAATGAAATTTCGTATTTCATCTCGTCTCACATACGAAATTTTTAAAAGGGACACTCACGACCTTTGACCTTCGCACCCCATTCTCACAAATCCATACCATCTACTTATTTAGGATTTACTTTACACTACCTGCCTGTCGTCCTTACCCCACCTCCCCACATCCATTTCCACCACCCCCCTTTCTAGCCGATCCTGTACGTGTAACATTTTATTTTACATCTCCTTCTCGGAAACAGCAGCCATTCTCCCAGGGCATAGCAGAACTGACGGACATGCAGAGTCAATTTCAGTGCTCGAGTGAACAGCGGCCGACTCGGCCTCCATGTTAATAACAGCGGCTATGGGAAATGGAAGTCGCTGGCATTCGAGCACAGTCCGCTTATTAAATCCTGGCAATTTTAGCCATTAAGTCAAACTTCATCTACAATTTTATATTAACTCCTCGGCACCATTTCATCAGGCATTTGCCTGCATCTCGCAAGAAATTCTATGACCTTGTATTTTTTTGGAGGCAAGCCAGCAAAAAATACGTGTTTTACACCAGCATATTCTGTTTAATGCTGCTTCCTTTGTCTCTTTTTGTTGCAACAAAGGCAGTTTGATTGCCTGCGCTCCTTCACTTACCTGTATACGCTGCGCTTATCGTGGCGTGTCTAGCACAGTTCCAATTTTCTCCTTAATTAAAATGTATTACTTTTAATTTGGCCAGCTTTTGCCAATTTGTTCCGTCGCAGCTGGTCGCCTGTCCACCGTAGGACCGGTCGGCGTTGCTACGCTGCTAATTTAGCAAACGCAAAACGAAGTCCTCCGAAATTTTTTCCCTTACCCTTTCACCGACTCGAACAAGGGGTCCAATTTAAGCCCCGCAATAATGCCTCTTGGAGCATCATGGACAACAAAACGCACTCCGGCGCAACGCGGATGGAAATAAAAATGACCGACTCTGATTTGTGGCCCATGGACCCGAGGCCAGATCAAAGCTAGCTGATTAGCCACTAGCGCGGCGCTATCGCTTTTCATCGAAAGGCGTTCTCCTCGATCACCAGGACTCTACAACACTTTCACCAACAGTCATGTGGGGGCATATGAAGTGTGGACATGCTAATTGGTCGCTTTCTAAACCCTACACTCTTATCTTCCCCGGCCCTGTCTCCCGAGCGCTTCGGAAACACGCCTGTTGGTCTGCGCTCCCAGGCTCCTTCTTGCTTATTATTCCCTTGCTTATTATATAGGTTATTTGGAGCTGAGCACACGCTTTCATCCCAAGCGTCCCGGGCAGCTGATTGCGCTAGCACTCTGTCCATTCGCACAGCTGGTCATGCTGGCTGTAACAATCCGGGCTAATTGCTGTACCTAGCTGTAGACGGCAACAACAGGACCCTGCTGTGCCTGGAGGTAACATGCTTTCCTCATCCAAACACCAGTCGCCTTTCCCTCTCTCTTCCTCGCTCAGTGACTGACCGCTCTTCGGTGGACTTTAGGGTTTCAAGGGCAGCAGGTGGCGCAATGCCTTATGGAACTGGACCCTGTGCAGCTGGAGGGTAGAATGAAACACTCGCAGCGTTACAATTTGGTTGCACATGGTTTCACCCAGAATGATGTGCGCAAGTCCACAACAACTTCACCAATATGTTTAGGCAGTTTTGCCTGCGTAGTCCAGGGTAAATAAACCCACCCAATTAAACCTCCCTGAACCATTAAGCAGGTCAGCAAGGTCACTGTGAACCCATACTCCTTGTTTCGCTGGCAGCATTATATAACATAATGTGCATCACCGAGTTCTCTCAGTCAAAATGCTCCTCTTAACTGGAGCAACATCCCAGCCTACGCTGTGCACATATTATCCATTTACACAGGCAGCCATTTCACAGAAGCAATTCGGGTCAAGTACCTTTTTCAAGAGTACAACTGCAAGGCGCTTTCTAGGATGTGAACCTGTGCTCTCCTAGCGCAGGCCTGGTGCCTTCTTACCACATGCCTCCCAAGGTTCCCCTGCACCACATATGACTGCGGGAGGATTTTTTGGCCTGGAGACATTTGGTATCACCTTAACCACATTGGGATTTTGCAATTTCCCTGTATCGTGCTGTTTTTCAGAATAATTGGCATCGAGTGGTCCGGGCTCTCTCAGTCAGGAGAGGCTGCTCCCACTCTAGCAGACTATCTGTGATGGATCTGCAAAACATCGTTCTACGACAAGATTAGCATTTGCATACTTATCACTGCATGTGCTGTTATTGTGCTAACATGGCACTCTTAAAATATGCAAAATATGTCAAAACTGATAATTGCGTGCAGCGTGCGGAAGCTGAAGGTCAAAATTAAAAATTAATATTTCATTTAAAAACATCATTTTAAACACGTGGATTATATCTAACTCAAGTATTTATCTTCACTGGAAAACTACTTTTGAAAATGTAATTACCTGAATGCTTTAAGTTTGGAGCTGTTTGAAGAGATGAATTGTGTTGATGACATCCATTGTGTTGTATGGGCACGCAGAACATTCCGGCTGTTTGTTTATGCATTGTACTAGCTGCAAACTGCAATCCAGGGAGCTCATTCATAATGTTTGCACGCATGAATCTAAACATAAGCTGTCCTGTGGATTGTTGCATTTTCCTTTTATTGCGATGTAAAGCAAAGCAAAGATTCATAAAAACAAACCTGACGTAAAAAAAGCGCTTACCTGCATGCAAACTATAAAGACCATTTGTGCAAACTATTCATTACTGCACTGTGTCCTATATACCCAGCACTTTTCATATATATGATAATGGGAAAATATTTCTTATGCATTCCATGTTAAAGCCAGTCTTACAATTGAAGGCCTAATACATACCTGAATGATAGCAGAAAAGTGCTGTTGAAGTTCCTATAATGTAGTGTTTTAAAATTCTGTCTCTTATAAACTAATATTTGTAAAGAGAAAACTGAATTTTTTCCATGCAAAGGTGGGTGTTTAAAGATGACCAGTTTTCTACTAAAATCCAATCTGAGGCACTGTAATAAATTTTAACAGAAATAATAAATTAATTTCAAACATCTCCTAGCAGAGAACATGTCTCATTTTATTATACGTATGCTGTATTATATTCTACACATATACGTATAAAGAGACATTGCAAAAAGGTATGGTTAGCAACATAAGTTTAAAAAATCCAGCAATTCTTATAAAATCAGAAAATGCTGATAATAAGTTTAAATGCAAGATATTTAAATGTGAAGTATTCCATTTCTAAAACAGTAAAAGAAAACAACAGTCTTTTCCTACAGTAACAGCAGATGGGGTATAAAGGATCAGTGTCCACAGCATAAATAACCTACATTCTCAGCCGTCCTAAGCTGTTAGAAAACCTTACGTTTCTCGAGATGTCCTTTTTCAAGCTATCTTCCACTCCTGCTTATCAGCCTTGAAGCTATTCCTGCATGCTGTGCTTTAGGTTATGCAGGTGGTCTCACAAAATCACTCAGTTTCTTTTTTTTTTTTTTTTTTTTTTAGATATTCCTCCTACCACAAATTTATATCATCCAACATGGAAAAAGACAGTATTATAGGGAAGGAGAGTAATTTTAGCCCTACTGACCCGATAGATGAGCAAACCCACAAATGACAAGCTTCAGCCTGCTTAGACAGGCCTGGAGTGTTTTATCACCACAACCCTTTAGCGCCCTTCGGAAGAAGAGAAATGTTAACTGAACATTATTTTACCCAGAGTAACATAAAACATTATTACCTGCGATTTCCTATAAGCAAAACGTACTGAGAAATATTAGTTACAGAACACTGAGTGCACAGTAGTACATCATATACAGCTGGGGCTCCCAGCCCTTGGAAACACACTTCTTCTGTAGGATGATTCACATTCCTACAACCGTGTGTGAAAGTTGATTCTTCTCATTCTCAGTCACATGTGAACTGTATCTTGCTGTGTCTGCTCTGCACCTTGTGTATCATACTGTTTCGTCAATTCATAAGCTTACTGAAGTTTTTGTCTTTAAGTCTGGACTGATTCTCATTTTCTCTCTGGGTTCTCATTTTGTTGACTTTGTTGTAAATATTTACCTTGCCAAATAAAAATTGAAGTAAGGAATTCCTTACAACTAAGGAATCTTCCACTGGCATGTTGAACACAATCAGGGCTCTTTAGAACAGAAACAATTTATACACACACACACACACACACACACACACATTTTCAGAACCGCTCGTCCCATACGGGGTCACGGGGAACCGGAGCCAAACCCGGTAACACAGGGCGTAAGGCTGGAGGGGGAGGGGACACACCCAGGACGGGACGCCAGTCCGCCGCAAGGCACCCCAAGCAGGACTCGAACCCCAGACCCACTGGAGAGCAGGACTGTGGTCCAACCCACTGTGCCACCACGCCCCCCTTAACAATTTATATATTGTCTTCTTAATATTAATTAATTTAACAGACACTTTTATCCAAGGTCACTTATAATGTTAAATGTTCACACCACATTTCGGCAGTAGATGGTGTAGTGATTAGTGCGCTCATCTTTGGGCCAGACTTACTCAAGTTCAACTCCCACTGCCTGCTCTAGTGTGTATAAATAAAGTATCTACTGCCATTTGCTCAAGTAAAAATTGCCCAGCAATACTAAGGGGTAGATTATTGTAATTCACTGTAAGGGAAAAGCATCGGATGTAAGTGTACTAACAATGCAATACATTTCTTGTTTATAGACTAGGGTCATTTTACTGAATCAAAGGTACTACAGCAGGAGCGAAGAATCAGACCTGGGTCTTTTGATTGTAAGGTATTGACTCTACCTACTACATAACCTTCAATGAATAGTGTGACAACTGAGAAACTCCTGGAATCACTGGACTTTTTCCTGTCGTCACAATCTGAGCCTGTCGGTTTTCCATGAATGTCAACATCTATCTTGACTTTCCAAACTCATCAGCTAAATCTTGTCTTCATACAAAACTTATAATCCCCCCTCCCACCCTTTTGGACACTCCTCTACACTTCCTGGACAACTTTATTTGTTTGTCCATCCCCCCCATGTTCTACTACCATCCCACATTACACATCCTCACTCTGCTCCTCTTCTGTTTAAGTCATTCTGTCTTCCACTTCCTTGATTGCTTTGCCAGTCTTTCTGTGGTTTCTACAATTGGTGTTATTTCCTTTTCCATTTCCTCTTCTGGAAATTTCCACTGTCCACTATTACCTCATCCAGTTCACACCCTGCATCCTCCTAACTTCTATTCCTCTACCTTCTCACAGGGTAATGATCACAGCTGAAAGTGCCTTTCTTCATTTTCATCTTCTCTCATCTTCAGAGAAATAACGTTTCCCGTACACCAGTAAATCATCTGAACGGAGCCCTCATCATTTCTTCTGATTTTCAATTGGCTCCAGAATGCTCCTTCCTGTCATCATCCATCTCTCTGGATGACTTCCCTTTTTCTTTTGTTGCAGTCAACATCCACAAACTCTTCAAGATATCTCAGATGTCCTTGAACGTCCAGCCATTGGCCCATTTCCCTCCTCCTCACTGGTGAATGACCATTCCCTAAAATTCTAATTCTTTAAATCCAATATTCTGTATAATTCTGTACTTACCTTCTTCTTTCTCCTGCACAAATCCTCCTCTAAATTTTATTCTCAAAGTCATCACCTCTTTGCCCTCGCCTACAGCAAAGAAGCTTGGTGTGACCCAGGATAACCCTGTCACCTACAATCATCACATCTCTTCGCTGACTCAGCATTGCCACTTCTTTCTCTATAGAATAAACATAAACCACAAAGTCTTCATGAAATACACCATTCAGCTTCTTCTTCGGGGGATGCGATGGTGGAGTGGGTTTGGCCTGTGCCTGCTCTCTGGTGGGTCTAAGGTTCGAGTCCCACTTGGGGTGCCTTATGATGGACTAATGCCCCATCCTAGGTCTGTCCCCTCCAGCCTTGCGCCCTGTGTTTCTGGGTTAGGTTCTGGTTCACCACAACCCTGCTTGGAACAAGTGATTTCAGTCAGTGTGTGTGAGCTTCTTCTTCATGCTCTTGCTTTGCTGTGGACCACTGCATCTCCTTATTGGTTGGACTTCCATGATCTGCTTGCCGTTAGCTTGAACTCATCCAGAATGTTGCTACTTGTCTTGGGTACTCCTTGGCATGCACGCTACTAGATTTCACTCCAAACCCTCAGATTCTTTCCCCTAGCTACCAACCATCTGTTCCTCTGCTCAGCACGTGCACCGGAATGATCCCCCATCCTAACTGTAACCCTCTCCTTGCTACAAATCTGTGGAATGACCTTCCTCCAAACACCATACTTGCTCCTGCTCTCCTGGCCTCCGGAAACTTCTGGAAGTCACTCAACTTTACACTACACCATAGGACTGCAAATCTTGAGGGCAAGTGTGGCATTCATTCGTCTTTACATAACACACGTTTCTAGCAGTGTTCCCGGCAATAACTTTTAATTAGTTTGTTAGATTTTTTTGTTTGGTTTAGTTATGTTACAAGGTTGATTTTGTCTATGTTAACTACGGTATTGTTCTAAGATTCATAATTTTTCTCCTAGAAATACTAATTCACTCCAGAACTCCTGACTTTGGGATGTAAACTGGGCAAAGACATTAGCTAAATGAGAACTACTAAGAACAAGAACGAGAACGAGAACAAGAACAAAAACAAGAACAAAAACAATTGGAATTGGACTGCCAGCAGTGGTGAAATTATCAACATACACTTTTGTACTTTCAATGATCACATGACCCAAGAGTTACCCAGGTACCATTTAAGGAGACAACTCAGGGTCTGGAGGTAAAAAGGCAGATCGGCACACGGAGTGGGGGCAGGGAAGAATAGCAAGGAAGATGTGTGGGCCCTGAGGACACCACCAGGTTCAGCTGTACTCCGTTGACCTGCACTCAAATAGAGACCAGGTCCAGCATTGAAAGTCCCCCTGTGGAGTCCAGTCAACCATTGCTTAAAGTGAGTGCTCTTGGCACTGCTTCCTACACTAGGAGTGCGGTGTGTCCCTCAACACACACCCCCATACGCTCTACACACACAGCACACTGCAGCTGCAAGCTGTCCTCTTATCGGTCAGATTTAATCAGTCAATCGATCGTTCGATCAAATTATGTAGCACAGTGTCCTTCACAGTGGAATTAAAGAGCTCTTTTTCAATCCCTAAACAGCCCAGCAGTCCAATGACTTACAAAAGTGCAGTGACAGCAGCAGGTGGTGCAGCGGTTAAAGAACTGGGTGTGTTGCTGGTTGAACTACTCGTGAAGGAGACACTATTATACCAACGAACAAGATATAACATATCTTTCCTAACCACCCCGGTGGAAAAACAAGCAAAATTTAACACTGAGCAAATAAATAATGAAGTCGCGCTATATTTGTGAGTAATAATGAAATGAGACGACTTACACCTGAAACTGAATGTTCTTTCCCACAAGGCTTTGGAGATGAAAGCAAACCAGCAGGTCCTGTTTTGTTTGGAGCCTCTTACCAGCCTCTGTCACCGTCTTGCCACATTACTGCAACTGTTTGATGTGAAAATATCTACAGCACCGAAACTGCACAGAACGGCTCCTGCAGACCCAATGTCCATTCGGATTTCTTTGTAAAGACATCATGAAATAATGACACCTGATCGACTGTGAAGTATATGGCATTTCATGTTTAGGGTCAATGACTTTCAAGGAGAGTTACATTTAACACAAAAGAAAGATATTATAGCTTGTGTCTGTTTAAATGAAAAGAAGTGTTTCATAACCAGTGCAGGGTTATGGTCGTCTGGATCCTATCCCAGAAGCCTAGGACATGACATTGAGTAGACGATGGATGGGATGCCAATCTATGATGGGGCAATTATAAACATACACTATTTATTCTCACATCCACACTGTAGCCAGACAATTTTAGGTCACCAGTTCACCTGAAACACATATTTTTAGACTGTGGGAGGAAACCGGACCACCCAGACGAAGCACACACAGACACAGGGAGAGCAAATATTCAGCTTAAGAAATAAAATAATATTAATGCCCTTTATCCTGAGAAACTCTTTCACTGCAAGTAGACACATGAATCATGTTTATGTGTTTGTTTTTGCATTGCTGCAAAGCAATGAAAGAACACGTTCAACTTTCATCGTTCAGTTATTACGTCATGCAACAGCCAGTCGCTTTTGATTTCCCACCATCTCAAATCGACGGCATGGTATGTGAGGCAGGGATCCTACTGACAGATATTGTTCCCACAATGTCCTGCTGTAACCCTTCCCAGATCTCTGAGGGATCTATCATAGTTTAAAAATGTCAGTGCAGTTCAAGACTGGCAAAGACCGCAACTTGTGACACGCGCCCACAGTTCGTTGGAGAATAATGACACGTTGCCAGGCCTCATTAAAACCAATAAACATTATGACGTTAGACATCAATGAATGTCACGGTGGACACAAGGAAACAACTCTTAAAAACTCAGCCCTGAATAATTCCATCCATCCATCCATCCATCCATCATTACTGATCCCTTGACAAGTGTAGAGTAATGGTGATCCAGAGGATGTCTAGAAATCACAGGGTATGAAGCAGGGTGACAGGACACCAGTGCATTTTATGGCAATCATACATATTTATTCACTCACACATGTTGCACACAGAATGAGCTGGATTCATACATCAATCCACCGCACAGGAGCTGAGCAGAGAAACAAACTGAGGTCTATTTCCAAAACCTTTGCAGCATTAAGATGATTTTGAGTTCATCATCTTTCTACTGAAATATGATTATTGAAATGTGCCCATTAGGAAGCTAAACCCATCACTATTTGCAATGATAAAACGTTGCACTCTTTTGTTTGCGTATGATATTAGAGCCTGAATTACTTAACGGCCATGGCTACCTCAGTCTCAAAATGGTCTTCTAACCATCTTCCAAAGCCATCTGGTTAGAATAGAGTTTAAAGCAAACTGCTGCCCCTTCCTCAGGCACTCGGGCCGAGGGGGAAATAAAATGATGGAATCGACTGACCCTAAACACCTGAGATCAAACAACAGATGCTGGATTGTGAGCTACTTAAATCAAGTCCTTTTTTGATTCATAAAGCTTTATAGAGCATGGAGTTCATACCGCTGCGTGAGAGAAACTGGCAAAGCTGCTGGGGGAATCATAACACAATCATTGACTTTTCTATCATTTGGCCCTTCTGCTGTTATGGAAATGGATTTGACTCCTCTACAATAGTAAATAAATCCAGCTTTAAAGTTACTCTGGAACCCTTTGGGCATGACGTTGAAAAGATGAAGCCACAATATCCGGCTCTTAAAATGTAATCTGGACTTGAGGGAGGAGCATCAGTCAGTGGAGGTGCTTTAGTGACGTGCTACCAGACACTCAGTCACAGAAGATCGAGGTCCCACGCTCGCCCGCTGGGGACACGCCACACGCTCGCTCCCTCGCTGTTTTCGAGGTGCCATGGAGAATTCGTGGACAACAGCCGATAGTCGCCCCCAGCCCCTGAATCACACGTTGCCCGAGTCTGTGCAGAGACGGTGTACATCCTCAGCATGATGGAGTGAAATGACAACTCCCCCCAGCTGCCGTCCCAAGCTCTGACATTAAACGCTGTTCTCTCGCTCTGCTCACAGACCAAAGACAGCAACAAAGAACAGCAAGACTGGCTTCCACCCAAAGGGCTTGTCTGTAGCCAAAGGATCCAAGCCAAGCCTATGCGTATTGACAAGAGTGGCCCGCTCCGGCCCAGTGGCAGGGAACCGTTCTCATGTACTCCTGAAGTGGGATCCTGGCACTGCGCATTGTCAGTCTTCACTGAAAGGGAACAGGAAACCGTCCACCCACACTGTGCCCTCCTCTCACCCCGTGTCCAGTTCAAGGAGCAGCACTTTCCCCAGGCACCCTCCTAGGACCACTCCAGCATTCTCAGCTTGTGCTGCTCTGTGATCCGCTGGACATTTGCCTGGGGATGCACAGAGGACAGTGAGCAATGCCAGTCAAAAAGTGGTGCTCTGTCCTGTTGGATCCTTTACAGTTACAGTGCATTTTCCTAGTATACTTCATCTCATTCAGTCCAAATTTATTTTTATGTAAAGGATTACATCATACAATATTTGCTGTAAATTGCAAAATATCAGTCTTGCAATACCAACTCCAATCAAACTGCAAGCACATTCATGCAAATAGCAATAATGGCCGATTCTTGCAAGCACTGGATACAAATAGAACAACATGTAAACAAAATACCATCCTGTAATGGGGGATTTTTCAACTGCAGCTCTGGGGAGCAGCTTTGCATACTTGTTTCTAATCCAGTCAACTTATTAATTAATTTGGATAAATGGAAAAAATAATGGTCCAGATAAATCAGGTCACATTCAGGCAAGGCTTATAGGAAAAAGGTCAGAACAGAGGCATGTGTGCTTTAAAAAGAATGTAAAACTTTTTTTCCGTGAGGTGTCTTGGTTCCAAGAGAACTACAGCAAGGCCCACAGCAGCTGGGAGCTGATGATTGCTGACCTCAACCCACAGGATCAGCAACCAGGGGTTGGGATACCTTACATTTATTCATTTAGTTGACACTTTTCTCCAAAGCAACTGAAAATTGTTGACTCTTTTATACAGGTGGGTAATTTGACTAGAGGAATTTAGGGTAAGTGCCTTGCCTAAGGCTACTATTGTTGGAGGTGGGATTTGAACCTGCAACGTTTGGGTCTAACCGCTGTGCTTCCAGCAACCCCATTTCTATAAAACTTTTATTTCTATAGCGCTTATCTTCTGCAGACTATACCTCTGCCTGGGAGATAAACCGGTCTTTTTTTCTAGACACATCCACACAGGCACACTGTCACCACTTTGGAAGACTCAGGAGCAACAGGCACCAACTCATACCTGGACCTTCAGAGGTTTTGTTTTGTCACCTTCTTTGCATGTGGCAGTTTTTTTGTTTTCCTCTCCTCAGTTACATGCTGCCTTAATCTAATAATTACCTATAATGTTACTTTTCTGTATTGTATATTTAAAGTATTTATATTGTCACTATGGTGACAAGAATGCTCTATAAAAAAAATATTGAATTAGATTCAATTAAATTCAATCCCAGGCAATTTTTTTTTTCAAAATGATTAACTTAGCAATTAATAAAAAAAATGAATTAATGCTGTAGTTTGAAAATTATTAGGTATCTGTTAAAAGTTGAAAAAAACTGTACTCCAATATTGTACATGTAAGAAAGTGCCCATAATACCGGTCTTATTTCAGTTATTTTCTTCTACTTTTTAAACAGCACTTGCGCGGTTTGTTAATACACCATGTGCATAGTGGGTAACGTCATCACTATTTACCACAGCTGTGTTCTGCTCTCTCATCCTTTTCTCTCTGGTTAATGTGCCATGTGCACAAATGAAAACATTTCAGGTTATTTATCTTTCATTTCCAGATACCATCTGCCTTGAGTCCTCTCACATAAACAGCACTGAGGTTTTTCTTTTAATGCATTACCGATATACATGAAATTAAAATTAATGTGCTCATCTAATTTTACCTTGTGACTAACACTTGTCTGTCAAATCACTGCACAAATTATATCAGCAGTTCAGGTAATCTTTATTGATTAAGGGTGGAAATCAATCAAGTACAAGTGAACAAGGTCATAGGTTACAGGTCCTTGATCAAGGTCATTAATTAAGGTGATAAATCAGGTGTAGGGATTCAAACAGTGGGCTTTTGACTTGTAAGGAAACAGCCTTAAGTGCCTCACTTCCGCTGGCGCTGAATTTCAGTTCATACTGTTACGTTTTTGGTGACCCAGATATTTGCCCAGACTGCTGCCGTTATCATGAGAAGATTCTGGTAATCGATTTTGTGCCTGGGTTGATGAATGCCACAATTACATTCCAAAGCTGATCACTTCCATCATCTGAGAGAAACGAAAAGTTTTGCTAGTCATATTTCACTCTGATCCTCATTGTACAGCTATAAACTGAATTTGCATAATTTAAATGTAAATGGATGTTTCCAGAAGAGGGGGGTGCGGTGGCGCAGTGGGTTGGACCGCAGTCCTCCTCTTCGGTGGGTCTGGGGTTCGAGTCCCGCTTGGGGTGCCTTGCGACGGACTGGCGTCCCGTCCTGGGTGTGTCCCCTCCCCCTCCGGCCTTACGCCCTGTGTTACCGGGTAGGCTCCGGTTCCCCGTGACCCCGTATGGGACAAGCGGTTCTGAAAATGTGTGTGTGTGTGTGTGTTCTTCCAGAAGAGTATTTTTTTTCTAAACATCAGTTTGTAGAGATTTGATTTCTTTTAGAGTTCGATGTTGAGCTACCAAATCAACTCATGTTCCACTTAATGTGCTTCTCAACAATCATTGGATTTGAACCTACAGCCTTTCAGCCTCCAGTCCAGCTTCTCACCTTCTAGACCTGCATCCTCCTGAGAGCGTGAGAGTATGTTTCCGAGCCTCTCTTGTTTCTATGCTGTGTAATTCAGAGCCACAGTGGTGCTCCATCCTTGGCACAGGGGGTAGTGTCCTTGTATCCTTGCACTCTTTTTCAAGAGCTGCTTATTCAGCAGAGGCTCACAGTAGTTCAGATCCTAGGAAGCATAAGGAGCAAGGAAGAGAACAGTCTGCATGGAATGCTATGCACAGGAAACGCTCTCGCTCACACACTCGCACACACACAATGGGCCATTAGGAGACACCAAATCAGTGAAATATGCCTGGACCAAAGGAGGAAACTACCCATGTGAAGAGCACAGAATGAGCTGGATTCAAAGCCACATCTGAATCCACAGCCCACGAGGTGTGAAACACCAGCAGAACCCCCTGTGCCACCTTTTTATTTGTTGCTGCTGGGGTTAAATGAATAGTTTTGTCCACAGCCCAGAATAGTGAAACTGGATTTGTTCTGCTGTCCACGAGCTAAGAACCGACGAGCTCTCAAAGAGGACTGAGAACTCCTGAGATGACACTTACCTTCCATTCAGTCTTCGGATGATGAAGAAATCAGGCAGGGGGGAGTAAGAAAGCCATGAATGCATTAAAAAACAGCTCTGAGAGTCTTAGCAAACATTGGTGAAATTTCAATTACTAAAAAAAAAAAAAACTAAGCCTGAAACCTAGATTTAGCTCTTCTTTCACAAGTAGCTGCTAGATGAAAACTGCGTAGGTGCTCACATTTTAACAGTTTTACTGTGTTCCACGGGCAAGGTAAAGATGTGAACAGAGGGAATGAGGCAAACCAGCAGGACCCCCGTGAAGTTCTTCCACACTTTACTCTTTAAAGAAAAGCTCTAAAAGTTGCAGTTTATTATGCTGGCATTTAAATCTGGCCACTTTCCTAAATACTTTTTGTCCCTTTATAATGATTGGGTTTTTAAATAAATTTTATGGGGTAACATCATGCAGATTAATGCACTGAAAATGTATGAAACCTTTTATCTGAGGCCTCTGCAGCTGTCAGTCAAAATAAGAAAACAATGCATGGACCTGAGTAATACAACAATTACAAAACTGTATTAAAATATACTAATCGCATGGGAAAAAGAAAGAAATTTAAACTGAACATCTGCTAGCATCAACAACAACAATTATTATCATTCTTCTTCTTCTCATCATCATTATTATTATTATTGTTGTAGTTTACTCACTTATACAGCATTTTTTACTGTATAAATTCAGGTAAGTACCTTGTTCAAGGATACCACAGCAGAAGGTGGGTTTGGACCCAGGTTCTTTGATTAAAACCTCATACTGTGACAAATACTGAAAACACACCTACACTTTAACATAAAGAAAAGCAGAGAAATGATGTCCAAATAAATGGATTTAGAAAAAGATTTTCTCTAAAGCGACCTTCAAATTTTTCCGTTTAAACTACTGGATCTTTCACAAGAGCAATTTATGTTATAGTATAACAAGTGGTATTTATAAGCAATCAAAAGTCCAACACCAGAGTCACTCCATAAACATGAAGAGGACCACTTTCTGTTTACAAGTTTTTTTATTTCCCTTATTTTTATGTTATCTATGAACCTATTTATCTTTTTCTCCACTTTATTAGAACTTAGATTTAATTTAATTTTTTTCTTTTTTTTTTTTTTTTACAAACAAATCAATTTGTTAATCTTCTTCAATTACTGGAACATGACATTAAACAACAAGCAACTGGCAGGAAATCTGAAATGTACAACCATCTTCATATTTTCCAGTTGTCACCTGTCAGAGCACAGAAATGATCAAAACAAGAAGTCAGACATGTCAGTTTAGTTTAATCTCAATTAGTTGTGAAAAATGAAAAAGCACAAATCAATTAAACAAATGATTTGCTTTGATCTTTCAGATGATTCATATGTATTCATTGGAGTAACTTCTGGAGTAATGCAGGAGACTGACACAAATATTACATATCTTTTGACAAGACTGCAGACACTCAACGGAAACAAAGAGAAATGAAGATTTAAATAATACATATCTGCATGTGACAGATTCTAGGCTGCACTTTCTATCTATCTATCTATCTATCTATCTATCTATCTATCTATCTATCTTTTTAATGGTTTTTTGGTTGGTTTGTATGGTTACTAAATATATTCTTTTTAGTCTAGATGAAATAAGCCCATCACTGTGCACTCAATTTCAGTTTATGTACCGCTACAGATATATATATATATATATATTTTACTTCTTTACTTCTTTTCATGCTTCTTTCTGAGTAAAAGGCTACACTTATAGCTGGGCTTTGGCATGACTAGAAGAGCAATGTTATTCTGAGACATGTATGTGTATGCAGCATGTATTTCCATGCATATTTAAATGCCACGTGAGCTTGTGCCATAGTAGAAGGACTAAGGGAATGCTAAGATGACTGAAATGGAGGGTGAGGGGTGTGTCAACCCAACCTTGATGGGACAGGAGCTGCACTTTAAGGTACAACATAATGCATCTATACAGGATGCCTTAGATAGATAGATAGATAGATAGATAGATAGATAGATAGATAGATAGATAGATAGATAGGGTGAAAATGCTAGGTGAAAACTGGTGGAGTTCTATTTCCTCGGTCTGTACTGCCACCTGCTGAAAGTTTTAGACACTGAACACATGCCGACATGCAGTGATCCATGACCTGATAACTACCTCCTGAGAGTTGCTGTAAGGTCAATGGCATAAAATATGCACATCATTCAAAATTATAAACGGATTAACCTTAAATAAAAGGCAGATCACAGGCTGTTGTTTGAAAAGTTCATCAAAACTATTGAATAATACATTACTTCATGCAGCTGATGTGTTTCTCCAAAGCAACTTACATTGTTAAGATACTTGCATTTATTCACAGAGCTGGGTATTTTTTTCACTGAAGCATTTGTTAGAGTAAGTACCTTGCTCAAGGGTAATACAGCAGAAGATGAGATTTGAACCTGGTTTCTCTGAGTACAAGACAGAAACTCTAGCCATTGCACCACCTGTGGCCCCTTAGACTCTTCTGCTGTAGTCTAACATAACCGTGAAAAAAAGAAATGACAAGAAACATAAAGTATATGGTTTACTTCCCTGTTAAAATAGGGAATAAAACTTTTCCAATGAATTCCTTATACTTCTTTAGCTTTCATTATAATGGTTGCAATTATTATAATACTTTGAATTTTTAGGATGAAAATTTAAAAATGAGCAAAGAAAGAAAAAACTTGTCTGTGTTAACATGCTTCTGTCCTCCTCATAGTCTGCTGATACATTGATACACTATGGGAAATGGAAATCTTTGGAGAAAAGCATATGAAAAATGAAAAAAATGCAGATGAAAATATCAGTCCAGCTTCATTTAATCAGTGAAGCTTGATTGTGACTGACTGATGGCTTTGTCTTCTCACTTTCCTTCAGATCTTTCAGCGTCCTTTAATGTCTACTGATGATAATAACAGGTCATATTGTCTCAAACCAAGTTTTGTCCTCAGATTTTCCCCATCTGTGTTTATTCTTATCCTTATGTATTTCATTTCTGAAGTAAAAGTCATTGTGTATCTTGTCTCATATTACAATAAAAATGGATGTAACTCAACCAGCAGAAATATGATTTGTACAGTTTGTGAACAATTTTGTTGACATGATCGTGGCTGTGTTGATTAAAACATTGATCTTAGATGATTCCTCATTCTGGGTATACAAGAAAACGAAGAAAGCTTTGCTTTATTATTGAACATGAGATAAAAGTAACTCCTTTCAGCTCGTTTCACCTTATAAACTGCAAACAGTAAATGCTGGAATGAATTTCTTTTTAAGCAGCAACACTCACCTCTTTTACGTTCAACTCTTTTTCTTGATCTATTACAAGTGTAATGATCACATCGCCAGAATTCTCCAAAAGATAAGATTAAATGGCTATGAAGTGATTCTGAAAAATATGCCATTTAATTTAAATTTAATGTAGAAACTACAGTTTTAAACAAGTTTAATTTTTTTTTCAAATTGTTCCTGGACACAATATCATGGTTGTCACCTGGAAAAACTGCCTGGAGCTGATTTTCTTCTTAAAAATCAACAACTAGTTGTGTTTATCAAAAAAAAATTCCAAAACTTTTTATGATATGCCATGAATAAGTCTTAAATTCAAGAAGCAAAATGACTTCATGAATCTTGCTTAGTGACTTCTTCATGTGGGTCACAAAGCTTTGTTTTTCCAGAACTATCTGTAAAGTACACAGTAAGAAGCATTAGATTGGAGCTGGGACTCATTCTGCTAAATGGGTCTTTTCACTAACAAGGACTATGATTTGGAGGAGAATGAGGCTATCCAAGGCTGACAGTGGTTCCTGTGTCTATCAACTCTCATAAAAATGTGATTCCATAGATTAAACATGGATGAGGAGATATTTTCCTGAAAACCTACTTTTTGCCCTGGGCCACCAAATCACATTAAAAAAAGGAACCGTTAGGAGATACACTGATTGCTTTCAGATTAGAAAAGCAATTAATAAGTGGGAAGAACACATGATTAACTCTTCATAGCTGGAATGCAATTTGTCAAATTGGAAGGAGGCTGGGTTACTGCAAAAGCAAGGTTATTCAGTCTGATATAAAACAAGATGTAAGAAGAACCTCATTTATTGTGGTTTTTTGTTGTTAGTATGGGCACAATGAGATCACTTTATAATTTTGTGCTGTTTCTTTTGCTAGGGTTTGACTGTAATGGGCAGGTTTTCCAGGAAAGCCAATTTGTCCAGCTACCTGAGAACTTTTTGATGCAGCCTGTAGACATGGCTTCACAAGGCTGGCCCTCAGTGGCAGAAGTTGAGCTTCCTCAAAGGAAACCATTCCAGGCATTCCAAGGGCAGTCCTCTTGGCAGTTTGCACCAGAAGGCCCAATGTACCTGGTTCCCCAGAAGGTGGCTTCCCAGCAGCTGTTGCCGATGGCACAACCCTTTCAGCCCTCTGTTCCAACTTTCCCAGTGCAGCCGGTGATCCAGGTTCCCCGAAGGCTGCCTGTTCACCAGGTTTCCCTGGTGCAGCCCTCTGTTCAAGACCCATCTTCACTGATGTCTCAGTCCCAATGGCTTGTTGCTCCCTCTAGTGTGAGGGTTGAATGCAGGGAAGATTCAGTTTTGGTGGAAGTGCAGCAGGACATGCTGGGTGCTGGCCAGATTATCCAGCCGTCAGAAATCTCTCTGGGAGGCTGTGCTCCAACTGGACAGGATCCCTCCAAAGGGATTCTGATATTTCTGTCAGAGCTGCAGGGCTGTGGAAGTACACTTATGGTATGGGGAAACAAATTCTCCTGTGGCATCGGAATGGCTTATGTTTGCTTTAATGTTGTACACTCTTCTTCCAGATGACTGATTCCCTTGTCTACACTTTTGTATTGGCCTATGTACCTAAAGGGATTGGCTCTGCACCAATTGTGAGAGCAAATGGTGCTGTGATCAATATTGAGTGCCACTATCTAAGGTGAGGAATGAATCAATCTTCCTACAATACAGAATGGTTACAAAGGCTTTCTTTTCTTCTACACCGGGAAGACTAGATTCTCCCAGTGAATCCTACCTGAGATAAATAGAATGCTGAAAGTGGATTCACTACTGGCTAACTTGTTTCTGAATTTCTACTGGTGTAGAGTTGCCTTGACATAACCTACAGCCAGCTGTTCTTGTGACTTCTAGGAGGTACAATGTGAGCAGCAATGCAGTCATCCCAACATGGATTCCCTACTCAGCTACAATGTTTGCTGAGGAGCATCTTATGTTCTCACTGCAGCTGATGACTGGTAAAAAAAAAAAAAACCTCAATGTTAAGGGTTTTTTTTGACAAATCCTGAAACTCTTCTCCAATTGCAGATAATTGGCAGCTTGAGAGGACTTCAAACATGTTCTTTCTGGGAGAACTCCTGAACATCGAGGCTTCAGTTGTTGTAGCCAACCATCAGCCTTTGCGTGTTTTTGTGGATAGCTGTGTTGCTACCTTGGAGCCTGATGTGACCTCTGCCCTGAAATACAATTTTGTGGACAATCATGGGTGAGGCAGAAAACAAATGGCAAATTCATTTACCAAGAGCAAATGATTATGCATTTCAGTACTGGCATGATGTGCTACTGAAATGATACTGCTCCTCTTGAATGACTCAGATGCCTGGCTGATGCCAAGCTGTTGGGTTCCCGCTCTCAGTTCCTGCCCAGGCAACAGGACAACAAGCTACAGATGCAGCTGGATGCCTTCAGGTTCTCACAGGACACCAGAAATGCAGTGAGTCCAGACCTATTGCCATCAAGCAACTTTTTCTACCAGCTGGGGGGGAAAAAAATAACTAATCAAGCTTCTGCTTTCAGCTCTACATCACATGTATTCTGAAGGCAACCATGGCCTCTAAAAGACCTGATGACCAGCACAAGGCTTGTTCCTATTCAGTTGCAACAAATAGGTCAGTTAACTCTTTATTACAATGTTGGCACATCCAGGGTGCTGCAGGACTTGACTGGTCCACCTCTGCAGGTGGCTAGCTGCGGATGGGAGTGACCAGGTGTGTGGCTGTTGTGACACTACTTGCAGCTTCAGGAAGGGAAGGAAAGTAGCAGGTAACTGTTCTAATGTAAGCATCAGAACTAGCGAGTGTTGGTGTTACAGCTGGTAGCATGACTAGTACTGCTGCCTTTGGCCCCAAAGGCTGTAGGTTTGAATCTCGCTTCAGGCTTTTGTAACCTTGAGCGAGAGAATGATTTAATGTAAATATACTTTTCCCTGCAGATTTCCAAGGAAAGGGTTCTGTGGGACCAGTCATAATTGTTGACCCGTATCAGCCAACAGGACAGCTGTAACCAGAAAGCCTAAGATATAAACTCCAAGTGAGGAGGGAAGCCTCTTTCCTTGTCAAGAGGCTTACTTCTGTAATTGCTCCTGTAAACGGCTCCAGGTCAACTTGGAATAATATTATTGTGCATCCATGAGCCTTTCATTCCTAGCAACATTATTACTTACTGGTGTCTGAATAAAGACTACTAATGGAATGCTTTACTTTGTGAATGCTTGGGGAGGATGCAGTGTAACTCAATCTCCTTGCTTAGAGATGCAGGTTTCATAAACCCTCATGACTACATAGCAGTAGTGACTACCATAGCTGAGCAAGCTAGTGGTCAAGACTCCCTCTGTTGTACTTAAAGCGAATAGTTTCCCCCTCCCCCCATACATGTAATGGCTACCAAAATAAGCTGTTATCACAAAGCAATCCAAATTATTGCCATTGAACTGCCCTAGTCTTGACTCTAGTACTGTCAAGAGCTGCATCTTGCAAACACTAGTACATATCTTTGGAACATACCTTTTGTGCTGTTGCTACAAGAATACAAATTAAGTTTCAGGTAACAAGCACACAAAAGTAAAACCCACCATGACATTAGTTGAGCTGCTATAGCCAGGTAGTACACCAATGGTCCATAAACCACCTGTTGCATATAAATGCAGGGGAAGAAAGCCATTTGTTGAAGGCAAGGTAGATAAGTGAGGCATGTCTTAATTTCATAGCAGTGGTTTGTCCTATTTTGGAGAAAATCAGTCTTGTACAAAACAGCTGCTGATTTGGTTGCAAGCAGTGGTACAATGAGATCACAGCCAGCAACCAAACCAGCCATCAGAAACTCATTCAGCTACCACAAATAATTCTCCAATCAGCATATAGCCACCTTCCATGTATCCACTGAACATGTCTCAACAAGGACTATTCAGCTACAAATCAGGAAAATCAAGGAGGATCTTCTTTCTTGCAAGGATAACTGGCAGTTTTACAGGGCTTCCAAAATGTATCTTCGGGGAGACATCCTGGACATTTAATATCCTTGAACAGTGGAGAACTGTAGAGGCAATTACAGGCAATGAAAAATCAGTCAATGAAACAAATGGTTAATGCTTCAGGGATGGGATGAAATTTATCAAACTGTAAGACAGTTCAGTTGTTGCAAAAGCAACAGCTGTTCTGTTTGGTATAAAATTGGTTGGAAGAACTCTTACTATCATGATTATTTTGTTACTAATACTAGCACAATGATCTTCCTATAGGGGGGTGCTGTGGTGCAGTGGGTTGGACCACAGTCCTGCTCTCTGGTGGGTCTGGGGTTCGGGTCCCGCTTGGGGTGCCTTGCGACGGATTGGCATCCCGTCCTGGGTGTGTCCCCTCCCTCTCTGGCCTTACGCCCTGTGTTACTGGGTAGGCTCTGGTTCCCCGCGACCCTGTATGGGACAAGCAGTTCTGAAGATGTGTTCGTGCGCGTGTGTGCGTGTGATCTTCCTATATGGGACTGTGGCACTTGCTTTGTTGTTTTGGTTCTGTAATGGCCAGGCTTCCCAGAAGGGCCTTCTAGCTCAGTTGTTAAGTCAGGAGTCTTTGCTACAGCCAGTCCAACAAACTGCCCAAGAACAGTCTTCTCTGCTATCAAGTGAGGTTCTTCAAAGGCAGCTTCCTTCAATGATATCAGTTTGGTTTGATCTCCTGGTACAGAACTCTAACCTTGTAAAACCAGTGTTTGAGCTGCCTTCCAGCCAGTCTTCTCTTGAAGTTGAATCAGTGAAGCCAGTGCTACTAACTCACTACAGACAGGCCTTTGGTCAGATTCCTGCAGTGCTCCCTTGCTTGTTGTAATGAGTTTACACTGAGTAAATGAGTGTGGGTTTTTTTTTTTTTTTTTTTTTTTTTTAAATTTAATGCAGATGACTGACTCCCTGATCTACACTTGCACATTGGCCTATGTGCCCAAAGGACTTGATTTGACCCCTATTGTCCGATCCCATGGTGCACCCATTAATATTGAGTGTCATTACCTGAGGTGAGATGTTCTCATTACAGATTTTTTCTTTTTCTGGACTAAAGAATAAAATATTTCCTTTTTATGTATGTATATCCAAACTTGCTTAAAATGAGTAATTACCCCTGAGCAATGATGTTCTTCTCTGCTGCATTATTGGTAATAATGTTTATATTAGTCCATGTCTCTACTTCAGTATGTGCTTAAGTAGTCTGTATGTGTGAATGTGCACTATAGGTTTTCTCTAAACTGGAAAAATTACTTGTATACTTGGCTAAGAAAGCTGATTCTGATCCATAAGGCATAATATAGGACTTGCTTTATTCTGCCGTTAGCTACTGCTTCCTATTTGTAGGAGGATCAATATGAGCAGCAATGCTGTAATGCCAACATGGGTACCCTACTCTGCTGAGGAGCATTTGGTGTTCTCACTCCAGCTCATGACTGGTGGGTAAAATGGTCTAACTTACTTAAATTTGTGTGTGTGTGTGTGTGTGTGTGTGTGTGTGTGTGTGTGTAAATTGTTCCTGTCTTTCCTCTAGATAACTGGGAACATGAGAGGGCTTCAGACATCTACTTTCTGGGTGACATCCTGAACATCAAAGCTTCTGTAGTTGTGGCCATCCATCAACCTTTGCGGGTGTTTGTGGACAGCTGTGTTGCCACCTTGGAACCTGATGTGACATCTGTCCCCAGATACCCCTTTGTGGAGAATTATGGGTGAGTAGTTGCCGGAAAGTATGTTTTGTCCAATGCTGTTCACATCAGTGTGAAGCTGCTTTTGTTCCCTCTACATATTGGCTGTAGCGTTAAATCAGGGTTGATTGTGGTAATGTATTTGCCATGTTGAGGGTCCTCCCCCACCCCCCCACTGTGGAGGGAATGATTTACTCTGTATCCCAAAGGAGTTCCGTAAAACTAAAAAATGAAATGCAATTTTGAGTAAATGTGTATCAATAGAGGGGGGCGTGGTGGCGCAGTGGGTTGGACCTGGTCCTCCTCCTCCTCTCCAGTGGGTCTGGGGTTCGAGTCCCGCTTGGGGTGCCTTGCGGCGGACTGGCGTCCCGTCCTGGGTGTGTCCTCTCCCCCTCCGGCCTTACGCCCTGTGTTACCGGGTAGGCTCCGGTTCCCCGCGACCCCGTATAGGACAAGCGGTTCCGAAAGTGTGTGTGTGTGTGTGTGTGTGTGTCAATATACCTCAAGCAAGGAAATTGCTTCTTTCAGTGTGACATCAGTACGAATAACACTTATCCAAACTCTACCTTGGAACTACAGGGTAAGTCCTTGGATGGTGACAATTTGGCTTAGGGCTTATAAAATTATGGCCAAGAACACAGCCATGCTGCTTAAGAGCATGTGGGCACTATACTGTTTAACTTCTCTAGTGTTCCAAATACATGCTGGTCATCTCCCACTTAATGAGGACAACTGATGGTGTGGTGGCTAGACCTACTACCTCTGGACCCAAAGGTTTTAATGTGTCCTCTGCCAATAGTACCCTTGAGCAAGGCACTTGGATGACATTGTTTTTTTTTTTTTTGCTGATAATCATCTCCAGAATGTCATGGCAGTGTGAGAAGTCATACTGAAGCAACTGACTCAAGGAGTAACTGGTAACTTAAGTTCCTTTTTAGAAATGGAAAATGTATGCATTTACACCTGTAGAACTGGAATGAGCATGCTCTGGAACAAAACAAAACCAGGAATTCATATTGTAATGTGTGAAACTCCTCCAGTATGTCATGCTAAATGAAGAACTGTGGTTGTACAACCCCCTCTACATTATGAATATCTAACATTCACTGATGCTAAGGTGACTGCATCCTGCTCCCAGTTCCTCCCCAGGAAGCAGATCAACAAGCTCCAAAGGCAACTGGATGCCTTCAGGTTCTTGCAGGAGACCAGGAGCTCTGTGAGTACATGGCAGTCTTCATTGGCTGAACTTAAAGCATGCTCAACATATGGGAGTGTTTATGGGACTTGTCATGTAGATCTGGGGGAAGAAAGGCTGGACTGCATCACATGTTTTCTGAAAGCCACCATGGCTTCCAAAAGACCTGATCCCCCAGCAAGAGGCTTGCTCATATTCTGTGTTGGCAAATAGGTCCGTGCAGGTGAATGGCAACTGTCATGCTGTAGATACCACAGATCTTCAGTGGTCTCCTGTTCATAGGTGGGGAATCTGCAGATGGTGATGACCAAGTATGTGGCTGTTGTGACACAACCTGTAATGTGAAGGGAAGAAGTGTAGCAGGTAAGACTCAGTTTGACTTGACTAATAACTCTTCTACTTAGCTTTGGGCTAAATGAACTTATCCCTTCCAGATTTCAAAGGAAAAGCTGTTGCTGGACGCACCATTTTTCAGGATCACTATTAGCCAGGTCATGAGGATACCTGCATCTGGGGAAAACTGCATTATGACAATATCTGAAGTTGAAACAACTCGTCAGTGTCTGTCTCAGAGGATCTCTCTTCACTGCCTGACGTGAAGGCTCATGCAGTTGTGTGAAGTTAGAAGTTTTCCTTGGGGTGTGGTGGCAAAACTGAATTCAGAATAAAGCTTTTTAACAAAACTCAGCTTGATTTGACTGTTCTGGGGTTAAGGTGCCTGCCCACTGTACTACTATAGTAGCAAAATGCTGGATTGTATTGGCAGTACAATTTGATTGAAAAATGGGGATCAGCTGGAAACTTGCTGATTCAAAGCAAGTAATTGTGGACCCAAAAGTCAGAGGTTCAAGCTTTGGCTGTAGTGCCCTTGTTTAAGGAACTGACCCTAAATTGTTTCCTTAAAATTATGTAGGTGTAGAAATGCTTAACATTTCACTTTTGGGGGGCGGGGGAGTATAATGTCAATACTTCCCCAGGTGAAGGCTTCTCTAGGACCACACTCACAAATGTACTGAGAAAGCCATTTGAAGATGGAACACCACAGGACCGAGGAGTATTGAAGGCTTTTTTTTTTTTCCCTTCTTCCCCTCTCCTCAAAGAGGCTTATGTCCACAACTGCCCATCTAAATAACTCCAGCTCAGCTTTGAAGATTATACACTTTCCCTTGATCCTTTTGTTGTTCAGTAATATTACTGATTACTGTCTTCTCACAAAGACCTGAATACCTTGTTTACACTCAGATAACTTTCTATAATAGTTCAGATAACTTATATTAGAAAGAGACAGTTGCAGACATAACTCTTCAGCCTAGATTGTTTCATCCACTTGATGCACTGCTGCTCATTGTATGAGTATGTGCATAAAACTTGGGCTAGACAAATTCTGATCATTTTACTACTTTGTTTTGAAAGGTACACAAAACAGGAATAGCAGCTGTGTAAAAGCTTATCTGGTCAAGATCATAAAGTTACAGTGCATGAACATTTACACCATACATGAGCTTGAGATCATGAGTGAAGTGAATATGGAAAAGGTGAGTTTTTAGACACCTCTTGAATACAGACAGTTTCAGCAATTCTGAGAAGAGGAGGTTATTCCATCACAATGGAGACAGAGCCTGGCTTTGTATATTCTTAAAAAGAGGGAATGTTGCAAGTACATATTGCACAACTTATAATTAACATGTAAACTTAACTGGCCTTGGATGGAAATTTTTATTTCAGCTCTCCTACATCAATAGGAAACTTCTGAACACAAACCTACTACAGACACTGCAGCAAAAAATATGGGGAGCAGGGTGCAGTGTCACTCCAACTTCATTTCTTGGAGAAGCAAGTTTCAGAAGTTTCTTCATATCTAGGTCAATGTGTTACTCAAGACTTTTACTGCTACACTTGCAAAGCAAATGGGCTCCCCGTACCCCACACACCCGTATGAAATTTGTTCCAGAAAAAGCCCTTCATGAATTGATCCATTCTTATAAGACGTAAACTACTGCTGTTGATTTGGCTAATACTTATGTTCACAACTGCTTGCAAAAGTCATTACACTAGTACTGTCAAGAGTTACACATAGCAAACACTACTATCACTAACATTTTTAGAATACGCTGATTTCAGTGCCCTTGTTACATGAGTACAAAAACAATTTCAGGTAACCTTTATTATATAAAATTCTAAACATGCAAAGTGAGACCACAGTGTTTTCAGTTCAATAACAATTGCTAAATACATGGGCTCATAGCTAGGAGACTTAAGTTAAGCCAGTCAGTTAACAGATGGTGCACAAACCACCCATTGCATGTAAACCAAAATGGTGGGACAAATGCTTATATTTTTTGAAGGAAGGCAATCCAGATGAGTCAGGCAAGACTTTTTAAAAAAAAAAATAAAAAAAAATAACTGAAACTTTTAAAACTGGAAGAGGTTTGGCCTATTTTGAGGAAAATCTGTATGATATAAAACATTGTTAAAAGAGAAGGTGATTTGGTTACCAGAAGTGGTACAATGAGATCACAGCAGTCTTGTGGTGCTAGTATTTGTTAACTACTTAGGTAGTGGATGGGATACCTGGAAAGACTCCATTCAGCTACCACAAATAGTTCTTCAATCAGGAAACAGCCACTTTCAGTATGCCCACTGAACATGTTTCAACAGGAACTTTTTTCTTTGCCTGCCAGTCTGGATCATCACAGAGAATCGTCTCGCCTGTATAGACAATTGGCAGCTTTAGAAGGCTCCCGACATGTTTGTTCTGAGAGACATCCTGACATTTAACATCCTTGAACACTTGAGAGCTTCAGATTCGGTTCACCCGTGATCTCTTAAGTTCATGTAAGGTGTAAGTGTTCATGCCCGGAGAATCCTTTACGCAGCTACTCCTGTAATGTACGTAAATGTTTGTGCACCTTTTTTAAAAAAAAAAAAAAAAAAAAAAAAAAAAATTATAGACTAGTGATCAGGATTCGTCAGTTCTGACTTTTATGCACGCACTCGTGCGATGAACATTGGTGCATGAAGCGGAAAGAAATAAAGTTTATTTAAGAATCACACATCTGCAACTATATCTCTCTTTCTCCTAATGTAATGCACAAATTGTATTTTCTCTGAGATGTACGTCGCTTTGGAGAAAAGCGTCTGCCAAATGAATAAATGTAAATGTAAAGGCCTGCAGTATCGTTAAGGACTGCACTCACCGAGCTCACCGCCTGATTGTGGCACTGTCATCTGGCAGATACTACCATTGCATCCAATCATGGACAACCAGACTTAAAACCAGCTTTTACTTTCAAACTATCAGACTACGTAACAGCCAGTAGTTTTTCATCTAGCACTGCGACCCTTTACTACCCCCACTCTTAGGGGGCATGGTGGCGCAGCGCGTTTGGCCAGCGCCTGCTTCGTGGTGGGTCTGGGGTTCGAATCCTGCCTAGGGTGCTTTGCAGCACACTGGTGTCCCGTCCCGGGTGTGTACCCTTCCGCCCTGTGTTGCCGGGTTAGGCTCTGGCTTGCCGTGACCCTGCCTGGGACAAGCGGTTGTAGACAGGTCAGATGAGCTGCTCAAGACTCTTACTGCTACACTTGCAAAGCCAATGGTCTTTCCCCCCATGTATGCAATTTGTTACAGAAAAAGCCCTTCATGAAGTGATCCGTTCATTATAAGATCTAAACGAACTATGGCTGTTGATTTGGCTAGTTCCTATGTTGACAACTGCTTGCAAGTCATTACACTAGTACTGCCAAGAGTTCCATACAGCAAACACTACCGTGACGACAATTTTTAGAATACACCGATTTTAGTGTCACTGTTACATGAATGCAAAAATTAAGCTTCAGGTAACATTTACTATACAAAGCTCGAAACATGCAAAGTGAAACCACAATGTTTTCAGTTCAATGCCAATTGGTAAATATGTGGGCTCATTAGCTAGCTGACTGTTAAGTTTGACCAGGCAGTTAACAGATGGTGCACAAACCACCCATTGAATGTAAATCAAGACGCTGGGAAAAATGCTTTCATTTGTTGAAGGAAGGCAATCCAGATGAATCAGGCAACACTTTAAAAAAAAATCATTGAAACTTTTAAAACCGGAAGAGGTTTGGCCTATTTTGGGGAAAATCAATCTGGTATAAAACACTGTTAGAAGAACAGGTCATTTGGTTGCCAGAAGTGGTACAATGAGATCACAGCACAGTCTTGTGTTGCTTGTACTTTCAGACCGCTTATGCAATGGACAGGGTCCCTGGAAAGACTCCATTCAGCTACCGCAAATAGTTCTCCAATCAGGAAGCAGCCACCTTCAACGTGGCCACTAAATATGTTTCAACAAGGACAATTCTCTTCGCCTGCAAGTCTGGATCATCACAGATGACTGGCAGCTTTGAGAGCACTGAGACATCAGTGGCATTTGAGACATCCTGGACATTTAACATCCTTGAACAGTGGAGACCTGAACAGGCAACTGAAGGCAATTAAAGGCAATCAAGAATCAGTCAGTGAAACAACTGGTAACGCTTCAGGGATGGAACGAAATTTTGTCAAATTATTAGACGGTTCAGCTGTTGGGAAAAGCAACAGCTGTTCTGTTTGGTATAAAATTGGCTGGAAGCACTCATGCTCTCATGATCCTTTGGTCACTAACACTAGCACAATGGGCTCTCTCTATCGGCTTGTGGCGCTTGCCTTGTTAGGTTGTTTGTGTAATGGCCAAGCTTCCCAGATGGGCCCTTTTCCCCAGCTGTCAAGTCAGGAGTCTTTGCTACAGCCAATCCAACAAGCTGCCCAGGAGCAGTCTTCTTCGGTAGCAAGTGAAGTTCCTCAAAGGTACCCTTCTCTCCAGCTACCCCAAGGAGTGTCTTCTCAGCAGTTTTCTTCAATGAGGCCAGTGCAGTTTGTTCCCTTGGTACAGAACTCTAACCTTGTTCCACCAGTTGAGCCAGTGTTTGAGCTGCCTTACAGCCAGCCTTCTGTCCAGGTTGAATCGGTAGGGCCAGTGTTGCCAGCTCACTATGGACAGGCCTCTGGCCAGGTTCCTGCAGTGCTCCCAGTTCACCAAGGGCAGCCCTCTGTACCAGTTTCCCTGGTGCAACCAGTAGCCCAGGCTCCACCTGCTGTGAAATCCCAGTTTCTGGCTGCTCCCTCTGGTGTGAAGGTTGGATGCAGGGAAGACTCAGTTGTGGTGGAGGTACAGCAGGACATGCTGAGTAATGGCCAGCTCATCCAGCCATCAGAAATCACCCTGGGAGGTTGTGCGCCAGTTGGACAGGATCCCTCCAGAGGGGTTCTGCTGTTCGTGTCAGAGCTACATGGCTGTGGAAGTACGCTGGTGACGGTATGGGACCTCCCGAATTCTTCCTTTCTTTTCAGGACGGGTTTACACTGGGTAAACGAGCCTTTTCTCGTCTATACAGATGACCGATTCCCTGATCTACACTTTCACGTTGGCGTATGTGCCCGAGGGACTCGATTCCACCCCTATTGTGCGGTCTCATGGTGCAGTGATTGATATTGAGTGTCATTACTTGAGGTGAGATGTGGGTCAAGTCTAATGAGAACTAGAAGACACCTCCTTTTGCTATATGTATAGCCAGCTTTGCTTAAAATGAGTAACTAACTACACCTGAGCAACTCCATCCATAAGGAAGCAGGCAGGACTTGCTCTACCCTGCCGTCAGCTACTGCTTCCTATTTGTAGGAGGATCAATGTGAGCAGCAATGCTGTGATGCCAGCATGGGTACCCTTCTCTGCTGCTCTGTCTGCTGAGGAGCGTTTGGTGTTCTCACTCCAGCTCATGACCGGTGGGTAAAATGGCCCAACTTGCTTAAATTGCGGGGTGGGGGTGTGCGTGTATCTAAATGGTTCCTGTCTGTTCTCTAGACAACTGGGAACTGGAGAGGGCTTCAAACATCTACTTTCTGGGAGACGTCCTGAACGTTGAAGCTTCTGTAGTTGTGGCCAACCATCAGCCTTTGCGGGTGTTCGTGGACAGCTGTGTTGCCACCTTGGATCCTGATGTGACATCATTCCCCAGATATGCCTTTGTGGGCAACTATGGGTGAGTACTTGCATGCAAGTATGTCTTGTCCAGTGTTCCACATGAGCCTTCCTGTTTCAAGGAGACTGGTGTTCTGGGTAACATCAGTTAATGTTCATGTGTTTGTAGAACTTATCCACATGAACACTTTCTGGAACAAAAAACCAGAAGCTGGCTGTCTCATTGTACATGGGAGGGAATGTCCTCCAGGACATGGAGCTGAATGAACTTGAGCAGCAATAACTATGATGCAGTCTTCTGACAAATGCTTTGTGTGGTAACAACATGACCAATGAATTTATTCCCTTCCCCCTCTAGTCCTGCATGTGTTACAGACTACATGTACTCTGATCATGACAAATACCTAATGTACTCAGATGCCTGACTGATGCCAAGGTGACTGCGTCCCGCTCCCAGTTCCTCCCCAGGAAGCAGGTCAACAAACTCCAAATGCAACTGGATGCCTTCAGGTTCTTGCAGGAGCCCAGGAGCTCTGTGAGTACATGGCAGTCGTCATTGACTGCTCTTAAAGCAGGCTCGGCATGTTTCATCCGGGAGTGTTTATGCAACTTGTCATGCAGTCCAGCCTTTCTTCCTCCAGATCTACATCACGTGCATTCTGAAAGCAACCATGGCTTCCAAAAGACCTGATCCCCAGCACAAGGCTTGCTCCTATTCTGTGTTGGCAAATAGGTCAGTTCACTTGAATGTCTGTGTCTGTAGTTCTGTTGTAGATGCTACGGCACTTCAGTGGTCTCCTGTTTGTAGGTGGGAATCTGCAGATGGCGATGACCAAGTATGTGGCTGTTGTGACACAACCTGTAATGTGAGGGGAAGAAGTGTAGCGGGTAAGACTGCTTTTTTTTGCATTGACTAATAACTCCTTTACTTTAACTTGGGGCTAAATGATCCTTTTCCTTTCCAGATTTCAAAGGAAAAGCTGTTGCTGGACCCATCTTTATTCAGGATCACTATTAGCCAGATCATGAGGCTAGCTGCTTCTAGGGGAACTCTGCACCATGACAATATTGCAAGTTGGAGCAGCTCTGCAGTGTACATCTGAAAGGATCTTTCTTTACTGCCTGAAGTGAAGGCTCATGCCTCAGTTGTGACATCTTGAAACTTGTCCTTTATTCTTGAACTGACAATTCAGAATAAAGCTTCTTAACAAAATGGTTTGATTTGACTTTGTTCTTTAAGCCCTTCCTAATGCACTTACAGTAGCAAAATGCTTCTGTTAATTGGAAACAACCTCTGGGTATAGTAAGTGTAAGCAAGGTACTTGTTCCTTGATGTGCATCTCTCAGGCTCTTTCCTTGAGACTTCTCTCAGAAATGGCAGTGAGAGCACCCTGTCGGTGCCTCTACTTCCTCTGGGAGCTTAAGAGGTTTGGTAATTCATCTGGCACCATGTCAACTTCTACCACTGCTCCATAAAGAGCATTCTGACCCGCTGCATCGCATATGGGATGGCGGCGGCGGCGGCTGCTGCTGCTCTTCAGAGAGTGGTGACAACAGCTGCGCTCAGCACCAGAAATGTCCTTCTAGCCCTACAGGACGTTTCTCAAACATGCCGTTTAAGAAAGGCTGAGGTGACCTGTAGCAGCAGCCCCTTGGTGCAAAGACAAGGGAGTCTACCTGAGGGAAGTGTTCACTACGCAAGTTCTGCCAGGGCTCATGCATCAAGTAGGTTGACCATCAAAGGTATCTACAGCGACGCAACTGCCAGAGATGCCGATTGTTCCTGCTGCTACAGTAACCTGGTTTACCCTCATCTGTCAAACCCTCCACCCTGCTTTAGTTTCTCCACAGGTCTCTGGAACTACCAGTCTGCTGTGAGGAAGGCCAACGTCATACCAGCCAATGCTTCCCATCACTCACTGGACCTAACTGAAACCTGGATTACCCCAGCCAACACGGCTGCAGCTCTCCTCACCAACTACTTTCTCATACACCCCTCGTCCCTCCAGTAGAGGTGGAGGCACAGGCGTTCTGCATAACATCTGCAGGATCCATCCTGATCTCGCGACAGACCCTGCCCAGCTACTTGTCCAGGCTACGGCGACTCTCTCTCCTGCCTGGCTTTCCCGTCACTGCCCTCAATCCTCTACAGCGGATGCGGAATGCTGCCGCTTGAGTTGCGTTTGACTTGTCCAAGCGTTCGCGTGTGTCTCCTCTACTCGTTTCTCTGCACTGGCTTCCTATATCAGCCTGGTTATAGCCTACAAATACATCAATAGAACTGCTCCCAGCCATCTACGAGACTTAACCTGGTAAGCGAGCCGGCATTCGTGCTATGCTAAAAGCTAACCTTAGCCGCCCGGCTTTACCATCCGTTCTCCTCTCCAATGTTCTCTGTCTCAACAATAAACGGGACTTCCTCAGACTACAGGTAACTGCCCAGCGCGGAATCGGGGACTGCCGTGTTCTCGGTTTTACGGTCTAAGACACGCTGGGGTGGTCTGTGTGTTTGCACAAGCAACGAAGGGCGCGAGAATGCTGTTGTAGTCTCTAGCTCCTGTTTGTCGCTGGTGGAGTTTATGATCGTGAAGTGCTGGCCATACTGCCTGTCCAAAGGGTTTACGCCCGTGCTCATCGTCGCGGTGTACGTTCCACCCGTGGCTAACGCAAGGGAGGCGCCAAGCGAACTCCACGGGGCCGTCAGCAATTTACAGACAGCACCTCGGGACGGAATTTCCGTTGTCGCCGGGGAGTTTAACCACGTGAATCTGCAATCGGCGTTGCCAAAATTCTACCCGCATGTTGGTTTCGCGACCCGTGGCGCAAACACTTTAGTCCTTGTTTACGCAAACGTTCCCAACATACAGGCCGTTCCTGAAACAGGTGAGAACCTGGTCTGAGGACTGCTTTGAACACACAGGCTGGAATATGTTCAGAGAGGCTGTTACACACCCTAACGCCACAGACTTGGAGGAATACGCAGAATCGGTTACTGGCTACATCAGCAAGTGCGTAGATGACGCGACTTCCTCCAAGACCACCACTACCACCACCACCGCGCGTGCAAACCAGAAACCGTGGACGACTGCTGAGGTGCGCTCGCTGCTGAAAACCTGAGACGCTGCCTTCGGGTCTGGCAACAAGGCAGCATACCGCACAGCTAGGGCCAACCTGCCCCGGCTAATCAAAGAGGGGGAGTGCAACTACGCAGGAAGAATCCACCATCGTCATTTTGTACATTTCAAGGACGCAAAGCGCATGTGGCAAAGCATTCAGGCCATCGCAGACTACAAAGCTACGTCGTTCTCCGTCATGGTGACACCTCGCTCCCAGAGGCATTGAATGATTTCTACGCACAGTTCAAAGCGCGGTACAACACGCCAGCAGGTAAGACCACCCCCACTCCCATCAATCAGGTACATTGTCTGTCTGCAGTAGACATCAGGAAGACTCTGTCCAGAGTTAACCTACAGAAAGCTGCACACACACGCACTTGCTGAAACCATGGCAAACCAGAGCCTAACCCAGCAACACAGGGCATAAGGCTGGGACACACCTAGAACGGGACACCAGTCCGTTGCAAGGCACCACGCGCGGGACTCGAACCCCAGACCCACCAGAGCGCAGGACCCGGCTGAACCCGCTGCGCCAGAAAGCTGCCGTTCCTGACAACGTACCTGACCGGGTATTCGGGGAATGTGCTGTTCAGCTTGCAGATGTCTTCACGGACATCTTCAGCACTTCCCTGAGCCAGGCAGTTGTCCCTGTGTGCTTCAAGATGACCGCTATCATCGCTGTGCCAAGGAAATCATCTGTGTCCTGCCTGAATGACAACCGACCGGTTGCACTCACACCTATCGTCGTCTAGTCACGAAACACATAAAGAGCAGTCTTCCCACCACGCTGGACCCATTCCAGTATGCCTACCGTCCCAACCGTTCAACAGAGGATGCCGTATCTGCTACCACCCACCTTTCTCTGACCCATCTGGACAAAAAGGACAATTGTGTAAGGATGCTGCTTATTGACTTCAGTTTAGCATCCAACACAATCATCCCTCAGAAACTGACAGCTAAGCTGAGCCTGCAGGGTCTGACCACCTCCCTCTACGAAAAGATCCTGGTCTTTTTGACTGGGAGAGCCTAGTCCATTAGGATTGGCATCTCCACCTGCAGCAGCACCACACTGAACACCGGTGCTCCCAAGGACTGTGTGCTCAGTCCACTGCTGTTTACCCGACTTGGCTCATGACTGTGCTGCAAGGTACAATTTAAATCGTATCATCAAGTTTACTGACGACATCACAGCTGTGGGCCTGATGAGCAACAATGACGAGTCAGCATTCAGAGGGGAGGTGAACCAGCTCGCAGAATGGTGCAGAGACAAGAGTCTGCGTCTTAATGCCGATGAGACTAAAAAGGTGATTGTCGACTTCAGGAGGACTCGAGTAGACCACTCACCACAGCACGTCAGCGGAACAACTGTGGAGAGAGTCAAAAGCTCCAAGTTTCTTGGTGAGCGCCTGACGGAGGACCTCTCCTGGACTCTCAACATGACCTGCCTAGCCAAGAAGGCCCAGCAGCGCCTCCACTTCTTACGGAGGCTGAAGAGAGCCAAATGTAAATAATGTAAAACGTAAACTCCCCCCCTCCCATCCTCACCACCTTCTACAGAGGGACGAGGGAGAGCGTCCTGACCAGCTGTCTCGCCGTGTGGTACGGCAACTGCACAGTCTCTGACCGCAAGACCCGGCAGCGAGTCGTGAGAACAGTTGAAAAGATCATCGAAGCCCCTTTACCCGCCGTCGACACCTCATACAAAAAAACGTTGCATCCGCAAAGCCACCAGCATAGCGGACGACCCCTCTCACCCCTCTCATGGACTCTTCGCCCTGTTGCCATCTAGCAAAAGGTACAGGAGCATCTGTGCCGCCACCGCCAGCAGACTCCGCAACAGTTTCTTCCCTGAGGCAGTCGGATTACTCAACACCCTGCTGCCTCCCAACGCTCACCTGGCACAGTCAAACAGGTAACCCAGCATGACTCCATACACTACAAACTGCCTACGGTTCACAGCCTATGTCCGCGTACACGTCCTGCCCCGCGTATTTATTTACTGTCTTCTACTCTGTTCTGTGTTGCACCGTGGTCTCCGGAGAAACGACATTTCGTTCCACTGTATACAAGCCATGTGGAGGAATGACAATAAAAACAACCTGAACTTGAACTTGGCTTGATCAACCGCTACAGCTCCACCAGACCGCTACGTTCTTCCACATCCGCTCACTTGGTGGTCCCAAGCGCGAAAGGGCTTGAAGCACAGGGGTTCTCGGTTCTGGCTCCGTTGTGGTGGAATGACCTCCCCCTGTCACTCAGAACTGCTGAAACTCACCTCTTCCAGATTCGGTTCACCCGTGATCTCTTAAGTTCATGTAAGGTGTAAGTGTTCATGCCCGGAGAATCCTTTACGCAGCTACTCCTGTAATGTACGTAAATGTTTGTGCACCTTTTTTAAAAAAAAAAAAAAAAAAAAAAAAAAAAATTATAGACTAGTGATCAGGATTCGTCAGTTCTGACTTTTATGCACGCACTCGTGCGATGAACATTGGTGCATGAAGCGGAAAGAAATAAAGTTTATTTAAGAATCACACATCTGCAACTATATCTCTCTTTCTCCTAATGTAATGCACAAATTGTATTTTCTCTGAGATGTACGTCGCTTTGGAGAAAAGCGTCTGCCAAATGAATAAATGTAAATGTAAAGGCCTGCAGTATCGTTAAGGACTGCACTCACCGAGCTCACCGCCTGATTGTGGCACTGTCATCTGGCAGATACTACCATTGCATCCAATCATGGACAACCAGACTTAAAACCAGCTTTTACTTTCAAACTATCAGACTACGTAACAGCCAGTAGTTTTTCATCTAGCACTGCGACCCTTTACTACCCCCACTCTTAGGGGGCATGGTGGCGCAGCGCGTTTGGCCAGCGCCTGCTTCGTGGTGGGTCTGGGGTTCGAATCCTGCCTAGGGTGCTTTGCAGCACACTGGTGTCCCGTCCCGGGTGTGTACCCTTCCGCCCTGTGTTGCCGGGTTAGGCTCTGGCTTGCCGTGACCCTGCCTGGGACAAGCGGTTGTAGACAGGTCAGATGAGCTGCTCAAGACTCTTACTGCTACACTTGCAAAGCCAATGGTCTTTCCCCCCATGTATGCAATTTGTTACAGAAAAAGCCCTTCATGAAGTGATCCGTTCATTATAAGATCTAAACGAACTATGGCTGTTGATTTGGCTAGTTCCTATGTTGACAACTGCTTGCAAGTCATTACACTAGTACTGCCAAGAGTTCCATACAGCAAACACTACCGTGACGACAATTTTTAGAATACACCGATTTTAGTGTCACTGTTACATGAATGCAAAAATTAAGCTTCAGGTAACATTTACTATACAAAGCTCGAAACATGCAAAGTGAAACCACAATGTTTTCAGTTCAATGCCAATTGGTAAATATGTGGGCTCATTAGCTAGCTGACTGTTAAGTTTGACCAGGCAGTTAACAGATGGTGCACAAACCACCCATTGAATGTAAATCAAGACGCTGGGAAAAATGCTTTCATTTGTTGAAGGAAGGCAATCCAGATGAATCAGGCAACACTTTAAAAAAAAATCATTGAAACTTTTAAAACCGGAAGAGGTTTGGCCTATTTTGGGGAAAATCAATCTGGTATAAAACACTGTTAGAAGAACAGGTCATTTGGTTGCCAGAAGTGGTACAATGAGATCACAGCACAGTCTTGTGTTGCTTGTACTTTCAGACCGCTTATGCAATGGACAGGGTCCCTGGAAAGACTCCATTCAGCTACCGCAAATAGTTCTCCAATCAGGAAGCAGCCACCTTCAACGTGGCCACTAAATATGTTTCAACAAGGACAATTCTCTTCGCCTGCAAGTCTGGATCATCACAGATGACTGGCAGCTTTGAGAGCACTGAGACATCAGTGGCATTTGAGACATCCTGGACATTTAACATCCTTGAACAGTGGAGACCTGAACAGGCAACTGAAGGCAATTAAAGGCAATCAAGAATCAGTCAGTGAAACAACTGGTAACGCTTCAGGGATGGAACGAAATTTTGTCAAATTATTAGACGGTTCAGCTGTTGGGAAAAGCAACAGCTGTTCTGTTTGGTATAAAATTGGCTGGAAGCACTCATGCTCTCATGATCCTTTGGTCACTAACACTAGCACAATGGGCTCTCTCTATCGGCTTGTGGCGCTTGCCTTGTTAGGTTGTTTGTGTAATGGCCAAGCTTCCCAGATGGGCCCTTTTCCCCAGCTGTCAAGTCAGGAGTCTTTGCTACAGCCAATCCAACAAGCTGCCCAGGAGCAGTCTTCTTCGGTAGCAAGTGAAGTTCCTCAAAGGTACCCTTCTCTCCAGCTACCCCAAGGAGTGTCTTCTCAGCAGTTTTCTTCAATGAGGCCAGTGCAGTTTGTTCCCTTGGTACAGAACTCTAACCTTGTTCCACCAGTTGAGCCAGTGTTTGAGCTGCCTTACAGCCAGCCTTCTGTCCAGGTTGAATCGGTAGGGCCAGTGTTGCCAGCTCACTATGGACAGGCCTCTGGCCAGGTTCCTGCAGTGCTCCCAGTTCACCAAGGGCAGCCCTCTGTACCAGTTTCCCTGGTGCAACCAGTAGCCCAGGCTCCACCTGCTGTGAAATCCCAGTTTCTGGCTGCTCCCTCTGGTGTGAAGGTTGGATGCAGGGAAGACTCAGTTGTGGTGGAGGTACAGCAGGACATGCTGAGTAATGGCCAGCTCATCCAGCCATCAGAAATCACCCTGGGAGGTTGTGCGCCAGTTGGACAGGATCCCTCCAGAGGGGTTCTGCTGTTCGTGTCAGAGCTACATGGCTGTGGAAGTACGCTGGTGACGGTATGGGACCTCCCGAATTCTTCCTTTCTTTTCAGGACGGGTTTACACTGGGTAAACGAGCCTTTTCTCGTCTATACAGATGACCGATTCCCTGATCTACACTTTCACGTTGGCGTATGTGCCCGAGGGACTCGATTCCACCCCTATTGTGCGGTCTCATGGTGCAGTGATTGATATTGAGTGTCATTACTTGAGGTGAGATGTGGGTCAAGTCTAATGAGAACTAGAAGACACCTCCTTTTGCTATATGTATAGCCAGCTTTGCTTAAAATGAGTAACTAACTACACCTGAGCAACTCCATCCATAAGGAAGCAGGCAGGACTTGCTCTACCCTGCCGTCAGCTACTGCTTCCTATTTGTAGGAGGATCAATGTGAGCAGCAATGCTGTGATGCCAGCATGGGTACCCTTCTCTGCTGCTCTGTCTGCTGAGGAGCGTTTGGTGTTCTCACTCCAGCTCATGACCGGTGGGTAAAATGGCCCAACTTGCTTAAATTGCGGGGTGGGGGTGTGCGTGTATCTAAATGGTTCCTGTCTGTTCTCTAGACAACTGGGAACTGGAGAGGGCTTCAAACATCTACTTTCTGGGAGACGTCCTGAACGTTGAAGCTTCTGTAGTTGTGGCCAACCATCAGCCTTTGCGGGTGTTCGTGGACAGCTGTGTTGCCACCTTGGATCCTGATGTGACATCATTCCCCAGATATGCCTTTGTGGGCAACTATGGGTGAGTACTTGCATGCAAGTATGTCTTGTCCAGTGTTCCACATGAGCCTTCCTGTTTCAAGGAGACTGGTGTTCTGGGTAACATCAGTTAATGTTCATGTGTTTGTAGAACTTATCCACATGAACACTTTCTGGAACAAAAAACCAGAAGCTGGCTGTCTCATTGTACATGGGAGGGAATGTCCTCCAGGACATGGAGCTGAATGAACTTGAGCAGCAATAACTATGATGCAGTCTTCTGACAAATGCTTTGTGTGGTAACAACATGACCAATGAATTTATTCCCTTCCCCCTCTAGTCCTGCATGTGTTACAGACTACATGTACTCTGATCATGACAAATACCTAATGTACTCAGATGCCTGACTGATGCCAAGGTGACTGCGTCCCGCTCCCAGTTCCTCCCCAGGAAGCAGGTCAACAAACTCCAAATGCAACTGGATGCCTTCAGGTTCTTGCAGGAGCCCAGGAGCTCTGTGAGTACATGGCAGTCGTCATTGACTGCTCTTAAAGCAGGCTCGGCATGTTTCATCCGGGAGTGTTTATGCAACTTGTCATGCAGTCCAGCCTTTCTTCCTCCAGATCTACATCACGTGCATTCTGAAAGCAACCATGGCTTCCAAAAGACCTGATCCCCAGCACAAGGCTTGCTCCTATTCTGTGTTGGCAAATAGGTCAGTTCACTTGAATGTCTGTGTCTGTAGTTCTGTTGTAGATGCTACGGCACTTCAGTGGTCTCCTGTTTGTAGGTGGGAATCTGCAGATGGCGATGACCAAGTATGTGGCTGTTGTGACACAACCTGTAATGTGAGGGGAAGAAGTGTAGCGGGTAAGACTGCTTTTTTTGCATTGACTAATAACTCCTTTACTTTAACTTGGGGCTAAATGATCCTTTTCCTTTCCAGATTTCAAAGGAAAAGCTGTTGCTGGACCCATCTTTATTCAGGATCACTATTAGCCAGATCATGAGGCTAGCTGCTTCTAGGGGAACTCTGCACCATGACAATATTGCAAGTTGGAGCAGCTCTGCAGTGTACATCTGAAAGGATCTTTCTTTACTGCCTGAAGTGAAGGCTCATGCCTCAGTTGTGACATCTTGAAACTTGTCCTTTATTCTTGAACTGACAATTCAGAATAAAGCTTCTTAACAAAATGGTTTGATTTGACTTTGTTCTTTAAGCCCTTCCTAATGCACTTACAGTAGCAAAATGCTTCTGTTAATTGGAAACAACCTCTGGGTATAGTAAGTGTAAGCAAGGTACTTGTTCCTTGATGTGCATCTCTCAGGCTCTTTCCTTGAGACTTCTCTCAGAAATGGCAGTGAGAGCACCCTGTCGGTGCCTCTACTTCCTCTGGGAGCTTAAGAGGTTTGGTAATTCATCTGGCACCATGTCAACTTCTACCACTGCTCCATAAAGAGCATTCTGACCCGCTGCATCGCATATGGGATGGCGGCGGCGGCGGCGGCTGCTGCTGCTCTTCAGAGAGTGGTGACAACAGCTGCGCTCAGCACCAGAAATGTCCTTCTAGCCCTACAGGACGTTTCTCAAACATGCCGTTTAAGAAAGGCTGAGGTGACCTGTAGCAGCAGCCCCTTGGTGCAAAGACAAGGGAGTCTACCTGAGGGAAGTGTTCACTACGCAAGTTCTGCCAGGGCTCATGCATCAAGTAGGTTGACCATCAAAGGTATCTACAGCGACGCAACTGCCAGAGATGCCGATTGTTCCTGCTGCTACAGTAACCTGGTTTACCCTCATCTGTCAAACCCTCCACCCTGCTTTAGTTTCTCCACAGGTCTCTGGAACTACCAGTCTGCTGTGAGGAAGGCCAACGTCATACCAGCCAATGCTTCCCATCACTCACTGGACCTAACTGAAACCTGGATTACCCCAGCCAACACGGCTGCAGCTCTCCTCACCAACTACTTTCTCATACACCCCTCGTCCCTCCAGTAGAGGTGGAGGCACAGGCGTTCTGCATAACATCTGCAGGATCCATCCTGATCTCGCGACAGACCCTGCCCAGCTACTTGTCCAGGCTACGGCGACTCTCTCTCCTGCCTGGCTTTCCCGTCACTGCCCTCAATCCTCTACAGCGGATGCGGAATGCTGCCGCTTGAGTTGCGTTTGACTTGTCCAAGCGTTCGCGTGTGTCTCCTCTACTCGTTTCTCTGCACTGGCTTCCTATATCAGCCTGGTTATAGCCTACAAATACATCAATAGAACTGCTCCCAGCCATCTACGAGACTTAACCTGGTAAGCGAGCCGGCATTCGTGCTATGCTAAAAGCTAACCTTAGCCGCCCGGCTTTACCATCCGTTCTCCTCTCCAATGTTCTCTGTCTCAACAATAAACGGGACTTCCTCAGACTACAGGTAACTGCCCAGCGCGGAATCGGGGACTGCCGTGTTCTCGGTTTTACGGTCTAAGACACGCTGGGGTGGTCTGTGTGTTTGCACAAGCAACGAAGGGCGCGAGAATGCTGTTGTAGTCTCTAGCTCCTGTTTGTCGCTGGTGGAGTTTATGATCGTGAAGTGCTGGCCATACTGCCTGTCCAAAGGGTTTACGCCCGTGCTCATCGTCGCGGTGTACGTTCCACCCGTGGCTAACGCAAGGGAGGCGCCAAGCGAACTCCACGGGGCCGTCAGCAATTTACAGACAGCACCTCGGGACGGAATTTCCGTTGTCGCCGGGGAGTTTAACCACGTGAATCTGCAATCGGCGTTGCCAAAATTCTACCCGCATGTTGGTTTCGCGACCCGTGGCGCAAACACTTTAGTCCTTGTTTACGCAAACGTTCCCAACATACAGGCCGTTCCTGAAACAGGTGAGAACCTGGTCTGAGGACTGCTTTGAACACACAGGCTGGAATATGTTCAGAGAGGCTGTTACACACCCTAACGCCACAGACTTGGAGGAATACGCAGAATCGGTTACTGGCTACATCAGCAAGTGCGTAGATGACGCGACTTCCTCCAAGACCACCACTACCACCACCACCACCGCGCGTGCAAACCAGAAACCGTGGACGACTGCTGAGGTGCGCTCGCTGCTGAAAACCTGAGACGCTGCCTTCGGGTCTGGCAACAAGGCAGCATACCGCACAGCTAGGGCCAACCTGCCCCGGCTAATCAAAGAGGGGGAGTGCAACTACGCAGGAAGAATCCACCATCGTCATTTTGTACATTTCAAGGACGCAAAGCGCATGTGGCAAAGCATTCAGGCCATCGCAGACTACAAAGCTACGTCGTTCTCCGTCATGGTGACACCTCGCTCCCAGAGGCATTGAATGATTTCTACGCACAGTTCAAAGCGCGGTACAACACGCCAGCAGGTAAGACCACCCCCACTCCCATCAATCAGGTACATTGTCTGTCTGCAGTAGACATCAGGAAGACTCTGTCCAGAGTTAACCTACAGAAAGCTGCACACACACGCACTTGCTGAAACCATGGCAAACCAGAGCCTAACCCAGCAACACAGGGCATAAGGCTGGGACACACCTAGAACGGGACACCAGTCCGTTGCAAGGCACCACGCGCGGGACTCGAACCCCAGACCCACCAGAGCGCAGGACCCGGCTGAACCCGCTGCGCCAGAAAGCTGCCGTTCCTGACAACGTACCTGACCGGGTATTCGGGGAATGTGCTGTTCAGCTTGCAGATGTCTTCACGGACATCTTCAGCACTTCCCTGAGCCAGGCAGTTGTCCCTGTGTGCTTCAAGATGACCGCTATCATCGCTGTGCCAAGGAAATCATCTGTGTCCTGCCTGAATGACAACCGACCGGTTGCACTCACACCTATCGTCGTCTAGTCACGAAACACATAAAGAGCAGTCTTCCCACCACGCTGGACCCATTCCAGTATGCCTACCGTCCCAACCGTTCAACAGAGGATGCCGTATCTGCTACCACCCACCTTTCTCTGACCCATCTGGACAAAAAGGACAATTGTGTAAGGATGCTGCTTATTGACTTCAGTTTAGCATCCAACACAATCATCCCTCAGAAACTGACAGCTAAGCTGAGCCTGCAGGGTCTGACCACCTCCCTCTACGAAAAGATCCTGGTCTTTTTGACTGGGAGAGCCTAGTCCATTAGGATTGGCATCTCCACCTGCAGCAGCACCACACTGAACACCGGTGCTCCCAAGGACTGTGTGCTCAGTCCACTGCTGTTTACCCGACTTGGCTCATGACTGTGCTGCAAGGTACAATTTAAATCGTATCATCAAGTTTACTGACGACATCACAGCTGTGGGCCTGATGAGCAACAATGACGAGTCAGCATTCAGAGGGGAGGTGAACCAGCTCGCAGAATGGTGCAGAGACAAGAGTCTGCGTCTTAATGCCGATGAGACTAAAAAGGTGATTGTCGACTTCAGGAGGACTCGAGTAGACCACTCACCACAGCACGTCAGCGGAACAACTGTGGAGAGAGTCAAAAGCTCCAAGTTTCTTGGTGAGCGCCTGACGGAGGACCTCTCCTGGACTCTCAACATGACCTGCCTAGCCAAGAAGGCCCAGCAGCGCCTCCACTTCTTACGGAGGCTGAAGAGAGCCAAATGTAAATAATGTAAAACGTAAACTCCCCCCCTCCCATCCTCACCACCTTCTACAGAGGGACGAGGGAGAGCGTCCTGACCAGCTGTCTCGCCGTGTGGTACGGCAACTGCACAGTCTCTGACCGCAAGACCCGGCAGCGAGTCGTGAGAACAGTTGAAAAGATCATCGAAGCCCCTTTACCCGCCGTCGACACCTCATACAAAAAAACGTTGCATCCGCAAAGCCACCAGCATAGCGGACGACCCCTCTCACCCCTCTCATGGACTCTTCGCCCTGTTGCCATCTAGCAAAAGGTACAGGAGCATCTGTGCCGCCACCGCCAGCAGACTCCGCAACAGTTTCTTCCCTGAGGCAGTCGGATTACTCAACACCCTGCTGCCTCCCAACGCTCACCTGGCACAGTCAAACAGGTAACCCAGCATGACTCCATACACTACAAACTGCCTACGGTTCACAGCCTATGTCCGCGTACACGTCCTGCCCCGCGTATTTATTTACTGTCTTCTACTCTGTTCTGTGTTGCACCGTGGTCTCCGGAGAAACGACATTTCGTTCCACTGTATACAAGCCATGTGGAGGAATGACAATAAAAACAACCTGAACTTGAACTTGGCTTGATCAACCGCTACAGCTCCACCAGACCGCTACGTTCTTCCACATCCGCTCACTTGGTGGTCCCAAGCGCGAAAGGGCTTGAAGCACAGGGGTTCTCGGTTCTGGCTCCGTTGTGGTGGAATGACCTCCCCCTGTCACTCAGAACTGCTGAAACTCACCTCTTCCAGATTCGGTTCACCCGTGATCTCTTAAGTTCATGTAAGGTGTAAGTGTTCATGCCCGGAGAATCCTTTACGCAGCTACTCCTGTAATGTACGTAAATGTTTGTGCACCTTTTTTAAAAAAAAAAAAAAAAAAAAAAAAAAAAATTATAGACTAGTGATCAGGATTCGTCAGTTCTGACTTTTATGCACGCACTCGTGCGATGAACATTGGTGCATGAAGCGGAAAGAAATAAAGTTTATTTAAGAATCACACATCTGCAACTATATCTCTCTTTCTCCTAATGTAATGCACAAATTGTATTTTCTCTGAGATGTACGTCGCTTTGGAGAAAAGCGTCTGCCAAATGAATAAATGTAAATGTAAAGGCCTGCAGTATCGTTAAGGACTGCACTCACCGAGCTCACCGCCTGATTGTGGCACTGTCATCTGGCAGATACTACCATTGCATCCAATCATGGACAACCAGACTTAAAACCAGCTTTTACTTTCAAACTATCAGACTACGTAACAGCCAGTAGTTTTTCATCTAGCACTGCGACCCTTTACTACCCCCACTCTTAGGGGGCATGGTGGCGCAGCGCGTTTGGCCAGCGCCTGCTTCGTGGTGGGTCTGGGGTTCGAATCCTGCCTAGGGTGCTTTGCAGCACACTGGTGTCCCGTCCCGGGTGTGTACCCTTCCGCCCTGTGTTGCCGGGTTAGGCTCTGGCTTGCCGTGACCCTGCCTGGGACAAGCGGTTGTAGACAGGTCAGATGAGCTGCTCAAGACTCTTACTGCTACACTTGCAAAGCCAATGGTCTTTCCCCCCATGTATGCAATTTGTTACAGAAAAAGCCCTTCATGAAGTGATCCGTTCATTATAAGATCTAAACGAACTATGGCTGTTGATTTGGCTAGTTCCTATGTTGACAACTGCTTGCAAGTCATTACACTAGTACTGCCAAGAGTTCCATACAGCAAACACTACCGTGACGACAATTTTTAGAATACACCGATTTTAGTGTCACTGTTACATGAATGCAAAAATTAAGCTTCAGGTAACATTTACTATACAAAGCTCGAAACATGCAAAGTGAAACCACAATGTTTTCAGTTCAATGCCAATTGGTAAATATGTGGGCTCATTAGCTAGCTGACTGTTAAGTTTGACCAGGCAGTTAACAGATGGTGCACAAACCACCCATTGAATGTAAATCAAGACGCTGGGAAAAATGCTTTCATTTGTTGAAGGAAGGCAATCCAGATGAATCAGGCAACACTTTAAAAAAAAATCATTGAAACTTTTAAAACCGGAAGAGGTTTGGCCTATTTTGGGGAAAATCAATCTGGTATAAAACACTGTTAGAAGAACAGGTCATTTGGTTGCCAGAAGTGGTACAATGAGATCACAGCACAGTCTTGTGTTGCTTGTACTTTCAGACCGCTTATGCAATGGACAGGGTCCCTGGAAAGACTCCATTCAGCTACCGCAAATAGTTCTCCAATCAGGAAGCAGCCACCTTCAACGTGGCCACTAAATATGTTTCAACAAGGACAATTCTCTTCGCCTGCAAGTCTGGATCATCACAGATGACTGGCAGCTTTGAGAGCACTGAGACATCAGTGGCATTTGAGACATCCTGGACATTTAACATCCTTGAACAGTGGAGACCTGAACAGGCAACTGAAGGCAATTAAAGGCAATCAAGAATCAGTCAGTGAAACAACTGGTAACGCTTCAGGGATGGAACGAAATTTTGTCAAATTATTAGACGGTTCAGCTGTTGGGAAAAGCAACAGCTGTTCTGTTTGGTATAAAATTGGCTGGAAGCACTCATGCTCTCATGATCCTTTGGTCACTAACACTAGCACAATGGGCTCTCTCTATCGGCTTGTGGCGCTTGCCTTGTTAGGTTGTTTGTGTAATGGCCAAGCTTCCCAGATGGGCCCTTTTCCCCAGCTGTCAAGTCAGGAGTCTTTGCTACAGCCAATCCAACAAGCTGCCCAGGAGCAGTCTTCTTCGGTAGCAAGTGAAGTTCCTCAAAGGTACCCTTCTCTCCAGCTACCCCAAGGAGTGTCTTCTCAGCAGTTTTCTTCAATGAGGCCAGTGCAGTTTGTTCCCTTGGTACAGAACTCTAACCTTGTTCCACCAGTTGAGCCAGTGTTTGAGCTGCCTTACAGCCAGCCTTCTGTCCAGGTTGAATCGGTAGGGCCAGTGTTGCCAGCTCACTATGGACAGGCCTCTGGCCAGGTTCCTGCAGTGCTCCCAGTTCACCAAGGGCAGCCCTCTGTACCAGTTTCCCTGGTGCAACCAGTAGCCCAGGCTCCACCTGCTGTGAAATCCCAGTTTCTGGCTGCTCCCTCTGGTGTGAAGGTTGGATGCAGGGAAGACTCAGTTGTGGTGGAGGTACAGCAGGACATGCTGAGTAATGGCCAGCTCATCCAGCCATCAGAAATCACCCTGGGAGGTTGTGCGCCAGTTGGACAGGATCCCTCCAGAGGGGTTCTGCTGTTCGTGTCAGAGCTACATGGCTGTGGAAGTACGCTGGTGACGGTATGGGACCTCCCGAATTCTTCCTTTCTTTTCAGGACGGGTTTACACTGGGTAAACGAGCCTTTTCTCGTCTATACAGATGACCGATTCCCTGATCTACACTTTCACGTTGGCGTATGTGCCCGAGGGACTCGATTCCACCCCTATTGTGCGGTCTCATGGTGCAGTGATTGATATTGAGTGTCATTACTTGAGGTGAGATGTGGGTCAAGTCTAATGAGAACTAGAAGACACCTCCTTTTGCTATATGTATAGCCAGCTTTGCTTAAAATGAGTAACTAACTACACCTGAGCAACTCCATCCATAAGGAAGCAGGCAGGACTTGCTCTACCCTGCCGTCAGCTACTGCTTCCTATTTGTAGGAGGATCAATGTGAGCAGCAATGCTGTGATGCCAGCATGGGTACCCTTCTCTGCTGCTCTGTCTGCTGAGGAGCGTTTGGTGTTCTCACTCCAGCTCATGACCGGTGGGTAAAATGGCCCAACTTGCTTAAATTGCGGGGTGGGGGTGTGCGTGTATCTAAATGGTTCCTGTCTGTTCTCTAGACAACTGGGAACTGGAGAGGGCTTCAAACATCTACTTTCTGGGAGACGTCCTGAACGTTGAAGCTTCTGTAGTTGTGGCCAACCATCAGCCTTTGCGGGTGTTCGTGGACAGCTGTGTTGCCACCTTGGATCCTGATGTGACATCATTCCCCAGATATGCCTTTGTGGGCAACTATGGGTGAGTACTTGCATGCAAGTATGTCTTGTCCAGTGTTCCACATGAGCCTTCCTGTTTCAAGGAGACTGGTGTTCTGGGTAACATCAGTTAATGTTCATGTGTTTGTAGAACTTATCCACATGAACACTTTCTGGAACAAAAAACCAGAAGCTGGCTGTCTCATTGTACATGGGAGGGAATGTCCTCCAGGACATGGAGCTGAATGAACTTGAGCAGCAATAACTATGATGCAGTCTTCTGACAAATGCTTTGTGTGGTAACAACATGACCAATGAATTTATTCCCTTCCCCCTCTAGTCCTGCATGTGTTACAGACTACATGTACTCTGATCATGACAAATACCTAATGTACTCAGATGCCTGACTGATGCCAAGGTGACTGCGTCCCGCTCCCAGTTCCTCCCCAGGAAGCAGGTCAACAAACTCCAAATGCAACTGGATGCCTTCAGGTTCTTGCAGGAGCCCAGGAGCTCTGTGAGTACATGGCAGTCGTCATTGACTGCTCTTAAAGCAGGCTCGGCATGTTTCATCCGGGAGTGTTTATGCAACTTGTCATGCAGTCCAGCCTTTCTTCCTCCAGATCTACATCACGTGCATTCTGAAAGCAACCATGGCTTCCAAAAGACCTGATCCCCAGCACAAGGCTTGCTCCTATTCTGTGTTGGCAAATAGGTCAGTTCACTTGAATGTCTGTGTCTGTAGTTCTGTTGTAGATGCTACGGCACTTCAGTGGTCTCCTGTTTGTAGGTGGGAATCTGCAGATGGCGATGACCAAGTATGTGGCTGTTGTGACACAACCTGTAATGTGAGGGGAAGAAGTGTAGCGGGTAAGACTGCTTTTTTTTGCATTGACTAATAACTCCTTTACTTTAACTTGGGGCTAAATGATCCTTTTCCTTTCCAGATTTCAAAGGAAAAGCTGTTGCTGGACCCATCTTTATTCAGGATCACTATTAGCCAGATCATGAGGCTAGCTGGTTCTAGGGGAACTCTGCACCATGACAATATTGCAAGTTGGAGCAGCTCTGCAGTGTACATCTAAAAGGATCTTTCTTTACTGCCTGAAGTGAAGGCTCATGTAGTTGTGTATGGTTTCAAAACTTGTCCCTTTTTAGTGCTGGTGATTCAGAATAAAGCATCTTAACAAAACTGTTTGGCTTTAATTTCTTCTAGAATTAAGCCCCTCACTCATTTTTCTGTGAACTGCTTGGGGGGGGGGGGGGTTATATGAATTTGTGAGGGACAGCTGGTAGTATACTAAAGCTCCTGCCTTGTGTCAAACTTAAGTGTGAAATTCCACCTCTACCTTTCACTCCTTCCTGTAAGGTAGTTAACCTAAACTGTCAGCAAAATTACCTGGTTCTGTAAATGACTGAGTAAGCTGGTTAGCCAGCTGAGAAGCCTCAGATAAATATTTGACTGGAATTTTAACTTGTCCTTAGCCTTTAGGCTAAGGCCTGAACTTACCTGTAAAGTTGGGTAACAGTGTCACAGGAAGCTGACTTGTCAAGATGGCAATGTAGTGGTGTGGTTTTTATAAAAAAAAAAAAAAAAAAGCAGAATAGGAGACCTATTGATCCTATATGATCAAGCTGAAGTCCCTCTTTATGGTTTTGTGCAGTGGTTTTTGTAATAGATCCAGTATCTAACACCTGGAACCAGAAGGTGCTGGTTCAAATTCAATCTTCTCTAGTGTCCTTGGTTAAGACCTATTTAACTGAAATGTTAGCCTAAAATATTAGGCTTAAAAAAAAAAAAAAAACTTAAGCTAGATATCTAAAATGTACATCAATAGATGGTTGAGTTCTAGTATGACAGGAACAGATGTGTATACTAGAGTGTCTAAATGCTTTAGTGACTAGTAGGCAAGCTTTGCATAGAATTATGCTGTTACAATGTTGCATGAATAAAATTGACTTCCATTTGTGTGTTTGTAAAACTAAATGGTTTTTAAAACTGATAGCTTTAAAGATCAATAACTTATGTTGACAGGTGTGGAAAGTAAAAATATACAAAATAAACATGCTTAATACTATTTTCAATGTTTCATTTTAATATTAAAAGCCAGTCAAAACCAATATAAAATATACTTACAACTTTAATTTTAGTACTTTTTTAATAGGTATAAAAGTTCATAATTTTTCTTGGAATGGTTTATTGAGAACTTTGCCAGTGCACACAGAAAAAGATTTAGGCACCACGTATGTGTTGAAACCTTTTTAGCAGTTTGCTTTGTACTAATAAAACAGCATTTTACCCTTTTGATTTTTTTTTTTTTTTTAAAGAAAGGGATATTGTCCTTGTACAGCTGCACTAGAGTATAGGGCAGTGCTCACCACATATAAGGTGCAGCATTTCCAAAGAGTCCTGCTCATACACAGGCCTGGGGATGCTGCCTGGTGCCCGAGAAGGCTGTGTGGTGATGGCTTGTGCCGTTGATGGCCCTTCTATGGGATGCACTTTGTTGTCTGGCATCTTGAAGTCCATTGGTGCCAATGGTAAAATGCCATTTCGCTCCCCACATGATTTGGGCACCTCAGTGGCTGGTGGAGGCTTGGGATCCTTTATTGTATCATCCTTCCTTTTGTTGCTTAGGTCATCCTGGAAGGGGTCAGAGTCACAGCCATTTGGCAGGTTGAGGTAGGTGCACTTTGGCACCGATGGTCTTGTGAGATCCTCCAAGTCTGAAGACGATATGACCTCCAAGGGACAATGGTGGCTTCCGAAATGGGAGTAAGGAACGTCATCACTTACAATCTCCTTTCTGTTATCTTTTGTCTTTATGTCTATAACCCTAGGTAGTCCACTTGGCTTTGGCTCAAGCTGATTGTCTTTGAGTAGCCAGCATCCTTTGTCAAATTGAACTTCAGAACTTAAATCTGCAGGTGCATTTAGAGCAATGGATTGCGGGTCCTCATTAGACACATCACATGCACTTGTAGCATTGAAGTAAGATAGATCTGTCAAAACTTTAGTCTTTGTTTCTTGGAAGCCTGAGATAAGGCTGCTCACACTGTTATTTCCTGGACTGTCTTTATGTCGGCCTTTCAGTGGCGAGAGCGTTCTCTTGCTTGTGTTTTCTTTATCACTTGCATCAGACTTCCCGTAGAGTTTTTCAATCGTCCTTCTCACGTAGCCCTTGACAATAGACTGTCGACCAGGATCATCTTCTCCACTTTCTGTGGACATATCCATGGACATCTGGGACTTGCAGCCTCCACTGTCAGATGTTTCTGGTCGGTTGTCAGACTGGTCTGATGAGTTGGGACTAGGCAGTTGTCTATGACCATACTGGTCGAAATTGCTCTTTGCCAAAAACATTTCCTTTATCATCTTGATCCTAGCACCTTCATGGTCTTTCTTTAAGCTGCCACTAGATTCATAGCTGAAAGCTAAAGAAGAAGACAATGGATTTTGGGAGTCCGCTAAGTTTTGAAGTGTTTCCGTTGAATGAGATGAATGAGATAAATGAGATACCCTGTTATTGTGGTGCTTCTTGTAATCTATCACTCTTTCAGGGTCCTTAGTGCAGGAATGTAACTCATTTGCATTCTTCTTATATTTCGCAAAAACTTTAGAGGCTCCCTTTATGTACTCTTGCATCTTGGTTTGCTCCTTGGAGAGGTGAGCAACATTAGCCACTAATATGTTAGGCACATCCACCTGAAGAATGCTATCCCTGTCTGTCGCAAAATGAACTTTTTCTTGCATATGGTGAAACTGCGTGACACAGTCTTTCACATTACTAGCACACGATTCAACATAGCTAACTTGAGTTGCTTCATCTGTCCCTTTGTTTCCCAGGCTAATTTCTTCTTCTGCTTGACTATTTTGGTTTGAAAAGGAACCCTCTGCATTAACACCCTGTTTTTCATCAAAGCTAAGCTGTTTTTCTGTATAGCTTGGTTCTTCATAGTTATCCATCTCTTCCTCTGAGCCTGCCAGTTGTCCTTCAGAACTTGCCCAGTCTTCTGTAGACCTATGTAGTTTCGGCATTTCGTTTCTGTTTTTGCATCTCCAGTTGGTCTCCTCCTTCCTACAGACCATCCATTTGTTGTCACAGCAAGAAAGTTTCTCGGTTGCCTCTTTCAATACAAGTGTTTGTTCTGCAGAACTTTGCTGCATTTCATTGTCACTGCCCATTTGTTCATGAATGCTAGCTGCTTTCATTACACAGCTATTTGCCCCATCCATACAGCTGTCCACATTTTCAGTATTGCCCATTTGGTGCTCTGGATAGCCAGCCATTACTTTGGTAAGACAGTCCTCTCGCAATTCCAAGCCATACTGCCGCTCCTCATAATTGTCCTCCAATCCCACATAACTTTTCCCACCTTGTTTGCAACTACCTTGCTCTTCTTTGTAGTAAGTTTGCTCTTCTGTGTAGCTATCCTTATTTTCACTGCAGCTATGCTGATCTTGTACAGTGATACCTTGATTTTGTCTACTAACACCTTCTTCCAAAGAACTTTCTTGCTCTTTGACCCAGCTAGCTTTATTTTCTCTGGAGGTACCAGACTGGTCTTCATCAATAGCCTTACTGTCTTCTAAAGTGCTTTCCTGTATTGTTTCCTTTGCAAGACTGGTTACATTAGCTGTTGTGTTTTCCACAAAATGTGTCTGCTGTTCTGTATAAATTGTGTCCTGCTCACTGCAGCTACCCTGCTCTTCTACAGAATTTGTTTCATGTTCCAAATGGAAATCTTGTGATTCTGAATAGATAGCATTTACTTCAGAAAAACTTTGTTCATCTTCTGAACGTAATACCTCTCTATCCTCACAGAGCATGTGTTTTTCTGTATTGGTAGTCCTGTCATTTACATTGTTAGTCTGTTCTTCTTTCTGAATAACATCCTTTTGTGAGTGGGAAGCCATTTCTTCTGTGCCTATAGCCTCTTTCACACAACAGGACTGATCCAGACAGACACCCTCTTCCGCACAGCTATGCTGTTCATCTGCAGAGACAGTTCCCTCTTGTGAATAGTCATCCTGATCTTCTGTGTAGGTAGCCTCTTCTGTGTAGTTTGCCTCTGTGTTGCTGTCTTGCTTTTCTGTAAAAATCGAATCATCCTCAAAGCAAGAGGACCGCTCTTTCACATAACTAGCCCTCTTTTCAGCACAACTAGCCTGCTGTTTTGCATGGCTAATCTCATAATTTAGACGAGTGTCACTGGCTTCTTTGTGACTTCCTGTTTGTGGTCCTGTGAAAGAATCTTCAGAGATTTCTACATTGACGACAATGCCGTGGTCTGAACTTGTGTCTTCATCAAAGCCATTTAATGGGTCGTCTATAAGTTTCGATTTTGTGAAACTGGCCGCTTCATTTACAATTAGTTCAGGGTTGTCATTTATGTCACCGTTGGTAAACGATTCAGTAATGAAGTCAACTTCCTCAGATTTCTCTGACAGTTCATCAGTCACATCACTGGTAATCTCATTAACAAGAGAGGACAACTTCTCTTTGAATTTTTCAGAAACACCAAGCTGCTCTAATAAATTCTGCATATCTAAAGGCTGTTCCTCCATATTATTGCTCTCTTCTGGCTGTGGCTCAAATGTAAGTTCAGCATCAGAATTACTACTTAACAGTATTTGATTTTGAGCTTTCTCCCCAAATTCTTGAAAAGACCTCCAATTCTGCATTAGCTGGGATGACATAGACCTTTGCAACTCAGTCAGATTAGCTTTCAGCTCATTTGCATCTTCAATACTGGCAATTTTTTTCAAAGCCTCCATCATTTTCAAAGCTTCAGTACAGCTTGCATTTTTTGTGATTGTGTCACCTTTGTTTAGGTTATAAATGTCCTCTCTTGCATTCATTATAAACAGAAAAGCTCGAAGCATCTTGGAGTAAGACCCAAATGTAGATGTCACATGAGGAGACAAATCTGGCAAGCTGTTTGACTTTTCTAAACAGGATGGATGCCTATTTTGAGAGTTTTGTCTGATTGCTTGAATTGACTGACACAGCTGCTCCAATACAGACTTCATGTCTGGTTGTTCAGTCATTGTAGAGGTCAAGGCTTTCTCCATTGTTGCTTGATACATGTCAGATATCCCATGTGTTTTCATTTCGGTTGCACCCTGCTTCTCTGCTGTTGGAATGTGTGGCTCAGACTCTTTGGTTCTGTTTTCTTTGTAAATAATATGCTCCTCTCTATCAGTCATTTCATGAACTTTGTTCATATCTGACTCCTGTGGAGATTTTTTTGATTCACGTCCCTGTTGTAAGACTAACTTTGGTTCCACATTTACTTCGGCATGCATCTCCTTATCCAGATATTTTTCAGGAGGTATTTTTTCAAGCCAGTGTTCTATATATTTATTGACAGATGAAGAATGGAGATCCGGCATTGATATACTTTCACTTATTTGCAGAGTTTCTCTGTGTCTCCACTCCTCAAGCACTGACTTTTGTCTCATAGGTGGCTTTCTGATGTGCATCAACTCAAAGGGTGGTAAGACATCCAGAACATTTTTATTCATCGAGACCAAAGTCTCTTTTGTGTTTATATTGAAGGGGTTTTCAGGTTTCTCTGGAGCTAAGTTTAGTTCTTTCTCTAAACATATTGAATTCTCAACGGTTAGTGTACATGTGTTCTCAGACAAGGAAGGGTGGCTAGTCATTCCTTTTCCATTCTCATTCTCTTCCTTCATCTGTTTTCTTTCACTCATTTGCTGGGTATTTTTTATTCTTGAGAGTTCCACCCGTTTACCTGATGCTGTGCGACCAGAAATATCATTTTTCACCTTTGTGCTCGTCTTCAACACATCCGTGCTACTAACCTTTCTTTTTTTATCTGAACTTTTACTCAAGGGGACACTTTTCTTTTTTGTTTTCAGTTTCCTGGTTTTGGCCTTTCTATCGGGATTAATCATGTGAACAGTTAGAATATCTTTAGCTTTGTTCAAGCCAAGCTCAGAAAACGTTTTGTCTTTGGCTGTAATTTTGGAAGGGTAATTGGTTGACATATTAGTCAAAGAAGTTACTTTAGTTCTTTGTATAAGTGGTGGGATAGTTACATCTAAGGGCAGTGACAAGCTGTCGGCCTTTCTCACAGCAATGAATTCTGAAGCTGTGTATGGCCTGTGCAGCTCTACCTCACTTTCATCGCTTGAGAAACCACAAATAGTGTCAGAGGATGACTGCTGACCATATAGGGTGCCATACATAGACCGACTCCGAACCCTGAACTGCGTGTTGGCAAAGAAATTCTCATCATAGCTCTGCTCCTCAGATATGTATAACATGGTTTCTGAGATTTCCTCGCCATTGTCTTTTATTTGAAGCACCTCTGCTATGCTGGAAGACTTGAAACCAGGTTGTGTGCCATTGTTGTTTACCTCCACGGAACCAAATTTCCTAGGTTTGGGAATGGGTCTGCTGGAATGCTGCCTAACCATGCAGTACTCTTCTGTTACTTCACCATTTCTATTCTCTTCCACATAGGCATATGTGCCAACTATACCTTCCCCAACTTCTGTTTCTGAGATGTTTTTGACACTCTCCACTGAAGCTTGCCTCCTGTGGACACTTCTGACACCTGGAGTTTTTACCCTTTTCAAACACAGTTGGCCCACATCTGTGCAATATGCATCATATGTTTCTTCGGCATAAGGATCCCAGTTTTCTTTCTGTGAGAGGTCACTCTCCTTTTTGGACTCATACCCATTTGTCTCTAGCTCTTTGTCAGAGTCCTTAAACAGCATGACACTGGACTCCGGTGTATCAGCACTGGGGCTTGTTTCGGGATCACAGCCTGCTTTCAGCTGATTGGCCACACTGGTTCTGCTCAGTGTGGTGGTCCAGTGCACTATCTCCTCCTCCTTTATGGTCAAGCGCACTTTCATCTCTACTGTCATACTTCCATCCTGGTTGATACGGAACGATTTCTCAATGTCATCGTCTGGGTGCATGGTGGTGGTGTTGTCCTCTCCTGCGTTTTCTGTACATGTCTCGGCCTCCATGGACCCCAGAAAGTTGTTGGTTCCTGTCTCCAGGGAACCCACAGGGTTCTTAGGAAAGTCGTACAAGCTTCCTGCAATCGAATTGTTGATCTGGCTTACCAGGTACCTTTCTGATGATGGGGAGAAGTTCCTCGACTTCGAACTCGTAGATAAGAATTTCTTCTTTCCTTCAGATGTTTAATTTTAAAAATATTCAGAAGAACAGGTGTGTTTGTTTTTGACAGGGAGGTGATATTCCAAACGCATTGAGAAAGCAATAAAAGCGTTTGTGTTAGTATTGAAAAGCATTAGAAAATGCGTTAAACCATTGAACAAACTGAAAATATGAAATAAACGCATTTGGTAATAAAGAACAGAACCAAAGAAAAAATATGAACGCAAAGGTTTAAACTATGTGACCCCGTCGTGAACTTTTTCACTGGAGCAAAGTAACTGGGTCATGTATGGAATTACCGATGTTATTAATAACCCACCCCTTTGCTTCACCTAATCTCCTGCTCCAGCCATGGAGAAAAAATGATACACTGGGCAATACTGTACATTCAGTTTCACAGCATGTGTAATAGTTATCTTTACTGTAACCTTTTCTCATGCCACAGTTGTTCTTTCCAAAACTGCTTTTTATTTTTTAAAAAAATGTGTAAGGAGGAATGGAAAAAAATGCATGAAAAAGGTTGCTTTTACTTGTTATGAACAACCACACTTACGATTCATCAGCTGGAGCCGGTTGGGTTTCATTGGATTGTAGATGGCAGACAGCCGTGTCATTGAAGAAGGTTTCTGAATGTCATAGTTAGCTGGCTTGAAGTGCTCACGACCTACAGCCACAACCACCCCAGAACACAGAATCAGAGCTGGAAGGCCATCAACCTGCAGAAAGAAATGCAGGTATATTAAAATATAAATAAATCCTGTAAAATTTTCACACACACACACATTGTCTGAACCACTAGTCCCATAGAGGGTTGCAGGGAGCCAGAGCCTAGCCCAGCCCGGCAACACAGAGCAGGAGGCCGGAGGGGGAGGGGACACACCCAGGACGGGACACCAGTCTGTCACAAGGCACCCCAAGCAGGACTTGAACCCCAACCCACTGGAAAGCAGAACCCGGTCCAGCCCACTGGACCACTGTATATGTGCCAACTAGCCCTGAATTGCTTCACTACAATTACCCAGCTATATGAATGGGTAAATAATTGTAAGTAACTTAACACTGAGTAGCTTTGCAAAAGATGAGATAAATGAGTTGAGTACCTGACTAGCCTAAGGAAGCTCCATACCAGGTTAGCATGTGATCAACAACAGGCCGGGCAGCAGGCTTCTAGGTGTTAACCAACTGATGTTTGAATGAGGGGATCCATTGTGCTACCACAGTTTCCCACCTTAGCCCCATGACTTACCCATGCATCTCAGAGAGGTGCTACCAGTAATAGGATGAGACCTGAATCCAAGAGCTTAAGTTTTCTCAGTGTTATGCGCGTTTATGGATTATGGCATTTGTTGTAGGCTATTGGGTCGTACCACGCGTTGCCATACCTTGAGGGCATGACTTGTCTCTGCTGCATACCTGCAGCTGTCATTTTGACAGATGGAGGCAGCACAAGTGTATTTTAATGTATGGTGCGATTTGTTGCATCTGTCACGTAGTTACATAATAACCTACAATAATCAACACTTTCATTTTGGTGTTTATGCAATATTATTTTGCATAATATATGCATAAATAATCGCACAACATTTGCATTTAATAACTACTTCATGACTGATGCAGTATTTTCAAATATTTATTCAACACTTCATGTTGCTCTAAAAGCAGACCAAGGCCTTTGTTTGCATCTTTATAATTCTGACAACAAATACTGGATATGATGTTTTCTAGTCATATGATACATAAGAAAAGCACTTCAATTTTAACCCTGTCCAAAGTTCAATTCAACACTCTTTTGTAATGTTCAGGCTTTTTTTTATCATTCTAAGAATATCAGAACTCTTTAGAACAGTAATAGGTCACTCAGCCCAGTAGCTCTACATTATATTCAGACTAATTTTATTTATTGGCCTTTTATAGATTTTTTTCGGAATACTATATCACCATATCAGGGTCATTATTTAGGTGTCGGCATCATATACTCACTGAAACGCCAAAATTGTCACCTACCCTCCTGCCATCCGGGGTGTGCAATTTCTTAACATGGAACTGCAGCAGCTCAGACACATAGTCCAGCAGGGATTCAAATGTGGGCATTGTCTTCCTCTGTAGTATGACCGTATGTCTGCGCCCGGGGTCACCATTTCGGAAGATCGTCAGTTTCTTAGGTGTTCGCACCGCTGCAGTAGTATCCCGCCGCAGCGGACGGTTCATGTTCTGGCGTGCAAGTTGTATCACCCTGCGGCGTGCGCTCACTGGCCGTGCGTTGTACCAAGGGGGCAGTTTCCTGCTGGCCATCTCCAGGTCAAAGGGCTTCACCTTCTTCTGGTCTGAGCAAATGTAGGACTTGCCATCCTCCAGCTCCTCAAGGGTCCGAATGGCGTGCACCCCACGGGGAGTGGTAATGTTCCTCACCCCAAAAGGCAGCGGGACCTTTTTGGAGAGGCTGTCCAGCAGGGCGTCGAATGTCCTGAAGGTGCGGCTGTTGATGACCATCCGGAGGGCATTGAACTGGGGGTCCCCGCTCTTGTAGAAGGACACGCGCTTGGAGGCGATGGAGTCCTTGAGGTACGGGTGTCTGGACACGGCAGTGCGCCCGCTCCCAGACAACTGGTCCTGCTGGGGTGGGTTCTGGGGTCCATTGTCACTCATGATCACAGGTGGGCTGTTTAGAGAGTTGACAGCAAAACTGAGGGTTCAGGTTAAAAAAAATGCTGTATTCTCAGAGAAAACGATAATATAAGCCAATGATGTAGAATTACGTAAATTGTCGTTCTTAGAGATGTAACATATGAACACTTTTATGTGTAGCAATGTCACTAAAGCTTGATGTAATATGCAGTTGGTATTTTTGATGACTGGAGTATATGAACTAATTCAGTGGGATAGCTGGTGGCATGATAGTTAACACTACTTCCTTTGGATCCAAAGGTTGCAGGTTCAATACTCCTCTACTCTGGCTATAGTACCCTTAAGCAAGGTACCTACCCTAAATTTCTCCTGTAGAATTACCCAGCTGTGTAAATAATTGTAACCTTAACACTGTAAGTCACTTTAGAGAAAAGTATCAGCTAAATGTAAATTATTCTCTATGTCAATAAAGAATACTTAAAGGCAATGTTTTATATTAATATAGCATTTTTTTAAAGATATTTCATTGAGGTCCCTGAAACAACAATTGAACATCACAAAGCAAAATTCGAAGATGGCAAAATGAAAATAATTTGTTTATTATTTATGTGACTAGTTGATGCCGTCTTGTATAGCAGATGTTGTTTTCCTCCCTGCTATTTACTCTAGACCTTCTTTGCTACTGACTCACAGGACTGACAAGGAGCCACAACTCTGACATATTCTATGACATTATTAAATGACAAAAATGTAAATATTGCTCCTTCAAATTTTATAATTGTTAAACAGAAAAAACAGCTTTCTGGTGATAGTGCTAATTGATTATTTCTTCACTTTCACCTCATCAAGTTAGAGTAACAATAAGAACTGGACACCACGACGAAAAGCAGAAAGTGGCTGTGAACACTGTGCTTCTGTTGTCACTATTAGTGTTTTCCAGCTGCGGAAAATTTTACTAAACCTTTTCCAAATTTCTCTGTTACAGCAGTATTCCAGGTGGAATATTCTTGAGCAGTAATTTTACACAATTTAACACATCTCTGTTAATTCCTCATAAATTTCTTACCCTGTCATAGTGATTTGTATAAAGAGATTCCACACTCACCTATACACTTTACACTCTAAAAATGTACCCACTGTACCTTTTACAACTTGATGTGCTATTGTGAAATTTTATATCCAAGATATATAATTTAGAAACATTCTCGCTCTCTATTAAACTGTTTGTCCTTTTATTATCATCGGTTAATTGATAAAATTGGGAAAATATCAATATTACAAAAAAGTACAAGTTTATCACCAAATAAGTACATTGTCACTGGAATAAAACAGAATGAGGCCTGCACTCATGCAGTGATAACAATAATAACTAATTGTAGTTTTGATTAAAAAAAAGGCAAAAACTTACCTAAATCCACATTTTACAGTCAAATGTTCTGATCAAGTATTCACCCCTCAAGCGACATCGCAGGTAATGAAAAACAGATGTAGCTCTGTTATTTTTAGGACCACTCCCTTCGGGACCAATTGGCTTAATCTTCGCGCTAATCGGCGACTCCGGTGCGTAGCATGCAAGCGTGGCCTGCAAACCGTGGGGGCTTTGGAGGAAATGTGGCGCAGGCGTAGATGGCACCACCTCCCAGCACTGACTGCAAACAGTCTCATATCAGAGTGGCGGTGTATAGGAGAGCAAGGGTCCTTTTGGTCATCTACGACCAAATCAGTCTGAGATATGTAAATTAAATAATAGATCGATACATTGTGACAAACGTTAATGGAATAAATTTATATCAATAAATAATAAAATCAAATTTAGACTTAGACATTCTATTATCGCAGCAAATTTGCACCAAAAGTTAGAAATTATGTTAACTATCTCATTTTCTGTTAAAATTGCATTACAACTCACCTGTGGTGCCAGGTGTTTCAGTTATAAATTATGAGGTGCGTATCAATTCGAATGTATGCATTTTGGCTTCTCTCCAGAAACCCGCAGCAACAAATCATCTAAATGTAACCACACCTTGCGTAAAACTCAACAAGTTGGCTGGTCGTTCTCGTGCACATGTTTGAATGATAGAGTGACCCAAGGACTGTGCGGTTAAACTCAGAGGCCTGCTAAATTCAGGCACAGATGCTCAGGGCTCCTTCTTATTTTCGAGCCATAATCTGATTTGAGAGGTCTTAATCAGGATTAGGGAATTTACGTTTGCTGGCAGAGTAAAGAAAGACATCACCACGCAGGACAGTTAATTCACAGCAGGAGTGTCCCATCCGACTCGTCCAACCTGATAGAGCTACCTCACTTGCAAGGCCACGCCCACTGCACTGAGCGTCTCCATATGGTCAAGAACAGAACGCAACACCGCTACTTAACACAAGTTTGATTTCAGTGGAAAAGGAATGTTAGAGACACATGTACAAAATATTAAAATTATGTAAATACAAATAATATATATTTTTTTTTAATATTAATATATTACATATATAACATTATATAACGTATTAAAATTATGTAAATATTATGTAAATACAAATAATAAACTCCTCCGTGAACCGCCACCTTACCGTGGTGGAGGGGTTTGAGTGCCTGAATGAGTCCAGGAGCGATGTTGTCTGGGGCTATATGCCCCTGGTAGCGTCTCCCATGGCAGACAGGTCCTGGATGACAGACGAGACAAAGCGCAGTTCAAAAACCCCTTATGAAGAAAAAATCAAGGCTTTCGTTTACCCCGCCCGGTATGGGGTCACCGGGGCCCCACCCTGGAGCCAGGCCTGGGGGGGGGGCTCGCATGCGAGCGCCTGGTGGCCGGGTCTATGCCCACGGGGCCTGGCCGGGCTCAGCCCGAAGCCACGACGTGGAGCCGCTCTTCGGTGGGCTCACCACCTGCCGGAGAAACCGTAAGGGGCCGGTGCATTGTGATTTGGGCGGTGGTCGGGGCCGAGTGCCCGGCCGACCCAAACCTCGGGCGCCAACTCTGGTTTTTGGGACTTGGAATGTCACCTCACTGGCGGGGAAGGAGCCTGAACTGGTGCGGGAAGTTGAGAGATACCGTCGGGCTCACTTCCACTCACAGCTTGGGTTCTGGAACCACTCTTCTCGATCGAGGGTGGACTCTCCACTATTCTGGCGTTGCCCAAGGTGAGAGGCGGCGGGCTGGTGTGGGCTTATTAATAGCCCCCCAGTTCAGCCGCCATGTGTTGGAGTCTACCCCGGTGAATGAGAGGGTCGTCTCCCTACGCCTTCGGGTCAGGGAACGGTCTCTCACTGTCGTTTGTGCTTATGCGCCTAGCGGCAGTGTAGAGTACCCGGCCTTTTTAGAGTCCCTGGGGGGCGTGCTGGAAAGCGCTCCCACTGGGGACTCTGTCGTTCTACTGGGGGACTTTAACGCCCACGTGGGCAGCGACAGTGATACCTGGAGGGGCGTGATTGGGAGGAACGGCCTCCCTGATCTGAACCCAAGCGGTGAGTTGTTATTGGATTTCTGCGCTAGTCACGGTTTATCCATAACGAACACCATGTTCATGCATAAGGGTGTCCATCAGTGCACTTGGCACCAGGACACCCTAGGTCGGAGGTCGATGATCGACTTTGTAGTCGTTTCTTCTGACCTTCGGCCATATGTCTTGGACACTCGGGTGAAGAGAGGGGCTGAGCTGTCAACTGATCACCACCTGGTGGTGAGTTGGATTCGATGGCGGGGGAAAAAGCTGGACAGACCTGGCAGGCCCAAACGCATAGTGAGGGTCTGTTGGGAACGTTTGGCGGAGGCCCCTGTCAGAGAGGTCTTCAACTCCCACCTCCGACAGAGCTTCAACCAGGTCCCGAGGGAGGTGGGGGACATTGAGTCTGAATGGACTATGTTCCGTGCCTCCATTGTCGGGGCGGCGGTTTGGAGCTGCGGCCATAAGGTCTCCGGCGCCTGTCGCGGCGGCAATCCCCGAACACGGTGGTGGACACCGGAAGTAAGGGATGCCGTCAAGCTGAAGAAGGCGTTCTATTGGGCCTGGCTGGCTCATGGGACTCCTGAAGCAGCTGACAGGTACCGAGGGGCCAAACGGAGCGCGGCTCTGGCAGTCGCCGCGGCAAAAACTCGGGCTTGGGAGGAGTTCGGCGAGGCCATGGAGGAAGACTTTCGGTCGGCCTCAAAGAGATTCTGGCAAACCGTCCGGCGACTCAGAGGGGGGAAGCGGTGTTCCACGAACACTGTTTACAGTGGAAGTGGTGCGCTGCTGACCTCAGCTGAGGATGTTCTCGGGCGGTGGAAGGAGTACTTTGAGGATCTCCTCAATCCCTCCGACACGCCTTCCGTAGAGGAAGCTGAGGCTGGGGACTTGGAGGGGGACTCGTCCATTACCCTGGCTGAAGTTGCTGAGGTAGTCAAAAAACTCCTCGGTGGCAAGGCTCCGGGGGTGGATGAGATCCGCCCCGAGTTTCTCAAGTCTCTGGATGTTGTGGGGCTGTCTTGGCTGACACGCCTCTGCAGCATCGCGTGGAGTTCGGGGACGGTGCCTCTGGACTGGCAGACCGGGGTGGTGGTCCCTCTTTTTAAGAAGGGGGACCGGAGATTGTGTTCCAACTACAGGGAGATCACACTCCTTAGCCTCCCTGGGAAAGTCTATGCCAGGGTACTGGAAAGGAGAATCCGACCGATAGTCGAACCTCGGATTCAGGAGGAGCAATGCGGTTTTCGCCCTGGCCGTGGAACACTGGACCAGCTCTATACCCTCACTAGGGTGCTGGAGGGTTCGTGGGAGTTTGCCCAACCAGTCCATATGTGTTTTGTGGACCTGGAGAAGGCATTCAACCGTGTCCCTCGTGGCATCCTGTGGGGGGTACTTTGGGATTATGGGGTTCGGGGCTCGTTGCTACGGGCTGTTCGTTCCCTGTATGACCGGAGTAGGAGCTTGGTTCGCATTGCCGGCAGTAAGTCAGACCTGTTCCCGGTGCATGTTGGACTCCGCCAGGGCTGCCCTTTGTCACCGATTCTGTTCATTATCTTTATGGACAGAATTTCTAGGCGCAGTCAGGGAACGGAGGGTGTCTGTTTTGGTGGCCGCGAGATCTCGTCTCTGCTTTTTGCCGACGATGTGGTCCTGTTGGCTTCATCAAGTCAAGACTTGCAGCGTGCACTGGGGAGGTTTGCAGCCGAGTGCGAAGCGGCGGGGATGAGAATCAGCACCTCCAAATCCGAGGCCATGGTTCTCAGTCGGAAAAAGGTGGATTGCCCCCTCCGGGTTAGGGGGGAGTTGCTCCCTCAAGTGGAGGAGTTTAAGTATCTCGGGGTCTTGTTCACGAGTGAGGGAAAAATGGAGCGGCAGGTTGACAGACGGATCGGTGCGGCGTCCGCAGTAATGCGGTCATTGTACTGGTCTGTTGTGGTGAAGAGGGAGCTGAGTCGTAAGGCGAAGCTCTCAATTTACCGGTCGATCTACGTTCCTACCCTCACCTATGGTCATGAACTCTGGATCGTGACCGAAAGAATGAGATCGCGGATACAAGCGGCAGAAATGAGTTTCCTCCGCAGAGTGGCTGGGCGCATCCTTAGGGATAGGGTGAGGAGCTCAGTCACCCGGGAGGAGCTCGGAGTAGAGCCGCTGCTCCTCCGCATCGAGAGGAGCCAGTTGAGGTGGCTCGGGCATCTGTTCCGGATGCCTCCTGGACGCCTCCCTGGGGAGGTGTTCCGGGCTTGTCCCACTGGGAGGAGGCCTCGGGGCAGACCCAGGACACGTTGGAGAGACTATGTCTCCCGGCTGGCCTGGGAACGCCTTGGGGTTCCCCCAGAGGAACTGGAGGAGGTGTGCGGGGAGAGGGAAGTCTGGAGGACTCTGCTCGGACTGCTGCCCCCGCGACCCGGCCCCGGATAAAAGCGGAGGAAGATGGATGGATGGATGGATGGACAAATAATAAATCTAAATATTTAAAAAATGAAATGCATATTTGCACAAATATTTTGTAATGCCGCTTAAACCGTAAGCTTTACTTTTAGATTTTCTTCCGTCAAATCTTTCTGGTGATTAAAAAAATGAAATTCAAATGTATAAAATAAAACACACTTTTACACACGTTGTATAAAGCCAGTTTATCCATCAGTTTTACAGTTAGGTTTACTTTATAAAATCTTTCAGGTGTTTTTGTAAGATACTGTAGGAAGCTCATGCTGTACCATTCATGACCAGATTTAAGGTGATAAATTGACTTTTTAAAAGCCTCCGCATAAATTTGCTGCCACACTTTCTTTGTCACTATCTGAGTTTTAAAACTGAATGATAATGAAAATAAGCAGTTCCTGAGGACTACGTCTCATGCTGATAGCATCTCACATCGACACTGACAGAAACGCATAACAAACACTGGGCCTGTTATGCAATGTTGCCAAAGGCTAAATTAAACCAGACTCTATTTTTGAGCATCATGTCTCAGTTTGTGCAAGAATTCTTCCAATTCTTGTAAAAGTTGAAAATGAAAGCACTCTAGGGGGGACTGTGAAACTTGCTAAAATAAATGGACAATTCACAGTTACGTTTTACAAATCTGGGGGAAAGTATTAAATTTGTTAAACCTTCAAAGCCCCTCCACTAAACACATGTTGGCGTCAAATGTATCTGACTCGACTCAGTTTATTATTTCTACATTATTTATCATCAGTTAAGGTCTCATTTCTTTGCACATCATTGTAATTAACTGAGATACAAACATATTATAAATATTATACTGTGTGCCTGGCAGAACAAAGTTACCGTGTCTGAAGTTCACATAACCTTCTATGCTTAAGCATGTCCCGAGCAGGGTGGATATTACTGTTCAACACTAGAAACACATATCTGGCCACCGACTATTTCAGTTTCATTGAATATTAATCAGCTTTTTGCCCGTTCTGAAAGAGGCCATGAATATCCCCCGGCAGAGGAGGTCCTCCTTTGGCCATGGAGACCCCAGGCAGAGGAGATCCTCAGTAGACCATGAAGACGACCAGGCAAAGGAGGCTCTCTATTAACCATGGACACCCCAAGGCTGAGGAGATCCTCCACCAGCCTTGAAAATACCAAAGCAGAGGTGGTTGTCCACTGGTCATGAAGAGAAACAGGCAAAGGAGGTCCTTTACTGGCCATGAACTTCTCAAGGCAGATGAGGTCCTCCACTGGTCATGGAGACCCCAAGGCAGAGGCAGTTGTTCACTGGCCACAGGTCCACCTGGAAAAAAAAAAGTCTTGCTTTGGTCCTGAAGACCACTAGTCAGAAGATGTCCTCAGTAGACCATGAGGAACACCAGACAAAGGAGGCCCTCTACTGGCCATGAACAACCTAAGACAGAAGCGATCCTCCACCGGCCTTGAAGACACCACAGCAGAGGCAGTTGTGCAGTGGCCATGAAGACCACCAGGCAAAGGAGGCCCTCTACTGGCTATAAACTCGCCAGGGCAAAGGAGGTCCTCCACTGGTTCTGAACAACACCAGGCAGATGAGGAGATCTTTGTTTTATCTCTCTTCCTGCTAATGTAATGCACAAACTGTGTTTTCTATGAGATGTATGTCACTTTGGAGAAAAGTGTCTGCTAAAGGAAGTAATGTACATGGAACAGCTGGTAATGGTTAGAGGTGCTACCTTTGGCTCTAAAGGTTGCAGGTTTGATCCCCACCTCTGGCTGTAGCACCCATGAGCAAGGTACTTGCTCCAGTAGAATTACTCAGCTGTATAAATGGGTAAGTAGTTGTAAGTTTGTGATAATTATGACCTTAACAGTGTAAGTCGCTTTGGGAAAAACAGCATCAGCTAAATGTATCTGCAGCTTTTAACACGACGTCTATTTCTGAGCAACTGCGACACCTACTGACTCTAGCGGAGACTACAGGATGAACTGAGCTGAACTCCACAGCTTTACTAGAATAATTATAAAATTATAGTACCTGTGCAAAGTTTACTCCTGTGTTATTCTCAGTTGTATAAAAAGGAAAATTCTAAAACCAAACTGTAAACAGTTGTTTTAATGATGGAGTTTATAAATATAAATGTAAATTTATATTTTTCTTTTACCCTTCAGTTATTCAATTATGTATAATGGGTAAATCATAGTTAGCAACTTAACAATGTAAGCTGCTTTGGAGAGAAGCGTCCGCTAAATGAATGTAAACAAAATGTAATGTGCGATTCTCTTGAAAAAAAAAAACAGGTGCAAGTTTTGCCCTGGTTAGAAATCGTATAAAAAGTGCCATTTGTCCCATATTAATGCAACATGAAGGGCCTGAGTTTCAATGCTGCTCCTGCTATAGCATTCTTATCTTCTATATAGCATTCTTGCTCTACTTATCGCTCCAAACTGACTTACCATGTTAGATTTGTACACAGAAGTTCTTACAGAGATTTACCCCTTCACGCAGATAGATAATTTTTACTGTTTCAAGTCAGGGTAAGTACCTTAACCAAGAGTGCTACGGGGGGGGGGGGGGGCAAACCCAGGTTTTTTTCTTGCAGGGTGATGGCTCTAACCGTGCGCTTCCATGTGCTGCGTGTAATAAAGACACATTTTGTATCCTATATGATACATTAAAAATTATGCAGCTACATAAATTGGTAAATAAATGCAACATAATTACAGTGCTTTTGTAGGACTGTAATTCACCTAAACAAGGGTGTTGACTAAATACTACTACTACCACCACTAATAATAATAATAATAATAATAATAATAATAATAATAATAATAAGAAGAAGAAGAAGATGAAGAAGAATAATAAAAAGACCTGTGAAGATGGCAATTTCTAAATAAATTTCTGTTTGTTCCCCTAGTTCTGCGAGTTAATGGGTTCAAATAAGCGTCTGCTAAGTAAATAAATGTAAATAAATGTAAATAAGTGTAAATGTAGATGTAAAGTAAAATGTAAAAAAATGTAAATGTAAAAAAGTAAGTAAATGTAATGTAATGTTCCAGATAATATGTTCAAGCTGAAACACACATCTCCAATATACTAATTTACATAACCATCAGCAAGATGGACCAAGTCCAGATATTCTGTGATGCAGAAAAAAAAATGTAGACATTCTCATGAATTTTCGAATGGCAGAAAACAAATTTCAGCCTGATTTTGAAACAGTTCTTCAAAAAATTTAATTAGAAATAATGTATTTTTTTTCCAATTTCTGATGACAATGTAGGAGTCAGTGTGGTACATGCATATACCCTCCCCCCCCCCCCCCCCCCCCCCCCCATACACTAGAGCAGTAGTAGAGTAAGATTGCAGATTCAAGTTCTATCTCTGGCTGCAGTACCCTGGAGCAAGGTACTTACCCTAAATTGTTCCAGTAAAATTACCCAGCTGTATAAATGGGTAAATCGTTGTAAGCTCCTTTGGCAAAAAAGCATCAGCTAAATGAATGCTTGTGCATCTATTAAAGATGTATGAGACATTTTATATGTATCCATAATTTCAAGTTATTTTTACCATCCATTCTTTTGGCTTTTTCCATACACTGTAATTCCAGGTCTGAATGTTGTGACCTGTGCACCCTCAGCATCCTCACTGCCAGGGTGACCGGGAGGGACTTTCAGGGACGGATCTCAGAGGGGAAGGCAGCATCAGCCCCCACGTGACTGTTTTGTTACCCCTGACTCGCCCACCCCACATTCCAAAGAACCCTGAACACACACCTTGACGGAAGATGATGTCATCCAGAGGAAGTTCTTGTCCCGGACATTGGCTCAGAGCACAAGCGCCACTTATGGGTGTATGTATGTGTGTATGTGTGTATGTATGTATTTATGAACTGTATGTGCACACTGCATGTATGTGCAGCCATGTGAAGAAGAACAGTGGATAAATCTAACCTTGCATGGCAAATAACATTGATAATAATAATAAGAAGAATAAGAAGAAGGAGTTCTTTCATCATTACCCAATACCTTCATTTTTTGTACAACTAGTGATCATGCAAAACTTCATAACTTTGTATTGTATCCTGTGGCTTGCAATATTCATGCCTGAATAGCATCGCCATGGTATGCGGCTGGAAAGCCTGGGCTTCCCGGGATGTCAGGGATAAGCCCATAGACGCCAGTACAGTGCCTCCCAGTCCGCTGTGACACAGGAAGCTCACACATACCCTTGGGCCACCCCCTTTCACCTTGTTAATGCATTTGTCTCACAGCGCTAACAGTTCTCTGCTTCTCACAATTAATACAGCTCCTGCTCGGCAAGGTAGGGTAAATACCTTTCTCAAGGGTAAAACAAGAGTTACTCTGCCGGAAGCCCAGCCAGAAACCTGCTGGCCAGCAGGGCATGAGACGAAGGGAAAATATCTGCAATGTTTACAGTTGGGGTTAGGTTCGAGACGAGAAGGGACAAGGTTTATAATAAAGGAAAATACTGAGGCCAACAATATGATTTAAACAGCCCGATACAAACAGTATGTTTTATGTATTCGGTAGATATGGGAGTTTTGCCAGTGTCTTATGGATGATGTCACACTCCTGCCATAGCTATGGGGTAAACAGGAAAGTCAGGGGTATTTTCCCCTGGCCTCACAACTACAGGATACCACAGAGACTCAAGTTTGGCTTTAGTTTGACAATATGTTTTATAAATCAGTTTGGCTTTCGTTTGTTTAATTTCGCAACCGCAATGTGCAAGAAAAAATTAAGTTATTTTTAAAAGTTCTTTTTTGGGCACCCTGATCATACACACAGAAATTATTTTTTTTTAATAAGAAATACTAATAACAGATCCGCCTTGAAATATTTTAATTACATGAATCAGTTATTTATAAGCCTCTAAAAAAAAAATTTGGTATATTTCAACAGACTTTGCTGTATTCACTGTCATTCGAAAATATATTTAAAATGTAACAATGTAACAATGGAATATAATACTTAGGTTATAATTATTTAGTTAATGTGACCATCATTATTATTATTATTATTATTATTTCTTTCCAGCATTACTAGTTGCCTTAATCCATATCATACTCTATTTATCATCTCCCCAAGAAACGTATGGCTTACCAGAGCTGAGTTCACGTAAAGTCATCTACAGCTAATGGAAAAAGAAAATGCCTGATATTTGTAGGCATTGTTCCCATTTCTATATTTGGCTTCATCTTCTCATCTCCTCATCCAGCTGTTGCTGCATATCTCATATCAAACAGCCAGCGACTCCTCCACCTACTACTGCAGTTCATTGACACCTCGCTTTTTCTCACCTCATGCCAATACGAACACATCCGTACTGTCAAATATCAGCTTTCTTATGAAATCTCTATGTGTTTAGGGAAAAGCTGTGGCAGAATTCATTGTTCAGATACAAAAATGAATGATAAAGACACAGGACTATCATAAATTACAACTGCATTCATCACGTTACGGTAAATATAGCGTCGCAGCACAGTATTTTGAGCCTAGCTCTACATTTTGAAAGTTTAAGCACTTTCAGAGAGACGATCCACGCGCTTGACCCGCACAATATGTTTCGAAGGTGTACCGCCGTGATTTCGATAACACTTCAACAATGGTGCAGGGGAGGTACATTGTCAAGTAAATATAAATCTTTCAGAACAGCTGACATAGCCCCTGTATTATCTCAAATATGTCGGGCACTGCAGATTCCTCCCAAATACTTTGTGGTAAGGGCAGAACCTTTTTTTCCAGTGGAATGTGCAACTTTTGAATGAACACCGTTTCGACGGGCCTGCCAAAGTCCACAGAACTGACCCCGCCTCTCCCATCGCGGGCGCATTCTGTCGCTGGTGCCAAGCGTTTAATCTGCCCCGGGTCGCCCATGCCTTTCCGCAGAAGGACTGGAAAGAGATAAGCACACGCCTAGGCTGCGGTAAATCACTCCGCACGGCCCTTTCATTCAGCCACTCGGACGTGATTCAATTAGCTTCCTCTCATTAGCGCCACAGATTGGATGTCTTCGACACGCTTGGTGCCGTTACCCCTCACGGAGCGGTCAGCTGTTGGCCGTTTACGTGCGGTCGGAGGGAGCAGCATGGCACGCACCACTTTATGAAACGTTACATTTAATGAGATCATTGTGCAACCAAAGAGAGGAAACTGACTCAAAACGTGGCACAACTGTAGGCCCTTGGCTGTATAAACAACCGTCAGTCAGCCGTGGTACCAACCACGGTACTTTCACTGACTGCATGCAGGCTGCTTCTATTATTAACCTTTGTTCATCTCACACCTTTTCCGAGAGTCATTTAAAATGTCAAATAAGAAACTTTACATTGATTTACCCGTTTATACGGCAGGATATACTCACGAGAGTAACTCAGGGTAAGTACCTTGGGTAAAAGGTACAGAATCAGAATAAGAATCTGATTTATTTGGCCAAGTATGTACACACGTACTAGGAATTTGGATTTGGTTCCCAATAGCTCCAATAGCTTATAGTGTAGGGTAGACAAAAAAACACAACATACATATACACACATATTAACATACATACATACATGAGATGGAATCCTATGGATTGCAAGGTGAACAGCACTACTGCAACACCATTCTGGGTTCCGGTATTGCAATGAAGATGTAAGATGATTTTCTGAGACGATATTTGTACGGCATCTTAATATTCCAATTTTCGCTCTCATACACTCAGTATCGATGGTCCAGAGCCTATCCTGGAAGCACAGGGTGCACGGCTGTACAGGGTACCCCCTGGATGAGATACCGGTGCATTGCATGGCATTATTTATACAAGGAATAGTGAAAAAGAGTCCACAATAATATCTGAACTCCGTGACACACATTCTTGCTGATACTTTTTGACTAACTGTATAGTTTGTTTCCTTGAATATGATCGCATAGAATTTTAAGATGGCTTAGTGCTCTACTCCCTGCAACAAAAAAGATGTCTTTTAATATTTCATAGAGCGTGTTGCAGGCTCAGTGGATCGCACTTCCACTTCCTCTCAGAATTTAGACATACCGGCATGTCGTTCCCAGGACATGATTAACGCCAACCTTGACCCCTCGGAATGTTCCCTCTGCTCTCTCCAGGTGAGCGCCCTCCCTTCGGGCTGCTCTCGTCTTTCGCCCGCGGCCGTCTCTTTAAAAATAGTCCATCCTTTTTGTCTCCACTTGGCTGAGACGTGCCCTGGGGACCCAGCTGATACAACAGAGCGCCGCAGTCCCGCATCCAGCCGCTGTTGGCTTTGGAACGAGAGGGCGGAAAGTGAGTGCGGTTCCCCGGACTGGGCGGCTGCGTCAAGGTGAGGAGTGATTTATCCGTTTCTGGTCAGGACACGGGGAGAATAAGACAACCTTCCTTTAATTGGGGGGGGTCATGACTCCAATTAGCGTAACCGCCGGCGAGGCTGGAGCGACAGTCAACTGTGTGACCCCAGTTCCTGAATGGCACTGTGAAAGGACTGCAGTGGGAGCCTAGTGAGACTGTAGAGCACTGTAACTGGACTCTAGTGAGTGTGTAACAGGTCTGAACCGGACTGTGACAGGACTGTATTGGGTGTCCGATGGGAGTGCAACTAGACTATGGAACTCTGATAGGACCATGTTGAGTCTGAGATGGGTCTGCGATGGTACTGTAGTTGGATTATAATGGAACTGAAACTGAACTGTTTGAGTCTGCAATGGGACTGTAATGGGACTGTAATTGGACTACAGAGGAACTGCAATTGGACTGTTTTTGGTCTACGATCAGTTTGCAATGGGTCTACAGTGGTACTGTAGTTGGACTATAGAGGAACATCAATGGGACTGTTTAGGTTCTGCAATGGGACTTTAATTGGACTGTAATGGAACTGCAATGGGAATGTAATGGATCTGCAGTTGTACTGTAGTTGGACTGTTTTGAGTCTGAAATGGGACTGTAATGGGACTGTAATTGGACTATAGCTGTATTGGGGTTGTGTTGGGTCTTCAATGCGACTGTAACTGGTTTGTTGTGGACCTTGTGCGGCTATAATGGGATAGCAACGGGACAGTACTGGATTTGTCATGTAGTGTAATGGGACTTTAACGGGACCCTGCTGCGACTCTTATAGGACTGTAACGGGACTCTAAGAAGCCTATATATATTTGGACTGTAATGGGACTTCAGTTTCTTCGTGACCCTGTCACCTTGACCCAGAAGTCATTGCTGTAGATGGTGGGAGAAAAAACAAAAGCATTTCTGAAAAACAAAAATACAAAATGATTCTGTTCAGGCCGAAGTGGTATTTATAGTATGTAACATTTAAACGCTTTAAATATAACACTGTTTGTCAATTTTTGGAGTTCAGTTGGTTGGATGCAGAGTGCAGTGGAACAGACAGGCTGCTGTCTGTTTAATTATTGTCTACAATGATCTTTATGCCCTTATATATTATCTGCTGTCGTGCAAATATTTCCATGCCCTTTCTTACATTTTGCATCCTGCCCCCCCCCCCCCCCCCCCCAAAAAAACGTACATTTCCACGTTTTTAAGCAACAAAACAAGAAATATTAAACTGTACAGTGTTTGTCGAGCGACTCTTTTGCCCTTGAAGTGTGTGGATTTGGACGAGTGACGTGGGGCTCAAAATGAATAATCTGCACTGATTCAATGTAACCGACAGTAGTTTTCTTTTCTTTTCTTTTCTTTTTTTTTTTCTTTTCTTTTCTTCTTCATTTCCACTGGGTATGATTTGCTTTTGTTGACTGTGTGATGAAATATTTCATCCCGGAATATCATGACTTTATGAACCTGTGACATACTGAACTCTTTGGGTCTGAACTAACATTGCAGTTAAAGTCACCTACTACCGCTTATTATTATTATTATTATTATTATTATTATTATTATTATTATTATTCGTTTTTTTCCGGAGCTAATTTACAACATTGTGCGATGCTGCCCTCGGTTAAACTTCTATGCTTCTGTGCTTTACTTACTATTACTACAGTATGTGGTTCTTTTGAATAACATTGTTTACAATGATGTGATGTGTTAATTCAAAGAAGTATATATGAGAGAATTAAGAAAATAAGAATTTCTAAAAGTAAAAATAAAAATCTAAAAAAGGGAAGGAGCTTATTGTCTCACAGAGAGCTGAGTTATATATTATGTGAGGGAATTCAAAGCGCAGCCCCGCACCGCGCTGCCGTTTGGTGAAGAACTTTCTGGATGTTTTGTAGCGGGTCGCGCGCTAGATCAGTGTGAGCGCAGCGTTTCATACGTTTTCATGCGGTGCTTTATGTTAATTACAGCTCCAACATTATATTCGTCATGATGGAGTTTTTGAACTAAATGTGACAATAAAGAATTGACCTCCTCAAGTTTTCCAAAGGAACTTTCTGTTTTTTATTTATAATAATAATAATAATAATAAGAAGAAGAAGAAGAAGAAGAAGAAGAAGAATAAGAATAATACGAACAAAACTGAATAAACTGTGTATTTTTTGTCTATATTGGTTATCGAAGTATATATACAATTTCCTGCTCTACTTGTCCGATAATATTCTGTAGTTGTGAAGGCAGCGCACTTTAGCGCGCCTGTGGTAAAACACAGTACAAGAGCAGGGGACAGGGGACACGGCACATGATTTGTACTGTAGTGCTTCTGTAGTGTTTTAGTGCTGTTAAATTCCCACATTTAGTCACCGTCTCGCTTCTGTAGACTGGAACCCGAAAATGACTTTTTTGAGGGCTTTCTTCATCCTTTGAGAGAACATTCATACTTAATTTTTTATTATGCTATTTGATATATAATAATCCAACAGAAATGTAGGACTTTGACCGCTGCCTGTATTTCCATATAAACTACACTTCCCTAAGTTAAACACCCTTTGCCAAGGCTTTGCTTTGATACATTTTGTCATGTAATAACGCGGCACGCGCACAGACAATTCTTCGAATCGCTTTGATTGAAATGATCCATAATTAAGCCGTATACTTACCGATTTTAAAAAACGGACTGCACGGTACATGCGGAGTGAGTCAGTGAGTGGAAAGTACGCGTCTGTTAAGAGGAATTAAAGTGGCAAATGTGACGCAAATTCAATTCAGTTTATTTTTATAGAACGCTTTTCTCACGCAGTGACACTAATAGTACTTTTATAGAGCTACAAGTGTGTCTACTGGCCACAAATGTCTAAATGGTGTATAAACTGGGTAAACGACATATACCTGAGTCACACCTTCAGGGATTACGTTGAGACCACAGTGCTTTATGTTTCATGTATTTATTGTCAAATGTATTGTTATTCTTACATATATTTATTTATGAGACACTTTTTCTCCAAAGCAGTTTGCAATGGGTCACTCATCCATACATCAGTGGAACACACACACTCTCTCTGTCACTCACACGCTATGGGGGAACCTGAACAGTATGCTTTTGGACTGTGCGAGGAAACCAGAGCACCCAAAGGAAACCCACGCAGACACGGAGAGCATGCAAACTCCACAGAGGCTGAGCAGGGATCAACCCATGTCCTTTCATAGCACCCAGGCGCTATTATTATTATTATTATTATTATTATTATTATTATTATTATCAAACTAGCTTTGTTGCAATTAATACACGAACTTTTTCTTTTCCAAATCAGCCAAAAGGTCATATTTTTCGCTATACAAGCACATGATCTAATGTTCATTCCAGTGTGTTCTCTCAAAGGACTGATAAAAGACCACCTTAAGGCATTGTTTTGGGTCATTAGTGGCTCCAGGGTCCCTACGACCTGCAGCGGGATCTTTCACACTGACTGACAGCAGTAAGTGCGAGATCAGGCGCGTGTCGGCGCACATCCATTTAATTCAACTGAGACTTTGTTCTAAGAAAACTGCTTTTTCTTTCTAAGACAGGCATTGGTAGAAATAGGCACACACGGCTGTGTCATTTCGCAAAGTCTGTTAAATGCTAATTGGGGCCATAAATTAGAGGCACGGAGCGTAACCAGGGGTGTTTAGTGTCACTTTATGTGGAGATTTATGTCGCTTTTAGGGTCCGTCTAAAGCGCCGCTGCAAACATGTGAAGAGCGGAAGGGAGCGCGCAAACTGCGCAGGAGCGACACCTGGCGGCCAACGGGAAAAACGCCTCCTGCGCAAAGCCGCCGTTACACATTTATTTAGCAGAAGCTTTTCTTCAAAGCAACTTCCAATGAACTCTGTATAGTGTTATCAGCCCACATACCTTATTCACCGCGGTGAATTACACTGCTGGATACACTACTTACACTGGGTCACTCATCCAGACATCAGTGGAACACACACACGCTCTCTCTGTCACTCACACACTATGGGTGAACCTGAACAGCATGTCTCTGGACTGTGGGAGGAAACCAGAGCACTCAGAGGAAACTCACACAGACAGAACAAACAAACTCCACGTGGACTGAACCCACGTCCTCTCACATCACCCAGGTGTCGTGAGACAGCAGCTCTATTCGCTGCGCAACCGTGCCGCTCTTCGTACTTCTGCTCTCCGCTATTCTGTGCTAACATGGACCAAAAGTGCGTCTCAGACTAAAACGACGTGTGGCGGAACTGTCTTCCCAAGAATAAATGATAGAAACGTCATTTGTGTGGAAAGATGACCTGAAAAGTACACGGACTTAGATGTTCCACCTTGTTGCTGGTGGTGCCTTAAATTCTGTTCCATCTCACTTAAAGATTCCCGAGATGAATAAAGAGGAACGCAAGAAATCATGTCCTACGGTATAAATTCACACTTTGTACACAGACAAAGCAAACCAGTAGTAGCAAAGAGCAGACTGCTGCTCTCTGAAGGTGAGATGTAACACCATGAAGAACAGCTGATGTTTACCTTGCCCTTCTTATCTAATCATTCCTGTGTATCATAACTTCATATCCTCATTCTTAATTATTGTTGACTTAGTTCCTGATTAAATTATGAGCAAGTTACTGCAGTTAAACTACAAAGAGTGAAGAATATGGATGTGTGACGTGAAGGTTGCCTGTTTAAGGCCCACTGCTCTAGTTCCAGTGTTCAAGGTTCAAGGTATTTACCATGAACTACTACAAAAGAAATTACTGGAAAAATGGGCCAAATCCTGTTTGCTGTTTTTTTTTTTTTTATAAATTCCAATGAAGGAACAATGTAATAACAATAATAACATAGTATTGAGAGATCATGAAGAAAGTATTTGCCCTTTACTGTTGCTTTCTCATAATCTCCTATGTAATTTACAGTAGACGCTGAGTACAATACCGTGTTTCTTTTATGTCCTCAGATCAATTAGCTGAGAAACGATTTCTCATATCAGACACTTGTTTGTCGTATCCTGTGAAGTCGCGGGCCTGTGAAACGTCTCGCGACGCCGTCACGGCGAGGGGAGGAAACTGCTGTCTGTTATAAAGGAAGTGGAAGTTTATTGTTTGCTATTTTAATGACAGTTATTGTGTTGGAGACTTGTTTGAAGTCCACTGTCTTTAATGAAGGCCGAAAAAGCAAACGCGGAGACATCCAGATATTTCTTATTTATTTATTTTCTTCGCCATCTGCAAGCCCTTGTTTTTCACGTGAGAACAGCAAACTAGGTGGACTCGCAGATTCCATAAGCAAACAGTTCTCTTTTCATCTATTTTAATTTCATTGTTTTTATGTTTAATCCTTCTATACTTTTAATCATGCACAAAAGTCTAGCAGATAGGGCGGCGTACCACATATACGGAAATTAGTAATATTTTCTCAATAAATTTGCCGTCTATTTCCTCTGAATCAGAAACGCTCACTTCCACAGGCTACAGGTGGGACTTAATAATCAAAATCGTCTAATCAAATTATGAGAAAGTTATTCACTTATGATGTTTCCCTGTATTCCCAGTATGTCAATACCTGTTAGATCAAGATCTGTTTCCAGTTAAACTTTCTGTATTTTTGCTCATTATTCAAGATCAGACTATTAACATGAATGTTACCTAGAAATCTGAGAGGGGGCATTCTGAAATAAAATTTAAAAAAAAAAAAAAACGTCATTTGGATGTCCTCGTGTGTCCAAGTGTCCTGGCAGAGATGTGTCTAGCGCCGAGTCTGATGCCGGGCTGACAGTGTATTCCTGTTTGTCCCGCGATGTCGTGTGCGCCGCACCTGAGCAGCCAGAGGATGCCCCCCGTGACACCGCAGAAGCCCTGACACCCTGCCCTCCCCGCTTTATTTAGATCCCCGTTCTTTGTGTTTATCTATTTCTTTCAGTCCTACCGGCCGCTCCGAATTTAGAAACAGTGGTGTGAATTTTATAGAGGGCCACTTCCTCTCCGATGGAGGATGTTCTCAGGCGATCTGTCATGTGCGGGGGCCTCACCAGGACGCACGAGTCCAAGGAAGCGGGGACAGGTGTGCTGGGAAAGGTTTCGCAGTCGCAGATATTCGCAAAATCGAGCACAATGGCGCACGTGTGCTGGACGGGCCTCTCGTCCCCCAGCGACAAAGTCTCCCACAACCGTTCCATTGTCCCTGCGACATCTTATAACTCATTCTGGCTGACTGATGTATTAGCTTTTTGTGATAAATCTCTCTCAGGATGTGTATTAATTTAAGAGTCTCGTAAAACAGAGCAGTATTTTTTTTTTCTGAACCGCTTGTCCCATACGGGGTCGCGGGGAACCGGAGCCTACCCGGCAACACAGGGCGTAAGGCCAGAGGGGGAGGGGACACACCCAGGACGGGACGCCAGTCCGTCGCAAGGCACCCCAAGCGGGACTTGAACCGCAGACCCACTGGAGAGCAGGACCCGGTCCAACCCACTGTGCCACCGCACCCCCCTATTCAGAACAGTATGTTTTATTATTATTATTATTATTATTATTATTATTATTATTATTATTATTATATATGACACCTTTCTCCAAAGCAGCTTGCAACGTTGGGTTTGTACGCTAAGCTCCTTACAGTGATTTACCCATTTATACAGCTGAGTAACTTTTCAATCATTGTCGTCTTTGTTCCATTCATGTCTATTGCTATTTCTGCTATTTTTGGACTCGTAACGCTTATATTATTGACGCTATCTTTGTAGTAGAGTTAAAATTCACTATTTCTCGCGGCTGTCGGTCTAATGATCACGTGGTCCCCATATTGTACTTTTGTCACTCCTTGTGATGTGTATGCACACGTTGAGGACGACATCTTACCAAATCGCATCTGTACGGTACAATTTAAAGTACTAATTTCACTAAGCTTGCGCATGCTCTCCCCCTCTTTTTTCTAACTTACTTTTAGAACATATTTTTCAGATTCTAGCACCCAGGCTTATTATTCATTCATCTCTCACAATCCCAGTACTAATTTTTTACTCTATCAGTTCAGGGTAAACTGGGGGGGTGCGGTGGCGCAGTGGGTTGAACCACAGTCCTGCTCTCCAGTGGGTCTTGGGTTCGAGTCCCACTTGGGGTGCCTTGCGACGGACTGGCGTCCCGTCCTGGGTGTGTCCCCTTCCCCCTCCGGCCTTACGCCCTGTGTTGCCGGGTAGGCTCCGGTTCCCCGTGACCCCGTATGGGACAAGCGGTTCTGAAAATGTGTGTGTGTGTGTGAGTTCAGGGTAAATACCTTTATCAAGGACAGTAAAGCAAGAGTGAAGTTTTGAAAGTGGGTACTTTAAGTGGCAAGTGAGGGTTCTAACAGCTTCGCCCCCTGCTGGCCACCATTACATATTTACCAGTAACAGTAGCATAAATGCACAGATGATGTGGCATATAAATCACTATTGGCTGCCCGTCGACCCTGATATATCAGCTCACATACATGAAGCTGAAAATTCTGGAAAAAAAATTTAATGTTTTGCAGTAATTCTAATGTGGACTGCATGTGAAGTGATGAATTTTAATATATAGTATTGAGGGGGGCACAATGGTTGGATCGTTGCAGTTGGGTTCGAATCCCACCTCTTATTGTAGTACCCATGATCAAGGGCCTTACTCTGAAATGATGCGGTAAAAATGATCCAGCTGCACAAATGAGTAAATCACCGCAAGCTGTTTAGTGAACAAACCAAAGTTATGACTTATGAAAATGGTGAAGAAACAGCGCCGTGGAGTTGAAGGAAAGGCTCCGACGTGTCAGCCAAAATGTCCAGGGCAACAACAAACGGAGCACATTGGTGGGAACTGCTTTTGCGGGACTTCTCCCTCTGCAGTGTTCATTGTTCACAGCCCCCCCCAACCGAGCTTTAGCCGCCGGGGGCCTCCGTCGTCCGCACCGCCGCCAAACCCCAGGCTGCGCCGCACGCCCCGTCTGCGCCACATGAGAGCCGAAGGGAACCCGGCGGGGCCGTCCCGTCTTGGCCCGCGGTCACCACTGACTCCCCCTAACCCCACCCACCCCGCAGCGCCGCCTTGCCTTCGCTCACACATCACTCGGCTAGGATCTCGGGCTCCCCGAAGCACCGCATGCGCTTATTAAAGGGCTGCCATGGATGCGCACGCGGTCCTCCCACTGCAGCCGCTCTGCTCCTGGCTGTGGGGGAGGTGTTAGCAGTTTGCGCACTGCTTGAATAAAAGAGGGAGCAGATGGTATGGATTCGCTCCCATATAATGCTGCCTAAAAATAAACAGACAAATAAATAAATTAATTAAATAATAAAATAAAATAATGTACAATCTTATCCTGTTTCCGATGATCTGAGGGTTGACGACGGACTCACTGCACGAATTCTTGTGTGTGCAGGTTGCTGGTGCCCTAAGAGGTAACGCAGCTTGTGGAAGCTCCCTCTGGGCACGCGTCCCATGATTCATTTCGGCGCTGCGCTCGCTCATCGTTCCTGGCACCAGTTAGTCATCCTGGAGGTGGACAGTGGTAAACGGTGAGGCCGCGGCGCGATGACGGGCGCCTGAGCTGCTGCTGGGAACGGCTTCCTGGACGTTCTCTAAGTAGCAGGGTCTCGACACCGGAGGTCACAGGGCCGGGGAGGTCGCTTCCCTTCTCTGGGGTCCCGCCCCACCCCGCAGCGGTCAGCAGGAGGACTGGGCCGGAGCCTCCTCTCGCTCTCCACGCGTCCCAGGCTTTCCGAAGAAAAACGCCCTGGAAAGGAAGCGCAGCGCTGATGCAGTCATCCTCTAATCATCGCCGGGCCGGACGGCTCCTAAGCAGCCCTCTGCTGACCACGGTGCCCGCTAGTCCCGACCAGAGAGCTGGCCCTCCGATCGGGGGGGGTGGGTGGGTGGGGTTTTGGGGGTGCTGCTTTACTCACACCAAGCCTCTCCTTCGCCCTCACGGGACTGTGGGAAAAAATACACGTCAAGCAAGAACTGGGAGCAATTTCTTTTCCTTTCTTTTTCCAGTTCCTTTCAGTTCCGCAATTCAAGTGTTTCCAGAACTAGAACAAAGAGAAAGGCACCGAAGCGAATGATGTTGGTTGTAAGAAAAGGCACGAATGTCAATCTGAGTAAAGATGAACACCATTTAGGTGATGAAAAAGGATATCCGTGCACACACACACACACACACACACACACACACACACACACAATATTAATACCCACTTATTGATGTGCCTCTTATACAATCTTGTAATACCCCAGTACCAATACCCCTCATTTATAATCATCCAGGTGATGTGAACCAACATCAGGGTGGTATCAGACAACCTCCCGTGTCTCCATCTACAGCTCTTCATCTATCATTGAGTGCTATGGAGAAAAGCATCTGCCAGACTAATAAATGTAAATGTAAATCATGAGTGTGGTCTCACACCCCTGCCTTTACCTTACCGCTCTTTCACACACCCAGATCTCATTTTTTCCATGAGTTCACTGAGACGACTCCCTATCCTCAACCCACTTACCCCGGTAGCTTAGTACACTGCATCAGTCCAGGGTAAGTACCTTGATCAAGGGTACTAGAGCAGGAACAGTGATTTGAAACCAGCTCTTCCTGATTGCAAAGCGATGGCCCTAACCTCCACATGCTGTGCTGCCCTTACCCAGCATGCACCTGGCTCTCAGCATCACTCAAGCACCGCAAGGCAAGGCAAGACCCCGCATAGCTGGTGAGATCACGCATCTGCGCCCCCTACCCCCACCCTCATGTCTGAGAGTTTGGCATCATTCGAAATGTGATGACCCCAGCGACCGGACAGGCATGGTGCACTCGTGGGGGCTGGGGGGGTGGAGGAGTCCCCGCTGCTGTCCCTCCCACACCCTTCTCATTTCTCTATTTATACTGCTGTGAGACAAGACAGCCGAAGCCTTAAAAAACAAACTGAGTCACAGGGTTCGGGGGAGGTGTGCTTCTCGACGACTAATACGTAGAAAAAATTAGATCGAACGAGGAGCCTTTCGTGCATGAAGGTGCGGCAGAGTGGCTCGAGGCCCTCGGCAGTGCCCTTCCATCCGAAGCCTAGTTCTTAGTTTGCCGAGGGAGCGGAGCCAAAGCCGGACCTCCTTCCCCGCGTCCGCTTCTGTTTGCTAGTGATGGTCAAGATCAGACCATAACCCCGGTTACAGAAACAGAATAAAAAATTGTATTATGTCCATTTTTTGCATTTTTCATTCAGTTCTGTGAGATTAATCATACTTTTGGTGTTAGTTTGTACTGTATGTCCGTTTGTGGGAAAATATTCCACAGTCTTGAAATTAGCTAATTCTGGCGAATTTTGGCACCGGGTTCCAAGACCCAAATAAACCAGTACCTTTTAGGATCTGGTGCTTTCTAGAATGTTCTGTTGCCTTCTAGAATTTTCCAATGGCTGTAAAGTACCAAACTAAAACTGACACTGCAAGAACTATTGGCATTTTTGTGATCGGTAAACTTTAACTAATCAAAATCAACGCAGAAATCAATGCAACTAAGAACTGCAAAAAATTTTGTTACGTTGTGTCATCAGTTACCTCAAAAACACGACGTCATGGTTCCAATTTGGATTTTTACCCCCTTTCTGTCTCTGCTTTAAAATACATTCTTTTTTTTTTTGGTTTTCTTTTTGTCAGGTGGCTGGCCGATGGATCCACGCAAACGGCGCGCGTTTCCACATTTGGTTGCCATTCCCCCTTCGCCGCCACTCAGCCCTCCAATGTTTACAAGCTGGCACCGGGATCGCCATGGAAACGCTTCTAAAATGCACTGTGAGATGGTGCAAAAAATTTCAGCGCGTGGAGCCTGACGCCAATCCGTCGCTTTTCGGACGGAGTCCACGTCTTGGACTGTCCTCGCTGGCTGTGTCTCACATTGTCTCGGCGCCTGTCAACACAACACCTCTCTTTCAGCCTCTGCCCTGTGCCTCCTGTCAAATGTGTCCATTTTAAATGCCTGTGATAATGACGGTATCATTATTAGCATTACTGATTAAACTCATCTTATATTCCCATTTGCATTGATGAGTTTGGCTGATGCTTTTCTCTAAAGTGCTCCATGACGGACTGGTGTCCCATCCAGGGTGTCACCCCCCACCCATCAGCTTTGTGATTCCAGGATAGGCTCCAGACCTCCGCAACCCCGACTGGGACAAGCAGTTAGTGAAAATGCATGGATAGTGACCTAGTACTCGGGGCAAACAAAAGTGCATCTGGCATCAGAGGAAGCTCTTATTTTCCTGTATTTTATTTTATTGTATTGCAATTGTTCACCGTTTCGCTGTATTAGACAATTGCAGCGACTGTATTTCCAGCCACCCGACTCTCTCCATCCTGACGAATCCCATCCCACGTTCTCGCTGTCTACCCTCGTGTGGGCGCTGATTTTTGGCCGCTCCCGACTGCGGAAGATAGAAATAAAGATGCAGCCGTTATGGCGCGGACGAAGCCTGGGAAACGGCGGCAACTTGCCGGGACTTGTAAAAGGCAGGTGTGTGAGATTACCGCTTCCGGCCCCCGCGGGGTGACTATGTGAAACCAGGCGCTAACGACTCGAGCGGTAATCCTCGGTGCTGCTACCCGCAACCTTCTGCCTCCGGGGCATATCGGATGCACGTCTCCTCGGGGGTGGAGCTGAGGGTGGGGGTGGTGGGGCTGTTAGGGCAGACCACCAGCCTGGAGCTTGGTCACTCTGGGCTCTGTGTGTCCATCCATTGTCCGCGGCCCCGCTGGAATGCAGCCGCCCAGGCAGAATGTACTGTCTAACACCTGTTTCTCCTACCTGTGTTTGTCTTGGAGATACCCACCACCCCCCCGCCCCCTCCCCCATCCGCTCCATGTTAAGGTTGGTAAATTTATTCAGGGCGATTTCCTCAGCTGAATTAGCCCCCACCTGATAAGATCAGTGTTCGCTGCCACTCACAGCCTTGCTAGGGGGGTGGAACCGTGAGGGAGATTGTCTTACAGCCCTGATCCAGGTGACAGCAGGCACACCCACAAGCTGCCTGGGGATTTGAACCTCACACTACGCACACGATGGTTATTCGGGCGGACGTCCTCCTTCCGGGTGGGCTGAGATTTACCTGTGGGGCGTGCGGATGGGCCCCTGCGTGCGGCAGTAACGCGTAACAGAGTGGTGTCTACACTGCCGTCACGGCGTCCCGAGAGCCCTCTGACTTGGAGGTGCACACCTCCCCTCAAACCGCTTCAGCTCAGTCGCAGGAAAATAGCCCAAAGGTGAATATTCACTGATCTGCCTGATACTTTTTCCATTATGATCCTGTACTAATTTACACAGGTTTACAGCTGGATCATTTCTGCTGGAGCAATTTTAGGGTTAGTAACTTGGAGAGTGTCTATCTATCTATCTATCTATCTATCTATCTATCTATCTATCTATCAGCAAGTTGCAGTAGAGTTTAGGGCTGCTGTGGTCCAGGTTTGGATCCTACTTCCTATTGTACGCTTGATCAAGGTCCTTCGGATTAATACGGGGAAAATTACCCAGCTATTTAAACGGGTAAATTGCTGTAGATCGTTTGATGTACAAATGTAACGTAGTAATTGGCTTTGGATGAAAGCATCAGTTAAGTCGAAATTATGTATTGACCTTGTAACGCTTTGATCCGACATTGTCGAAAGAGCTGAGTTTAATTTGCGGTTGCTTGAGTCTTACATATTTCTGTGTGTTCCAGGCGCTTGTTGTGCATCGTGTTGCTCGAGTGTGTTTTTTTCTGTTCTTCTGTGTATTCAGGGGTCTTGTTGGTGAGGAGCCACTGTGGGAATGGCGCTGGTCACGCTGCTCTTCTCGCCCCGCTCTCCCGAAAGGACGTGCAGAATCCATCCTGAGAAACGCAACTTATTTGCCCCGTTCCACTCTGGGGATTTCAAAGCGTTACGTGTGACAAAAAGCATAGACAAAGATGTTTCTGGAACATTTCCTGTCAAAATGCTAAAAAAGGATCGGATGGGGGGTGGAGGTCAGTCACCTGACAGAGGAGGGCCTTTTGAACTTCCTCTCGGAGGAATAACCTGTAACCCTAACAGGACTAAAATGGTTCATCTATATATCTGGATCAGCTTGTCATTTTCGTCCGTATATGATTTATTACGCTAAATTCTAAAGTCATTTTTTTCTGTTAATTGTCAGTCATTGTGTCATCATTTTATTGGCATGTGTGTGTAAGAAAATGTATTTATAATTAATGTCTCAACGTAAAGAATCATAATTTGCACTGCTCGGAATACAGGTTCATAGCGGCGGAAATGCAATGTTTCGATTTGCTGTCAAAGTGCAAGCACAATATTTATTGTGTTAAATTTTAAAAACGGGCATAAAAAAGTTACCGGCAGCAACACAAATGATGTTGATTCTCACAGCAAGTGACCCCCAATCCCCTTTCCGAACATGCAAACACTTTTTTTTCAACTGAAAAATGTCGTTGTGATGTAAAAAAACAATTATAAATAGCAATTAATCATATATAATTACTGTACTATATGTGGTGGCATTTATTTTCTCTAAATGTTCTGATGGGATTGTTTCCCACCACTTTTAATTACATTTTAATTATCAGATTATGTATTCTCTAAATGCCACATGGGCAACAGCAATTTAAAAGCAATATTCTTAAATTTGAATTTATAGCCAGCACAGTATTGACTTTTAAAATACAAAATCCTTATGAAAAACATGACTTTGAGTGTGACAAGAGTGTATTGTTTAACATAGGTGTGTTGACTGGAATAACACTTGATTCTCCACATGTATTTATCAGGAAAGAAGAAAATATTTCACATAGGAAGCCTGTGAGATAAACTGTGTTTGCAAGCTGTAAAAACAAGAAGCAGGAGTGTAAATCGGACTCAGAAATGACTTTCTACAATACCTTGGACAGGAAGTAGGCGCAGAGGCTTTGAGCAGTAATCCCCACGGACAAGTTCTGCTGCCAGTGCAAAAAAAAAAAAAAAAAAAAAAAAAAAAAAGAATCACTCAAAAAACAAGCTGCAGGCCTGACACTTGTATATGGGACAGAGATGAAAATGACGTTAAAAAAAAAAAAAAATTTATTTCAGCCGCAAAAATACCTGTAGCCACAAAAACACCGTCAGCTACAAGTCATATCCGAGAAAGTCCACCGCAAACTGGTGACATATAAACTTTTCACATATTAATGTAAATTACTATTTTTTGTGATTTAGCAACACCTTTTATTCAAGGTGATTGCAGTTCAGTTAGTAAGATACTTCTTTACTGTCATATTTATATATGTTCAAAATCATTTATACATTTTCAAGGTGTAGAGTTATTATTTTATGTATATATTAATGTGAGAGAATGAAACAGAATGTATAATGTAGAAGTTCGTGTTCGGATCTAATTGTGTCAATAGTAAAGAACCTACTTTTATTTCTACTTGCTGCCCTTCACAGTGTTAGAATGCATCACCTTGTTTTACCACATTATATCCCTGTCTTTAAGAATGGGTTACACATTATATGCTGCGTAGTTTCCTGTGGCATTAATAAATCTCGCTATCTATGCTCCGTATAAAATTTAAAAGCACGTTTCTGCCTCCTTATAATATAGGATTTATAGTGAAGAAAAGGGAGATGAATTTCCCCCCCCACACTCCCTCAAAGGGCACCGACGAGAACGATTACTGCTTTGCATAAATGATATATTTGACCAAACACCTAGAATGACTTAAGGCAAAGACACTTTCATGGAGTTTTTATTGCTCAAAAGTGCAAAAAGTATAAAACTATACATACACCTGTACATGTTTCCTTAGTTAAAAGCTATTTACAATACTTTATGAGGCCATCATCCTATTTGGCTTCAGAAGAGACATTTCATCACATGCGCAGCCTGACACGGCCAATTATACATTATTGCTTTTCATTGCAGTATAAGGCTTTGAACTCATAAAGCGACACTTTACATCGTCCATCCTCCCTTGCCGTAGAGGGAAGAAAAGTGGCACAACTTTTTTTTTTTTTTTATCGCGTCGCTGTGCTTTGCCGACAGTCCCGGCAGCAGACAGGGAGCGAGACCACGGCAAGAAGGGCGGCGCCCTCCCCCCCCCCCCCCCCCCCCCCCCCCCCCCCCGCGGTTTCAGGCGTTGTTGTAGTTGCAGTAGTAGACGGCCGTGCTGGCGTCCGACAGCACCGAGGAGATGAGGCCCTCGGGGGGCCCCATGTTGGCCTCGTGGCCCCCGAAAGGCAGGCCGCCCAGCTCGGGCCTCACGGAGGAGTTCAGGTACTGCTCAAACTCGTTGCGGTCCACGTCAGACAGCAAGTCGGGCTGCCCCATCGGCTCCACCCCCTCCGAGGAATGCCCGTCGCCCGAGGGGGACAGATGTCCGACCGGGTGGCCCTGCGGCCGTTTCGGGTGGACGGGGCCGCAGTGCTGGCTGTAGTATAGCGCCAGGGGGTTGGGGCAGCTCATGAAGCCGGGCAGGGGGCCACCGTGGCCCACGGGCCCGGGCTGCTCCACCGGGGCCAGGTGTCTGTGCAGCATGGCGTTGCTGTGGGGATCCTGGGGGGCGTAGTCGGCGGGCGGAGCGTGGTAGGAGTAGCCGGCGGGCGCGGAGTGGCAGTCCTCCTGGGCGTGTGGTGGGAAGAAGGCCGGGTCGCCTTCCATGGCGTCCAGTGGGGACGCGTCAGGGGTGGGCAGGCTGTAGGGTTCGAAGTGCGCCGCCATCCCCGGCGCATCACGGTAGTGCCCTAGCGGAGGGATCTGGCCCGGTACCTGGTAGTCGTGCTGGTGGTAGCCGGCTGCAGCCAGGCCGTCCGTGCAGAGCCTCCCATCGCCGCCGATGGTCGCGCCCGCGTGCTCCGGCACCCCGTGCACCAGGAAACCCGAGTCCAGCCGCTTGATCCTCTTCACCTGCTTCCTCCGCCGAGGGCGGTACTTGTAGTTGGGGTGGTCCTGCATGTGCTGCACCCGGAGCCGCTCGGCCTCCTCCACGAACGGACGCTTCTCGGCAACCGGCAGCGCCTTCCAGGACTTTCCTGTGGAACAACGAGACAAGAGCGTCAAGCAGCTTGCGGTGGTCCTCTACACACAACGGCACAACCGTAACGAATAATAACCGCAATATTACAACGAGGGTTACTGTTAACGTACATTTTTTTCCAAATAATTTTAACATATAGACTTTTACACGTGAACTTTTCATCAATGGAAATGACAGAGAAGATTGGTGGCGTTTGTAACTTTTTGTCATTCCACACCAAGTGTCTTCCTACCAGCAGCTTAACCTCATCCGAACTCTTTACTTTACTTAATGTTCCATTGATCTTATTTTCTCTCTTGTAGTTAATTTCCAGCTTTTACCAGAGTTATTACACTCACTGCTCTGTGAAGCCCTTCACGAGCAGAGGCGCCCCACCGCCGGTATTCATTTAATAATTGAGTCTCTGCTCCTGGGAAAAATCCATCTCCTTAATGAGCGCCACAAAGTTACGTAACAAACGAAATGAAATTAAATGAAATGCGGCGAAAAAAGCGCGCTCTCGCGCCATTGCATTTTCCCCATGACAAGTGATCAGGGTATCGATCAGGGTGGCCGATCAGGGTGGCCGCGCTCACCGAGCATCTTGCTGAGCTCCGCGTTGTGCAGGTCCGGGTTCTGCTGCGCGAGCCGCTTGCGCTCGTCCTTCGCCCACACCATGAACGCGTTCATGGGCCGCCG